>NW_028087015.1:8050538-8720200 GCF_014824575.4 Sturnira hondurensis
GTTCTTTGGGATTGGTGTTTTAGGGTTCTTAGGATACAATCCTAGCAGTGGAATTGCTGGGTCAAAAGGCAAGTCCAATTTTAGTTTTCTGAGAAAATTCCATACTGTTTTCCATAATGGTTGTACCAGTCTGCAGTCCCACCAACAGTGGACCAGAGTCCCCTTTTCCCCACACCCTCTCCAACATTTGTTGTTTATTGCTTTGTTTATGATAGCCATTCTCACCGGTGTAAAGTGGTATCTCATTGTGGTTTTAATTTGCATCTCTCTGATAGCAAGCGATATTGAGCATCTCTTCATGTGTCTCTGGATCCTCTGTATGTCCTCCTTAGAGAAGTGTCTGTTCAAGTCCTTTCCCCATTTTTTAATTGGGTTAGTTGTCTTCTTAGAGTGAAGTCGTGTGAGTTCTTTGTGTATTTTGGAGATTAAACCTTGGTTTGAGGTATCATTGGCAAATATGTTTTCCCATACAGTTGGTTGTCTTTTTATAAATCTATATAAATGTTTTTAATTATTTTACTCATGCTTATGCATTAAAAGTATAACTCTAGAAAGCAACAGTGATATCCATATCACTGTTGGATATCACTGTTGTATCCAACAGTGATATGATATCCATATCACTGTGATATCCATCCTCAAAAATAATACCCTGGGATACAATAATCAGTTTTGTTTCTAAATATAAGTAAATAAAAATTGAATTAAATTTTTAAAACAAAAGACTTTTTCCCTGAAAATTTGGGCCAAAAATATGGGTGAGCCCTATACACAGGAGTGCATTATATGTGGCAAAATGTGGCATATCGTGACCGAGTATATGAAATGTATTTGTGAAATAAAAGTCTCAGAAGATAATACTTATCTTTAACGCAGTGAGTTCTGCTATTCCATTCCTTTCCACTCCTTTCCTTTCCATTTCATTCTATTCCATTAAAAAATGCTGATTGAGGCCCACTGGCTCACCAAATGGAGTCATTACCATTAGAGTGGATAGACACACAGACATCTGAAAAGAGCACTTAGGTGCAAGTACTTTCTGTCATGACTTTGGACCATTTGGTTTATTATTTGTCTATTGCTGCACATGACAAATGATCCCAAACTTAGTGGCTTAAAGCAACATCCAATTATGATCTCAGTTTCTGTGGGTCAGGAATCCGTGCATTGGTTAGGTAGGTACATCTGCCATAAGGTGTCTCATGAGGCTGCAAATGTTGGCTGGAGCTATAGTCTCACATGAAGGTCCAACTGGGGAGCAGAAGGACTCACTTTGAAGCTCATTCACATGCTTGTTGTCAGGATTGAGTCCCTTGTGGTCTTTGAGAGTCTCAGTTCTTTTCTGGCTGCTGGCTGGAGGTCTCCCTCAGTTCATTCCCACACGGACCTCTGAACAGGGCCACTAGCAACAGGACAGCTGGGACCGTCCAAGTGAGTAAAAAAAGAGAGCAAGAAAGAGTGAGTAAGGCAAACCTAGTCTTTTTGTAGGATCCTCAGAAGTGATATACCATCACTCATTCCATATTCTGGACATCAGAAAAGAGTTGGTAGATCCAGCCCACACCTGAGGGGAATTATGCAATGGCGTGAATACCAAGAGGTGGGGAATCACTGAGGACCACCTTAGAGGCTGGTAAATCTGGTGTCAACAAGAGAAGGAGTTAGTGGCACTTGGGGAAATTGAGTATACCATGCAGTCTAACTCGTGTGCCCCTTTAGTGAGCCATGTTGTCTGATGGTATATCCAGGGTGTGCCTGGCTGTGGTCCACAGTTATCACCCTGAGGGACAAAATACTTAGGAGTATGGCTTTAAGGTAAATAGGGAAGCAAGAGTGTTACCTCAATTTGACATTTGGGAGAAGCGGGCTGCGATGATCAGTTTGCTCAGGTTCACGAGTCAGTAACCACACTGTAGTCGCAGTCCAGCTCTCCCAACTAGAGAGATTCGTAACTTGACCAAGGTTATCCCATCCTCCTGACTTAATAAGTTGCTATCTTCACCATAGTTTCACAGGTAGGTGTTAACACAGTTCCATACTGTTTCATACCAAGCTAGAAGATTGAATAACAGGGAATAATTATCTCCTTTGAGTTATACTTGCCAATTTAGGAATTTTTGCTCTCTCTGAGGCAAAGGAGAGAGTATAACATTTATGAAGTAAGTAAACCATGTTAGTTTTTTTCAGATGTCATCTCAAGAGGTAGGCATTATTTTCTTCCACCTAACCACGGTTCATTCTTTATTGGTAACGAGAAACTCTAGTAGTCTTTAGAATTTTGATAATGATTTTTTAAATCCTGAGAAGTCCTAAGAACAGGATGCTATGTCAGACAAACCTAAGATCTTGCTAACTTTTCTTTATTCAAGGTATTGAAAGATTAGCATTTGGAAAAATATTTCAAATTCTTAGACCCCTCCTTACCCCAAGGGCTCCATTTTAGGCCTGTGTAGTGTTTTAGGAATTCTCAGATGAGTAGCTGGTGACTCACTGATACATCTGTTTTATATGTAGTGTTTTCTGATGTGTTAAATGCAATCTACTAGGTATTAGGAGGGAGAGGGTGACTTTCAGCTTCAAGAGATGGTGACAGGCCTCACAGGATGTAAAAGAGGATGAGTGAGAATTCAAGACCCTTTCTGTAGCATCACCCCAAGAGGAAACAATAACACTGCTCTTTACCTTTCTCAGGGTGATTTCGTGTTGCCATGGTGATCTCTATATTCATAGTAGCAGAGACCATTGTGTTGAGACTCATCACGTGAGGTTTTCCTCATGACGACCTAGTAGAGAGATTTCAATGACAGTGCTCACCTATGATGCAGGCTGAATTCAGATGATGACATTAAAGCCTTTGAATAGAAGGTGCAGCTGTCATGAAGTGGCAAAAAAAAAGAAAAAAAGGAATTTTGTAAAGCATTTTTTTCTTTTGAACTAGGAATAACCCTGAGGTTTGAAAGAACTTCCTACGGTTTTTTTTCTGACTCCACTATAGTCATGCCTCTGAGGTTCTAAAAACAATCTGCCTTGAGCTCCCACAGTAGGGGAATGAACTGAGTGGGAAAGAGGATTGAGGCATAAAACTAAATGAGTGTGTTTTTCTTTCATTGAATTTATTAGGGTGACACTTGTTAATAAAATTACATAGGTTTCAGGTGTACAATCCTATAATAAATCCTCTATATAATGTATTATGTGTTCAACACCCCAAGTCAAACCTCCTTCCATTTATCCTCCCTTTACCCTCATCTATCTCCCCCACCCCCTCCCAGTAATTACCATGGTGCTGTCTGTGTCTGTAAGCATTTTGTTTGGTGTTTTTTTTATGTGTTTGTTTTGCTTCATTCCTTCTTATTTCTTTTTTTTGGGGTTTTTTTTTTTTAGAATTTTAATAGGAGTGGGAGTATAATCATGTTTTTTTTTTATCTTAAAGATCTTTCATTTTCTCTAGGTAACAAGACATGGCAAAGTAGAATAAAATTGATCTTTGAGTTCAAAAAAGGAGACTAAGAAGGTCAGAAAAAGATTTTTAGATACCTTGAAATTTAGTCAAAATATAATAAAAATAATTTGGAATAGTTTGTTTAAAATAATTTACCCTTACCATTTTATTCTCTGCTTTCAATAACTGATGATAATTTTTAGTGAAAGGTCTCTGGAATACAAGGGTCTTACCTGATAGAGATGTTGATAGAACTTCTACTCACCTACAGGTTCTTGAAACTACTTGAATTTTCCTTCCAGGGTCTGCATTCTTGTCTGTTTTCTCTCTTCCTTCCATTTTCTTTCTTTCTTTCAGTCGGTTAGCCATTTGCCCTTCTTCGTTAATTTGGATTGGAGAATGGAGTTTCAAGTGTGCCAATGAGAATCTCAGCCAATAGCCAGCTGGATCTTATGGGAACTCAAGAAAAGTTGAATGAGCAGGCTCCACAAAGAGAAGAGGAAGCTAGTAACAGGGGTCAGCATAGCTGTTTGGACCTCCTCCACAACACACATACACACCTCCAGGCACCTCAGCAGCAGGACACAAGGTTTCTTCACTATATGTATTGTGTTGGCCAAAAAGTTCATTTAGTTTTTTCCATGCAATGGCTCTAGTAGTACTTAGTTGTCTTTAACTTCATTCTAAACAATTTTGTTATATTGTGTGGTGACAGCTCTCATATCGGCACGTATTTTTTAAAAAGTCAAAACTGGTGAATTTTTGTGCAGCTATTTTAATATTGAAGATAGAAAAAGATATGCGACATTTTCAGTGTATTGTGCTTTATTATTTCAAGAAATATAAAACACAACTTAAATGCAAAAAAGATTTGTGCAGTGTATGGCAAAAGTGCTGTGACTGATCAAATGTGTCAAAAGTTGTTTGCAAAAAGTTTCCTGGTACTCTTTGACATTTTGGCCAAATAGTTCTTTGCTGTGGGGCTGTCTTAAGCATTGGAAGATGTTTAGCAGCACCCTGGGCCTCTACTCACTAAAAGCCAATAGTGGGAGATAGCTGACATACTCAAAATATTCAAATCAATAAAATTATTGGTAAAAATGAAAAAGATGTCTTTTATTTTATTAAAAAATCTAAACAAACTTTTTGGTCAACCCAATACTCTGCCTCAACCTGTGGTTCTACTGTTTCTGTTCATCTTTGTGTCTTGCTTTTCCCCCCAAATTTTCAGTTCCAATTCTTAAGGAAGGTCCAGCTGGCCACCTAATTATCATCATCTCTCTTTTCACAGATGTCTTTTGTGCAAGGCCACATCACAGGTGCCAGGCCAATCTGGGGACTGGCAGTTTCCGTGCTAGAGTCAGTCACATGGCCTGAGCATTGCCTGTCCTATTGGAATTCCTGCTCAGGGCTTCCTTCTACAGTGGGGCAGTTTTTCTCAAAGAGTTTGGGATCTGACACAATCCCTGCCATAAACACAGCTTTCAGTGAAAGGCCATAGCTTCTGCAAGTCTTGTTCCACATGTTATAATCTGACACAAGAATGATTGCTTATTCACTTAGTGATCATTTCTTTTTTGTGATCCATTAAGTTCCTTTGAAGGAAATACTCAAGTGGGATAAGCAAGATTTTATTTCTTTACTCACAAAGGAGCACAATTTCAAGTGAAAGAATGCCCATGGAATTTTGGGGAATGTAGGTGAAACTGCCTCTAATCTTGCTTTAGATTGCTGGGTGCATTTAGCTAGTCTCTTCCCTGGTGTGTGAGTGGACATGGGACAAGAGACTGACGTGAGCTTGTGTGTGGACACTGTCACCATCTGTTTAGTCAAACAATGCATCTAAAATGGATTAAATTATAATAACCTCAAACTGTTCATTACTCTGTTTCTTTGCAGGTGTTTCTCATTCCAGGTCAATTTGTTTCCACCTTCATTGCACCATGTGGCCAGGAGGCAGCAAAACATGGAAAAGGCAGGATGGAAAGTTGGGTAGAGCAGAGGTAAGGCATGCACAGCGGACTCAGATTCTGTTCTTTTGCTTCTCCATGCGTGACTTCTTACATATCTTGTTTGGGGGTCAAGATGGACACCATTTTGGAAAACATGCTTTCCTTTTGAAAATGAGAGATACAAAGAATCATGTTTGAAAAGTCAGCCATTACAGGTTTATCAGAGTTTCCTCCTTGACCTAGTTTTAAGTCCTTTGCTGCACTTCCTATTTCAGCCGTTAAGAATTAGGTTGCTATTAAACGTCTTCAGTTTAATTGGCTCCAGAGGCCAATGCCCCAGCATCTGGTCCATAGCAAGTGACAGAAAGACCTACATTGCTCAACTTGTCCTTGGTGTAACCGGTATTCCATTTCTCACCAAGGGGACCGGCTTTGAGCCCAGCATTCTAGTGTGAGCTCATTCCTCCACAGAGAGAGAATAGAGTTCTGGGAACTCGTGTTCTACACCTCTATTTATACATCCACATGTTTTCTGCTTCCCTTTAAGATAACAAAAATCTGCAGCTGAAACACAAATTGCTTAAATGACCTCATTTATTCTGCTCACTGCTTCTTATTCTTCAAGATTGTATTTAAAAGGTTAGAAGTAGAGGGAGAGGAGAAGAGGCAGGTAGTAGAAATGTCAGTTTGCAGTTGAAAATACAAAACAATGAAAAAGTGCCTGGATGGAAAACTGGCTGGAAATAACAATTAATGGCAAAAATGCTTTAAAATGTCCAATGAATCATTTTATGTAGACTTAAGCTTTTGCAATCTAGTTTAGAAGTAGCAGCAACAGATCCCTTGTGACAAACACAGAATCTCAGGTTCCATCACACAACTGCTGAATCCAAATCTGCATTGTAACAAGTGCCCTGGGTGATTCTTAGGGACATTAAAGTTTGAGAAGCGCTGGCCTAAATGCTTTGTTAGCTGTTGTCATAAGAACATGGTCACATCAATTCCAATTGAATGCATTTTTAATCTAATTTAATCCCCCCCTGCTCAGTGATCTGCACACCTTCCTCAATGCCTGGCAAACCAAGCCAATTTTTTAGCTTGGCCGTGAAGCTAAATATATGCACAGTATCTTCAACCTATGTTTCTAGCCTTGCTTTTCATTACTCCCCACACACACATGTATCTCCTGTCAGACCAGGGTACTTCATCACAAGTGTGTGTGCCAGACCACACACTCATGGATTGCTTGCCTTTTCTTACGCCATTCTTTCTGTCTAACGCACCCTTTTTTCCATTCCTTTGACATCCTGTCAAATCTAGAAGAACTACATCAGACAGAATATTCTAAGCCTTTCTATGAATGGATGGGATTCCCCTCTCTCCTTAAACTCCTATAACACTTGGTTTATAGTACTTTTATAGTGTTCTGGTAGAGTGCTCATCTGAACTTTTTCCACCCATGCTCCATATTGTGATTTCTTTGAAACAATGGCTACATCTCAACTTAACATTGTTTTTCCAGAAGTTATGGGCTCAGTACCTTGCATAGAGTCAATATAATTTGTTGAATATAAAATAATCATGTATTAGGCTTCACAGATAAGGGAGATGCTGCTGATTATTTCTGTGCACATCATGAGCTAGACTTTTAGTAGCTGAAACATGCTCTTGCTCACTTTTCTTTTGAGTAATTGCTTTAGTGGAAAAGACAAAAATGAGCTCTTTGGCCTTAGGATACTGTTGGGCTAATTGGTCCCAATATGCATTTAACCAGTGGTTTGTCTCCATTAATGTGGGGTGACCAGGATGACCAGCCCAACATGTGAATCTTGGTTTTGCTGTGTCCTAGATTTATTCTCTTAAGCAAGTTATTTGAACTCTTTAAGCCTCCATTTTTTACAGAATAAAATGGGACCTGAGAAGCATTTGATATGGTGCCTGGCACACAGAAAGCACTTAAAACAGTAGCTATTGTGATTACTTCAAAGACAATGATAATTGTGATTGAATATGACCCTCTATTTTGGTATCCTAAAAAATTTTAAATCATCAGATTTTAAGATAAAATCTGAACCTGCAGTGCTCAAGGCTCATCTTCTATAGTGGACAACAGTGGACAAAGCTGAGCCCAGTTAGATGGATTTATCCCCAAACGATATGAACACAGAAAATAGTGAAGGTGGAGAAAACATTTAGATTATGACATGATCACCATCACTTTCTCCTGGTGCTGTTGTCATGGTGATGGAGAAACCAGTTAGCTAGCAAAATCTTTTTCATTCTTGCTCTTCTTGTTCTATGACCTGCCTTTTTGGAAAAGGCAGCATACTTGGTAGCTCAGCACTTTTAACACAGAGCTCTTGATTAAGTTCATGCAATCCTGCTTTTTTGAAATATCCATCATTGACTAGTTCTTCCTCCTCAGACACCCCAATTTTCCTAATAATCTTCTTTTCTTTTCTGTCCTTCAACTTTACTCATTCTCTTTGACCTCTCCATTAAACTAAATCAATCACTTTCTCATCTTTCATATTTGGTTTGCAGGCCAGTGCTCAATCCACTGAGCCACACCAGCCAGGGATTGTCTTTCATATTTTTTACCTTCTTATTAAATTTCTGACTATTTAAGAACATTATTTAATATTTAATATGAAATCAATGACTCCACTTCCCTTTGGACTTTCTTCAATTAGTTTCGTATGTTAAAGTACATAAAACCAAAAAGAGGATTTCAGACTTTTTTTTGCCTCAATTCTCATTAAGTTGGCTCTCAAAATGTCACTGCCATTGGAGGGGACTAGGAGTTTATAGTAAAAGGGAAGCCGGTACGATCTTACCAGTCAAAATAGCAGAGATCGGAAAATTCTGTGGGGCTCTCAAAACCTATTTCCTCTGCCTGCTATCCAGCTCTCCCTTTGGTAACAGCAGCTCAGTCTCCTGGTGGGTGCTCCTTTGCCACTCTCAGACCATGTGATCACCTGGGGCTGACTGCAGCCCTTGTCTTTGGCTGGCACTAGCCCGACCTGGTCAGTGAGGTCCTTGGCCAGAACTTTCTCTGTATCCAATGTGAGCCACTTTTCCAGCTGAGGTAGCTGAGCAGGTCAGACGTGAGCTGGAGCTGCCAGCAACTGTCCTAATCATCACCAGGAGAGAGTCTACCTTAGGACGAAGCCCCCCAGAGGGAAAGCTGAGCTGAAATGGGGTGAGAGTAACCAAGGCCTTGTAACCCGCTGGCTTTTTAGTTACGGGAGCTATTTAAGTTCCTGGTTTAAGCCAATTTGAGTTCTGTTCTGTCTGATAAAGTAACTTTGATTCATTCGTAGCTTTCTGTGGCCTGAAAAATTAAAGAGGAAATTGAGTGTGTCTGATTCCCCACATGGGTTTTATTGTGTAGGAACCCCAGGAGAGCCTGGCTTGATCCCGGAGGCAATGGAGTGCAGGGGCAGGCTTTGGAATAGAAAACATTCTATTTCAAAGTCCGCTCTTGCAGCTGTGTGGCCTTGCGCACGTTACTTAGCCTCTCTGGCCCTCTGTTTCCTTATGTGTAAGTGTAATTGTAAGAATTAACTGCCATGCTGTGTAAAGAGTTAGCGTGTGAACAAAGGGGGCTGGGAGCAGGGTGACATTCTAGGAGTATATGAGAGGAAGTTCAGCGTCCCAATGGTGTGAGGGGACTCTGCAGCCTCCAGACCAGAGCAGGCTAGGGCAGCGATCTCACTGTGATGTCCTATTTACCGCCCCCATCATGGAAAGAATGCTCTGCGGAAATCTGACCTTTGCAGTCACAGTGATCCTTCAAACACCTGCATCCAACCATGTCACTCCCCTTTTTACAATCCTACGACAGCTACCCATTGTCCAAACTTCTGAACTTGTAAACGAACCTCTTCCCGACTGGACACAGGGCTGTGGATAGCCCACCAATGGCCAATGAAAGACAGATGGTGTCTGCGCAGATTGCATCAAGTTGTGTAAGAAAGAGGGGACTTACAAAAGGCCCTTTCCTGGGTGCATGCAGAAACTAAGCAATGCACAAACAGCACAGCCTTCTGCGGGAGGCCCTGGCTCACCTTCACCTGGCACTTTTGTTTCTTCTCTTAAGCACGGGCCCCACCTTCCTACCTTTTGGCCATAGTAGATTTCTTCTACCTCTTCGAAGGCCATTAGCTTTCCTCCCCCCCAACCCTGTTATCCAAACTGTTATCAAAGTCCCCAAAGCTTTCTCACTTTTTGACACTGGTGAACGCCTATCTTTGTGAGAGGTACAAGCAATTCCCTTAGGAAGCCTTCCCTGACCACATCTGAGTTCAGCAGATGTGTGTACCCCTTCTGTGATACTTGTTGAGTGTTATTTTTATTATGACTGCTTGTCGAGTGACTGACTCTGTCTCCAGGCCACTGGGTCTCTGTACTTGTAGGCATCACAGTCACTTAGGGATCCAATTAGAAATGTAAACTTTTTGACATCGAGCCCCAGAGATTCTGCTTCAGTGACTTGGGCCCTGGGAACAAGTCCCTTTTTTGAAGGTTTTTTTAAAACCTGTCCTTTTAATGTAGGTTTGTGGCATGGGTACTGAGCCCAGACTTCCTGGTTTGAGTCACAGCTCTGCTGTGTTCTGATGGTGTGACCTTGAGCAAGGTAGTTAGCCTCTTTTGTCTCTTCTTTTTCTAATGTGTGATACATGAATAACAATAAGAGATGAAATATGGTGTTGTTCTGAGAATGAAACTGTAACACACAAAGCACTTAGTTCAGTAATTGGTACATAACATGCCCTTAATACACAATAGCTATTATTATTTGTGATGATTCTGATGAAGGTGGTCACCAGACCACACCCTAAGAGACACTACTCTAGATAGTGAGCACTTCAAGGTCAGCAGTGTGGTCAGCCTTGCTCACCTGCATCTCCAGGCGCATGTGTGGGGCAGATAGTGGTCATTCAATCAAGCCCCCTCCACCTCCTCTGAGTACTTATTATCCATACCAGTCACTTGGCACCTCTCCATATATTATTATACATTATATGAGATCTGTCCAGAGGGTATCTAGCCATGTAATATGAAAAATCGACATTTATTGAAGAAAATACAAGATACAGGAAACATTGTACATAGAACAATGATGCCTCAGCCACCTTTAAAGTAGGCACCTTGGGACCTCACACAGTTTTCCCAGTCCCCATCAGCTGCCCCGTCATATCTTCCTGAACCTCACCAGTGGTATGAAATCTCTTCCCTTTCCAATTTGTTTTGGGGAAAGCCAGAAGTCACAGAGCACCAAATCTGGGCCGTAGAGGAGGGAGGGCTGAGTCACCTGGGTGATTTGATGTTTTGCCAAAAAACTGCGCAAGATGTGATGTATTAGCGGGTGCACTGTCATGATGATGCTGCCCATCACCGGATGCACACAGCTGTGGCCTTCTGGGTCATCTGAATAGTTTCTGCAGGGGAGTGTTCAAGCTTAACATAACATTTAATGCAGGTACGTTGCTTTACTCACTCAGTCATTTTGAATGTCACGGCCACACAGCACACATGCTCATTCGATGGCATCTACCACCGACACTGACTAGTACAGTGAAGCTGTCATTGTTCACTCATGCTTATTCCAGTCCACTCTCCTTGGCTGCCAGGTTACACTGATGTTGCACAGACTGCTCTCTTTATTTTAACAATGGTTGGACTTTTTCTGGACAGAACTTGTATATTGCTCAATCCAAATGAAAACTATCACAAGGGCAGAGGATGTGTCTGATAATCATGTATCTCTACCGAACAGAGCTCTCCAAATACTGCTTCCAGGAATCAGAGCTGAGTTCATCTCTCTGCTTGGAATCCTCAAACACCTGACCCTTCTGGAGAACAGAGGTCTAGCAGCTCCCAGCATAGTTCTCCACATATTGTGAGACACTGAATTCTCTATCTTTTTTCACTCCAACATGCCAGGAGGCAGGTATAATACGTTATCCTTACTTACTCACTTTGACAACATTTACTGTGGTGATTCTCAAATGTATATGGCAGTGGTATGCTGATAAATGTTTAAAAAGCAGCATTCTAGAGGTGAGGGTGGGGAGAGCCCTGGTTTATTGTGGTTGTTTCCATGAGTTTACAGGCACTCACTCCAAAACATCATTAGCAAATAGGTAAGCGGGTATTATTATGGTCTCTGGGGAAATATATGTTGTGCACAGTGGAAAATCTCCCCAGATGATTTTGAGAAGCAAAATCCCTTTAGTTCCCCTAAAGGGAGCTTAAAGCTACCCCTCTTCCCTACCCTGAGAATTGCCTTTGCAGATAATTAACAAAGGCAGTACACTGCTGGAATTTGGAGGAAGAGTATAAGGAACTATGGTGCTAATTTTTCAAGGTTTTGTGCAGATACTTTGGGTCAGGAGAGGGCATTGTATGCCAGGATATGAAGAGCACCTTGGGTGTTAGTGCCTAGGTTTATTGATAATGCTCCCAATGATGCTAATTGCAACCATTTTAGCGAGCATTCCTGCTGCCATCCTGGTACTGAGAATGTCTTTCTCAAGTGACTTTTTAAGCAATTGGAGAGTTTCATTGTTAGATGGATTCACACTTTATCAGTGTTTATTGATGAGGGCATGAACTGAACTATCCAAATTTCTATTCTACTACCTTCCAAGATGAATTTTGCATTCTAGCTGGTCTGAGGTTTTCCCAGGTTTGATGTTCACTCTTGCTTCCATACCTCTGCTCTTGCCATTGTTTCTCATTGGCACCATTCCTTCAACCATGGTGCAGCCTGAAATGTGGAAGGTAAGGGAAGAAACTGCAGTCAATCTACTCTTCCTTCTTTTCCAGATCAGAGTCAGGGAGAACAGCATACATGTGTGAGGGTTGGGGGTGAAGGTGGGCTTGTGTGTCTACAGTCTGTGTTATAATAATAGCCAAGAACTGTTGAGCATTTATTATGTATCAGCTACTATGAATTTGTAGTAGTTCGTTTAACCCTTAGAACAGAACAACCGTATGAGGTAGGTACTATTACTATCTCTCTTACAGATAAAGAAATGGATGCATAGGGAGAGGTGTAAATTGCTCACAATCACAGTGGTAGTTGATGGGAGAGCTGGGATTGAACCTAGACCTATGCTAGATGCACATTCTCTGGAGGACTCCACTAGGCTTTCATGCCAGGCTGCAGATTGGAGAGGAGGTTACGTAGGTTGAGTATGGTGGTTGGTGCAGATTTTCCTCACATACTCTCAACTACCTTTACCCAATCCTGTAGGAAAGGATGGTGTACAGCAGTAACTATGATGTTCCTAAGAAGGCATTTGCTGGCAATTGCTCCACACTCGTTCCAGGAAGACCACCTTGGTTAACTTTATCCTGTGAGACAGTAGCAATCTCCCAGAGACACCCTCCCACAGCCTAGTCACAGCCTGGTCCACAGAATGCTGGTTCTCCTCCAATACTCATTCCTCTTTCCTACATAGAAACAGACTCTCCAAGTGAGCACATGGCCAGTGAAAGCTATACTTTCCAGCTTACCTTACAGATTGGTATTCCCAAATGCCTAATTTATGGTCAACTAGAAGCAAGAAGAAGTGAAGCATGTGGTGTCCAGTGGTGCCTCTGAATGGAAGAGTGTGCCCTCCCTTCTCCTTTCCTTTTCCTTGTTAGACTCATTGGTAGCAGCCATGAATTAGAAGCCAAACACCTCTGGCCAAGATGGAGGCATAGGTAGATACACTTTGCTGCCTTGCACAACCAAAAGAAAGACAACAACAAATTTAAAAACAAAAAACAACCAGAAGTGCCAGAAAATTGAACTATGTGGAAGTTCAACAACCAAGGAGTTCAAGGAGAAACATTCAATCAGATGGCTAGAAGGGGTGGAGATGAAAAGCCAGGGCAGAGAGGATGCATGGCAAGGTGGCAGCTGGAGAACCTGGAGGGCAAGGAGCCTGGCAGCCCCACATTTACATGCATATAAATTGGGAGGAAGAACTAGGAAGGAAGACAGACCAGGCAACCCATGGTTACAGTACAGGAAAAGAAAACCTCAAAACCTCTGACTGTAAAAACCTGTGGGGGTTGTGATGGCAGGAGAAACTCCCTCCTTCACAAGAGTTCTAGTCAGAGAGGCCCACAGTGTCCTAGAATGTACACAAACCCACCCACCTGGGAATCAGCACCAGAAGGGCCCAATTTGCTTGTGGGTAGTAGGAGAAGTGAGTGAAAGCCCACAGAGAGCCCAGCAAGTGCCAGTGTTCCCTCTATGACCCCTCCCCCACATACAGCACAATAATGCAGCAAAGAGGGCTGCCCCACCCTGGCCAATACCTAAGCCTCCGCCCCTTACTACATAACAGATGCACCAAGATAAAAAAATATGGCCCAAATGAAAAAACAGATCAAAGTTCCAAAAATAGAACTAAGTGATGAAGAGATAGCCAACATATCAGACACAGAGTTCAAAACACTGGTAATCAGGATGCTCACAGAAATGGTTGAGTATGGTCTCAAAATATAGGAAAAAGTGAAGGCTATGCAAAGTGAAATAGAGGAAAATGTACAGGAAACCAACAGTGAAGGGAAGGAAACTGGAACTCAAATCAACAGTTCAAAGCAGAAGGAAGAAATAAACATTCAACTAGAACAGAATGAAGAAACAAGAACACAAAAAAATGAGGAACCTCTAGGACAACTTTATGTTCCAACATTAGAATCATAGGGTTGCCAGAAGAAGGAGAAGAAGAGCAAGAAATTGAAAACTTATTTGAACAAATAATGAAGGGAAACTTCCCCAATCTGGCAAAGGAAATAGACTTTGAGGAAATCCAGGAAGCTCAGAGAGTCCCAAAGAAGTTGGACCCAAAGAAGCACACACCAAGGCATATTATAATTACATTATGCAAGATTAGAGATAATGAGAGAATCTTAAAAGCAGGGAGAGAAAAAGAGATAGTTACCTACAAAGGAGTTCCCATAAGAATATCAGCTGATTTCTCAAAAGAAACCTTGCAGGCAAGAAGGGGCTGGAAAGAAGTATCCCAAGTCATGAAAGGCAAGGACCTACATCCAAGATTACTCTATCCAGCAAAGCTATCATTTAGAATGGAAGGGCACAGAAAGTGCTTCTCAGATAAGGTCAAGTTTAAGGAGTTCATCATCACCAAGCCCTTATTATATAAAATGTTAAAGGGACTTATCTAAGCAAAAGAAGATGATCAAAACTATGAACAGTAAAATGACAATAAATTCACAACTATCAACAACTAAACCTAAAAACAAAAATAAAAAACAAACTAAGCAAACAACTAGAACAGGAAGAGAATCACAGAAATGGAGATCACATGGAAGATTATCAACAGGGAGCAAGAGTAGGGAGAGTGTGATAAAAGGTACCGGGACTAAGAAGTATAAATGGTAGGTACAAAATAGACAGGAGAGGTTAAGAATAGTGTAGGAAATGGAGAAGCCAAAGAACTTATATATATGACCCATGGACATGAACCAAGGGTGGGGAATGTTTGTGGGAGGTGGGGCTCAGGGCAGAGGGGAATAAAGGGGAGGGAAAAAATGGGACAACTATAATAGCATAATGAATAAAATATACTTTAAAAAAATAGAAGCCAAGCATTGAAGCCTGGACTCTCAGCAACTTCGAGGAGCAGGGCTTCACTATCAGCTTGGACTTTTATGGGAAAGAAATAAGCTTTGAGCTGTGTAAACCACTTACATTTTCATTCTCTGCATTTTGTCACCTCTAACTAAGGCATGAAGGGCTATTTAGCTTTTGGTAAATCACAACAGTTACCTCCGCTTCCTAAGGAAAACAAAATTCTGCTTACCCAGGCCCTTCCTGGGCCTTGTTACAGGCCACTCTTCCTTCCAGGCCGACCAAAGACCACCTCAGCTGTCCCCATAGAGAGTATCCTTCCAGTTCTCCACATCAGTGATTCCCAGACCCCCACTCTCTCTGGGTCTCTTGTGGAGGCTGAGCCCATACATATTGAAAAAAGGGGAGTAAGTAGGGATTCCAGCAGCATCTGGGGATGATGCTGACAGCAAACCAAAGCCTAGGATGAAAGGGACATTTTAAGTGAAGCAGTGACTAGATATCTGTTTGTAGAAAGCAGCCAAGGAATACGAAGAAATGAAGAGTCATACAAAACTAAGCTCAAAAGTCGGGGAGGTAAGTAAGAGCAGAGGAAAAAACAAGATATTGGAGGTTAAAATGCAGCAGTGGCTAAAAGTCAGACATTCGTTCACTTTAGGAGATGAAAAAGAGACAGATCCAAAAACATGCAAGGCACACTTGTAACTTGGGTGAAATTGCTTCAGATAGAGAGATAGAGCTTGCCTGTTGCAGCAGGAATTGTGGTTGATTCAGGCTGATGTCCGCCAAGAGCCTGGGGTGACACCAGCACGTCCTGACTAGCCTCCATGCGGGAGTTCAAGGTACCAGCATCAGCCTTTCTCCTCGAGGAGCCACCTTTTAAAGCGGCAGATCCAGCAGACCGGCTCAGTAGACATTCGCTCCCACCTTTTGTCGCTCTCTCCACACTGGAATCAGGAGAGTTAAAGACGTCCCTGAAACCTGGTTCTAGATGCAGCCTGGTTCTGCCTAACAGAACCTGTGCAAACAGTGGCTGCCTGCAGCAAGCTCAGCCTTCCTGCAAGCATGGTGGCTAACACACGTTTCCTGCCACCCTCTGTAACAGACTTTGCTCCCTCTGATCCCTGGCATCACTGGTGCTGAGTGGCAGGCAGCTGTACCTGATTTCCATCAGAACAGTCCTTGGGTGCTTGATTATTTCTCCTGCTTGCTGGTTAGCACCTCATCTTGGCTTGCTTACTGGTCCCACAAGAGATTCTGTATGCACCTAATAGATTCCTTTTTGCTTCAAATAGTAAAAGTGGGTTACGTTGTTTGCAAGTTAAGTATTCTGGCCGCTACACATGTAGTATTTTATAAATCTTTTATGCCCATTGCTCTATCTTGCCTCCAGAGCTACAATATGAGAAACTTGTAGAAAAAGAACATGTTCTATTCTTTTTTGAATCATTTTTGTCCCACAGTGCTGAGTACGTATAGGTGTTCATAACACTTATTTTATTGAAATTTGGTAATTTGGAGAAAAAAGTAAGAACTAGATCAGTAATCTTCCGGGGAAGTATATAGAATAATTCATTGTAATGCAGGAAGAAAATATTAGAAAGTTTATACAGACACACTAATTTTTATCTAAATATATTTTTATTGTTTTATTAATAATTTAATATAGATTAATGGTAATAACATATACATTAACAAGTATGGGTGTGCATGATCAAAAATGTATTGCTTATGTAGGCGAGAAATTTAAAAAATGTTTGGAGGCCACTGGGCGAGTGACCTCTCAAGGTGCTTGCTTTCCAGTGATTTTTTTTTAACCAGAAAATACTCGAGCCAGAAGACCAGCAGGGAGCTTAGTAGAGTGCCATCTGGCGGTCACTCCTGCAACCTGCAGCGTTGGTCCCCTCGTTAGGAGGCAGCCATCTGTTAGCTGCATCAGAGGTCTGCCCGTCAAGCTGAGGGAGCAGTTCCAGAGAGAAAGGTAAACTCATTAGGCAGCAATGCCCGAAGGAGAGAGCGGCCTAAAGGAAAGAAAGGGGTGGAGGAGGCAGAGGAGCGCATGTGAGACAACGGAAAGAAGAGCGGGACAGGTGGCTACGGATGGACACTAAGACACAAATCTGTACTTAAAGGGCACGGAAACTAAGACAGAAACACACTGCAAGAAGGATCCTGCCTCCCCAGTTCAACTGATCCACATCCATCACCAAAAACCAAACTGACGGATTGGAGCGGGCCTGAGCAGCCTCTCTTCCGGGGTCCAGGGTGTCGTCACCTCCCCGAGAAAGAAATGGCCTTTCAAAAACAAACACTTGCTTCCTAACCACAGACAGCAGAGCCTGAAATGCTGGTCTCCACCAGGGGAATGACGTGCTTTTTGCTGCTCTCGATCCTATTCATCCTTGACCAGCGATTCCTCTGGGGGAGTTCTACTCGCCAGAGCAGCGTTCGAACAGACACAGCGGTTTTCTTAGGCTGCTCAAGGTCACTCGCTGTAACGTCAGAGAAGGCTGCTCCTTGGGAAAATGGAACTGAACAATGACAATTATGCTTCCCAGCAGATGTCTGTGTCCTTAATCTGCCCGCTGTGGAGTGAAACAGCAAAGAAGAGATTTTAATAGTCACAGGATGAGGTGTCAGGACTGTCCTGCTCTGATTAAGATGCATTGGCTAATCACTAGAAGTCTCCCCTCCCCTGCAAAGCACAGAGGGATAACATACGTCAAGGGGAACAGGCAGGGGAGGATGGGGAGTGATGTCTGAGAGAGGGAGGGAGGGAGGATGAGAGAGAAGAAAGGGGGGCTGCACAGCAGGAGTCCTTGTTCTTCAAGACAGAGAATTTCATCAGAATAGCAAGTAGGAGTGGGAGAAAGGAGCGGGCTGGAAGGAGGGCCTTGCAGACATAATCACCTTCAGAACAAAGAGAACAGAAACTTGGGATCCTCAGGCTTCCACGACAGCCCTGTGGGAGTTTGCAGGAGAGCAGAGGCAGCTGGGCCGGCAATTTGGCCCAACACTGGAGGAGGAGCTGGAGATGAGAGGTGGGGGATTTCCACCTGCAGCGACACTGACAAGGTTCTCCAGTGACTTGCCATGTGGGAAGTGCTGAAGGAACATGGTTAAAGCTGGGCTGAATTTGCAGACAGTCTCCTGTGTGCCATGTGAGGAAGGGTCATTGGCTTCACGGAGTATGGGTAGGAGGCAGGACAGGATCAAGGTGACCTCAAGGGTCCATTCACTGAGCTTTACCATAGTCATCATCAAAGGGCCTCAGTGGTGTGGTAGAAGCAGCCAAGATCTGGGTTTAGAGGACCACTCACCTCATTAAGTTTATAGCTCTGTGTGTGTCTCATAACTTCTCTGGCCTCATTTCTGTATCTGCAAACTGGGTGTACTCATCCATGTTTACTTATGTACTCATCCCTGATTCTTTATTAAGCAGCCACCAAATGCTCAGCACTCAGCTCTGCAGTAGGACTGTAAAATGAATCAGTTCTGCCCTGTATCCAGCGCCCACCCAGCACCAGGCACTTCAAACGTATCAGCTCACAACCACCACCTTCAGAGGTTCATGTTACCACTATCTTCACTTGACAAGTAAAGAAGCCGAACACAGAGTCATTAGGTACCATGCCAACGGCACACGTCAGCCGGGAACCAGAGTCTGCATCGGAGCCCAGGCAGCCGGCACCAGGGCACAGGCTCCCTCCCTGTGCAGAACCTCTGAGCAATCACAGGCTTGTCCTTTTGTTGGGAAAGCGGAGGTGCTTGACACATACTCTCTGAGGTTGCTTCCACCCCTGACATTTAACAAGCCCACCACGAAGTCTCTTAGGTTCGGGGATAACCGCCTGCAGGGTTCGCCCCACACTCACATCCACGCTGTGTTTGCACATGCCAAGTGTGCAGCAGGGACATTCTCCCCAGTTCCCTGCAACTGCCCAGGCTCTCAGCCCTTGTCCCCAGCTGTCGGTGAGCGGAAGTAGATGCACACGGGGTGTCTGTTTGAGCACAGAAGTGATTCATTGAAGCTTTGGGGACTACCTAGGAGAAATCTATCACACTTCTTTTAAAATTCTGCTTAATTTCATCTCCTTTACTAAGACTATGATTAAAAGGCTGCCAACATTATATACTCTAGATACCCTGAAATCAATGATGTTAAGCTACTACTTGAGGCAAAAAAATGATTAGTCCACTTTACTTAATGTTTGTGTTTTTCTTTTTTTCAGAGCTAGTTGAACAAACTTTTAAAAAAGATTTTATTTATTTATCTTTAGAGGGGAAAGGAAGGAGAGGGAGAGAAATATCAATGTGTGGTTGCCTCTCGTGCATCTCCTGCTGAGAACTGGCCTGCAACCCAGGCATGTGCCCTGACTGGGAATCGAACCGCGATTGTTTGGTTCACAGGCCCATGCTCAATCCACTGAGCTATGCCATCCAGGGCTAGTTAAACAAACTTTAACAAGAGGACTGTTTTGAGCAAAACAGACACAGACTCATAGATGGAGAACAGATGACAGCTAGTGGGGGGAGGAGGTTTGGGGGTGAAGGAATTGAGCAAGAAGGAAAAAGGACTCATGGACATGGACAACAGCATGGTACGTGATGGTTGGGGAGGGGGATTTAAGGAAACTAAGTGGTAATGAAAAAATATAATAAAGATTTTATATTTTAAATAAAAAAAGGACTGTCATAGCATTAGCCAGGTGACTCAGTTGGTTGGAGCATCATCCCAGACATTAAAAGGTTAAGGGTTGGATTCCCAGTCAGAGGATCCAACATATGGGAGACAACCAATCAATGTCTCTCTCACTCTCTCTCTCTCTCACTTCCCCTGCCCCTTCCTCTCACTCTAAAATCAATTTAAAAACCGCATCCTCAGGTGAGGAATTTTTTTAAAAAGGGGGGACTGTTTTAGTTCTATTCCAGCATCACTGGTCTCCCGGTCTCAGTAAGCAGATAGATTCCAGAGTGGCCAGGAATGAGGCTATAATTTCAGGTGGATGCCAGAGGAAGGCAGCAGCAGCGCTGGCCTGCCTCCAGGGGGCGTATCCAGTGCAGCAAGGCCTACGAGGTACGAGTGTGGGGCAGGGTGCGGCGGTGGGGCAGGGTATGGTTTTTGAAGGAGGAAAATGGGGCGTGTGGTTGAAGATAAACAACCAGCCAACAAGGCAGTTGTTGGCACCAATGGTTTTAAAACATTAAGGGGAGACCCTCAGGACTCCTGAGGGAAGACGGTGGCTGTCCTCCACATGCATGTCTAGATACACGCATTCCACCACAAAACCCCATGGAGAAACATGAGGAGGAGGCTAAGTGACTGGGCAGTGGCTTCTAATCAGGGACATAATGACTTGGGAGGAATTCCTGTCAAGGTGTTAATGGGCTTTAAAAAATAACTGGATTTTCTGAGGCAAAGAGAAGTTGGATAAGTCCAGCAAGAGGTGCTAGGGACTACCAGGGCCAGAGACCAGGGGAAACCAGAGAGAAGAGATGGGACACACACAGGAAGCACGCAGTCTGAGCAAAGCTGGCCAGACTTCCTGTGGGCAGAGCCCAGAAGAACGGCTGCCAAGCTGAGAAGGCCAGCGGCTGCCCAGACAGCACTGCACCCAGAGTCAGAGAGCTTGGATGGGAGGCCAGCAGGGAGATGGTTCGGGCACTTCAGAGGATAACGTTCTGCCCTCAGCTTGCAGGGTAGAAAACTGCACTGGCCTACGGGGTGACCCTGCCCCCCATGACAAAGCCTGGTGCCTGTCAGAGACAAATGGCAACAGACAAGCCCTGTCAGAGGCTACTTGGTGCTCTGAACCCTGACTTGGGAGTAGGCTTGTGGTCTTCCTCTGCCTGCACCAGACTCCCTCCACCCACTGAGTCAGAACTGCTCACTCTCCTGATTAACGCAGCTGAGGACAGCAGTTCACTGACGGGATGGGCTGGAGAACCAGAAGTCGGGGGAATGGGCTTCTACAGAGACGCTCCCCATGTTTTTGGCCTGGAAAATCCACAGAAGCAAGGAGAAAGACACATGCCTAGGAAAACCTTCGGTCTGATGGTGAGGGCTGTTGGGTCTTGGGGTGACATGTGAAATTACTAGAAGTTGGGAGTAGAAGGAACACAGGATAAAGGTAGCATTTAAGTCAAAATTATAGCTATATTTTTAAAAAATGCTTCTGAAAGAGCCAGTGATGTCCTGAAATAAAACTGAGGAGTAAAAAATCTAAATCAGATTTTCCCCCCAACATTTTGGATTTGTACAGGGAAGAGAAGTGTTATTAAACCAGAGGCCATGCCCTAGGAGGGCTTGGGGGACTAGAGTGTAGCAGAGGGGGCAGAGAAGACGGGGCCAGGACAGTGAATGCCACCTTCCATCTTGGCCTAGGGCACTTCTCATGCCCCTTCTAGGAGAGAACATACACATTGGTCTAAAGGGAACCTAAACAGGCTGCTGACTGTGCCTTTCTGAGGTGCTGTGCCCTTTGAAGATAAGCATTGCTCTCCTTGGCCCAGTCCTGGGTGGTATCTGTGACTCGACTCTTCCTTCTCTCTTTCTCAGAGAGTAGTCTCTCTCTCTCTCTCTCTCTCTCTCTCTCTCTCTCTCTCTCTCTCTCCCCCCCTCTCCCCCTCCCTCTCTCCCTCCCTCTCTCCCTCCCTTTCTCTCGGGTGCATGCAATCTCTTTCCTCTCCTTCACAGGAAAGTATCTCAATGTATTATCAGTAACAGCCTTCAGAACAGAGTCCTGACAACAGTGGAGAACTGCAGCTTCAGGCAACTTGAAAAGGAGAGACCCCTTGGAGACCAGCTCCAACGCCCTCCCACAGAAACCTCAGCTCAAGAGGGACATCTGATCTGTGAACCCTGTGGGCCTCTGCCTTAGGATGCGGGGTTCTCTCTGAAGCCATGTGCTCCGGTGGTACCAAAGGAGGGTGAACGTGCATCTCTGCCAGGGGCTGCCCACCAGCCTCCACCCTTCCAGTCTGACGAGTGTACTCCCTCTGGTGGCTGTTTGGAGCACTTCTTTTCATTTCCTACATACTAAATTAAGAAATAGGTAATTCCAAAGACAGCCCCTGTGTGAGCTCCTATATCTCTGTTTCAATTCTTTCATTGATAATGATTATTGCTAATGCTTTTGAACACTTATTGCCCACCAGATCCTGCATGTGTGAGTCCCCACAGTTGTCTCCCCGTTTTACAAAGGAGGAAATGGAGGCACAGAGAAGTCACGTAAAGTCACGAGCACACGAGCGAGTCACGAGCAGGGTTTGACTCAGAGCAGCCGCGCTCCAGAGCCCAGGCCTCACACCACCCTCCCCACTCCCTGAGCTGTGTACAGAGCCCAGAGGGCGGTGTCACCACATCAGGCACCGGGCCTCAAACGGAGGGACGCTCGCGGATTCTGCAACTAGCGCTTCATTTCTTTGTGAATCATCACTGTAGACTCATTTGTAGCCACACTGTCAAAAGATGGTTCACTTTACAAGGTAAGCTCCTTGGACATGTCCTAGGTCGATTTTGCTATTATAGCAAAAAAGCACTTTTACACTTAAAGTATTTTATGCTTTGTACGTTACATAATGAATTATAGCACATTATTTCTACTCTCCCCTACAGATAGTAAGTTTTATAGATAAATTTACAGATAAATTTGATGAATCTTTGGATATTTGAAAGACCATCATTAAATAAAGACCTGGAGCTATATTTGCCCCCTGTTGTTTGGAGAGTTGGATTCCCGAGGTTTGAAAGTGTACTGGTTTGGGAGCCAAAAAGCATAAAGCTCTCATCTGGCTTTGCATTTTAGCCTAACTGGGGCAGGCACTTAAGGGTTCTGGATTCGTTTCTTTATCTATAACATGAAGGAATTTAACCAGATGAAATGTAGGCCTCCTGCTAGTGGAATGTTGCGAGTTGGTTGGTTGTGAGAGCAAAGATATTAAAAATATATATTGTAATCATTAGCAGATGTTGACAACACTACTCATGTAATTACATATAGCAGGTCCTCGAGTCATGTTTAGTTGTAATACTGACGAAATGCTGTGAAAACTTAACTCTTGTTTCCACCAATTCGCCTATGGTGTAATCCATCTCTCTATACAGGCACACCTCAGCGGTGTTGCAGGTTCGGGTCCAGACCGCCACACTAGAGCAAGCACTGCAATAAGGAGAGTTTTGGTGGTAAAGGGTCTTGCCTTCAGTTTGTAAAAAAAGGAAGGAAGGCAGGCAAAACATCCATGAAGTGAAATTAAACAAGGTATGCCTATATGTCATTTTACTTAAAGTCTCAGAACCTACTGAGGACATTAAGTGAAGATTTACTGTACCACATGTTCTACCTTCTAGCTACAGATACATTAAGCTCTTTATTATTTAGATCCCTATGTGAAATGGCCTAACTAGGTTGGGATCCTCAATAAGGAATCCCAAGGTGAAAATGGCATGTCCCCTGTTCAGTCTCTGAGTAGTTCATATGAAGCAAAAGACATTGGGATGCATTTTCCAGCCCCTTGGGCTAAAACGTTGATGTGCACATAGCTACGTGTGATCTTCTCGCTTGTATACAGTTGAAACCTACAGTATATGAGTAATAATATAGGTGACATGTGTTACTTTAAAAGGAGATTTCTCTTTTTGTATGAGTCACCATCAGCCTCCTTTGTAAAGCGGCAAAGCTCAGGGTCAGAAGTAAGCCTGTCTGTGTGGCTGTTCATGATTAACCTTTATAGAATGAGAGGGCAAAAAATCAGGAATAGAGTTTCTCCTGAAACCACTAGTGAGCAGGGTCAGGCCAGGGTTGAAGGGAGGAGGAAGGAGGACATTCGGATCTGGGGCCTCCTGCAGGCCATACAGTGAGCAGCTGCACTTTCCTAACTTCCTAGTGATCAGCTTTTACAAGGATTATTGTTTAAAGTTAAGTTACATGAGACCAATTTTAGTGATTGGAAGCAGAGAAAACATCCTTTTCCAGTTCAGAAAGGGGAGGCATTGAAATCAAATTTAATTTGCCTTTGGAAATAAGAGAATAAATCAGAAGAATCACCCAGGCATCAAGTTTTAAAAGGTCCAGGACAGGGTGGTATCACTCTGGTTTTCAGTTGCCAACAATAGAATTCAACTCTGACTTGGTTAAGCAGAGGAGGTTATTCTCAGACTCCTTTCAAGGGTTGAGAAAGCTGACCTTAAGCCTATGTATACATCCAGGAACTGGTTGTGCCTGTGGGCACCCTCCCCAGAATGGATTCCAATAGGTCATTCTTTTGCTTTTCTAGCTTCTGAGTCATACACTCAAGAGGGTCCATCCAGTCAGTAGAACCTAGGTCATATGCCTCTACCCTAGCTGCAAGGAAAGCTTGGAAAGTGAGCATTTGTCTCCTATAAAGAAAGCTGTCTGTCTCTGCCTCTTAAGGGGTTGGGGTGGGAGATTCTCCAAATAAAATGTGTATTTATCAGGTTCTTGGCACCCTCAACTGGGATGATTTAAGAGTTTAATGAAAAACTACTGTAATTACAAAGGTATAGACAGCAGTCAGGGAAACCAACAAGTTCCCCAGTGCCAGCGACAGTGGGAATCCATTACTAGCCCCAAAACTGAAAAGATGAGCTTAGTGACATGTGGTGAGACCTACAGCTGTAGGAGCTGTGGCCTCGTGCCGAGGAAGGAGCTGGGAATTGACACAAAATATCAATTGTGTCCTGGCATCAGGGGAGCTGGGAGAATAAATGCCCTGGTTCTTCTCTCCTCCTACCTTCCAGTGTCTCTCTGGTGCCTTCCACTGACTGGAAACAGTCAGAAGCCAGAGGTCCTGCGAGCCCATGACACAGCCCTTGGCTGTCAGCCTTTCAAGTGCAGAGCAAGGTGAAGAAAGATAGAGAGAGGATATGGGGGGCGGGGGCCAATGGAGACTATGCACAGTCTTACTCAAAAGTAACGGCTGCCTCACCACCTTCAAAAAAAAAAAGGCATACGTCCCCTACTAAGTTGTGGAAGACAGGGCCAAGTAGAAATACACACAGGGCTGCTGCTGACCATCTCTTCTTGGAGGTCACCACACCAGTTGTATGGTGTGGTGACCATACAACTGCGTTCAGCTGTTAACGCGCCATCCCTTCTCCTGTTCTTCTCTTATATTTGGATCACCAAAAATATGTTTAGTGGCTTCTCCTTTTTCCCCAGTATATTTTTCCTTTCACATTTTCTCCATGCCTCTTCACTGACTCATTTATATCCCCCTCTCCATTTCTATGTTGTTAGAGTGAGAAGAACCCTGGAATGGGGGTCAAGTGACCAGGTGCTAGTCCTGGCCCAGCCTCGTCATGTTATGGGAAGGCGCTGGTGACCCAGTCTCAACCTTGGGCTACTGTTTCCTCCTCTGTTTAGTGAGGGGCTTAATTTCACTTAATCATTCAAGAAATTTACCAAGNCCTTTCAAGTGCAGAGCAAGGTGAAGAAAGGTAGAGAGAGGATATGGGGGGGGGGGGGACCAATGGAGACTATGCACAGTCTTACTCAAAAGTAACGGCTGCCTCACCACCTTCAAAAAAAAAAAGGCATACGTCCCCTACTAAGTTGTGGAAGACAGGGCCAAGTAGAAATACACACAGGGCTGCTGACCATCTCTTCTTGGAGGTCACCACACCAGTTGTATGGTGTGGTGACCATACAACTGCGTTCAGCTGTTAACACGTCGTCCCTTCTCCTGTTCTTCTCTTATATTTGGATCACCAAAAATATGTTTAGTGGCTTCTCCTTTTTCCCCAGTATATTTTTTCCTTTCACATTTTCTCCATGCCTCTTCACTGACTCATTTATATCCCCCTCTCCATTTCTATGTTGTTAGAGTGAGAAGAACCCTGGAATGGGGGTCAAGTGACCAGGTGCTAGTCCTGGCCCAGCCTCGTCATGTTATGGGAAGGCGCTGGTGACCCAGTCTCAACCTTGGGCTACTGTTTCCTCCTCTGTTTAGTGAGGGGCTTAATTTCACTTAATCATTCAAGAAATTTACCAAGGATGGACTTTATGCCTGATACTGTGCGTGGTGTTGGTGGTACAAAAGTAAAGAAAGGACATGACAATTCAGCCCTCACTTCCAGGTTACTGAGGCAGACAGACAGTAATGAAATAATTAAATCCGTAGGTATTTCTCTTTTTTTAAAGATTTTATTTATTTATTTTTCTTTAGAGGGGAAGGAGAGGGAGAGAAACATCAATGTATGGTTGCCTTTCGTGCATCCCCTGCTGGGAGTTGGCCTGCAGGGAAACGGCCTGCAACCCAGGCATGTGCCCTGACTGGGAATCGAACCGTGATCATCTGGTTCACAGGCCTATGCTCAATCCACTGAGCTACACCAGCCAGGGTTAAATCTGTAGGTATTTCTGATGGTGACATGTACTACAGAGAATCCCAAGGTGCTATAACAGCAGACTGTAGGGGGAACCAGACCCCTTATGTGTGTTTCAGGGCAAGAGGCAAGACTGAAGGAAGCAGGTGAGTCCCTTGAGAGCAGGAATCTTGGTGTGGGTTGTTTAATACGCTATCCACAGGGCCTAAGAGAGCTCCTGGCACACAGTAGACTCCTACTGAATACTGTGAAGTGAATGAGCAAATTCAGTAACATTCATAGGCTGAGACCTAGAGGATGGATATGAGCTATTTTAGTGAAGCAGAGAGAGAGCTGTAGAGAATGAATGAGTGACATGATGACAGGCATGAAGCAAGGAGGGCAAGGCTGGAGTGGAGCAGTAAGGCGCAGTGTGGCCGGGGACGAGACCAGGGACAAGACCAGGGAGGAGGCAGGTTTTGGACCATAGTTAGAATCTGACATTTTTCTATGATAATGAGGTACCATTAAAGCATTTAAGGGAGAAAGAGACAAATGCAGGCTTGAATTGAATAATTTATAAACTTTTGTCCAGTTCTGATTTTCCTAATCTCCACAGATTCCTCTTATTCTTTTCTTCTCTTGTTTATAAATGTGTATATTTGTGTATAAATTTGTATTAATTGGTCATTGTTATAAGCAAAACACAATGGTAGGTGCTGTGGGTGGATAAAAGGATATTAAAACATAGTCTCCATCACTTATAAACTAACAAGGACTTATAAAAATCTATACCTGAGGTAATGCTGGGACAAATAAATTATGTGCTATAAAAGGAATCACAAGTTGCAGGTGCTGTGAGAGTCTGGGGAGAGAGAGAAGATACCCAGACAGGCAGTGACAGCTCCCGGGCAGAAGTGAAAGGGGGAGGGAAACAGGAAGTGTTGCTTCTCTTTGAAAATATCTTAGTAGAAGGGAAATTGTCAGCGGTAAAAAGGAGGGTTTTCCACTAAAATAGAGCAGGAACCAAGGCATGGACACAGGAGACGATGAGACATATTTGGAGACGGAGGAAGTGCCAAATTGTGGAGGGTTGGGAGAAAAGGCAGAAGAGTGAGTTGAGCCACTCTCTGCTATTTTTCTTTTTTTCCAACTTTACTGAAGAATAATTGAAAAATACAACTGCATATATTTAAAGTATACAACATGATGACTTCACGTACATGAACATGTAGAATAATTTAAAAGATCAAAGTAATTAACCCAGTCATCATCTACATAGTTAATTCTTTTTTTCCTTATGTGAAAACATGTGAGATGCACTCTCAGTATCTTCCAAGTCTACAATACCGCCCACCTGATTAACTATAGTCACCATGCTGCACAGCACAGTCTCAGAACTTACTCGTCTTATACCGAAGTTTGTGGCTTTGACCTACATTTTCCCATTTCCCCATCCCTAAAGCCCCTGGCAGCAAAACCCTTCTTTGGCTATGAGCTCACTTTTTTTAAAAAAAAACTTCATATATAAGCAGTATAAAAACAGTTTTTGTCTTTCACAGGCTTATTTCATTTAGCATAATGCCCTCCAGGTCCATCCATGCTGTCCCAAATGGTAGAATGATTTTTCATGGATGAATAAAAATATCTATACCACAATTTAAATTGTTTATTCATCCTTTGAAGGACACTGAGTTTGTTTCCATATCTTCGTGACTGTGAATAATGCTGCACTGGACACGGGAGTGCTGAGATCTCTTAGAGAGCTAATTTCACTTCCTGTGGATATATACCCAGGAGTAAGATTTCTGGATCACATGATAGTTCTAATTTTAACTTTTTCATGAACCCCCATATAATTTTCTACAGCAACTATACCAATTTTACATGTATAACCATCGTGTTCCAAACTTCCAGCCAAGATGGAGGCATAGGTAGATACACTTTTCCTCCTTGCACAACAAAAAGGACAATAACTAATTTAAAAACAAAAAAATAACCAGAACTGCCAGAAAATTGAACTGTATGAAAGTCTGACAATCAATGAGTTAAAGAAGAAATATTCATCCAGAATGGTAATAGAGGCAGAGACAGGCAACCAGGGTGGAGAGGACCTGTGGCAAGGCGGTGGCTGGAGGACCGGGGCAGGCAAGATGGCAACTGGTACACCAGGTGGTCCCACATTTGCATGCAGATACACTGGAAGGAACAACTAGGGAACAAGACAGACCATGCAACCCAGGCTTCCAGGGCAGGAAAAAAAGCCTCAAAACCTCTGGATGTAAAAACTTGAGGGGGTTGCAGCAATGGGAGAAACTCCCAGCCTCACAAGAGTGTTTGTTGGAAAGAACCACAGTGTCCTAGAACTTACACAAACCCATTCACCTGGGAATCAGTACCAGAAGGGCCCAATTTGCTTGTGGGTAACAGGGGAAGTGACTGAAAGCCAGCTGAGAGCTGAGAAAGTGGCATTGTTCCCTCTCAGACCTTCCCCAAACATACAGCACCACAAGCAGCCAAGTGGTTTGCCCTGCCCTGGTGAATACCTAAGGCTCTGCCCCTTACTATGTAACAGGTGCACCAAGACAAAGAAATATGGCCCAAATAAAAAAACAAATCAAAACTCCAAAACTACAACTAAGTGGTGAAGAGATAGCCAACCTGTCAGACCAAGAATTCAAAATACTGGTAATCAGGTTGCTCACAGAAATTGGTTGAGTATGGTTGCAAAATAGAAAAAAAAAGTGGAGGCTATGCAAAAATAAAGGAAACTGTATAGGGAACCAACAGTGAAGGGAAGGAAATGGATTCAAATCAACAGTTTGGAGCAGAAGGAAGAAGAAAACTTTCAACCAGAACAGAATGAAGAAACAAGAATTCAAAAAAAATGGCGGCCAAGATGGAGGCATAGGTGGAAATACTGTGCCTCCTCGCATAAACAAAATTAAGGACAGCAAAGATTTAGAAACAAAAACACAACTAGAACAGATAGAAAATTGAACTGTACAGAAGCCTGACAACCATTCAATCAGACCAGTAAGAGGGGCGGAGTCAGTGGCCAGAGGAGAGGGATTGAGGCAGAAAAAGGCAGTGGCAGCCAGACCTGCGAGTGCAGGTGGCATGGGGCAGACCTCGGCCACACATGCATGTGCAGATAAACTAGGCAAAAATGAGCAACAAGACAGACCGCGCAACCCAGGACCCCAGCGATGGGAAATAAACCCTAAGAGCACCGATTGAAAAGGTGCTGGGAGAGACTCCCAGCCTCAAAGGAGAGTTTGTTGGAGAGACCCACAGTGTCCTAAAATGTACACAAGCCCACCCACCTGGGAACCAGCACAAGAAGGACCCAATTTGCTTGTGGGAAGTGGCAGAGGAGACTGAAATCTGAGAGAGAGCAGAGCAAAGCGCCATTGTTTCCTCTCTGACTCCGCCCCCAAATACTGCATCACAACCCAACAACTGGGTTGCCCCACCCAGGTGAACACCTAAGGCTCTGCCCCTCATTCATAATAGGTGCAACCTGACCAAAAATGGCTCAATCAGAAGAAGAAATCCAAGCCCCAGAGCAAATACTTTTAAGCAACCAAGAGATAGGCAATCTATCAAATGCACAGTTCAAAACACTGGTGATCAGGATGCTCACAGAACTGGTTGATTTTGTTCACAAATTAGATGAAAAAATGAAGGCTACACTAAGTGAAATGAAGCAAAATGCACAGGGAACCAATAGTGATGGAAAGAAAACTGGGACTAAAATCAATGGAGTGGACCAGAAGGAAGAAAGAAACAACAAAACAGAAAAGAATGAAGAAATAAGAATTCAAAAAAATGAGGAGAGGCTTAGGAACCTCTAGGACATCTTTAAACGTTCCAACATCCGGATTATAGGGGTACCAGAAGGGGAAGAGGAAGAGCAACAAGTGGAAAACTTCTCTGAACAGATAATGAAGGAGAACTTCCCCAATCTGGCAAAGGTAATAGACTTCCAGGAAGTCCAGGAAGCTCAGAGAGTCCCAAAGAAGTTGGACCCAAGAAGGAACACACCAAGGCACATCATAATTACATTGGCCAAGATTAAAATGAAGGAGAGAATCCTAGAAGCAGCAAGAGATAGGGGACAGTCACCTACAAAGGAGTTCCCATCAGACTGTCAGCTGATTTCTCAAAAGAGATTTTACAGTCAAGAAGGGGCTGGAAAAAAGTATTCCAAGTCATGAAAGGCAAGGACCTACATCCAAGATTGCTCTATCCAGCAAAGCTTTCATTTAGAATGGAAGGACAGATAAAGTGCTTCTCAGATAAGGTCAAGTTCAAGGAGTTCATCATCACCAAGCCTTTACTATATGAAGGGGACTTATATATAAAAAAGAAGATAAAAATATAAACAGTGAAAAAATAGCAAACTCACAGTTATTAAGAACCACACCTAAAACAAAAGCAAACTAAGCTGACACCTAAAACAGGAGCGAAGCCACAGAAATGGAGATCACATGGAAGATTAGCAACAGGGGAGTGGGAGGAGGAAAAGGGGGGAGAAGGTACAGAGAATAAGCATAGACGATGGGGAGAAAATAGGAGGAGGGCAAGAGTAGTGTGGGAAATGTAGAAGCTAAAGAATTTATGACATATGAAAATGGCCCTGGCTGGTGTAACTCAGTGATTTGAGCACTGGCCTGCGAACCACACAATCGCAGTTCGATTCCCAGTCAGGGCACATGCCTGGGTTGCAGGCCAGTTCCCAGCAGGGGACTCACAAGAAGCAACCATACATTGATATTTCTCTCCTTCTCTCCTTCCTTTCCCCTCTAAAGATAAATAAATAAAATCTTTAAAAAAAAAAAAGAAGTTGGACCCAAGGAAGCACACACCAAGGCACATCATAATTACTTTGCCCAAGATTAAAGATAAGGAGAGAATCTTAAAAGCAGAAAGAAAAAAGGAGACAGTTACCTACAAAGGAATTCCCATAAGATTATGGGCTGATGCTGGTTTCTCAAAAGAAACCTTGCACAACAATTAAAATTTTAAAAGAGGGGATGGGGTGTGATGGGAGTAAAAGACAGAAAACTGTACTTTAACAACAATTAAAATAAAAATACAAAAAAAAAGAAACCTTGCAGGTGAGAAGGGGATGGAAAGAAGTATTCAAAGTCATGAAAGGCAAGGACCTACATCCAAGATTAATTTATCCAGTAAAGCTATCATTTAGAATAGAAGGGCAGATAAAGTGCTTCCCAGAGAAGGTCAAGTTCAAGGAGTTCATCATCACCAAGCCCTTATTAAATGAAATGTTAAAGGGACTTACCTAAGAAAAGATGATAAAAACTATGAACAGTAAAATGACAACAAACTCATAACTACCAGCAACTGAACCTTAAAAAAAAAAAACTAAACAAACAGAAAAGGATCGGAACCACAGAAATGGAGATCACATGGAGGGTTATCAGCAGGGAGCAGGAGTGGGGAGAGTGTGGTAAAAAGTACTAGGACTAAGAAGCATAAACAGTAGATACAAAATAAACATGGAGAGGTTAAGAATAGTATAGGAAATGGAGAAGCCAAAGAACTTGTATGTACAATCCATGGACATGAACTAAAGTCGGGGAATGCTGGTGGGAGGGAGGTGTAGGGCAGAGGAGACTAAAGGGGAGGAAAAATGGGACAACTTTAATAGCATAATCAATAAAATACATTTTGAACAATAATGTCCCTTTTCTCTGCATTCTTGCCAACATTTGTTATCTCTGTCTTTTTTATAATAGTCATCCTCACACGGTAAGGTGCTATCTCATTGTGGTTTTGAGTTGCATTTCCCTGCTGATTAGTGATGATTCACATTTTTCAAGTATCTAATGGCTGTCTGTAAACCTTCTTTGGAAAAAAAAGGTTATTTAGCTCCTTTGACCAATTTTTAATTGGATTATTTTTTTAATATTGAGCTGTATGAGTTTATGTTTTAGATATTACCCCTTATCAGATATATGTTTTGCAAATACTTTTTCCTATTCTGTAGGTTGCATTTAATTTGCTGATTTTTCCCTTTGCTATGCAGAAACTTTTTAGTTTGATGAAGTCCAGCTTGTTTATTTTAGGTTTTGTTGCATACAGTTTTGGTGTCATATCCAAAAAAAAAATCATTGCCAAGACTAATATCAAGGAGTTTTTCCCTATGTTTTCTTCTAGGACTTTTATGGTTTCAGGTCTTATGTTTAAGCCTTTGACTCATTTCAAGCTAATTTTTGTGAGTTATAAGATGGGGATCCAGTCACGTTCTTTTGTGTGTGGATATTCAGTATTCCCAACACCATTTATCAAAGAGACTTTTCTTCACCATTCTGTGTTCTTGATGCCCTTGTCAAAGATTAGTTGATCGTATATGCAATGGGCGTATTTTGGAACTCTCTCATCTGTTCCACTGCTCTGTATCCCTGTTTTTATGTCAGTACCATACTGCTTTGATTACTATAGTTTTATAACATAGTTTGAAACCAGGATGTGTAATGCCTCCAGCTTTGTTCTTTCAGTTCATTGTTTTTTATTTGGTTGTTTAGGGTCTTTTGTTGTTCCATACAAATTTTAGAACTTTTTTATTTTTGTGAAAATTGCCATTGGAATTTTTACAGAGATTTTATTCAAACTATAGATCACTTTGTGTAGTATGGGCATTTTAAAAATATTAATTCTTCTCAAACAAGAACATAAATATCTCTCCATTAGCATCTTCTTCAGTTTAATTCATCAGTGTCTAAGTTTTCACTGTGCGGATGTTTTACCTCCATAGTTAAATTTATTCCTGAATATTTTATTGTTTTTTTATGGAATTTTAAGTGGGGTTGCTTTCTTAATTTCTTTTTCTGGTAGTTTGTTGTTAATGTATAGAAATGCAATGGATTTTTGCATGTTAATTTTATATCCTGCAACTGTATTGAATTAATTTATTAGTTCTAATAGTGTTTTAGTGGAGTACTTAGGGTATTCTATGTATGATTACTTCATCTCTGCAAATAAAGATCATTTTACTTTTTGTTTTCCAATTTCAATGCCTTTTATATCTTTTTCTTGCCTAATTGCTGTGGCTAGGATCTCCAGGACTATGTTGAATAGAATTGGTAAGAATGGGTTTTCTTTTCTTATTCCTGATTTTAAGGAAAAGCTTTTTTAACTTTTTGTTATTGAATTTGATGTTCGTTGTGGGCTTATCATATAAGGCTTTTATTATATTAAGGTGTATTTCTTCTATACCTAATTTGCTGAGAATTTTTATCATGTTTAATTTTGTCAAATGCTTTTTCTGTTTCTATTGAAATGACCATATTTATTCTTTATTCTGATCATGTGATCTATTACATTTATTGATTTGCCTATGTGAGCAATTCTAACATCCCAGGGATAAACCCCACTTGATCATAGTACATGATCTAACGTGCTCTTGAAATGGTTTGCAAGTATTTGGTTGACGATTTTTACATATATGTTGATCAGCAATATTAGCTTGAATTTCCTTTTCTTGATGTGTCCTTGTCTGGCTTTGTATCAGGGGAATCCTGATACAAATGACTTTCAAGTGTTCCTTCCTATTCAGTTTTTTGGAAGAGTTTAAGAAGGTTGGTATTATTCTTATAAATGTTTGGTAGAATTCACCAGTGAAGGCATCTTGGCTAGGGCTTGTGTTGGGAGATCTTTGATTATTGATTCGATCTCCTTTTCTGTTATTAGTCTGTTCAGATTTATTTCTACTGTTTTGGTTTCAGCAAGTTGTATGTTTCTAGGATTTATTATTTTTTTCTAAATTATCTAATTTGTTGGCATATAAGTGTTCATAGTAATCCCTTATGATCCTTAGTATATCCATGATATAAGTTGTAATGTCTCCTCTTTCATTTGTTTTTTTCTTATTTGAGTCATCTCTTTTTTTTTCCTACTCCAGATAAAGGAGACATCTCTTGTTTATTATTTCAAAAAAAATCAACATTTTTTATTGATCTTTTCTATCATCTTTCTCTTCTCTATTTTATTTATTTCTGTTCTGATCTTTGTTATTTCCTTCTTTCTGTTAACATTGGGCTTAGTTTGTTCTTTTTCTCTAGTTCCTTGAGGTATAAGAGTAGGTTATTTATTTGAGATATTTCTTTTTTCTTAATGTAGGCATTTGTCACTGTAAACTTCTGTTTTTAAACTGATTTTGCTTTATTCCATAAGTTTTGGTGTATTTCCATTTTTGTTTGTTTCAAGATGTCTTTTATTTCCCTTTTGATTTCTTTTTTGAATCTTTCATTGTTCTGGGGTGTGTTGTTTAATCTATACATGTTTGTGAATTATCAAACTTTCCTCCTATTATTGATTTCTAGTTTCATCCATTGTGGTTGGAAAATCACTCGATATGATTTCCATCTTCTTAAATTTGTTAAGACTTCTTCTGTGATGTAATATATGATCTGTCCTGAATAATGTTTTCTGTACATTTGAGAAGAATATTCTACTCTTATTGGATGGAATGTTGTTTATATGTCTGTTAGGTCAATTTGATATCATCCAAATCCATTATTTATGTCTGATCTGTTCATTGCTGAAAGTAGGATACTGAAGTGTCCTACTGTTCCTGCTTTGCTGTCTACTTCTGCCTTCAGATCTGTTAACTTGGAATGCACGGTGGAGAGCTCCACGTTCGGTTCTCAGCCCTGAAAGTACATGAGCTGGAAAGGGATGCTATTATAGGATGCTTTGAAAGGGGAATCCATCATTTTGGGTGAAGCTAAGGAGGTCGGTCCAGAGTCATTCCAGACTTTAAATGACAAATAACTAGGGCCTAGACCAAGAGACCAGAAAGGGGGAATGAAATGAGGAACTGGTTTTATGCTATGGATTTATGACCACTAGCCACAGATGCCACAAGTCCTTAGCAAATGACGACTTGGCATGGAAAGGGTCAGAAAGAATTTAACACTCCTGAGGCTTCAGGACTTTGTAGCTAGGAGAATTGTGATGCCATTAATAGAGAGAAGACAAGAAGAAAAACTAGTTAGGAAAAAATATGCTGATAGTTATTGTTCAGGTTACAAATGTAACCTTTTGCAGCAAGATCGAGAACAACATGGTTTCTGCTTTTAGAAGAGATAAGGCATACATATATATAAATAACATGTAAAAAAAGTAGGGATTGGTAAGTAACATATGACTAACAAAATAATTGCTATAGGAAACCAGAGGAAATGGAATAGATTATAGCTGGGAGAGTAAAGGAAGGGCGCATTGAGAAGGTGGGCTGCAAGCTAGGCTTTGAAGAATGAGAAAGATTTTGATGAACCAATTTGAATGATGACATAGGAAAACCCAAACTGGTCATATCTATAAAAATTAAAAATTTCACATAGTCAACTACCTGCATTCCACCTACAATTTTATATTTTAGATAAAAGAGAACATTTATATACAAGTACATATACACAACAAAATTTAATGAGTAAAACTGAAATCCAGCTACATGTCTATGCAGCAGAATGGATAGAACATGGTGTTTCATAGAATAGAATGCTATATACTTAGGACACTAAATAAATTAGAGTTTCATGTATCCATGTGAATATATCATAAGATATTAGTAATGAGAGAAAAATGTGTATTTGTCAATATCATCAGAAAATATGGTACTCTCATGGAGTTTAATTGAAGATAATTCAGTGAAGAGACTATACCCAGAGGTGTAGCTGGGTTAATGGAACCAGAGGGTTGGTAAAATGCTAGGGAACTGGTAACAAGGGAAAGTCTTTACCAGTCTTTATAAGAATATATTCTTTCCCTTTTTCTATGTTCTGGAAGCTGCCTGCATCCTTCGACTGGTGGTTCCTTTTTCCATCTTCAGCAGCCAGCAATGCAGCACCCTCCAATCTCTCTCCCCGAAACTGACCCTTTTGCTTTCCTTTTATAAGGATGCTCCTGATAATCCAGGATAGCCTCCCCATCCCCAAATCCTTGACTAATCACGTCTGTGAAGTCCCCTGTGCCACAGAGAGCAACATATTCACAGGTTCTGGAGTTTAGAGCACGGACATCTTCGGAGGGTCATCACTGTACCTGCCACATCCTACTTTCTCTCCTGTCTCTCTCCTGTCTTCTGTTGTTTCTTTCCAAAGATGAAGCTCAACCAACAGCAGAAGACAAGGAATCCTGAAGATGCAGAAAGTCGCCTTTCTAGGCACAGAGAATGAAATTAGGGTAAGGCTTTGGAGACCAACCACTGAAAATAGCTAGTTGTATAATGAAATAAGTGTATAGTATAATATCATTTAGACAAATTAGAAATCATACAAAAACATATAGAATATTTTGAACAATGGTATATTCTGTCAGTGATTATATACATAGGTGTAATGATGTTTTTAAGATAATCTTTTTAGCCCTGGCTGGTGTGGCTCAGTGGATTGAGTGCTGGCCTGCAAACTGAAAGGTCATCGGTTCGATTCCCAGTTGGCATACACACCTGAGTTGCAGCCTGGGCCCCTGGTCTGGGGTGTGTGAGAGGCAATGGGTCCATGTATCTCTTGCATATTGCTGTTTTTCTCCTCTTTCTCCCTCCATTCCCCTCTCTCTAAAAATAAATAAGTAAAATCTTTAAAATATTTTTTTTAAAATAATCTTTTTGTGTTAGAATAAATTTAGATTTACAGAACAATTATGAAAATAGTATAGATAGTTCTCATATACCTATATCCAGTTTAGCCTACTGTTAACATGTTACATAGTATGGTACATTTGCCACAAATGATGAATAGATATTGATACATTATTATTACCTGAATTCCATAGTTGGAGTTGTCATTCCCTGATGTCCTTTCCCTGCTTCAGGATCCGTCTAGGATATCATACTACATTTAGTCATCGTGTCCCCTTTGGCACCTTTTTGCTGTGGCAGTACTTCAGACTTTTCCTGATCAATAATATTCAAAATTGCAAAGGAATCACAGACACCAGATCCAAGACATTGGTTACCCCCTGTGAGGGCCACAGGATCACGGGACGGGTACACAGGTGCTTCAGGGACATCAGTAAGCTATTATCTGTTTAAAGAGATGTGAAGCAGGTGTGGCACAATAGTTGGACAATCGCATTGGTAGAAGGTAATTTTGTTATATTGTTCTGTTCTGTTCTGTTCTGTTTGACTTGTAATGATTCAGTTAAATAAAGGCATGGGCTGTGGTTAGATGGAGCTAGGTCACAGGATTGGCAAATGCTGTTTGAGAGACACCGGCCGGGATGGTGGACTGGACCTACCGTGGATGTTGCTGATGGAGGATGAATCAAACCTCTTTGTCAGCTGAGGGTCACGGGCAGGTTTTGAGCAGTGAAGCAGTATGAGCAGGATTCATCTTTGGGACGTGTGAACTTTACATTGGAGAAGAATTAAGGAGTCAGCTCAGCTAGGAGGATAGTACAGAGGTTCAGGTGTACAATCATACAGCTTCACATGGAAAAAGTAGCAAACACTATTGTTTATTCTTCTGATGTTCTGTGTGTTACATAATTAAATCCTCACAACCTATTAATGGTGAGTATGTATCATTATTACCAACTCTCTTGTACAGACGAGGAAACCGAACTACAGGTTAAATGACTTCCCAATGGTCACCACTCTGGGAACTGGGGCCACATCTGGACGGGAGTGCAGCCAGACTGCTGCAGCAGGCACGCTCCTACCTCTCATTTTCTTCTCCCACCCCAGGTAGATAGCTGTGGAAGGGAGGAGCCCGGGCTGTGGGGATCAGGAAGAATTACACAGGGGGGAATTAACGGCTTCAAGCCTGAGCGAGCAGGGATTATTGTTACCAAAGAGAGAATTTTTAAAAATCAGGATTGAGGAGTTGGCTACTGAGAAAGTTGTGTTGGAGAGGCTGAGGAAGGTCGAGCCTGCAGTGGTCAAACTAGAGACCAGCTGCTGTGCAGTGCGAGTCCGAGCTGTGTTGGTGGGCCAGAGCCAGAGCGTTTCTTTATGGAGCAGAGGAAGGAGGCAAGGCAAAAGGCAGGAAGCCATCAAAACCGTAAAGACAGGAACGGATTTATAAACTTGGTTCATTAAATATTTAGCAGGCTTTTTACTTAAGTATGCTGCTTCCTCCTACATCAGCTTGGGCGAACCTGAGTGAGAGAGAGAGTTCCTCCCTTCCTTTTGCGTCTCCCTCCGCTGATGGGGGCGGGGGGGACTCTTGGTTTGGAGTGGTTCCTGCAGGGGTGAAATAGCACGCTTCGTCCCAGTGTGTGTCCTTATTATTTATGTGTTCTGTTCTTCCTAATTTGGCCCGGCACTCCTTACTTCCATTTTAAAAGAATCGTGTTTATCCCCTTTCTCATCAACATTTTTGCTTTACCTAAACTATACCTGTTTTGAAGTGAGGTAACAAATAGAAGTTGAAACAAACAATTTAAACATGCCCATGTTGTAGGCAGAACATTGTTGACTTTTAACATTTTAAAATCCATCATTTGATTTAAAAGTGAGATTAAAATTGTATATGCTTTCTTTTTTGTCCACCTGAGGAAATAGTGGGGAAGGGACTCTGCAGCTTCTTTCTTTGTCCTACAGAGATTCAAAGCTGAGGGCAACTGAGGTTCCTTTAAAACATAGGAATGAACATCTTTTTAAATGTTTATCTGCAAAGTGGTGAATTTATGCACCATAATCTGCCAGATTAGTGTGAAAAGTGAACTTGCTGCTCAAGTGTGTTACAAAAGGTGCATTGACTGTAAAACTGCATTAGGGGGCTGTCAAATACAAGTCAGAATAGGGAGAAGTCTTTTTCTCCCATTATTTTCCGAAGAAAACCTAAAAAAAAGAGGAAAAGTTGGGAGAAGAAAGTGTTGATATAACGTTTGACCTTTGTTCTCATTTTCATAGAAAGAAAGATTTTGGAATGTCAGATATTAGTCAAATCATTGTTCATGCATAAAACTGCATGGAGTAAGAGAGAGTAAATGCCAATGGCAGAAGGAACATGGAACCTGGAGTCAGTAGACTTAATTCTATCCCTCACTTGCTATAATCCTGGACAAACTAGGAATATCTATTCTCACCCTCAGAGATCCCATTTTTATTGATTGATCTGGAGTGAGGCCTGAGCTCAGTGTGTTTAAAAACACTTCCCAAATGATCCTCCTGGACATCCAGGGCAGAGAATCATTGCATAGAATGGCAGTTTGGTGTCACCTATCCACTGCCATTTAACAGAGGAGGAATGGTGGGACAGCCAGTGCTTATCAGAGGAGAGACTGAGGCAGAGCTGGAAGAAGAATGCAGTGGACATCACACTTGACGCTCAACACCCGTTTCATTCTAGATGCTAAAGCTAAGCCAACTAGTGGGCCCTCATTCTCCTGGCCAGTGACAAGGTCAGGGTAGAGCATGTAACCCAGTTCTGGTCAGTGAGACATGAGAAGTCTGCAGCTGCTGCAGTAGCTGCTAGATGAGGGTCAGGGCTGTCACTCTGGGAAAGGTCTGTTTCACCAGAGAGAAAGTCCCTGAAAGAGATGTTCTCTTCTCTTCCTCATTAAAATTTGGTTGGATTTGATGTTTGGTTCCACTGAAGCTATCTGGCTCTCTGTTTATGGATGGAGCAAACATCAAAGCTCAGAAGATCCTGGGTCTTGATGACACTGTGAAACCACTATATTAATCTGCTCTGGAGCCCATCCTACTTCTGAGATATTTATGGTGTATTTTTACAAAATTGATATTTAAAGCCCCTTTAAGTTAGATTTTGTTACTTGCAGCCAAATACACCCTAAATGACACAGAAGAAAACAGTTCATCCCTAGCATAGGTCAAGGAGAGTTTTCTAACGTTGTTCTCTCTGGGACCATGCCAGAGTATTCTTGTGGCTTTGGTGAAGGCAAAGTCTGAGTCCCAGAATAAATAGAGCGGTAGACTTAGCCATATGATTCAAATACCATATTTTTAGAGGGGGTGGGAGAGGGAGCCTGGTAGCACTCTGGGAGAGCACAAGGGAGCATCTTGCATGGGGATGTTTATGGCACATGGAAACAATCCAAATGTCCATCAACACTGGGATCAACAAAATGTGGTATGAGCCTAAAATGGAATACTATGCAGCAATGAAAAAAGAATGAACTACAGCTACACACAAACATGTAGAGGAATCTTTAAACCCAATGTTACCCAAAGAAAACAATTTATAGAATACATACCATAGGTACAAATTCAGTTAAAACAAAACTATAGTGTCAAATGCCCTTTTTTATTGAGATATAATTGATATATAACATATTATTTCCAACAAAATGATTTTATATTTGTATATATTGTGAAATGATTATCACAATGTCTACAAACCCCTATTTTTGATGAGTAAGTAAGAACCAGAAAAGTAATATAACCGTCATAAACTCTCACAGCAAGTTGGTGACATGGCTATTTGTAGCCATGGGCGAAAGATGTTGTCCAGTAACACTCAAGGAGAAAGGAATAAGTTATAAAAGAACTATCTGTATACTTTTAATATGCAGCTGGTTGTTTTATATCCCCACATATACAGCAATACCATGTCCCAATGTACACAGTGATACCAGGAATATTTCACCAAATTTAGAAAGCCTAAAATATGGTGTCCAGGTTGTCAAGTCATTGGCTCTTACTGTATCAGAAAGGTTTCATTCTGAACAATCCAGATTTGCCAATCAAGAGAAATTAGCTAATTGCTCAAATTCCTCTGGCTCCATTTTAGAAGCCCCCAGGGCACAGCTGAACCTGCGCTCCACACTGGAGCAAAGTGGGTGTCAGCCTCCTTTACATGATTTTGCAGAAAGCTAAACAGTTTGCCTGCCTTTCAGATGCCTTCCCATCCTTGATATAGTTATTGGATTATTACAAGGCTCAATCTGATAATTAACTGTCAATAGCTCTAGAATGGAGAGTACTCAAATCCATGCTTCCTAATGCTGAGGTAACCTTACCCCTAAGCAACTTCCCAGGAAAAAACATACGTCCCTTCCCGAAAAACAGACTTAACCTGATAGTAAATATATATATTTAAAAGCTATTAGACAAAATTTAATTCCGTGGGAGTAGGGGAGCACCCTGTTTATTCCCTTAATTCTGCCTAGGGGTAATTTGAGTGGAACAGTTTGACAAACACTGATAAGTTGCTTTTCCTGTTTGGATGATTTTTATTCTTCCTAGAGTATTCACTGAGTTTTAGCTGAACTTAAGTATGGACCTGGCTATGGTCAAAGTTCCACTTACTATGATTATGCAGCAAATGACATCCAAACTTCGTGGCATAAAAGAGCAATGTGCTACGCTTATGGATTGTGTGGGACAGGAGCTCGGACAGGCTGCAGTGGGACCCATGTGTCAGGTCCTTGTCAGGAAAGCTTACTGGCAAGCTGGAAGACAGGATCATTCAGAGGCCTGATCCCTTACGAATCTGAGGTTAAGGTGGGCTCTTGGCTGAGAGCCTTAGTTCCTGTCCCCATGGGCTAACTTGAACTTCCTCACCGTGTCCACACAACGTTCCTAAAAGACAGTCAGGTAGAAACTGTATCCTATTTTGATGCCCCAGGCTCAGAAGTCACTTAACAACTTCTGCTGTATTCTGTTGGTTATGTCAATCATATCCTATATAGACAAAACCTCCCTAGGATGAAAGGGACGGGACACAGACCCCACCTCTAGGGTGAGTTGCAAAGACCTGGAAAAGCAAATAGGACTTAGAAATATGACTGGACATTTTCAGAAAAATAAGGTCTGCCACAGTTAGCTTACGATGGTCGGAGGAATTTTGAGTGTCTTTTCTATGGCTATAGTGAAATCGCTCAGTCTGTATTCATTCAGTTGAAAGGTTGTTTTAAGAAAAATTTATGAAGAATATGAATGGATTAGTCCAAACCTATTTCCTGTGCTTGAAAAGTAACTCCACGTGCAGGCATTTCAGGAACATCTTTAAAAATAATGAAGAGTGCTTCAAATTTGCCTCTAAAACGTATTGTTGTCATCGTGGCTGGTGTTGCTCAGTGGATTGAGTGAACCAGGAGGTCTTCAGTTCAATTCCTGATTGGGGCACGGCCAGGTCCCAAGTTGGGAGCATGTGAGAGGCAACCAATCGATGTCTCTCACACATCACTATTTCTCTCCCTCTTTCTCTCCCCACTTTCCCTCTCTCTAAAAATGAATAAATAAAATCTTTTAAAAAATATATTGTTTTCAAGGTAATTATGCATCAGAAAATGAGCTGTATCCTGTTGTCTTAGGCCTTCTAAATCCAAATTTCCTCACTCAGAAAAAGGTAAGGCCTGACTCCGCCTACCTCAGAAATTAGCACAACAATGTTGTGTGATGGGCAAATTGGAGTTAGAGGGTCTGGAATCAAACCTTGACTGGATTCCCAGATCTGATCTTGAAAAACCATGTTATTTTCTTTTAAGGTTTTGTTTCATGTCTAGAGTTTAGAACAAAGATGCAAATGGAACCTGCCTCCTGCAGGACACAGAGAATGCCTGCAAGTAGAGAGAAACTAGAGAACAACAGAAAGGAGAGAAAGAGGACAGAGAGAAGAGCATAGAGAGAGGAGAAAGAGTAAAAAGAGAAAGAGAAGAGAGTAGATGGAATGGGGAGAGTAAATAGAGCTTAGAAAGAGCAGGAGAGCGGGCTCCTCCTGCCGAGGTTGTTATCTCCTGGGGCCCGCCAGGGAGGATTCCGTGGGAGACGAGCACTGTGAGCCCTGTGAAGAATTTCATAGTATTATTGGTATTGTTTGGTATAATATTATTTTTATTTGATATTATTATCATTATTATATTCAATTTACTAGCTTTCACCTAGCTCAACAGTTCTGAAACCACTTGTTTATGAGATTCACCTACTAAAATAATTAAAAATTTGGAGTTTTCTTTTTTAAAAGAGTTTCAATTATAATTGACATTCAATATTATTTTATATTACTTCCAGGTGTACAATAGAGTGGTTAGGTGCCTATTTAATTTATGAAATGATCGTTGGTAAGCCTGGCACCATACATAGTTATTATAATATTATTGACTACATTCCCCATGCTATACTTTACTGTGACTGTTTTGTACCTATCAGTGTGTACTTCTTTATCCCCTCCACCTTTTTCCCCCATTCCCCTAATCTCCTTCCCATCTGCAACCACCTGATCTGTTCTCTGTATCTATGAGTGTTTCTGCTTTGTTTGTTCCTCTATCCTGTTCTTTAGATTCCACATGTAAGTGAAATCATATGACATTAGCCTTTCTCTGTCTGACTCATTTCACTTAACAAAATACCCTCCAGGTTCATCCATGCTGTCAAAAATGGTAAGATTTCATTTTTTATAGCCAAGTAATATTCCATTGAACATATGTGCCACCTCTTCTGTATTCATTTGTCCACTGATGGGCATTTTGGTTGCTTCCATATCTTGGCTATTATAAATAATGCTGCAGTGTATATAGGGACGCATTTTTTTCAAGCTTCTGTTTTGGATTTTTTTCAAATAAATACCCAGAAGTGCAATTGTTGGGTCATATTTTTAATTTTTGGAGGAACATCTATACTGTTTTCCTAGGTGGTGCACCAATTTTCAATCCCACCAACAATGCACAAGGGTTCCCCTTTTCTCCACACCCTTGCCAGCACTCATTTGTTGATTTACCGGTGACAACCATCCTGACAGGTGTGAGGCAGTACCTCATTGTGGTTTTAATTTGTATTTCTCTGATGATTAGTGATGTGGAGCATCTTTTCATGTGTCTGTTGGCCATTTGTATGTTCTCTTTAGAGAAATGTCTATTTAGGTCTGCAGCCCATTTTTAATTGAATTGTTTTTGTGTGTGTGTTGAATTAAATGAGTTCTTTACAAATTTCAGATATTCATTTCTTATCAGATGTATCATTGGCAAATATTTTCTTTCAATTGCTAGGTTGTCTTTTTGTTTTATCGATGATTTCCTTTGCTGTGCAAAAATTTTTTAGCTTAATGTAGCCCTGTTTGTTTATTCTTCCTGTTGTTTCCCTTGCTCAAAGAGAAATATCAGAAAACAGTGTTACTGAAAGCAATGTCAGAGAATTTACTGCCTATGTTATCTTCTGGGAGTTTTATAGTTTCAAGACTTACATTTAGGTCTTTAATTCATTCTTGCATTGATTCTTGTGTATAGTATAAGAAGGTGGTCTGGCCTCATTTTTTTTGCATGTACCTGTCCAATATTCCCAACACCATTTATTGAATAGACTATCTTTACTCCATTGTATATTCTTGCCTCCTTTGTCACATATTAATTGATCACATAGGTGTAGGTATATTTCTGGGCTCTGTATTCTATTCTATCAATCTATGTGTCTGGTTTTATGCCAGTGCCACGCTATTTTGATTATCATAGCCTTGTAGAAGGTTGGATATTAGGTAATGTGGTACCTCTAACTTTGTACTTCTGTTACAAGGGAGAGACCCAAGTCAGGGGCCCTCCCTCCGAGCTTGTTCCTCGGTTCTTGCCTCATTTGCAACAGACAAATTCAAGCCAGAGACAACACATATAAGTGGAAATAAGATAGCAAGTTTATTTGTGAAACACGTACGAGTACGAAGCTTCAAGCAGGCACCCAGTTAGTCTGAATGCGCTACATACAGAGGAAATAAAGTTGTTAGTAAGTTTGTTCTATACACTTGAGCCAAGGCTACAAGTGGGCACTCAGCTAATCTGAGTGCACAGACTATGAGGTTCGAGAATTATATACTTTAGTTAGCTCCTAGTTTTCCCCTTCTTCCCCTTCTAAGCCTTGGAAGTAATGCACAGCTACGAAGTTCGTCTTTCTCAGCTAGTAAAGGCTCTTTGTCTTGGTTACTGGAATTGCTACAGAGGCTCCCTTTCCCAACACAGGGTCTCAAGGACTCCCCTCCTCCTGCGCTATCCCTCCCTGTGATGTTGCAACACCTGGCAATCTTATCGGACCAGGCTCAGGACTGCTGAGCCAAGGAGTGAGACACGTCTCCCTCCTCCTCCCTGCCTTAGTTTACTACCTGTCTTACCTAAGGCTCCTTCCTCAAGGTTGTTGTGGCTATTCAGGCTCTTCCGTGGTTCTATGTGAATTTTAGAATGATTTGTTTCAGTTCTGTGAAGTACACTTTAGAATTATTTCTTCTAGTTCTAATACCAATTTATGTCATTGGTATTTTAATAGGCATTGCAACAAATCTATAGATTGCTTTGAGTAGTACAGACATTTTAATGATATTAATCCTTCCTCTCCGTAAGCACAGTGTATGCTTTCATTTATTTGTATTTTCAATTTCTGTCTTCAATGCCTTATCATTTTCTGAGGAAGGGTCTTTTAACACCTCAGTTAATTTATTCCCCAGTATTTTTTATGGAGTTATAAGTGGGATTATTTTTAAAAATATGGATTCTTCACATTTAATTTAGGAAATTCTACTCAGCAGGACTGAGACTGAATCTAAGAATGTGTAACTATCACACCCCTGCCCCCAGGAGATTCTGATGCATTGAAAGGATTCAGAGGTGGGCATCCGGGACACACTGGGGAGAGTCCTAGGGGACCCAAGCCCTCAGGCAGTAGGATCCATTGACTGGAGTTCTGCTGTGTAACAGGCCATGGAGGGAGCTTCCTCTGCAGAGTGTGCAGGCATCTGAGGGCGTCAGAATGTTCACACACCGAGGAGGGGTCCTGGGAGATGGGAGGAGGGAGGGTGGAGCACTTGGTGGAAGGTCTGTCTTCATGACAGTCCGTTCGCCTCATCACTGCCCGGGACTGGTGATTTTGAGAGTCTGTCTATGGTATCGACTAGGAAAAGTCATTCTTAGCTAATAAAGAAGGAACATTACCCAGGACTTAAGTTTTGTTTGAAAGATCAAATAAGTAAGGAGCAAATACACTTTGCAGAGAACCAGTTTATATGTCCAGCATCGTGAAAACAAATTTCTTTAATAATTGGCTGCTGGCTCCTTTTGCCCAATGGTAGATTTGATATTTCTGAAAGAGATCTGCAACAGTAATCTGGCTGCCCATGCATCCCCCCCCCCAACAGTCTGACCTGCATTTCTAGAGGAAATGTACACATTAATGTCAAGTGGTAGCCACTGGCTGGGGTCCTAACAAGAAGTCAGAAGAAATTTATCTTATTTTCTTTTGCAAGCTGTATTTAAGGATGTCTTTAATCTGTAAAATAGTTTTGCCTGCCTACATCTCTCCATGATACTTCTGTAATTTTTTTTAACATTAGCAATTTTATGCAGGAAACATTTTGCAAATTGGACTATCTAATAGGAAAAGCTGTGTCAATTGTATAATTTTTACATCTCCCCATTTCTTACCTTTATCCCTACATCATAGTCCAGAATGAGTTTAAAGATGTTGTTGATTACTTTTCAAACTTTAAAATTTTCATATTACTTTATAATTTTCCTCACTGCCAAATTTCCTGCTTGAATAATATGTATATAATTGAAACATACTCAGTGATATAAATTTATAGAGAATGAAATAATATTTAGTATATTATTTTTATGTATTTCCTTTTATTATTTTGTTTCTTCAGTTTTTTAGTCTATTATAGCCTCCTCTTGAGAGAGAAGAAAGAAAACATAGGAGAAAGAGAAGAGAAGGGAGAGAAAGAGTGGAGAGTGGAGAGAAAGAATACAGAGACTGCAGAAAGAAGAGAGGAAGAAGGGAGCAAGAGGAGACAGAGGAAAGAAAAAAGAGAGAAAGAGAGGAGAGAGTGGAGAGAGAGGGAAGCAAGAGTAGGGAGAAGAAAGGAGAGAGTAGAAAAGACAGAGTAAAAAGAGTATAGAGAAAAAGAGAGGGAAGAGAATAGAGAGAGGGGAGAAAGGAGAGGGGGAGAGCAAGAAGAGAGGGGAAATAAAGAGGAAAGATAAAAGTGTATAGGGAGAAGAGAGAGAGGAAAGGGAGAAAAGGAGAGGGCTAAGAGAGAAGAGATAGCAAAGGGAGTGAAGAGAGGATAAAGAGAAAACAGAAGAGAAATATAATGAGAGTAGGGAATAGAGAGAAAAGAGAGGATAGGGAGAGGAGAGAGAGTTGACAGAGGAGAGAGAAAAAAGAGTGTAGAGAAAGGAGAGAAGAGTAAATAGAATGCAGAGGAAGGACAAAGAGGAGAGTTAAGAGAAAGTAAACACTTAAGACACAGTAAACACTTAAGAGAGAGGAGAGAGGAGAGAGGAGAAAGCGGAGAGAGAGAGAAGAGAAAAGTAAAAAGAAAGAATAGAGAGCAGAGAAACTAGAGAACAATAAAGAGGGGAGAAAGGGGACAGGGTGAAGAGTATAGAGAGAGGAGAAAGAGTAAAAAAGAAAAGAAAAGAAANAAGGAGAGAAGAGTAAATAGAATGCAGAGGAAGGACAAAGAGGAGAGTTAAGAGAGAGTAAACACTTAAGAGAGAGGAGAGAGTAGAGAGGAGAAAGCGGAGAGAGAGAGAAAAGAAAAGTAAAAAGAAAGAATAGAGAGCAGAGAAACTAGAGAACAATAAAGAGGGGAGAAAGGGGACAGGGTGAAGAGTATAGAGAGAGGAGAAAGAGTAAAAAAGAAAAGAAAAGAAAGAAAAAGACAGTAGATGGAATGGGGAGAATAAATAGAGTTTAGAAAGAACAATGAGAGTAGAGAAAAGACAGAATAGAGAGGGGAGAGAGATAAAAGAGAAGAGAGGGTGGAGAGAGACGAAATAAAGAAGAGAAAAAGAGAAACTAGAGAAAGTAGAAAAAGGTAAGCCTGAGGAGGCCTTCTCACCCCTCCTCCAAAGGAGTCTGGGAACTGCAGCAGGAGGTGATTGCCCACGTGGGTGGCTGAGGCTGGGAGGAAGTGATGCGGGTGGTGCCTTGTGTGAGCCGCCCTCCTTGCATTGCTGACTGTCCCTGCTTTTCTCTCCTCTTTCATTACCAAAGTGCCTGCAGCTGTTTTCAGTCTTCACGTTTAGTCTTGAGCTCCTAATGTTTCCAAACTGGGGACAAGGGGTAGAGGAGCCACAGTCTGTGAAAGATGAAAACTGTGGGTTATATTAGGTCTCATCTCAAGGATCATCCCAACACCTAGTGGGCAGTGGATTTGGGGGGCAGAGGTAGTGAGTAACTGTTGCTTCCCCCTGGATCCTGATTTTCAGAAGAGCTTTAGTTTATGAGCTGCAGCTGTATAGCTGGCTAACTGGGGGGATGGTATCTAATAGGATGTCTGATTATAGAGACCCTTGTACTTGTGAGCCTGAACAGCATGGTGTTTGTGTGCACGTGTGCACACACACACAATTTTTATTCCTAGGATTGCTTCTTGTCCTCACAGGGGGGCTTTCTGTGGTGCACTGTCCCAAGAGGGTGCCTGGATGCAGATGGCCATATCAGGACTTTGTCCCAAGCTGCCTCCCTCCCCAGGCCGAGATGCATTAGGAGGTACAGCTCTTCATTCAGCCACATGGCCAGCAACACCATGTTTGAGAAACCGAGAAACCACAGAACACCAACTGAATGTTGTGTGCTGTTCCAGTCTGAACCTTGGCCAATCTACCCATGATGGTAACTTGTAAGTCAAGGTCATGATCAAGTTTCTAATTAAAATAATCGGATGTATTTCCAGTATCCTTTCCCCCTCTGTGATTACTGTGCTTCGGCCACCTGGTTCTCTCTTTCTGCGTAGTCACTTCCTGTTCAGATCCTACCTGTCCCGCAAAGTTCTGGGTAGACCTAATCCCTCAACAAGTGATTCCCGAATAAAAATCATGGCTTGGTGTCCTGAAACATATGGGGGAAAATTTATATATGACAGTACCTTCCTCCTTCTTTCCCTTGCTGGAGTCTTTGTCCTTAGAGAGGCTGTCACTCTGGCCCATCTTGCTCACTAGATCCCTACCAGCCTCTGCCTCCTTGATTTTTGCCCTGAGTCTGTCTTGCCTCTTATGGTCCATGTCTCCTGTTAGTGTAGTGCTCTCTTTATGCCCTCCTGTTCTCAGAAATCCCAGAACCTGACTTTCACAAGGCAGCCAGAGAATTTCACTCCTCAAACTCAAAGAGTATTCCATCCATGTTCAGCAGGAAGCAGTTACAGAAGGACAACCCCCATCCCCATTTCCTCAAGAATGAGAGGTGAAAATCTAAGGGAGGACTTGATAGACAGGAAAAGCTCTCAAGGTCTCGGCCATTCTTACTAAATGCCATTCTTAATAAATGCTAAAATGTAGCACAGGAAAGCCCTTGAGAAATTCAAGGGGATAAATAGTCAACTGTAAAGAAGAAAGCAATAAATAATTGATCAAATAGTGTATACAAGCAATGACTAAGTCTCCCCTCGGGAGACAGAGCTTTGAATATGATTCCCCTGTCTCCTTTACTTGCTGCAGGTAAGCACTCCAAGAGGTGAACCTGTTGAGTTTAGCAACAGAGGAGCCAGCCAGAGTGGCAGTTTCCCCCACAGTGCCCTGCCAAAGCAGCAGCTTGCCAAGTTTACTTTTAAAGAAAGGCTATTCACTAACCAATGGGAAGCTCGCCCCTGAAAGAGCTGCCCCTTGCCATCGGCCCTGCCTCCAGCCTTGGCCTCATGTCCCACCCCACAAGTCACTGTTTTCCAGGAAAAAGAAAGATGCGCTGGTTGCTGTCCGTCTTCACTGTACCTGTACCTGCAGGAGGGCAACATGATGCCTCATCTAAAGACAGAAGGCTCGCCCCCACCAGTGCTCCCCACCTCTCTCCCATTTCCGACCCCACCTTAGTTATTGTCCATGTGTCCTTAATACTTGTTCATGTGAGCACTGGCGGCGGAGGGCAGGGCTGAGAATACAAGACAGAAAACTGTACTTGAACAAGAATTAAATTTTTTTAAAAAAGATGCAGAAAAAATAAAATAATAAAATAAAATAAAGATAGAAGGCTTTGCTAGCTGGGGCGACAGGGGCTGGGGGGCGGGGATGGGGTTGGCGTGTGCTGCTGGGCTCGCATCCTGACTGACCATGTGCTGGACTCATCCGGACTGGGCTTGGTGCAGAACTGGTGCCTGCGGGTTGGGTTCTTGCTGTGCTCCTACTCACTGGCTGGAGACCTGCACGAACACCTACCTACCTGCTTAAACCTCAGGTCCCTGCTCTGAAATGAGGAAGGGTTCCAATGTCACTGACCATCCAGACTCATGCCCGCTCTGGCCAGTCATCTCAGAGACACAAAGGTGAGAAGGGCTGGGTGGAGCATCTCCACAGCTGCCCTCAGTGGTGTCCACAAAGCCAAGTGTGGCCCACACAACATTATTCCACTTGCATAGGTACTGACTGGACATCGGGATTCCTGGGCCCTGCAGCCCCAGAGCCCTGTCCTCCACTGTGAGGGGTTGGGTGGGGCTGGGGAGCAGAACGGGCACCTAGAGACTTGCAAGCGGGGCAGGATCACACACCTCCACACACTCCTCTGTTCGTGACCCCTCCCAATTTCCTCTGGGCTGACAGGCAGAAGCTGAGCAGAGCCAGCTACTTTGTGTCCCCACCCCATCCCCATTCATAGAGCAACACCCTCCCCCAGCTTGCATGGTCCCATAGTCGCTCTCAAATGTGTTAGAGGTCTCAGCTCCCTGGAGCTGCTACACAGGTCACAGTACGTGTCCAGCAGATGCAAGTGGGCAGCACCTGGGCACCTGGCTGGGGTTCTGTACTCTGCAAGGTGTCCCAGGAGTCCCAGGGGTCCATGCTGCATCAGCACCAACCATGCCAATCCAAGTAGAAGTAGGCGAGTCAGTCCTTTGGAGGGTGCATGGGAAGGTGGGGAATCTGCTTGGTGAGGAGTGGCAGGGTGGTCCTGGAGAGAGGTAAGTCAGTTCTGGGGCATGGGTGCCTAGTAGGGCATGGGGTTGGGTAGAGGGGAGGTTAGTGCTGGGGGAGCCAGGTTGAGGAGCGGTAAGGAGTTTGAGGACCAGGACCCCACCCTGTCTCTGAGCAACATCCTTTCCTTTCCACTTGATTGAACCTCTGAACCTCGCAGGTTCCTGCTTCTCTGGAATCACTACCAATGAACCTGAGGGTAAATGGTGTGGACCCTAGAGCAGAGTGACCCTGAGGCCAGAATGCTGGGAATGAAGAAGCCTGGGCGCCAATGTGCCTTTCTAATCAGAGGTTTGTCCTAACACCTACCTGTGTGGGAACCAGCTGGGGGAGAAAACCCCAGGGTGATCTCCGGGCAATGTGTAACCCTTTCATTTGCTTTTCCTTGTAACTGGGTGGAGATGGAGAACTGGAGCTCAGAATCCATTTTTCTATGAAAATAATGCAGCCTAGAAGGGGGCAGAAACACTATGCTCCATCACTGCACAGGTCAGATGAACTGGTGTGAGAAGGCTGGAAAACGAACAAAATCTGACCTTGGAGAGTGCTTGTAAGGACTTCCAGCTGGCAGGGTGTATTAGCAAAGAGAAGGCTGCATTCATGGGCAATGGGCATACTCTCACTCTCCACCGCTGTTTGAAGGAATGGAGACAAGTTTCCAGCTCCCCATAGTCAGTAAGCATCTCACCGTGCAGGTTAAAGAAGTCATAGTGTTCTGGGCAGCTCTGCAGCCTGTGCTGAGCTGAGCCAATGGCTGGACGTGGAGGCTGCTGTCCATGTGAGAAACATCCAAACCTGTAATTTTACGACTTTATCTGAGTCAGAGTGATGACAACTGATAGAAGCAAAATGTCAGTAGGTTGAGAAAATGCTTCAGTGAATGGCAGTACCATAGCTTATTTCATACACAGCAGTCAAAGGAGGAGGCATAAGGGGAGGTTACATGAAATTTACTGGCAATTGATTAGGGAAGTGGGAGAAAGCAAAGCAGGGAAATCTCTGAGACTGGGTAAAGATTCAAATGAAGAGACACATACTTCTTTCACATTGGTCAGTACAGGATAGTTAACCACTGACATTTACACAGAAATGGTATTTGGGGAACATGATGACAAGGAAGGGTTCTATGATCTGGTGCAAGGGGTTGCCCTCAGGGGTCCAGAAAAGGGTGATTACTCTGACAGTCCAGGGCATGTTATCTTAGATGCAAAAAGACGATAGACAGGCTCACTTAACGTAAAGATTGACCTTTTATCAAGGAAGCTAAAGGCCTAGGGTGTGACTACCCACTATGACTCACTTTGAGTTAGGGATTTTTATGTTCAGACCATCCTATGTGGTAACTTTCGCTCTCTGAGGTTACAAGGCCCACCATGCTGGCCTCCCCTGAGCTTACCAGGTTAAGTATGTGGCCCCTTTTTCGTCTACACTGCCTGTTACCTGAGATGAACCTGCACTTCTCACCAGTGGCTAGAAGCACCCACATTCCCGGCTGGCTGGTTGCTGCGAGCAAGCTGAGGCTGCCTCAGGACTGTTAGCACAGTGCATTTCTGGGCTTCAGTGAGGCTAGAGGGCCAGGGTGGCCAGTCTCCTGTTGTCTTCTATCTCTCCCTCATGGTGTTGACCACATTGTCCTGGGAAGCAATCTGAGTGTTAAGTTCCCAGATAGGGTGCAAGTGGCCCTGAGGTCTGCCCAGGGACATCACAATCTCCAGGTTGCCCTGCGTGTTCTCCCAACCCCCAACACAGATGTAGCCTTTGGGGGTTCTGACTTTTCTTTCACTTGCTCTCCTTCTTCTAAGGTCTGTGTCCTGGGTATTTGTTGCTGTTATTGTTGTTTGTTCATATTTGCTTTCACTTCCTTCAATTTCTTTTCTTTCTAATTCTCCACAATTTTTGCGCACTAATGTTTTCTGTGAAAGGAGATGCTTGTGAGAGTCTTGTTAGTGTGAAGGAGGGAGTGTCTAAGGAATGTGCTTGGCTGGCATGTACATGCGGCAGGGTTTGTGGGGAGGGCCGGTGTCTGAGAATGTGTGTGCGTGTGGTTACGTGCTCACAGTCGTGATCCTAAGGGGGGCTGGGGTATTTGTGTGGGTTTTGTGGGGCAGAATATCTCACGGGGTGAGTGAATGATATCAAGGGGAGTTTGGGGAGACTTCTGAGTCCTGGGCCTTTTCTCCACCCCAAGGTAGGGGAGGTAGGGGTTCTCCCCAGGTTGGCCAGGTGCCAGTTTTCCATTTCAGTTAAACTCCTGAAAACTGAGTTTTCATTCCTGTGAGTCAGCCTCTAGAAATGGCTGAGAGAAAGCCAGCACTCCTGCAAGGTCAGCACCCAGACATTGTCCCGTCACTCCCCTCTGTGGCCTGTTGGCATTGAACAGGCCTCAGCCTCCCCCTCATCTCCCTGGACCTCCCTTTTCAGGGCCAGACCCCAAGTTCTGCCCTGCCAGGAAACACTCCTGAAACTGGTGCCCACGTGGTCAGGGCCATGACTCTCCCATCTAGTCGTTCTTCCCTTCCTAACATCCCACGTTACCACTTCCCCAGTGCCTCATGGCTGGGCCCATCTGTGACTCTCTAGGCTTGTGGTTCAGGATCCAAGATCTCCAAGTATGGCGCAGGACAAGCATAGGCAAACTCAGGGCTGTGGTATTCAAACCAAGGCAGCTATGGAAGGACTGTTGGGTCTGGAGTCAGGAAAATGAAGACTTCTTTCCCATGTGGACAGACAGTTGTGCACCTTAGAGTCCTCATCTCAGAGGAGGGGTTCAGATGACAAAATGGCTAAGTTCTGCCAGCTCTAACATCTTCAAGCCAGCATCCCGCTGCATGTTGGGGAGCCACCCAGGAGGAGGTGAGAAGAGGGAGCTTGAGCCAGGTGGGGACCTGGTGCAGGGCAAAGCAATGCACAGGCCCTGGAAACAGTTGGCCCATTCAGACTCAGGATGCAATATCTGCTTGGTCTCTGAGCCTCCCCTGTCGCTTCCTCAGGGGAGCTGCAGGAATTTACTGGTGCACAAAGTGGTCGGCAGAAAACCACACTGTGGGCTGTTAGCCCACAGTTCTATTATAGGAAGGAGAACCTGAGACACAAGGCAAGAAGAGAGAATAGCTTCTTTCCCACAAAGCGGGGTCCCCAGCATGGCCATTCAAGGAAGGGGGAGATGGTTTGTGGTACCAGCCCCCAGCATTCCAGCTCAGCCCAGAAGGTGGAGTATGTATGTTTGCTTGCACATGTGTATTTGCAAGGCAAATACATACACACATGTGCATGTGTGTGCATATGTTTGCATGTGCACTGTGTGTGTTTGGATGGGTGGCAGCTTCCAGCCTTGGTACATGGCTCCCCTGGCTGGCTTGGCTGCCCTTGAACTTGGGGTATGCCCCTGATGGCCTCTGGGACCATCCTTGCTGAATGAAGGATGGGCCTGGCCTCAGGACTCCATAAAAAGTGTAGGTTGTAGCAGCCCCTCCAGTTCCAGAAAGCTGGGCTGCTTTTCTGTTCCTGCAGCTTTGGCATTGGACAGGTACCCCCAGGGGCTGCAAATGCTCAGGGGCTGGGATGGTTCTGGGCCCTGGAAGAAGGAGCCGGTTTCAGTCCTGCCCTGTCCAGCTGCATTACACGTGACTCAGTCCTCACAAGTGTGGAGAGTCCTCATTTTTGTTTTTCCTTCATTTCTGTTCTTTGACCATGAATTTTTTTTCTTATTTACTTGCCCTATTTTCTTCCTCACCAGTTTATTGCTTTGCTTTCAGAACAACTGTTTGTGAACTAGCACTTGGGTTTCTCCAAGGACAGCCTGTCCGCTATCTGCTCACCATGAGGGCTCTGCCCTGTCCGGTCTCACCCTCCATGCCCACCTCCTGCAGGAAACACTAGCACAAAAACCATTCACAACTTTCCTTGTTTGATCTTCCCAGAGCCCGGGGACTGCTGGACAGGAGTGTTGCCCATCCTGCTGGTCCCATCCCCTCCGGGCCCCAGCAGGTTCTATTTCTGTCGGGCCTTCTCCTCTGCTCCCACTTCTCATTAAGTGCACTGGGTCCTGCCAAAAGCACCCCCATGGTGAGAACCACACTCCCCCCCAACTTATGAGCCTGCCCTGTGTTGAGGTACACGGCGTGGGCTCTGCAGAAAGGAGCAGCTGGTGCAGGTTGATTATGAACCCTGAAAGTGCCTGTACGGAATGGAGGGAATATCATCAAGGGGAGAACACCATTGGGAAGGAAAGCAGAAGCCCCTGGGTCAGAAGAAACACCCTAGGTCTCAGGTGCAATGGGGTGAAGTTCTTGTAAGAAATAAGAAGTTTCCCACCGTGAAGAGGGGAAACAGGGGAGAGAACCGAACACATATTTTTTACTGCAAAGCCTTTCCTTGATTGTTTTTGCCTGCATTCTGCTTCTGCGAGAGACATAGGGTAACTAACCTACAAAGGCTCTATGTGAAGATACAGACTAGATGGTGATAGGACCACATATGGAGATAAAGGGCCCTGTGAAAGGGAGCAAGAAACAGTATATTTTAGGGAAGGGATAAAACAGTGCTTGGAAGCAATGTCAAAATTACAACCCAGGGTAGTGGCAAAATGTTCTCAGTTCACTGGAGAGCAGCACGGCAGAGGTTCAACCTGCTGGCCTGAAATCTGGGGCTGTTTTCAGTGTTGTGACCTGTTTTGTGACATGTGGCTGCAGGACTATGCACTGAGCGCACTTGCACATCCTTCTCTGGACATGTGATTGCGGGGCGGCTTTCAGCAGCTTAGACTACAGTTTCATTTTCTCCTCTCCCTGCCTTTCTTGCTCCTGCCTTGTTGTAACCCAGAGTGGCCTCATTTCCCATCTTTCAGACCTTTAATAGGCATCCAGTCCAGAGAACAGTCCCACCTTTGACAACAGAGTTCTCCTTTCTGCTTTTGGGATGCTTTTTTAGCTTCATTCAGACAGGAGCGAGTCGTGAAAGCCAGAGGGAAGTGTTGACATCTCATAGTTACAGACGCTTTCCACAGGGCAGTGGATAGACCAATGGTTTGCACTAAGTGAGATAAAAGTAGAACTTTTCCCTTTATTACTTAAAAAATGTACTTACTTTTCTTTTCTTTTTTTTTAAACATACTTACTTTTCATTCTGTGTTGTAGATCCAGCCAGAAAGCAGAAGCAAGTAGTTCTACTTCAGCACTGTGAGTCCTGGGTCGGAGCTGGGGCTGGTGCAATGGCAGCTGGTTTGAGTTTAGAGGTGCAGGAAAGGCCCTTGACAGAGGAACCTGCCTCCTCCTGGCTCCATGTGCCTCAGGCTCCCTGAACAGGGAGACAGCATCCACACCAGAAACTGGTTTAAATGAATCATATCTTGCAGAGGGACCCTTTCCCTTGGGTCATTTAGGAGCCAGGTGTCTTCCAGCCTGTGGCCTTGCCTTCCCCTAGGGACATGGCCCTGTATCCAGGTAAAAGGGAATGACAGAATGGGGGGCATGGCTGGGCCTCCCATGGGTGGCAGCTCAGTGCCTCAGCAGCCTGGTGATGGAGGCCACAGGCCTGAATGTAGTGTCTGCTCGGGAAGGAAGAGTGGACTTTGGCAGACGGCTGGAACTGGCCATCAGGAGGAGCACTGAATAATGTTCTGTGTTTAAATGTGATGTTAGTTACAAATTTTTGATGGTTCGCTATTTAACCACCAATAAGTTTGTCAAAACTAACAATCTAACCTGGCATTTTGCCTTACACACCTGAGTATGGAATCATAAAGTCCTGGAGTTGGCAAACTAAGATGAGACATCAGAGCGTCTAGGGGTGGAAACTGCTCTCCCCATGACTGTGCTGTCATCATTCTCTTACAAATGCCTGACATCTCACAGAGCATTGCATGGTTTCCTAAAGGCTGATTCCAGGCTGGGTCCAGGCACCTCTGTCCTCACAAAGAGGTGGACCTCCCAAGGCTCAGGGGCACCCCTTAGGGGAGGGCCTGACTCTGGAGGGGGCTCAGCCAACAAGGTGTGGCCGGCCATCCTTCCCATGAAGCGGAGTCACTGTGAGGTTGGTCACACTGGTGCCCTCACTCTGTACAATTCAGAACGGCCCTCTCAAGCCTCAGGGAGTAAGAAGGAGAAAAACCATGGCTCTCTGCTCCCTGGCAGTTTCTTGCCAAGGATGAAGTGAAGGCAGGCCCCCTGCCCCTCAGTAGAACAAGAGGAAGGAAGGCGTCAGGTGGCTACGACCTGGGGAAGCCTCCGGAGCTCCAGGCCCAGTGCCCTGGGCGAGCTGAAGTCCTGGGTGCTGAGCGGGCAAAACAGGGCTGCCCCAGACTGAGAGGCTGCGAGTGTCACACGGGTGTTCAAATCCCGTGTGAAAAATGGAACCAAAAGCTCCTCAATCATTTCTGTATTGACCGTGTGTTGAATTATATTATTTGGCTGTTAAGTGACATAAACTTGTTATTAAAATATATTCCATCTGCTTTTGTTTACCTCTGTTTACCTTTTTACAACGTGGCTGACAAACTTTGAGGTGACAGCTGTGGTGCATCCTCTTTGTAGACCTTCCCCTGAGGTGGAGGGCCAGGCCTGCCAGTAGAGCTCATCACAGTTGCAGCTTCCAGCCAGGTAAGTAGACACTTGTGCAGGAAGGACAGTGTATACGTTAGGGTATGGATTGATTGGGGCCCTAGGACAAAATGCTGGTTGCCTCTGAGAGCCACTGGATGCCTCTTGGCTTTACCCACCCATTGGAGCTCGTAGCACCTCTTTGGTAAACTTCTCCATCCCCATGGCCATCTTCCTGAAGCACCTGTTTTGCTTGGTAAGGAACTCACAGCATTATGTCCATACTGTAGAAATTGCAGCTGTGTCATGGAATCTAACACCAGATTCCCATGGAATTTCAACATTAATGCCCAGGCTCCAAATAAGTTCTTTCTTTAAAATTTTTATTTTTATTTATTTCTCTTTAGAGGGGAAGGGAAGGAGAGAGGGAGAGAAACATCAATGTATGGTTGCCTCTCATGAGTTCCCTGCTGGGAACTTGCCTGCAACCCAGGCACGTGCCCTGACTGGGAACCGAACCGCAATCCAAATAAGTTCTTGAAGCCAGAGTGGTCCTGTGGTCAGAATGCACTGTGGGGCATCACTGTGAGGTCATTTTCAATATATTCCTTGACTTCCCTCTCCAACAGCTCCTTCCTTGATCTCTCTGTTCCTCGTCTATCTTTTGTCCACCTTCATCTTCTCTTCCTTCTTCGTGTGAAACTAGAAAAGTCAGCATTTGTGCTCCCTGTCACTACCAGAACTAATAAGTAGAGGCAAGGATTGAGTCTTTGAGGGCACTTTATTCAGAAGCCAGTAGTCTGAGAAGACAGTGGGTTATGTACCCTAAAAGACCACCTTACATCTCATGTCAAGCCAATCTTTTTTAAAAGGGTAGGTAAGGGGCTTTGAATGCAAGAGAAAAGCAGGTAAGTGGCTTGAAATTCAGGGGAAAAGGTTAATCAGATAAGAGTGCAGTCCAGAAGTTTTCCCAGCTTCGCTTCATGTGCTGACCAGGTGAGTCTTTATCTGCATCCTGGTCAGTGGACAGTCCCTCCCCAGAGCACAATGGCTCAGATACCATCTTGATCACTCACAGTCCCCCTCCTGGGGCACAATGGTCGAATTGCTCATGGGTCTCCTGGTGTCAGTCTAGGTCCAGTCATACATTCCAGTTCCTGGAATGATAGCTTTCTACATGCATTCATTATGAAGCCTGCTAACTATAGAACTAACACCAAAAAATTTTGAACTCTCGAGTTCCTCCATCACATTTACTTTAACTTCCTACCACTTTCCCCTCCAAGGAACCTCTACAGAATCACCCCAAACCCACTGTGGGCTATTTTGGTCTTTGGAAAAACATGTAGGAGGCCACTGTCCTTTCTATCCCTTTCTTGTGGTTCTTAAACCACTCATTCCAAGGAGTGCTCATTTGTCCTGTACTGAAATCTAATTTCTCATGGCTTCTCCCAGTGAGGTCTCTGTCACTCTGCATGAAGAAAACTCCAGGCTCCTGTTCTCCAGGTACCTTGTTTTATATCAGGCCTTTCCTAGTTAGATAGTCCTACTGAAATGCAAGGGGAGCTAGGGAATATAGTTTAGCTGTGTGCCCAGAAAAAAGAAGAGCACTCTGTCTTGCTTAATGTGAAGTCTCTATAGACCCACAGTGTCCGTGCTGGCCTCTCGCTAAGCTTGGAATATTCTTCCCTTGGAGATCTATGCGTTCCCTACCCAAATACTGCCTACGGAGTGGGACTGTTCCCAGACACCATTGCTGAAATAGCATCCCTTCCCCTAGTCCTTTATATCGCCCTCCTTCCCTGCTTCACTTTTCCCCCTTAACAATTTAGCAACTGAAATATTACATATTCCACATGTGTACTTTGGTTCACTGTCTAGTCCCCATCTCCAGGACATGAAGCTTCTCTGCTTTGCTCAACACTATGTTCCCAGAGCCTGGTTCGTTGTAGGTGCTCAATGAACAGCACCTACAATGCTGTACCTCAATGAACAGCTTCACTTTTCCCCCTTAACAATTTAGCAACTGAAATATTACATATTCCACATGTGTACTTTGGTTCACTGTCTAGTCCCCATCTCCAGGACATGAAGCTTCTCTGCTTTGCTCAACACTATGTTCCCAGAGCCTGGTTCGTTGTAGGTGCTCAATGAACAGCAGCTGAACAACTGATCAAAGGTAATGGCAGAAATTACTGAGTTAAAAAACAATATGATAAAGAGTATAAACAAAGCCAAACGTTATTTCCCTGACAAACCAATGGAACTGACAAACTCTGGTGAGGTGAGATTAATCAGCAAAAGGGACGGCAAATAAACCAAGAACAACAGGTAGAAGTCCAGCTTCCAGAGCTAACAATCCTCCTAGAGATAACAGCTTTAAACTATGGAGAAAGACAAGACAATCGCATAGGGCGCTGATGGAGGAACAAGAGCAGACAGGTTTTCAAGAAGAATCAAATGTGAGGAAGTGGCTGACGCAGGTGAGTTCCAATGTTTATGCCCTGAGGACAGCCACATGGTGGTGCAGGGCGGCTGGGACTGTTACGGAACTCAAGGGGTTTGTCCCTGAAGGTGCTCTACTCAAGGACCTGGTTGTTGCTGGGTAGTTTCATTTACTCACAGCAAGTTAAGAAGATGTGATTCACATGCAGAGATTTTTCTCCCCTAAGGGGGATTTAGCCTGTGCTTCTATAAACTATTTGGTCAAATACATATTTCTTCTTTGTAGTTGATTATGTTTATGTGGCTGAGTTCCTGTAGAGCGCATCCTGTTTATAGCTCTTCTGCAAAATACCATGCTACTTTTTTTAAAGTGCTTATGTTTCTTTTTTTTCAATATTTTATTTTTTTATTTTTAGAGAGGGGGAAGGAAAGGAGAAAGAGTGGGAGAGAAACACCAATGTGTGGTTGCCTCTCATGTGTCCCCTCCTGGCGACCTGGCCTGCAACCCAGGCATGTGCCCTGACGGGGAATCAAACTGGCGACCCTTTGCTTCACCTATTACATTTTTAACATTTAGCAAGAATAACATTTAGTAGTAACATTTTGAATTGCCCAGACCTTGAGATCCTTGTCCTATCTAACTGAATGACTCTGGAAAGGACGCCTTTTTTCGGACCTGAGGAAGCAGGGGAAAGAGCCCACGGCATCCCAGACCACCAGCTGTTGAGGGAAGTGTATCCGTCAGGGTCCACCCAGAGAAGCAAAACCTGTGGGAGATAGAAGGGATTGGCTTCTGTGGTGTAGAGGCCAAAATAAATTCATCAGGAGGGGAAGACCACAGGCAAACTAGAACTCACAGGCATGGGCTAAAGCTGTTGTCCACAGGTAGAATCTCTCTCTGTGCATCTCAGTTTCTCAGTCTCTTCTCTTTTGTTTCTTCTCTCTCTCTCTCTCTCTGTAGTCATGCTCCGGGGGGGGNCCTCCCCCCCCCCCCCCCCCCCCCGCTCTCTCTCTGGTCATGCTTTAAGCCCTTCCAATTAACCAGCCCATCAGGTAATCCAGGACCATCTCTCTTACTTAACATCAAATGATTATGGACTTTAATTATATCCACCAATTTATTATGGACTTGTTCTTCTTCAAAGCAACATATCGATTAGTATTTCATCAGATAATGGGACTGCAGCCTCACCAAACTGACAGATTTAAAAAAAAATTGGAGGAAGTCTGGAAAGAAGAGAAGCAGAGAGAAAGGGAACTCAACATTTTGGGTCTCTGGCCAGTGCCCTCTCTACATGTGAAGGAGGCCAACTGAAAGCTTTCTGAACTGAGATCCTACCTGCCTGCCAGCATGAACAAGAGAGAGAATGGAGTTCCAGGCTTGTCAACATGAGAAACCTCCAAACCTGTACAGAATTTTTATAAGAGCTTATTTGAGCCAAGCCGAGGACATAAGCCAGGGAGCAAGATCTAAATGCTCCAGAGAATAACAGTTTTGCAACTTCTTTTATGCATTTGAAATTAAGGAGGGAACATAAGGAAGATTACAGGAGGGTGGGAGAAAGCAACGCAGGGATTGGATTACAACATTATGTGCTTTGTTAAGGGTGAGTACACCTTTGAGGAGTATTCTTTTTGGCATCTCAAAGATGTGTTAACCTGGATGCACAGGAACAATGGATACGGCTAATTTAAAAACCTTTCACTAAAGAAGTTATAGGCCTGGGGCATGACTACCCGTCGTAAACCCCTGCCCAGGTAGGAATTTATGAGCAGATCACACTACGAGGTTACTTTTCACAGAACCCCTTTTTTTCATCCACAGAAAATTTGAACAAGTTGATGGTGATAAATTTAAAAATCTAGATGATGCAGACAAATTTTTAGAAAAGTAAAATGACTCAGAAATGAATATTGAATCTAATAGTCCCATAATCACACACAAAAACTAAATCAATCATCATAATTGACTTCCCTAGGAAAACTCCAAGCCCAGATGCTTCCCCAGGGAATGTATCAAATCTTTAAGAGGCAAATAGTTCCAATATCATTATATAAATTCTTCTAAAGAATAGAAAATGAAAAAAAATTCCCAACTTATTTTATGAGATTGGCATACATTTTCATACTAAAAATTTAAAGGTTTGAACAAGAAACGTGAGTACAGGCTAATCTCATACATGAATATAGAAACAGAAATTCTAAAATATTACTAAACTGGATTTGATTATAAAAATATGATCAAATGCAGTTTATGGAAAGAAAAGCTAGTTTAGTATTAGAAAATCAGTTACTATAATCCACATACCAACAGTTTAAAGGAGAAAAATCATATGATCATCTCCATTGCAACAGAAAAAGCATTTGAAAGGTCAGCATCCTGGAGAAGGGCTCGGCCTCCCTCTGGCACTGAAGGCGCACACAGCCATCAGTTCTGCCCCTGGGCGTGGACGTCAGAAAGGTGCTGTGAGTGCTTACTGGGAGACGTACACCAGAGTGTTCATGGCGGCACTATTCTTAATAACCGGGAAATGGAAATAACACAAGTTTGCCCCCAGGAGAATGGACAAGGATTGAGGTGTTTCCTACCACGGAGGACGGCGCAGGTCACGAGGAGGAAGGAGTAATACAGTTCAGTGTGTAGTCATAGACACATAATTTTATTCATCTGTGAATCCACAAACACAGCCTAGGTCTCTGCGGTGTGACTGCGAGTGTGGGTGGTGTGGGTGGTGAGGCCAGGAAAGGCTTCCACCTCAAGGACAATGACAGCCTCAGGTTTGAGAGGGATGACTGGGACTGTGCCTTAACCTGGATGATGGCTCACGGAAAACATATGCATTCATTTATGTGCTCCTTTGATTATAGGACATCTCACAGTGAAAAAGGAAAAATAATTAACGGGGACAAAAACAGGGCCCTGAATTTGGTTTCACACAGCTGAGCCCGCACCCTCAGGATGTGAGCTCTCCCTGCCCCTTCTTACAGGACCCACTTTCCGAGTTTAATCTCTGCCTCAAGTCTGACTCTCCAGATGCATCTTGTCCCATCTTTCTGCTTCCAGAGAAGGCTGAGTACCCCAGCCTGCAGTCAGGGCTCAGGGCCTCCGACCATAGCTGTTCATCTGGAAGGTGGCACTGCCACCCTCACCACCTGGGCTTTGTTTTGCCAGGACTAGTGGCTGTCTCTCAAGTCCTTCTCTCAGAGATGGTGTCAGCTGGCCTCACACCTGAGCTCAGCAAACACAGTGTATAATTGTGACACTTAACTGAGGGGGAGCTTAAAACACACGGCAAAGGTTTCGTTTCTGCCACACCTCCCTCCACATTAAGTTCTTGGGATTTGGGGAAGGAGGATGGGAGCTGCCCTTCTGGAGCCGAAGCCCCAATTGAGGAGGCAGAAGTTAGTCAGACAACCACAGGAATAGAGTTCACAGTTACACCAAAGCCAGTGCCAACTACAGCAGGTTGGCTAGACAGGTGGGGGCATGATTTGCACAGGGCTTCCCCTGAGATCTGCAACTGGGTGAGGGGATGGGGGAGAATTCTGGACAACTGGAACAGCTTATGCGACATCCCTGTTCTGCCGGCTCTGTGAGCCCTTGCCCCTGTTTCCTCTCCCTCACACTCCACCAAAGGCAGCCAAAGCTGGTAGGACCAGCAACGCAGCAACTTCTGCAAGAGTGAGAGGTGGGTCATCGGGCTTGCCTCAGCTCTTCAGAGCCCTGGCTAATATGCCCTGGCCTGGGCCTGCAGCATCCAAGCCCACAGCATAGTTTCCATTTACACAGGCCACTCTGTCCTCCAGGGCAGGTCTCCCCATGGGCTGAGACACAGAAGGCCCTGCTCTGAAATTACTCACATTCCAGGGCAGGCAGGGCCTGAGTTTCCCTTTGTCTTCTGCTGCCCAGTTCTGTCAGAGTGAAATCCTGTGTATAATGGAATCAGTGTGGGCAGCGAGAGCAGACAACTAACTCCCCATCTCCCCCTGAGCTCCCTGGAGGGGCCATAGGTGTGCAGGACTGGCCGGAACAGGTGGCTTTTCTAAACCTTCTTAGAATATTAGGTTTTAACTATTTCTGAACTGAAAATAATTTTAGTTCATAGGCTCCACGATTATACTGCTGGTGATCAAGGGGTATAGTTCCTTTTTGTTTCTCAGAAGAATTAGCAAATTAACATGCTAAAATGTTTTGTTGTATTAAAATTTTTATTTCATTGGTCTTAGAGTTTTAATATTTAAGTCAGACATACCAATAGTTTAAGAACAATTATTTAAACATCACAGCAAAGCTTTTAAACAGGTGCCCCTCTTCTTGTATGTCAGTGAAACTGTCACTGCTTCAGATGGGCATTTGCTGGTCACCTGTATGTCCCTGCTTTGTCCGCACCGAGCACATCTTTAAGTGTTTTTAAAACAAGCACAATCAGGTAACCCAGGACAGGAAGGTTTCCTCTCCAAGCTCTGTGTGTGCTGTGTGAAAGGGGTTCTCAGGGACACAAACCCTCTCACCTAACACCCAAGTGATCGGTGACCGTGAATGGGGTCAGTGGCCAGCACCATGCCAGGAACAGGGACAAACTCAGGCAGGAGATTGCTGTACCTCTGTGCTGCTTCGTCTGTGAGCACTGCTCTTATTTGTTTGTCAGAGGTGCCTTTTGATGTTTTGTAACTGTGGGAACATTCCCCTGGAAAGCTAATATTTTCTGTTATTATATTCTTTGCTGTAACCTACCATGACGACAAAGGAGTGAAAAAAAATGAAATGAATAAGCCAATTTTAAAGTTAAGTGGTACCCGTGAAATGAAAAATATGAAAAAGTAAATAAAGAAAGGCGAAGTTCACAACAAATTTGGGCCATCAATGCTCAAAATTCCTCTTTAAGACTTCTAAATGCTCGACACCAGAACCTAAATGTCCAAAGGTAAACGCCAAGCAGTAGCCCTGGCCCAGTGCCCACCAGAGTCCTGTCACAGGGGAGCCTCTGCCAGTTCCCAGATCCTCCTCTCCCTACCACACACAGCCAGTGGATAGGCGCGGGTCATCTCCCCAAGGACAGCCCAGCCCTGCACTGCCCGTGTCCCCAACCCCAAGCCCTACCCCCATTCCCCTGCTCAGCCACACTAGTCCTTTGTAGTCCCACAATGCTCTGTATCCATCCAGTCTCTGGGCCTCTAGCCCTGCAATTCCCTCTGTGGGGCGGGCCTGAGCTCTGACCCATGGGCGGTGAGCCCCTGAGGGCGGTGCTCCCCATCGCAGCAGGTGGAATTAAAGGCTCTGGACCCACAGGTGTGTCTCTCTCCTCTTTGCGGCTTCTCTGGGAGGCCAACCTCACGCCGCCCTGCACGGGGGTAGCGGTTGGGCAGAATTCACACCCACTCCCCAACGCACTCCCCTCCGTTTGCTGCTCTCCGCATTTGCTTTACTTTGGGAGATGAAAGGTTAAAAATTCACAGGACGACGGAATCTGGGAGGAAAGGCAGCTGAGGAAGGCTGGGCCAGGAGGAGCGGGCACCTAGCCCCGCACGGATTCCACGCAGTGATTCTCGGCACCCAGGAGTGCGCGCGCCTCTACTGGCACCTTCATTTCAGGCGCGCCATTCATCGCGTCCTCCCCAGAACAAGCAACTGCACAAGTATTCAATCATTGCTGCCTTACTATATTTCCTAGTATAATCTCTGATTAAAACTTGAATTGGAGTCGGGAGCAAATGTAGAATTAAAAAACGAAAAACAAACAAGCAAAGAAAAAAACAACGAGAAGTTGTAAAGCAGTTGGAGCCCTGAGCCCAGCGTTTGGCAGCTCCCACGGTGGAACCCGAACCAACGTCCCGCTCCTAGAGGAGTGTCGCCGCCGCCCATCTGCAGTACGACCTCACCGGACCATAACACGGAGCCCTCGTGGGATAAACCTCTGCGTGTTGTCATTCCATGCACGATTTTATGCTCCAAGAGTGTGAGCGTGCATTGCTTTACAGTCCAGAGAATTGGGGGGGGAGGGGGCTATTTCTAGGGTTTGCCTAAATGGCAGGACACCCTCTGATCCTTTTGTAATGTGCTGGGTGTTTTTGACTTAACATTGCCTTCGAAGCTTCTCTGTTCATTTATTTTACCTGCTGTGCTACTTCGTGTAAGTGTCAGAATTCACTTCTTCGTTCCCAAGTTGGTGGACACGTTTAGAGACCCTCTGCAGCTGGGCCGGCACAGTGCTGTAGAGGGGACCCTATGAGTCCACTCTGCCACTGCAGGTGTCCCTCTCAGATGTGTCCCTGAAGGGGATTTGATAATGTGACGTTTCATCGACAGGTCCACCAATACTCTCAGCAAACAGCAAACACTTGGGATTTTTAGACCTTGATACTGTAACCTATTACATATTTTAGCTTTATAAAAATATTTTAGGCCTTAAATACTTTCCCAAATTACAGGTGTAAAGTGAGATCTTGTTTACACTTTCTTTTTTTTTTTATTGCTGGAAAGGCTGAACATTTTTAAAAAATTAATCATTAGGGTTTATTCTTTCAAAATGCCAATTTATAACCTTTGACAAATATCCCACAAGGCTTTTGTTGTTGATTATAGTTTTCAGGAACTCTAAATATTCTGGAATCTGGTCATTAGTTGGCTGTAAGAGTTTCGAATATTTCCCATTTTGTGGCTCATATTTTAAATTCATCACCCAGCAGTATGAAATTTTAATGTAGCCAAATATATCAATGATTTTATTCAAAGTCTGTGCTTTATGTAGCTCATTTATTAAATACTTCCCTATCCTAACTTCCTAATAATCTTTTTTTAATTTTAAGATTCGGCTTTGTATATTCAGTTCTTTGATCTACTTGTAATTTATTTTTATTGAGGTGACATTCACATAGCATAAAATTCACCATTTGAACCATTACAAAGTGTACGATTCAGTGGTACGAGTATTTAGTGCATCCACCACGTTACACAATCATCACCACCACCCGGCCTCATCATTTTCATCACCGCGGAAGGAAGCCTGGAGCCCATCGGGCACTCACTACCCAGCAGGCCCTCTCCACAGCCCTTGGCAAACAATCATTTACTTTCTCGCTGTGGATTTACCTACTCTAGGTATTTCATACAAATAGAATTAGGCAAACATGTGCGTTTTGTGTCTTGCTTCTTTGAGTTGGCGAATGTTTTTAAGGTTCACCTGCGCTGTAGCATGTCAGGACCTCATTCTTTTCTTGGCAACATTCCATTGGATGGATGAGCCACTTCTGTTCATCCGTTCATCTGGGGATGTACCCTGCCTCGTTTCCACCTTTTGGTGATTGTAAGTGCTGCTATGAACATTTGTGTACAAATTTTGGTGTGAATTTACTTGTTCACTTCTCTTGAGTATACACATAAGAATGGAATTGCTTAGTTACATAGTAGCTCTATGTTTAACTTTCTGAGAAAATGAAAAACTGTTTTCTCCAGAGGCTGAACCATTTTACATTCCCAAGAACAATATAGGAGGATTCCAATGTCTCCACATTCTCACCCTTATTATTTCCCTCCTTTTATTGCAGCCCCCCTCATGAGTGTGAAGTGGTTCGGACTAATTTCCCAGTGACTAATGAGGTCAAACATCTTTCCATGGCCTTGTTGGTCATTTGTATATATTCTCTGAAGAAATAACAATTTCAGTCCTTTGACCATTGTTTAATTGGATTGTTCGTCTCTATTGTTGAATTTTAGAATTTATGTATATATTCTGAATTTTAATTTCTTGTTGAACTTAATAGGCAAAACCAATTTGTCCCATTCTGTAGGTTGTCTTTTCACTTTCTTGATAGACTCCTTTAATGCATAAAGTTTTCAATTTTGATGCAGTCCAACTGATGTATTTTTTTCTTCTGTTGCATGTGCTTTTACTGTCATATCTACAGAACTGCTACCAAATCCAAGGATATGAAGATTTACTCCTATGATTTTTTTCTAACAATTTTATAGCTTTACCATTTACATTTAGGTCTTTGACCCACTCTGGGTTAAATTTTGTGTATGGTATAAAGTAAGGGTCCAGATTCACTGTTTTTGCATGTGGATATCTAGTTTTCCCAGAACCATCTGTTGGAAAGACTGTTCTTTCCCCACTGAATGTTCTTGGCACCCTTGTTGGAGATCATTTGACCATGTATGTGAGAGTCTATTTCTGGGCTTTCTATTCTTTTCCACTGGTTTATACCTCTGTCCTTATGAGAGCACCACACTTAACTGCTGAAGTTTTATGATAAGTTTTGAATTCAGGTAGTGTGAGTCCTCCAACTTCATTCTTTTTCTCAAGACTGCTTTTGCTGCTAGGGGACCCCTGTAATTCTGTATGAATTTCAGAATCAGCTTTTCAATTTCTGTGGAAAAGGCTGTTGGAATTTTGATAGGAATTGTGTTTAATCTGTAGGTCACTTTAGGTAGTATTGACATTTTGACAATGTTAAGTCTTCCTACCCACGAGCACCATGTATGTCCATTTATTTAGATCTTTCATTTCCTTCAGCAATGTTTTAGTTTTCAGCATTCAAGCCATTCACCTCTTTGATTAGATATGTTCCTAAGCATTTAATTCTCTTAGATGCTATTATAAACGAATTTATTTTGTTAATTCCTTTTAAATGGTACATTGCTGGTATATAGAAACACAGCTGATTTCTGTGTGTTGAACTTGTACCCTGCAACTTTGCTAAATTCATCAATTGGCTCTAGTAACTTTTAGGTGGATTCTTTGGCATTTTCTATGTATAGGATAATGTCACTATGAATAGAGATAGTTTTACCCCTTTCTTTCCAACTTGAATGCCTTTTATTTCTTTTTGTTGCCTCTACAGCTCCAGCTGGAGCTTCCAGCACAATGTTGAATAGCGGTGGTGAGAGCAGGCGCCCTTGTCTTGTTCCTGATCTTAAGGAGAAAGCTTTCAGTCTTTCATTATTGTTTATAAGTTTAACTATCTGTTTCCCATAAATATTGTTTATCATGTTGAGGAATTTTTTTCTCTAATCCTGATTTCCCAAGAGCTCTTCTCATGAAAGGGTGTTGGATTTTTGAAATGCCTTTCCCCATCCATTGAGATGATCATCATCCCCCCATTGTGCTGTTACTGAGACGCATTACATTGATTAATTCTCTTGTGTCAAATTACGTTTGCATTAGTAGGATAAATCCTATTTGTCCGTGGTAATTCTAATATGCTATTAAAATTTTATGGAGGATTCTTACATCTATTATGTATTCATCAGGGATACGGATGTGTAGTTTTCTTGGGTCTTTATCTGGCTTTGGTATCAGGGTAATGCTGGCCTCATAGAACGAGTTAGGAGGTTTGAGAAGGAGGCCCATCTATTCACTCCTGGTCCCTCTTTCCTTATGTTTACACATTCAATGTACTCATCTCTAAACACACCTGTGTGCAGTCACGTCCAGATCTGTATTTCCAACCTGACCTCTCCTCTCAGCGTACACCAAGCTCATTCAGCACTTGGTCCCCTCTACAGGTCTAACAGGTTTCTCAGTGTTAATATGCCTTCTTGTCCAAAATCTGCTTTTCCCCCAGTCTCTCCGATCCCAGGAGATACCCCTGACTTCCACCTGCCAATCAGACCCCCAATCCTGAACTGCTGTCTTGGTGCCGATTCTCACCTGCAGACAGCAGAACCTGCTGTAGCTAATTTATGCAGTAAGAGATGTAGTAGAAGATATCAGTAGATTATAGCGTCTGTGAGAGGGTCAGGTATCAAGGACCAGCCAGAAACATGAACAAGTCGGAGGAACACCTGACCGTGCTGTGAGTGTCAGGAAATTTCCCCTGCTCTGCTCCCTTCTGCCCTCAGCACCACTGCTGTCGGGGTCAGGACCTGAACTGCCCCAGACAAACCAATCACCTCCCTCACCAGTATGCCGTGGCACCCACCACTTTCTGTGGTTCCTTGCACATCTCATGTGGTGCATGTCTCAGCAAAACCAGGCATATCTGTGATCTCAGACTAAGGGACCCAGGGCACGTAGCTTTGCCGTCTCCAGCTTCTGCATGCAGCAAGGCACACAGGAGGTGGTGGGCATGGGTTGTGCTTAGCTAATTTGAAATGCCTCCCAGTGTCCTCCTGGGCTTCTCTTTCCCTCACTCTCCACAGCCAGCAGTCAGCCGGTCTTCTCAGCCTCTCTGCTTCTAAGTATATCCTGCTCTGACCACTTCTCACAACCTCTGTCATTCCCACTTTGATCCAGTCCTATCACTCTCACCAAGATTGTGGCAAGTGCTTCCTGACTGGTCTCCCTAACGTTGACCGCCTGGGGTCTCCACATTGCAGAGAGTGAGGAATGTACATCAAATAGCGCCACTTCCATTCCAAACTCTCTCCACAGTGGTTTCCCACAACACTCCAAATAAAGCAGAACCCATTACTGTGACCTACTTATTCCCGCAGCCTCTCCAACCTTGTCTGCCTCACATTGCCCTCATTCACCATGCTCCTATGTACACCAACCTTCCCCAAGGGCACCAGATCCATCCCGAGCCCAGGGCTTTGCCTAGGCAGCTTCTTCACTTTCTTCCAGTCCCTGCACAGTCTTCTCTGCCCGGACCATCTGCTTTATCTAGGCTTATGTTCTCTGTTCATTGGCTTATTGTCTGTCTCCCTCCACTGGAATGTCAGACCCTCCAAGGCTCTGACAGGGGCTGTGCAATGACGGGCCAAAAGTATATAATCAGTAAGTATCTTTTGAATAAATGAAACCACCTCCATTGTCTAAGTTTTGGAAAAAACTTCTTATCCCTGACTTTATAGATGCACAACCAGGAAGGAACTGGATCCCTATACATTACGATGGGAGACAGTACGAACAGGACCCCTGGGCTTGCCCTGTGCCAGCCCAGCTTTCCCCCCACAACAGAAGTGTGGCAAGACTGGCTCCACCTGTAGGCCCCCAAGCCTCCAGTAAGAATAAGAGTCCAGGGCTGCACCTTAACCAGGCATCTGGGTCACTGTTGACCTCCCCTAAGGTCAGATCCTGGATTCTGGGGAACCTGGTGAGGGACAAAGTCAAATGCTCTGGAGGTGTGCCAACATTCCCAGTTCTGTCCTGGCAAGTGCTTTGGGACCCTACAGGTTTATAAAGCCTGGCTCCCATTCCTAGAGTGTTGTGGTCAGGACTCCCACAGGGAGGAGAGCAGGTGGCAGAAGGCAAGGCAGGGATGCTTGGTGGCCTCAGGGAGGTGCAGACAGGCGTAACACCCAGATTCCCAGAAGACTGGTGCACTCTGCTTGGGCTCAGTGGGAGGGCTGGGGGTTCCAGGAAGCAAGGCAGGGAACAACCAGAAAAGTTCAAAAAGGCCCTGTGCTGGTAGGAGAGGGAGGGTGACCACGCAGAGCTCACCCCTGCCGCCCTCACTGCCATTCCTTCTGCAGCCCGTGGCTGAGAGTGCAGCTCTCTTCCCTGAACAACTGAACTTTATCCCAGATGAGCATGCTGGTGGGTGAGCCTGTACCTGTTTCCAGTCAGGACACAGCCGAGGGAGAGACAACATACAGATGGGCAGGCTCTGCTGGGACACCACCCCCTAGAGGAGGCCGGTTCACCTGGGACCTTGGCTGCCCTCTCAGGCGGTCAGGGAATGTGCTCCACCAAAATCCTACAAGTTGCCCAGCTACAGGGAAGTCATTTTTCACTGTGATGTGGGAGATACTGTGCTTTTTGGAGGTTGTCTATAAAACAAGACATTAAAATTGCAAAGCCGGTGGGAGCCTGTTCAACTCTCCGGGTACCTGACTCCCCAAAGAGGGGAAGGTGGGCCCCAGCTCAAGCCCCTTATTCTGAGACGAGGGCCAGAGGGCTCAAAATAGAATCCCCACAAGCAATGTGCTCACTTGGACGGGAAGAGAAGGTCGGTCCGTCTTCCCCAGCACAAATCGAAGTCCAATGTGTCTATACCGGAGGAAATCAGGGTTCCAGGGGTCCTTCCTAGTCCCTCTACATCAGTGGAGGTCAGGAACCTGTCTGTATCTGTCTTCACCGGGGAAAATCGGGGTTCAATAGTCTTCGCAGGCAGAAATCAGGGTCTGGTCAGTCTACGCTAGCGCAAATCGGGGGCAGAACAACAGTTACTGGTCTGAGAACAAAATGGCAAGTTCCCCAGGCTTCGTGAGAACAAAGTAAAAGAAAATGCCACCGCCGATCCATCTCCAGAGGGAGGAGCCCCACCGGGCCCCGCCCAGGTGAGAGCGTCAGGTCGAAGCACTTGCACTCAGGGTCCGCCTCCCAGAGGGGAGGTGGCGGGGGAGGGAAGGAGGACCCCACCTTAGCCTGTAGACCCCCGGGGTGGGGAGGGTTAGGCTTTGCTCCTGCCGGGCAGTACTCACTGGAGGTGAGACCCCGCCCCACGCCTGGGAGCCCCTGCAAGGTGAGACCCGGCCTGGGAACTAGGGGGGTGGGTGGGGCTGAGACCTCGCCTCCGAGTTCCTACGAGGTGAGGCCCCGCCCCCTCCTGGGAGCCCCCTCGGGTGAATCCCAGGCCCCGCCCCCGCGTGGAGCCCCCGCGAAGTGAGATCCCGCCCTCCTGGTCCGCCCATCGCTTCCGCAGCCGGGCGGGGTGGGGGTGCGGCCGGAGAGGGTCCACCAGGCCCACTGCGGGCCTCACTCCCGCCCCGGCTCCGGGCAGTGGCCTCTATGGGGACGTTGGCCCCTGAAGCTGGACAAAGGCGGCACCACCATGGCTCTCAGCGCGGACGGCTCTGGCGACAAGGGCTCGAGCGGCCAGGTAAGGAACCGGCCGCGGGAAGGTGAGGTCCTGATCGCCTCCTCTGCAGCCAGGGGAGGAAACTTTGACTTTCTTCTCTTTGGAACACAGTTTAGCAAACTTTTCCCTTAACCTTATAAATATTTATGAGGAAAATATGCTTTCCAAGACAGATTTGCATTCCTGGGGTCTGAAAGGAGTGCAGAGGGAGGGAGTGTAAGACAAAAAGACATTTGTGAAATTGTTGCCTAGGATGAGAATGTTCCTAAGTTACTCATTAGCTCCAAACTGGTGGGACAGTCCGATGAACTATGGTGCACAAAGGCACAGCATTTTTACTGAAAGAAATACCAGGACTGACTTTTACATTGGAAGGTCAGTTGATTTAAATAATGAACATTGTCTAGTAAAACAAGATAGTCATTTCAGGTTTGGAGAAATGTAATGAAAGCTGTTTTGAGTACTGCTTCGTGTGAACTGCAAAAAAGTGAATTGGGTTTGTTTTTTCCTTTTTCCAGTGAAACTAGAGTAAAATGTTTGGTAAAGTAATTACACTTGATTCCTGTTACCTGACAGCATTTTACTTAAAAATTTTCATTGTTACTTGCAGGTGTTTAATATTAAAACATGCAATCCAAAATTAAGTTAAATGTAATTGAAACTGTGCATATGTAATACCTTATGAAATGGCTATGCTACACAGGGCGCAGGCCCTGGGAGGAGAGTGAGCGTCTCAGCTTCATGGAAAGAGATTTCAAAGTGGAGAGAGTGAGGTTTGGCTTCTGATCCCTAGCCTGCCTCACATGTACAGGGTCTTTGTATCAGGAGGGACTCTCGAGGTCACTCTATGGGAAATGTTTGCTCTCATTGAAACACATTCAGAGGCTGAGATGTTTAACAGCTTGCTACACATTTCTATTCACTATGGGGTCCTATCTGCAGAGCTCGGCATCAGCCACCCAGATAACAAACCCACTTGTGCTTCTGTGGTGACATGCATTTCGATCTCACAGTGTTGGGTCTAGTCTGCAAATGTGCAAGGTGGCTGTGGACTGTCCAGCTGGGCAACAGAGAGCAGAGCCATGACATCCCAGTGGGTGGTGTGCCTGGGTGGCAGGTAACCTGTGGTTAGCAGGAAGTCCTCACGTTTTATCCCATTGGAGGGGTCCAGTGTGGGTCTAGTCTGAAAGGGCCTCTGTGAAATTAAGACTTCTGTGTGTACGGCACCAGTTAGTTTCTGAGCCTGCTGGTGGTCTCACATGAATACTTGTAAAACCTAAGAAAGAGTATAGGAGGCTCCAGGTTCCCAGATCCCAGCAGCTTTGTAAGAAAGTCATCCAAAACCAGTTCACAGGCCACCACCTTTCTCTTGCACACAACACTGGGTCCTCTCTGCTTGAACAGAAATACAAGTCACATGCAGACTGCTAGGCCCAAACAGCAGTGTGCTGGGCCCTGACGGCAGTCTGCCCAGGCTGGATACCCATTCCTCAGATAGTGGAAAGTGAGGCTTTTTGTTGCCTGTGTCTCCCAGACAAGCAGCAGCCCTGAAGCTGTGGTTTCCCTCTCTACACCCCAGCATGGCTGCGCCTTGAGGCAGTGGTGAATCTGCTCAGTATTGAGCTCTGGGTTTCAGTTGGTCGGGAAGCTCTGGGGATTGAGAGTTCCTCACCTGCATCCCTCCACAGCCAGGGCTCACTGGGCCTCCGCTCAGCTGAGGAGAATGAGCCCCGCATACTTCTGAAGGGTGGTGAGTCAGGAGAGGAGGCTGGGGTAAGGGGGGGGGAGTGGAGGGTGGGCTGAGAGGTGCCAAGTCCTTTCCTGCATGAGTTGATCCTGGGTGCCTGGGGAACCTGGGGTCCTAGGGGGAGAAGACATGCCCACCTTCACTATTTACTCTCCAAGGGGCCTGGAGGGTGGTGCTTGTGGAGTGGGGAAAAGACACCAGACCCCAACCAGTGCCTAGAGAACAGGCCTGGATCTGAGATTGCACGTGCGCCTGCATCCACCCTTCGTTAGCTGTCGGCCTTTGGGCTGGTAATTCATCCTCTCCAAGCTTCAGACTGTGCACATGTGTAGGAATAACACATGGCTCACCTACCTCTTGGAACATTGAGCAAAAAAGAAAACAAAGAGAGAGAAAGGACTCATGGACATGGACAACAGTGTGGTGATTGCTGCAGGTGAGGGGAGGAGTAGGAGGGTATGAAGGGGATAAGTGGTGATGGACGGAGACTTGGGTGGTGAATGCACAATACAGACGGTGTGTGTGGAACTGTGCATCTGAAACCTGTATACATTTGTTAACTAGCGTCACTTCAAGAAATTCAATAAAAAGGGGAAAAATTAAAAATAACATAAAAATGAGTATGTAGATGCTTCTGGAAAGGAAACCCAGTTCCTCATTTAGCTGAATGCCTCCAAGTTGAGTACCACCTCTGCCCTGATATCTGGGACACCTTTCCAGGTGTCTCCAGGTATCTCTGTTCACATCTGGGCCCAAATTCCTTTAAAACTACTTATGTTCTTGAGACCTAGTAATGGGGATAAATCTAATGCAACAATAGTTAGGAATTAATTAATTCAGAGTTCTGCACTAGAATTGATCAAGTCAGCCAGGTCATGAGTATGTGTACCCCTCCTGGAGAAGTCTCGCCAGCCTGCAGCCTCTTGACCTGGGGCCCCCCAGTCATTCATGGTAGGCATCGCCCTCAGAAAACTCCCCCAGTCATGCTGCTTGCAGCCCGCTTTGTGGCGTTCCCCTGCTCCTGCCCCACCCTAGCCCCTTTCCTGCTTGGTTTCTCTACATGTGGGTCTCCACAGGAGGGTCTAAACTGATGTCACCCGTGTCTGGATCTCCTTGATTGCCTGTCTCCCCAGGCTTTATTTCATTCCCCTTGTTTCTCTGATACCTGGAATGGTGCATGTCACACAGTAGGTGTCACATGGTGGTGACCCTCCCCCCTTCTAAAGCCCACTTTTGCTCCCCTGCCCACTCCCAACCTTCTGTGGGTCACGAGATGCAGCGCCTGCCTTGTGGAACCTGAGGGAGCAGCCAGGGCATAGCTCATTCTGGGAAACCTTCTTTGTCTGAGTGCGGTATAGTCAAAGCAGACCCAAGACAATTACAGAGAAAGGCTCAATAAACCCTGGTGTGACGTAATGGGTGTGCTTTGTGTGTGTGTTTTGGGGTGGGGATGATGGTGAGCAGAGCAGAAAAGAAATGCCTGAATGTTTCAAAGAAGTGGAAAGGGCAGCCTGGAGGATGACCCCTCCCTTCATGGTCAAGTGGAGCTGTGGTTTGGCGTGGCAGAAACTCTTCGATCTGTAATTAGCTGTGAGCCATCAGGTGACTGACTGCCTGGAGAGTGAAGGGGTTAGAATGAGTTTCTGAGAGCTCTTGACTCTGTCCCTCCCAGACTGAGACAAAGGACAGTGAGGCACAGAGGCAGTGGCTTGGTGGTTGGGACGTTGTCTGTGCAGCCACAGGGGCCTGAGTTTAGTCCTGGTTTCCCCTCGAGTGGGTGGGCAAGCCAGCCCCTCACCTCACCGTCTCACCGTCTTTAGGAGGGAAATGATACCAGTATCATAGTTGCTTAGAATAGTGTCTGCAGTACTTGAAAAATGTTAGCTGCTACTCTGTGATTCAGTATAGGGATTTAACTATAAATACAAAAAAGGGTTGAGTTTTCACTTTTTGTCAAATCACTTAAGGAAAACTATTCAGTGAAGTTATCTTCAAGGCATTTTTGTACTCAAAGATATTAACTGAGAAGAGGAATTATGACTACAATCAAGTACTGTTTTTGACAGTATAATCATCTATTTTTTAAAAAAGAAACTTTTTGTGAAAGTGCCCAAATCCAACTCCACTTGGTGCCAAGGCCACAGAGCTTTCCTTCTGGATTATTCAGAGACTAAAGCCACCCAATTGGCACAAGCCTTTAGTAGGTCTGGAGTCCCTCACTGGGTGAAGGAGTGAGCACTTAGTAATCTCCAAGTGACGTCTGTGTCCAGAGACTCGTGGTGGCTAGTGACGTGTACTGACTAGCCTCAGAGAAGAATGGGACCTGTGTCCCAAGCGCGGTGTTAACTAGGAAAAGCACGTGCGAGGGCTGTTGGGGACAGAGAGCAATAGCAGTGCAACAAATGAGGGAAAAAGATATTAGCATGATTTCTGGAAGGTACTGTAACTAATTTTTTAAAAATAATTTATAGAGGTGAAATTTACTTATATAACATAAAACTAACCATTTTCAAGCCAACGATTCAGTCACACTGAGTGCATTTACAACCCTCTGAAACCACCACCTATGTCTAGTTCCAGGACACTTTCGTCACCTCAAACCCCTGCACCGATTAAGCAGTGTCCCTCCATCCCTCCCTCTCCCAGTGCCTGGACCCACCACTGATGTGTTCTCTGTGAATTTATCTGAATATTTCCTGTAAGTGGAATCAGACAATCTGTGGCTCTTTAAATTGTGTTCAAATACATATAATGTGGAGCTGCCATGGAGCCACTGGACCTGCCCACTCCCCTGTGGCCGAGAACACCTGGGTCACAGTGAGGACGCTGCTCAAAAAGGGCCAAGAGCCACGAGGGCCAAGTCCCAGCAGGCCATCCTGGTGACTCAGAAGAGGAGAGGTGGAGATTTCCCAGAAATGTGCCTCTGGCCAGAACAAATAGTATCCAATCATGAAGAACATGGCCAAGCTGGACAGGGAGACTGACGAGCTGCATCACGACCAGGCGTCCCTGAAGATGGGCAAGGTGATCCAGCAGGGCCAGCAGAGCGAAGGACTGGCACAGAAGGACCTGGTGACAAAAATCAACGAAAAGCTGCAGGTCATCGTGAACTATGAGGGTGGGCTGACCATTTCTGTTAACTGGGCTCTGGGCAAAATTGAGAGAGCCAATGGCCTCAGGCTCCGGGGAAGGGCAGTGGGAAGCTGACTGAGAAGGGGCCAACGGGAAAATGCACACAAAGCCTCCAAATCAGTGCATTCCAACTGATCTTGTCTGGCTGGTTCCTCTTGACCATCAGCGCCAGCATGAGTCTCTTCACATGGCCAAGCAGAACACAGGGTGTCAGCCCTGCCTGGGAAGCCTCTCTACCCTGCTATCAAATAGAACCTTGCAAAGTGTTTGCTTCTCCTGATTTTTATTCCTCCTTACTCCCCAATCTCAAATTGAGGTGCAAAACGCCACCTTCCTCTCCTACGGTACTGGCCCAATTGTGGGTGCGGTTCCTGGGGGAGCTGGGTGGGACCCCCTGCCATGGGCGTGTGTGGGGTGGAATGGCCCAATCTGGTCCAGGACAGGGAAGATGCCGCCTTTAGACTGGCTGTTAGAGGCACTAACAAACATTTGCTGCCCTTCAAAAAAGCACATAACATGAGATTTACCATTTAACCATTTTAAGTGGTTAAATGTAAGTGTACGGTTCAGTGTGTTAAGAACGTTCTCATTGTGCAGCGATCACCTCCATCCATCCCTATAACTCCTGCATCTTGTAAATCAGCAACTCTGTGCCTATTAAATGCTAACTCCCATTGCACAGTCCTTGGAGACCATCACTCTACTTTCTGTCTCTATGATTGTGACAACACTAAGGACCTCATATCAGTGGAATCACACAGTATTTGTCTTGTGACGACTTATTTCACTCAGCATAAAATCCTCAAGGTCCATCCACGTTATAGGATGTATCAGAACTCCTTCCTTTTTAAGGCTGATAATACTCCGTTGTATACATACACTACCTGTTGGATCGTTCTCATCTTTTGACTTTTGTGAATAGTGCTGCTAGGAAAATATGTTTACAGGTTTTCATGTGTACAGATGTTTTCATTGTGGGATATATACCTAGGAGTAGAATTTCAAGGTCACATGGTAATTCTGCATTTAACTTCTTGATGAACCACCACACTTACACATTTCCACAGCAGCTTAACCATTTTAAATTCCCACCAGCAGTGTATGAGGGTTCCGATTTCTTCACAGCCTCACCAACACTCACTTCTGGTTTTTAAAAAGTATTATTATAGTCATCCTCATGTGTGTGAAGTTGTATTTCACTGGAGCTTTGGTTTGCATTTCCCTGATGACGGCGGATGTTGAGCGTTTTTTCATGTGCTTGTTGGCCATCTGTGTGTCTTCCTGGGAGAGCTGTTGATTCTGTCTTTGCCTGTTTTTAAAGTGGATTGTTTCTCTTTTTGTGTAGAGTTTCAGTGTTTCTTTATCTAATCTGGAAATGGGACTCTTTATCAGATGTATGACTTGTAAGTCTTTTCTCTTGTAATCAACAGATAATCTTGTTGATTATCTGTTTACCTCCTTGATACACAAAAATGTTTAATTTTGATGAAGTCCAATTTACATGTGTATGTATATTTGCTTCTGTTTTCAGTGTCATATCTAAGAAATCATTGTCACAAACAAGGTCTTGAAGATTTACCTACATTTTTTTTCATAAGAGTTTTATAGTTTTAGCACTTACATGGAGGTCACTGATCCACTTTGGTTAATTTTTGTGTATGGTGTGAGATAGGCATCCAACTTTTGTTCTTTCGTGTGTGGATATCTGCTTTTTCTAGCACCCCTTGTTGAAATTGTTAACCTAAGAAACATCCAAACCTGTAGAGAACTTTTATGACTTTATTTAGGCCAAACTGACTATACTTGCTGGGAAGCAAAATCTCAACCAGTTGAGAAAATGTCTGGAGAATTGCAGTTTTGCCGCTTATTTTATCCATTAGAGTGAAAGGAAGAGGTGTTGCTAGGGGTTACCTGAATCCCACTAGTGTTAGATGAAGGGGGCAGGAGAAAGCAACGCAAGGAACTCTCTGAGCTTGCATTCAAAGCAAACCAGAGTGATACGTATTTGTCTTTCATTGGGCAGCACAGGATTCGTATGTACAGCACATGGAGATCACATGCCGGGGACAAGGTAACCAGGAAGGGTTCTGTGGTCTCCTGCAAAAGATGGTCTGAGATTTCAAAGGTGCGTAACCTCAGATGCCAAAAGACAATAGACAAGCTTACTTGGAGATTGACCTTTATCAAGGAAGCTACAGGTCTAAGACGTGACTACCCACTATGACCTGCTTTTAGTTAGGAATTTGTATGTTCAGACTGTCCTGTGTGGATACTCTCAGTCTTTCAGTTTGTAAGGCCCACCATGCAGGCCTCCCCTGAGCTTGCCAGGTTTAGAATGTGGTCCTTCTTTGTCCACAAAATTAGTTTTCGCTTATTGAATAGTCTTGGAAAACTGGCTGAAAGTCCATGGGTTTTAGCTGTATGGGTTTATTTCTAGACCTTCAGCTCTGTACAGAACTTTTATGAGTTTATTTGAGACAACTGACAACATATGCCGGACACAAGATACCAGATGCTCAAGAGAATAGCAGTTTGCCGTTTCTTTTATGCATTTGGACTTAAGGAGGGAACAAGAGAAAGACAACGTGAAGATGGAGGGAAGCAAGGCAGGGATTGGATTAGAAGGAGGGGTGAAAGGGGGCATTTCAAAGGTATATTAACTTAGACACACAGAAACAATGGCTAGGGCTTGCCTAAGGCAAAACAAGCCTTTTTGTAAAGAAGTTCTTTACGTGGGGTGTGACTACCCACCTATTACCTGCCCAGTTAGGAATTTATGATCCGATCACCCTATGAGGCGACCTACCACAGCGCCTGCTTTTCTTCTATAATCTCCCCACCCTTTGGGCAGAAGTCTACCCAAAGGGCGCATTGATGACCAACCTTTTGATCAGATAGTGGTCTCACGGCACTAGGAAGGCTTGTTCCGAGGATATCTCAGTACTAACGTCATCGTTTTGACCACTGCGGGCGGGGCGGTACTGTAAAAGCATGGGGGATGTAAGTTGAGGCTAGGTTTTCCTGAAATGGGAAGGGCAGGTAAATGGAAGGCAGTCGCGTCATGTGGTTGTCGTTGAGAAAAAACACTGGGTTGTTTCCATCCTATAAACTGTCATGATCTGAGTTTCACCTTCTGCCTCATTTTTCTGTATTCGGCATCAAGTATAGCAGTTACATAGTCATAGAGAAAGAGTACCAACAGTTATCTTATACATGTTCAGTTGGACTATATGGAAAAACCCAAAGAACAAGTACAACTATTATGAATGATATCATTAGCACGCAGATAAAGACAATTAAACAGAATGGTTTCGGAGTTCACTGTCAGTCTGTAGGCATACAAACCTTGTTGACATCTTGGGACAGCTGTCTACCTCTGATATCAATGGCTTCTCATTTTTGAGGAGTTTTAATGTCCCTTGTAGGTGGAGGCAAGTGTCAGAGACAGGTAGATGTCCATTCATGGTTAGGCGTCTGGTAAGGTCTGATCCATGAAGGCTGGGGTGTGTCTTTTATTTGGTGTCTTTTTCAATAAACAAAATCTCAGGGTGACTGTCAATGACATTTAAAACCTTGGACTTCTGGGAGCTCACTGTGAAAGGAACCATGTACCAACTTGGCATTTTCTTAAAGTAACTCTTTCAAACCTTAGTGATAGAGTAAGATGTCTCCCTCAATAATGCCAGCTCATAAATTCCTTCATTTAATTTCAGCGTAAATGCACTACCATGTGCGGAGGGATGCAAAACCCAAAAAATGGGGAGCCAGGAAAAGAACCAAGTACCTACTTGGGTTCCCCACAGCCCTAATATTTTTATCACTCAGCTTCATAAATGTATTTCATACACATCAAAATAAATTATTAACACAAACTTATTTTTGTAAAACCCAAGTAAAATAAAGACATGTCTGTTCTACATAAACCAACAAACTTAAGCTAGATTTTACCCATGAAGATTATTACTGTGATAATTTTCCAGGGTGAACCCCTTTCAGGGTGCCCTTCCCTTCTCCCCTGGGCCCCCACTGGCTTCTCTAGGATTGGCTGCACTGCCACACTGGACAGCCCTGGGGCCCATCTCCGGATTCAAGGATCCAAACAAGTCGTGACTGCACTTGCCATTTGTGTTGGGGAGGCAAGTGTCCTTTCTCTTCTGGAGCTAAAAAGATCCAGTCTCTCAGTTAACCAGCAAAGGTTTTGTTCACATTGCTTTGAATACTATTGACTTCTTAAGAGTAGGAAGTCTTTCAGTGCATGAATGCAGGATGCTTTCCATTTATTTAGGTTCCTTTAATTTCCTCTAGCAATGCTTTGTAGTTTAAAGTGTACAAGGCTTTTGCCTCACTGGTTAAATGGATATTATTCTTTTTGGATGCAATTGTATAACGGAATTGTTTTCTTCATTTCCTTTTGGATTATTCATTGCTAGAAACACAACAGATTTTTGCATGTCAATTTTATGCCCTGCAACGTTGCTGAATTCGTTTATTGACCCTAGTAGGTTTTTTGTGGATTCTTTGGGATTTTCTGCATACGCAGTCATGCCATGTGCAGAAAGAGAGTTTTACTTTATTTCTAATTTGACTGCTTCGTTCTTGACTTTCCTTCTCAGACTTTGTTCACAGCACGACACATTTTTCAGGGTTCATTGGCTTTGAATTCAAACACTGTCAGTAAAACACAGCATGTGAGGTGGGAGAAGAGGGCCCCCACCCTGGGAAGAAAGAGGCTTTGGACTGCACTGACCAGAGAACCCAGGTGCATGTTCCAACCACACACATCTGTTTCCCCAATTGTTCCCGTGTGCAGACACATGATTTGTCCCTCCCCAGGACTTGCTCACATCCACACACCTTTGCACTACATTCAGCCGTCACTTCGGATTTACTGTCGTTATTGGTGGAATTGCTGCCAGATCCCTGTGAGAGTGCAGCAAGCCTGATCCTGCCTTCTGCAGTTGCGACACTGTCCTGAAAGGACACAGAGGTCGAATCGTTTCCTAGTGTCTCATCAGAATTCCTCACTCTCCTCCACCCTCCCTCACCTCCACCTCTCACTTACCTTATCTTTATTTACCTGCTTCTACCCTCACCCACCTTCCCCCCACTTACTGCTCCCTTGCTGGCCTCCCCCTCGCTCACCTCCACCACTCACTCACCTTCACTCTTCACTCATCTTCACTCCCACTCACCTCCACACCTCAACCCTCTCCATTGTCATTTGCCTCCCACCCTTCACTCACCTCCTACCCTTTACTCAAGATGAGGCCGGTTGGGAGAGACGCAGATTGTGAAAATTCAGGGTAATGAACCTGTGGTCACTTGAGTTGAGAACTGCCACCCTGGGCTCAAGGAAGCCTACATGTTATAATTATGGTGGCCGTATCATTTATTGTCCCAATTGGACCACTTTGGGGCGGGGGGGAGAGGTAATGCCAAGACCACGGGTCAAAACTCAGATCATTTGAGGAACCTTGTGACTCGGGCCATCATTTCCTCCTGGAACCTTCGTTGTCAATGACAGGGGTAAGTCCCTTCTGTGGACGGGGATGCTCAGAGATCGGGTATCTACCGACTCCCTCCAAAGCCAGGTGCTGTCATTCCAGTGGGAGCACTTTAGAGCCAGGCTGTGGGGAGGTGCCGACTACACAGCATGCAGCCAGCCCCCAGCAGATGTGGGCACAGCCTCTGTCGTCACGAGCCAGCCCACTGTTAGGGCTCTGCCAGGTCCAGGCTGCCTGTGTACTGAGCCTGGCTGCCACTGGGCACTATACCTCTCGTCAGTGGTTTTCCAGTTTGTACCAATAGCTCCTTTCCTCTGTGCCAGGAGTGACAGACTCATCTTCACCAGGGGCCACATCAGCCTCATGGTTGCCTTCAAAGGGCCGAAATAATTTTAGGACTGTGTAAATGTAACTACTGCTTAACAGTTAAGGAGCTGCAATTACATTCAGCCCTTTGAAGGCACCCATGAGGCTGATGTGGCACCCCCCTCACCCCAGTGAAATGAACTTGACACCCCTGCTCTATGCTGTGTTTGTCTTGCTTGCATCAGAATTCCCCTGTTCCGGAACACCAACAATTGGTTAGCCTCTTGCCCTGCCCATTCTGAGTGTGGGTTTGGGCTCCATGCTCTGGCTTCATCTTCAGACTCAGGATCCCCAACAGTTTTGTTGAACATGTCTTTCTTGGCCCTTCTTTGGGCCGCGTGTGGGAAACCTCGGGAGCCAGTTCACATCCTGTGCAGCCACACATGCCAGGCTGGCCTTGGCCTGGGGCCATGTGCTTCCTGTGCCAGCCTAATGGTGACTTCCCTGGGTGGGGAGGCCATGCAAAGGGCCACTCAGCACTCCAAGTACATACATCATGGGTTTCTCATTAGCATAATTTTATTGTTTTTATCATGTACATAAAGCTTGCATTTCCCTTAAAGTACTTTAAATCCTTGTTTACCCTCTGCCACTTGCTCTTCCTCCTGCGCTCCAGTACTGCCTCATGAGTGTTCCTCCGGAGCTTTCCCAGCCAGCTGTGCTGCCCTGAAGCCTTCCTCTGGAGTAAACAAAGGGGCTTCGTCCCGGCCCAGCACCAAGCCCTGAGAAACCTCAGCCCGCTGTCAGCACTGATTCTCAGACAACCTCAGCCCAGGGTCAGCAGTCATCTCTGTCCCACTGAAACTAAAGATTTAAAGATTAAGTCTAAATCCTGGGGTCCTTTAGGAGAAGTACAGGAATCATGCCTAATTTAAAGCACGTCTGTGGTCCTTCATTAATACCATAAATTGGGGCCTTCTTGCCTTAATTGTTAGTCAAATTAGGTCCTAGGTACCAGCTGTCTTCCAGGCACCATTGAGCCGAGCAGCGCCGCCAGTCTGCGGGAAGGGCTCCTGCACTCCGGCCGGCCGTGAAGGGCGAGCATCAGACCAGCTCCTGACTGTGGTCGCTGCTCTGTGGTCTGGGGTCCCCCGCTCACAGGATGCTTAGGGAAGGTGTCAGGTGACGCTTTTAAACTAGCAGTGCAGGTACGTACACAACGGCACACTCCCACTCAGCGTTTTTGAACCTAACTTTTTAAAAATTTATGTTGGAATATAATCTGAAAGTGTGAGGGAAAAAACATGTAACTGTGATTTAGGTGGAATCTACAGTCAGATCTACAATTTAGAAGAATTAGTTTCAACCCTTCCTCCAGAGTGTCAACTGGAATTAGTTGTTTTTCTGTGGGAAACTGGGCGGGAAAGGTGTGGGGACGCCAGGTGTGCCGAGGGAAGACAGGATGCTGGGCAGACGCTGGCAAAGCAGCTGGACCCAGACAAAAGGGAACTCGCTCTGGTTTGGAAGGCGGTTTGTTTTGGCTCCATTTACCAGCGTGTGAACCAAAAAGGACAACAGAAACCTTGGAGGGATGAGAATATGTTTTGCTTTTCGTACATGAGAAGCAATACACCTCGTTGACCTGACACATTCCAAGAGCACTTTCCCTCCCTGACCCGGGGTTTTTCAGGTCAACCGAGCAGGAACAAGTGGCTGTTATCAGTTGTCCTCCTAAAGAGCTGCGGGTTCGGGTGCAGGGTGCAGAGATGGACAGGCTCAGGGGCCGAGCAGGCCCCCGCCTGGGGGGGCGGGTCTCTGCTCGCCCATGCCCCAGGTCTGGAAGGAGGGCCCAACGCAGACAGCTGGGTTTGGTGTAATGAGGAGTGCAGGCAATTAGGTTGGTATCATCTTTCTGGTCCAGCCATGGTTTAGAACAAACAAAACTCTTCCTTCCAGCTGAAATTCCATTTCAGCACAAGGAACCCAGTCTGGGCTGGTGGTGGTTTACAAGTCATGTGCACTTTTTATCAAGCACCTTCAAAGAACTAAACAAATTACAGAACTAAATTCAGCCAAAATGCCTTGAAAAACCAACATTTTATTGTCAGTTTGCCTTGTGTGTTAAAAATAAAAAGCTTTGAAGTCCTTTTAAGATAAAATACATTGTTACCATTGTGTAATAATTGGTGAATTATTAGCAATTTTCCCATTTTACAAATGGATAAACCAGATGTGTAGAAATCTTGGGGACTTTATACTATGAATCGGCCAACACAGCACCCCGGTGACGTTTGCATGTAGTGTCATCTCCCCCCACCCCCACCACCTTTGCCTTGGGCCCCGTGGACACTGCCCACTGCCTGGCCAGCCTCCTCTTCACTGGCATCTCCACTCAGGCCCCCTTGGTCCCTTCCCCAGGCCTGCTTCTCACCCTGCCAGTCCCACCTTCTGCCTGCCCATTCTTCCTTCTGTGTCTCCGGTAGTTTCTTTTCCCCTCAGTGCAGAGGGCAGGACTAGGTGTGTTGACCAACCCCTGCAGGATCAGCAGGTGAACAGTAAGGTGGGGTCACCTCCTGCTCGCGCTGGCATGATGGGCTCCTGTGCCCGGGGCAGGCCGTGGTCTGGGACCTTGTGCTTGCAGCTGCTCTTGTGCTGGGGACAGGCCAGGTGACCATCCAACAGGTGGCGAGGATTGTGCTCGACTCCCCACGTGCAGCCACCGTTCCCTAACATGCTGCCCCATAGAGCACCCCAGGACTTTCACAGCCCCCTGCTTGGGAATTCCCCTGTAGCTTATTAGGCTGTCAAATGAAAAACCAAAAAGCAAACAAACAAAAAAATTCTACCCTGGCTGGTATGGCTTGGTGGTTGAGTGCCAGCCTGTGAATCAAAGGGTTGCCAGTTTGACTCCTAATCTAGGGCACATGCCTGGGTTGTGGGCCCAGTAGGGAGTGTGTGAGAGGCAACCACACATTGATGTTTCTGTCTCATTCTCTCTCCCTTCCCCTCTCTAAAAAATAAATTAAATCTTTTAAAAAGCCCCCCAAACCTAACAACAGGACTTTAAATGACTGCATTAGACACTTTCCATGCACTTGACCATGAGTAGAAATGAGCACTCCCCGACAGAAGTGCCTGGTGGCCGTCCCCTCCTTCGCAGGCTAAGACCATCGACTGCCCACCCTCAGAGCACACAGAACAAAGCTGTTCCCCGGCTAAATCATGAAGGATCACGTGTCACTGCAATTAGTTGAAACTTGATTGTTTAATCAGAGAATGGTGTGAGCAGAGCCCTCCCTCCTCTGTCTTCACCCAGAGCCGCAGCCGTGAGGAGCCAGGCTCCACACCACGGGGCGGCAGACAGGGAGGTGGGTGAAGTGGGTGGGGCTGCCCCTCGGCTGCCTGGCCGGAGGGCCTCCCTCCGAGTGGGGTCAGCAGCTTTTCTATGAAAGGCCGGACAGTAAGTGTTTTAGGCTTTGAGGGGTCACAACTACTCAACTCTGCTTTTGTCGCACAAAAGCCATCGCAGACTGAGGGTGGCTGTGTTCCAATAAAACTTTATTTATGGACGCTGAAACTTGAATGTCATGTGATTTTCATATCACAAACTAGTGTTCTTCTTTGGTTATTTTTCGACCACTGGGTCATGGTGGGTGGGCTGCTGAGCATTTTGTAGAGAGCAACAAGGACAGAGCTGGGGTGACACAGGGTGCCCACGCATGCAGGCGAGTTCCTGAGGCAGCGTTTCCGAAGAACACCCAGGGGAAGATTATGGGCATGCCCGGTGGAGGCAGTCACCAGGAGAGGGAACCCCATCAAGTCCAGGCCATTCTGTGACGTGGTAGCTTTGATAGAACGGCTAATGCCATGATTGCAGAGTTAACGTAGAGTTGTGGGGCCCGGCTGCTTTGTCGGTCACAGGAGTTAAGTGTGTGAATGTGGTTGTAAACTGTGAAGTGCCCTCAGTTACCACACTGTGGTGGTTGTGGCATTACAGTTTGGAGGTTCAGAGGCCACATGGTGGGCAGGTATGCGGATACCCCACTGGTGGCCTGGGAGCCAAGCCTTCTGGTCCCATGGTTTAGGGGCATCTCCTGGAAGGTTGCCTGAGGGTGAACGCCCCATCCCCTGAACCCTGCACTAGTAGCTGGGTGGGCGTGACACATCCATTACCCTGCAGCTGCCTCGGTTTCCTGTCCTTCAAAGGAAGGGACTGATCTTCTTTCTGTTTCTGAAGCTCTGTTTGGGGAGGTTGATTTTTATGATTTTGTTTGATGACATAGGATTGGGTCTATTTGTTTAACTGGAGAGGAAAGCAGGGACCTCACGACATGACCGGAATGGGAAAATGAGAGCCTCCTGGAACAGAAACAGGGGCCGTGCTGAAGAGGGACACAGCTGCTGAGCTGGGCACGTTCTGGCCTCTGACTGGGAGTGAGGGCGAAGCCCCCTCCCGCAGGCCCTGTCAGACGCCATCTTCCATGGACCAGGCCCCCTCCTGAGGTTCCCGCCCTCCGCCCTTGCAGCCACCCTCTGAGCCCCTGTATGTGTGTAACAGAGGAGGAAACCAAGGCCCTGAGTAGAGATGGAGCAGGTCACCCAGGCCTGGCCACCTGATATGAGTAGGGACCTTGAGGCCCACTCAGCTGTCCTGGCTGGGTTAGTGACAGGTATGAGAGGGGGAGGACCCAGGTTCTTCCTTCAGGACAGTCCACCCAGACATCTTATCACAACTGCGGTGGTAGCAGCTGCTCCTCAGGGCTTGCTGTGCTGCCCAAGGACAACAAGAAGAAAAAAGATGCTGGAAAGTCAACCAAGAAAGACAAAGACCCAGTGAGCAAATCTGGGACAAGGCCAAGAAGAAGTGGTCCAAAGGCAGAGTTTGGAACAAGCTCAATGATCTAGTCTGGTTTGACAAAGCTACACATGACAAACTGTAAGGAAGTTCCCAACCATAAGCTTCTAACCCCCACTGTTGTCTGTGAGAGATTGAAGGTCTGTGGTTCCCTGGTTCCCTGGTTCCTTGGTTCCTTGGCCCAGGCAGCCCTGAAGGAGCTCCTTAGTAAAGAACTTGTTATTAAACTAGTTCAAAGCACAGAGCTCACCTAATTTATACCAGGAACACCAAAGGTGGGGACACACCAGCTTCTGGTGAAGATGCATGAATAACAGGTCCCACCAGCTGTCCATTTTGAAAAATAAAACTTTATTAAAAAGAAACAAAAAACAGCCTCACCCCAGGTGTGCCTGCCACTTCTACCTCAGGAAGTTTAGTCTGGGCAGCTGGGATAGCAGGAAGAAGGGGAGATACATTTAAAAAGAAATTGGCACATAAGCCACCTGTAAAGTCTCTGCTCCAGGTGGATCTGAGCATCTGAGGAGGGAGCAAAGAAAAGAAAGTAGCAGTGGAGCCTCATTCTGCTCATAGACTTGAGAGAAGCCCGTCTGGCGGCCCTCCCAGCAGGGTTCTTGGCACAAAATTGCAATGGGCAGCAGTTCTAACACGCCAGAGGAGACAGTGGCTGGGCTGGGTATTTAGCACTGTTAACAGATTTTCATTGTCAGTGATCCTCAGCATCCCATAATCCAATGTAATCTCACACCAGCTTTAAATCTCTGAAGTCAGGCAATTGTGTGTTTCCTATTTTGTAAGTTGTGTATAAATTCAGAAAAGACATTTCAAGCTTATATTCGAAGACATTATTTTCTGGATTTTCCTCCTGGGCCTGTTACACAAGGTTCAGCCCTGAAGAATGACCCCTGAAATGGTTTCTTTGCTTTGACATTCTCCCAAATTGGCCCTGAAAGCTGTGAAGTGTTGGCACCATGGAAAAGCAAAATCTGCAGATGATGAAACTCAGGGCTGAGATGCTTCTGCAACAGCCCCAGCCTCCTGGAAATGCAGACAAGATTGAGAAATGCCAAATGGGCCTTTCACCCTGAAGCCACCATGCCAACTATGGGGGAGCAGAGCCCCAAGCTCCTGCTCCTCAAGCTGCCTTATAGGGCTTGGTCTATCCAGGAAGCCTCTGAGAACCAGCTCCAGCTCAGGATGCACCGACGTGTTTGCAGACAGCTCTGTCCTCCCAGGTGCACCACGGGACACCTGTCTGGGGGGCCATCAGTAGAGGTGGTAGTCCATGCCAAGGTGTGTGCTGGGGCTGCCCTGGTGGGCAAAGGCCCAAGCTCAGCTGTCCCCTGGATCCATGTCCCAGGCCCTGGGGAGCATCAGTCAGGGTGGGCAGGGTATGCTGCAGTCACCAGTGACCTCGAGTCTTAGTGACCAGCACAGAGGACCTGCTCATGCTGCATGGCCATTATGTCTTGCCCTGGGATCCAGGTTCATGAAATGGCCCCTCTCTGGGGTGTTGCCTGACAGATGGTGACCTGTGTGCTGGCTCAAAGAGCTGCTTCTGGAGCTGGCCTTTGCCATGGCCACTGCATTTCTTTGTCACATGGCCATGCTGATGCCAGTGGGCAGGGGTTCTGCGAACAGCATGGCCCACCAGGGTGTTTGCTCTGCCTCGTGCCAGATCAGTATCTCAGTGGAATCCAGCATTTCCTGTCCCTCAGAGGAGTCTTGTCCATGCAGTGACGCTCTTTCAGAGACAGGACTTCCTTGTGGTAAACATTTGGGCAAACATTTCCCTACCTCTCTCTTGTAGACAAGAGATCCTATAGACACTTCCTGCTCTAACTTGACTCCTAAAAGCAGAGCCTGGTTTGGGAAACATACAACAAGATGACAGCCAAGTGCCCAGTGAGCAATTTGGAACTTGAGAAGGAAGCGCTTACCTGGCTTAGGAAGGCCGAGCTTGTTTGTGGAAGGTATGAGGTGAGCTACAATCACCCGTGTGTCATGCTCGGGGAGCCCTGGCCAGGGTGAGAAGACCCAGCCCACAGGCAGCAGATGCTGCTGCCTTTGCCCAGGAAGGGTTCCAAGTGGCAGCTGGGGTCACCAGTGGGGCAGGTGGAGGCTTAGCTGGAGAGGCAGGTCCAGATGGAGGCGACACCTGCTCAGCGTAGCCAGAATTTTCCTGGAAGCAACTGCCTTTTTGAGAATTATTTATGCATCTGGAAACCCTCAAGGTGTTTAGAGATCTTCATGTTTGCTAAGCAAGCTGGCAACCTTAGCAACATCACCATCACTCACTGACAAACTGCATTGAAGGTCCCGTTCAGGCGGGAGGTCTTGGGTGGCAGGTACTCATACAGGACCCTAGCCTGAAAGTATTAGGAAGAGAGAAAAGGGGGTGTAATGGGCAGCTGTAGCCTCAAGAGGGGCTTCCTTAGCTTTTGCCTTTCAGCTGCTGTAAATGTAAGGGTCCTTGTTTGAGTGTGAAAAAACTGGGAATGGCCTGCCGCTGTTCCCTCTTCATTGTTTTCAGTTACTGAAGGGAAACAGGCAGTTCCACGTCCAGCTCCCTGTCTTATTCAGGTGCAAATCCCAGTCCTTAGATTGAAATTTTATTCTTGAGATTAAAAAAAAAACCTTAGACCTAAATACATGGTGTTGTGTTTAAATACTTGCATACTTGTTTTATTTCAATATTTTATTTTCAATTTGAAATAAAATTCTGCAAGCAGTATTTAGTCCAGGGTAATGAAGCTTTACAAATAAGTTTTAAATTAGTTTTTCTCTCATGACTGGTCTGTAAGCTCCAAACTTACAGAACTCCTGACGCTCCTGCTGCTGCCAAACAGGGGCTGAGAACAGACCGAGGTGAGAAGCGAGGCTGTAGAAATGAGAGGTTGGGTCCAGGGATGCACAGACAGGATTTGGGGGAGTTTCTCTGCACTTCTGAGTGTGTGTAATGTGTGTGCCTGTGTGTGGGGGTGTGCACACATTCCAGAAACTGTCTGTGTGTGCATGCATGTCTATATGCATGTGTGCAGGGGAAGAAGGTACAGGGCACAGTTCTCATGTGTTTGCACATGCATTTATGTGTGCGTGTGTGTGCACACATCCATGCAGGGAGACCCAGGTGTACTGCACAAGGCTCTATCCCCACCAACAGGCTGGAATGTTCAGCTTTCTGAGTCCTGCCCACTGGGATGTGCTGTTGCAGACCAATGTCTCTTGGGCTGCACGAGCTCAAGGTAATGGGCTCATTCAGTGCTTGGTGGCTACAAAGCCAGCTCTAGCCCTCACCTGCCTCTCAGTGATGGAGGAGGGCACCAGCCCTGATGGGGAGTCCATAAGTGCCCATGGTCAGCCCTGGGGACCAGTGGACAGCACTCCCTCACTGTTGACTCTCTAGGGACCTTAGCTTCTTCCTGGGAACCTGACCCCATAGACACCCTGCCTGGCCTTCTGGGCTCTCTGCTCTGGGTTGCTCACCCCCATTTAGACCTGACCTCATTCTCTCCTCTATGGCAGGTTCATCCAGAGAGCCAGGACAGCTCCTGGACATCTCTGGGGATAGGTGGGCAGCCTGCAGAAAAGGAGAAGGAACCCCTGGAGGGCTCCTTCCTCATCTGCCCACCCAGTGAGACCTTGCTCACACCTGTGTCCTTTGTCTATGGGAAGCTGCCTGGATCTGCTCAGTCCGTGCTCCACACGCCCACCTGCCCACCTGCCCACCTGCCCACCTGCCCTGGTCTGGCCTCATTATCTGGTCCATGGTCAGTTCTTCAGAGTCCTCTGCCCCTTATACTGTGAGTTAGTAGAGAGCCAGGTCACCCTGGGCAGGGCCTCAGAAGAAGGGAACTGGACCAACCATGGAGCCTCCTGAGGCTTTAAGCTGCCAGCTGTGCTCTGGTGTGGGAAGAGGGGATCTGGCCAGATCATGGTGGTGTTGTCACCAACATGAGACATCACCACAAGGCTTAGTGGCTCACCTGGGCCACCTGCAGATCCTGGTTGAGTGCTCCAGGTGGGGACGTCAGACCTAGATGAACTAGGTGTATGTGTTTTGGGGCTGTGGGAAGTACAAGCATTGGGGTAGGAGGGGGTCATGCAGGGCTCTTTCAGCAGCCATCGCCATCCCAGGCTCAGTTATAACTGAGAGGTTTAAAAGGAGGCTGTGGAATCAGGAGAGAGAAGGTCTCATTGATAGAGGATTCCCCAGAGGCGCCCCCCGCCCCCAGGCGCTGGTATCTCACGTCTCTGCTAGGCTTCTTGTGCCAATTTAAGTAGAAAACAGGTTGGGAAAAATACTTGTCAGGTGAAGCTTCTCACCAGGGCCTGAGGATTTCCAAATCTGCATCAGCAGAATTAGGGGTGTGCATTGCTTGTGTTAATCTCCAAGCTCTACCAAGGGTGTAGGGTGCAGACCTAAAGAGGCCCCGCCACTTTTTCTTCCTTCACTTTCCGTCTGGGCGCCAGCTTTGGGCCAAAAGAATCTTCACCTCTTAGGAACATCTCAGCCTCCCCAGCTGTGAGGGTCAGGAATCCCAAGGACACAGCAGCCTGTGAGTGGAAAACAGGGCAGGTACAGGTAGGTCAGGTGTAGACAGACTGGTGTAGACAGGCCTGACGCAAATAGACTGGGCACAGACAGGTTGGATGTAGGTGGACACGGTGTAGGTAGACAGGCTGACACACCAGCCCAGGTGAGGGGACCAGGCTTTTTAGACAGGGTTCTTGGATTCGAAGCTGGTTCCTGGGTCTGTGCACACAGGAAACCAGCGATGGCCATCGGCAGCCTGGGCGGGACCCTGGGTGGCGGGATGCTGGGTGCCGTCACTGGGCCCTTTCAGGGAGGAGGCCCCTGTTAATAGCACCTGAGCGGCTCTAACCAGGTTGGCTGCCCAGAGCAAGCCTCTGGGGAGTGTGGGTTTCACACGCAGCTCCCTCACCCGCATAGTTGAGAAAGCAGCTATTGATGGAAAGTGGGGCAGAGCAGGGCCCCTCTTGACCCAGGCCCTGCTTGGGGGCGTTGCAGGACACTCCAGTGTACATCCTGGTTTTTGTTTTTAAATTCTGGCTAGAGGCAAAGGCCCAGCGGTGAGTTAAAAGGCTGTTCTACCTTCTGGGGTGGAAGTGCCTGGAAGTGCCTGGGTGACAGACACCACCACACTCCCCACTCAAGATGGCTCCACCCTGGGATGCAGCCTCTAATCACTGGGGCTGGTGCTGGGGCTGCAGGAGACCCAAGCTCCCAGACCAGACGAGGGGCCCTTGTGACTACCACCCCCGCCCTTGTCCACCCAGCCACGCCTGCCTCCAGGGTGATGCCCCCAGGCCACATTCTGTCACCCTCAGCCCCATATTCTGTCTGCTCTTTGTACCCCGATGTCAGCCCACTGAATTTTCAGAATGAAACAATGTGACTGGGTCCCAGAGCAGCCCCCCTAGCCTTGGGTGTGGAGAGGACTGTGCCGACTTTCACCAGCACTGCTTCTCAGTCCTCTCCTCTCCCCACCCAAGACCTTGTCCTGAGTGTCCTGTGGCCTGTCCTACACACCCCCCACTATCTTTGGGCAAAGGGACACAAACATCAAGGAATCACCCATGAGATTGGGTAGCAGGTTCCTTTGGTTGTGGGGTGGCCACAGGGAAGATGTCCCCAAGGTGGCTATGCTGAGAGGGTAGGAACAGGGTCTGGGAGCCCCCCGTTTGTGTGGGGACCTTGCTATTTAGCAATCGGTTATCTTGGGGGGGCAGAGTGACCCCCTCAGTAAGCCACTGTGGGCCTTCTTAGCAGGTAAGGGGCCCAGCCTGTGGACAGCCACTCCCAAAGCCCTGGGCTGCACCCTGGACTTGCACCTTCACTTGCCTGTGGGGATGTTGTGCTTAAATTAAAACTCAAGCATTGATAGACATTTCTTGCTGGGGTAGCCTCAGCCACGTCCCTTCAGCCCACCAGGCACTGGAGAGGGTTCTCCTATTTCAGGGGCTCCTGAAATAGACCCCCTGACCCCCAGCCTCTATCTTCCCATCTCTGGCCTATGTGAGACCCAGAGTGTCACATCAAGATGGTCATCTTTTGAGGGCCCGGTGCCAGGAAAAGCTTATTCCCCGGGGAGCAGGGATATGATGAGAAACAAAGATCTCAACTTAAAAAATCATCCTCATTTCAATAAAATTTTACCTAAAGTTAATAGGGAAAATCCTTTGTTGAAGAGGGAAGCTTTAAAATGGCTTTGCAGACCTTGATTTTTGGTTGTAAAAATGCAAAGACAGTCCTGTGGTCAGCAAGATAACAGCACACCGAGTTCACAGTCCAGCAAGATGGTGATTAAAAGCTTTTATGCAAGTATTGTGCCTGCCATTCCACTAACGCGTGTGGCACATAATCCCATTGGAAGCCACAGTCAGATTTATGATCAAGAGAATAGGCAAGGTTCTGCATTTTGGAGTCAGCCCAGGTCCATGTGTGTGGGTTTGGATGAAACGGAAATCCTGAGATATATAAGGAAAAGAAATGAGTGGTTTACTTTTAACAAAGTCACCAACATTCGTCTCCTCTCCTCTTATTTTTGGATGTTTTGATGGTGTGTGAGGTTTGGTGCACAGATGACTTACCTCAGAGGCCAGGCTGAAATGGTTAGAAGTGCTCACACAATATTCACCCCAACCCTCCGTCTACCACTGTCATGTCCTCTGCACCCAAAGGCCTAGAAACAATTTTAAGAATTTGTCAACATGTATTCCTCTTGGCTCACCACTTCTCTCCCCATGCACACACACATCTGTAGAAACCCTTGTGCACAAACACTGGCCCTCAGCACTCCCAGTCTTTGAACACACACTTGGCCTTCCCATACAAGCAGGCTCTCACACACATAAACACACTGGCCTTTGCAAACACTCATTGTCCCCCACACACCAGCCCTCCTACACACACTGACACCCACTCACCCTCACACACTCACCAGCCTTTGCACACCACAGTGTGTGTGCACATGCACACATACACTTGGCCCGGCAAACATGAGGGAAGAAAATGCTTTACAGAGTACATATTCCAGATGACTGAACTTGATGCTAAAGATACCAAAACAATGTTCTCTTTTTAAGCACTTATTGTGGAAATCACTCTAAAATACACTGTATGTTGCCCTGTTTTCTTAAGCTGCCTGGAGTATACTCAAGCTAACAGGATTTTGGTGTAATTGAAGAGTTTCTGCCTCTCCTGTGTCTCTGTTGTTTCCCTCCCCCGTCTGTAACTCATGTGTCCCCACAAGCTAAGCTGTTAGAGTTGTGCCAAGTGGGAATGGCCGTCCTGTGCTGGGCACAGGCACACAGTGCTGCAGCCTGGGGTAGCCCTAGCCTGGCCAGTCACAAACCTGGCTTGTTTATTAGAACCTCTCTTCCTAAGACCAAGAACAATCACCATCCATGAAATGACTGGGGAGCTCCTGCAGCAGTGGTCTCAAGCACAATCTGGTGTCTCTCTCTCTCCTTCATCGTGAAGCACCCAGTGAGGTGGGTGGTAGTCAGGAAGTTCGGTCATGGCCCTCTCTTTTCAGTTAGGGCACCTTAGCATCTGAGGCTGGAGAAGACCATGTTGTCCCCTCGCACCTGTCAGAATGGCTATCATCAAGAAATCAAGAAACAACAAGCACTGCCAAGGATGTGGAGAAATGGGAACCCTTGTGCACTGTTGGCGGGATTGTAAGTTGACGTAGCCACCATAGAAAACAATATGGAGAGTCCTTAAAAACCTGAAAATAGAACATGATCCAGCAATTCCACTTCTGGATATATATCTGAAGAAACCCAAAACATTAATTTGAAAAGATGTATGCACCCCTGTGTTCATTGCAGCATAGTTACACAGTCAAAATATGGAAGCAACCAAAGTGCCCATCAGTAGACAGTTAGATGAAGAAAATGCGGTTCATATACACAATGGAATATTACTCAGCCATAAAAAGAATGAAATCTTGCTATTTGTAACAATTTAGATGGACCTAGAGGGTATTATGCTATAAAATAAGTAAGACAGATATCATGTGATCTCAATTATATGTGGGACCTAATAAACAAAATCAACAACAAGCAAAATAGAAACAAACTTACAGATGCAGAGAACATTCTGATGGTCACCAGGTGGGAGGGGATTTGGGGGAACAGGTGAAAAAGGTGAAGGGATTAAGAAGCACAAATTACCGATTATAAAAACAGTAATAGGCCCTGACCAGGTTGCTCAGTTGGTTAGAGCATTGTCCCGTACACTGAAAAAAGATTTGAGGTTTGATTCCTGGTCAGGGCACATTCGTAGGTTGCAGGTTCAATTCCTGGTTGGGGTGCATACAGGAGGCAACTGATTGATGCTTCTCTCTCACATTGATCTCTCTGCCTCTCTAAAATCAACAAACTTGTATTCAGATAAGGATTAAAAAAACAGTCACAGAGATGTAAAGTACAGGATAGGGAATATATCAATAATATTATATTAACTATGTTGGTGTCAGATGGGTACTGGATTTATTGAGTGATCAGTTATTTCATAGGTAATATAAATGTGTATCCACTATTGTACACCTGAAACTAATATAATATTGTATGATAACTGTAATTGAATTTTTAAAAAATTTTAAAAAAGAAAGTGGAGAGATTGTTTCACTTTGGCTTACCCAAGGCTTCCTCAACTTACCTGACTGGGGAAATGGCCTCTTGGCCGGCAGACAACTTCCCTTGGGTGGCTCTTGCCAGAACCAGGCTCTGAGTGGGGATGTCTACACAGGGAGTTGGAACCAGTGGAGGAGCACCCCTCAGGCCAAGTGCGGGGGCCTAACTCAATCACAAGTGAATTCAAACGACAAAGAAGGAGCCAGGGAGGCTCTGGCTGCCCTGCGAGTGACCAGGGTTGTCTCTAGGATCTCAGCGAGCGTCGATTCCTCTCCTTCCATGTTGGGCAGTTTTCAGAAGGTGAACCGGTGAGGTGGAGGCCAGGAGACCCACCCATCAGCTGGACATGGGAAGTCAGGACCTTCCCCGAGGGTCAGGAGGAGGAATGGGCCTGGATTAGGTCATCTGAGCAACAGAAAGACCTCTCTCTCTGAGAGGGTCTGAAATTTGCATTTCAGTTCCTCCAACATAGGTCATTAAAGACATGTCCCCTAGAACCACGTTGCACTTACTTCCTAACTGTTATCTTTCATCCCAGGAGCCTTTGCTTCAGACTTCTGTAAGGAGCTGCGCGGCTCCTGGAGGGTGTTGGAACTAGCTCCATTTATTCTCATGGACTGGATGTCTGCTTCCAACTCGGGTGCGATTTGAGTTTTTGGAAATCACACCACATTGGCATTTTCTGGACAAAAGCAGTATTTAGATAATTCACATTGACAAGGGAGGACCAGGCGAGGCAAGACTCATGTGGGGCACGGATGCTCCAGAGGGTGTCAGCACGGGCGCCTCCATGCTGGCTCAGGTCTGCCTTGAATCACGTGCTTTCTGGAAGCTGAACTTGACACTGCAGCACACACCTGCCGGGTCTCTGTTTGGCCTGGCCCCTCAGAGAGTGCAGACAGCCTCCCTCTGAGTCCTGTCTTCCTCAGGCCCAGAGATTTCACTGCTGTGTGGTCAGCTTTCTTAGGAAATTATCTCTGTGATTAGCTGGTCAGAGGAGTCTTAGATGTAGCATTTGTCCCTTTAAAAATCTACTTGGCAATTTAACCTCTTTGGCTTTTAACCGTTATTTGTAGCCTTTCGCTTATTTTCCAAACAAATGAACATTGTGGCATTTCCTCAGGAAATGGTATATCTAAAAATAGCATTAAACCGTTTCTTAAAAAAATAAAAGCATTCCATCTTTATACAAAAGCATGTTGCACCAAACATGTTAAGGGAGATCAAATACCAGTGGCACTGTTTTCAAAATGACTGAAAGAGCACAATTCTGTGACTTTCTATAATGGTTTCTATTTAAATTTTAAAACATCAATACAATTAAAGTGCATTTGCTGTGGATGAACTTATTTCTGAGCATTCAATGGCGTTGGACCAACTCTCTTCTCCCCACAGCCCCCCCCCCATTCCATGGGCACACCCAGGAATGCCAAGGAGGGGGAGCCAGGGGAGGGGGAAGGCACCCTGAGAAATTTCACATGTTCCCTGGAAGACCCTAAAATGTAGCATTGAAGGTGTGCATTTCAGAATTTGATGGGTTGGAACTTCTGCCAAATCTAAACATGTGATAAGAGTGACAACCCTCACTTCCAAAGTGGTGCTGAGGATTGCCCTAGCAGGCAGAGGTCCCCAGTGTCCCTGATGCAGCCTCGGTGTGCTGCTGCTGTGTGACAGTGTGAAGGACAGCAGGTACTCCCCAACTGGAACTTCCCCGTATGCTGAGGATTCATGTGTACCCTTCCTCTTTCACAAATATAATTTGGGACCCTTAGGTGCCAGCCTGAGAAAGTACACACATATGTGTCTTTATTGGTGTCTTAACCTTCCGGATGCTCTCTTCCATTTCAGGATCTGGGATCCCTTGACACCTACATCCAGAACACCCTCTCTGCCCTCTACCCACCATTTGAGGCCACGGCGGCCACCGTGCTCTGGCAGGTGTTCAGCGTGGCTGAGAGGCTCCACGGAGGGGATGGGCTGCGCTGCCTCACTGACTTCCTCATCCCAGCCAAGAGGGCCCTGCAGCACCTGCAGCAGGAAGCCTGTGTGAGTACCCATCCTCAGGGGACAGCCTATTTGAGGACTTCCCTGCAGGGAACACCTTAACTGTTCTTTATCTAGGGGAAGAGACAGGCAAAGATACCTGGTACCTGGAAAATATTCAGTGTTTAAGCTGAGGAAGTGGAATTTTAGAACCAGGGAAATAGGCCATCAGAGGCCAGGGAGAACATTTGAAATTAAACCAGTAATAAAAACCAACATAATTCAAGTAAACATTTGTTGTTTTCTTTCTATAAGAAAGCTGTGAGATAATGAAAAAATAAAACTGTATTGTAATCCCACCCGTGTTCTCATAGAGTTTAAACACATAAACAGAGAAAACTTCCCATTCCTCTCTGTCTGATGGATCCATCAGGACTGGCTTGTCTCCCTCTTTCTAGCTTCTGGCTCCTCCTTTTTCTCGTCCCAAATGATGGGTGAAATAAGACTGTGTATTCCAGAAACCAGGCTTCTCAGGTCTGCCAGGGGGTGTAGAGACCACTCTGCCTGCAGACATGCACTCTGGTTCCCCCCAGCAAACTTTCACTACAGCCTTTTAATGAAGGAAGGAAATCTCACTCTTGAGTAATCATCTCAGGGCCAGCTTACTGGACCAATTCCAATACATACAAAGAAAATCTGCTTAATACATTTCTCATGTGTTCAGTTTATTTCTGGGGATGTTTTTATTGTAGGTTTTTTTTGAGGCAGTGCTAAAACTAATGACAGCCAAGTAGTGGGTATATTATTGTGAGCTGCTGGAAAGATTATGGCTGAATCTTAAAAAGACATTTTATTTATTTTGTATTGAATTAGGGCTTTAAAAAATTACCTTTGGGCTACTTCAATGTATTAAACTGTTTGAATATCTTTTAGTTAGAAGAAGGACCATGGCAGAGAAATAACCAGGGGTAACCTGGATTGGACCCTTTGTTTGAAGTAGTCTGCTCGGAGGATGTTTCCTTGGTGGTTCGAACCTCGTGCACATTGACATAGAGAAGGAGCGGGAAAGGTGCCTCTCAGCACAGAGAACCAATCTGCTTGACGTCAGGTCTGAAAACACCTGTCCCCTATCAAAGTCATGTCTTGAAAAGTTATTCTGACCTAATGTTTTGCCTTTTTTCTCCTAAGTGTCTTTTCCCTTTCATTTCAACCATATATTCTCTTCTTGCTTACAGAACCACCTATTTTCTGAAAAAGCCATATGAATATTACCCTTTAATAAGGATGCATATTTACAAGCATTTAATAAGCACAAAATGAAATTTAAAGACAACCTTACTATTTCATATTTCTGTTGCTATTGCTTTTTACTTTTTAATATAGAACATAAAATTTGATCATCTTTATGACATAGAAAATGAACTTATTCTAACAACTGTGAATATAAACATATTTTAGTTAATATAAATTTAATTCAGTTTTTATTCCTTTACCCACATTTGTCAAAGTATATGGCTTGGAAATCATTATTAGTGACATTAAATTTAAGATATGTTGTATTAGGCTAATATTTCAATGACCACCATCTGTCATTCCTCTCTAGATAGAAGAAATGCTTAAAATCACTCATTGACGTACTTGTAATTTTGTTTCATCACAGTTTGGATCAGAAAATGTCTGGAAACATTTAAAAAAGAGTTATCAGAAATATATAAATATAGAATGTTTCTACTAAGGGGAAAAGTAGGAGGAAGAGATTAGAATAAAAAAATGAAATCAAGTAGAAGTCAGAAAAAGAAGGTAGTAAATACAACAAAGATGTGGAAAATAAAAGGCACAACTTACATAATAGGTTAAAAATAAAGTTATTAAAATTGTACACCAGCAAAATTCTATTTTTTTAGATTTTGTTTATTTCTGTTTTATCTATTTTTTAAAATATGTTTTATTGATTATGCCATTACAGTTGTCCCATTTCCCCCTTCATTCCCCCGACCCTGCACACCCCCTCCCACCCACATTGCCCCCCTTTAGTTTATGTCCATGTGTCACAAGTTCTTTACATTCTGTATTTCCCATACTATTCTTGTCCTGCCCCCTGTCTATTTTCTACCTACCATCTATGCTACTTAGTCTCTGTATCTCCTCCCCCTGCCACTCCCCTGTTGCTAACCCTCCATGTGTTCTTCATTTCTATGGTTCTGCTCCTGATCTAGCTGTCCTCTTGGTTTGCTTTTGTTTTAGGTGTGGTTGTTAATAACTGTGAATTTGCTGTCCTTTCACTGTTCATATTTTTTATCTTCTTTTTCTTAGATAAGTCCCTTTAACATTTCATATAATAAGGGCTTGGTGATGATGAACTCCTTGAACTTGACCTTATCTGAGAAGCACTTTATCTGCCCTTCCATTCTAAATGAAAGCTCTGCTGGTTAGAACAATCTTGGATGTAGGTCTTTGGCTTTCATGACTTGGAATACTTCTTTCCAGCCCCTTCTTGCCTATAAGGTTTCTTTCGAGAAATCAGCTGACAGTCTGATGGGAGCTCCTTTGTATGTAACTGTCCCCTTATCTCTTGCTGCTTCTAGGATTTTCTCCTTCATTTTAGTCTTGGCTAATGTAATGATGATGTGCCTTGGTGTGTACCTTCTTGGGTCCAACTTCTTTGGGACACTCTGAGCTTCCTGGACTTCCTGGAAGTCTATTGCCTTTGTCAGATTGGGGAAGTTCTCTTTCATTATTTGTTCAAATAAGTTTTCCACTTGTTCCTCTTCCCCTTCTGGTACCCCTATAATTTGGATGTTGGAATGTTTAAAGATATCCTGGAGGTTCCTAAGCCTCTCCTCACTTCTTCCTCATTTTCCTAAGCCATTCCTCCACTGTTTTCTGTTTGGTCGTTTTTTTCTTCCTTCTGGTCCACTCCATTGATTTGAGTCCCAGTTTCCTTCCCATCACTATTGTTTCATGTGCATTTTGCTTCATTTCACTTAGTGAAGCCTTCATTTTTTCATCTAATTTGTGACTAAAACCAACCAGTTCTGTAAGCATCCTGATCACCAGTGTTTTGAACTGTGCATCAGACAGGTTGGCTATCTCTTGATCACTTAGAAGTATTGGCTCTGGGGCTTTGAGCTGTTCTTGAACCATAATGTTTTGGTCTGTTCATGCTTGTTATGTATGAGGTGTGGAGCCTTAGGTGTTCACCAGGGCAGGGCAACCCAGTGGCTGGGTTGTGATGCTGTATGTGGGGGTAGGGTCAGAGAGGGGCAGTGACATTTGTTCTGCTCTCTCTCAGATTTCGGTCCCCTCTGCTGCTTTCCACAAGCAATTGGGCCCTTCTGGTGCTAGTTCCCAGATATGTGGGCTTGTGCACCCTGCAGGACCCTGTGGGTCTCTCCAACAAACTCTGTGAGCCTGGGAGACTCTCCCGGCTGGCACCTCGACCCCCGAAAGTTTTTTCAGTCGGTGCTTTTAGGCTTTATTTCCCCGCACTGGGGCCCTGGGTTGTGCAGGGAAATGCTGCACAACCAATGCTCACTCCTTTGCCTGGTTTATCTGCACGTGAATGTGTGACCACGGTCAGCCAGCTGCCTTGCACCCTCACTGGGTCCACCTGTTGCAACCCCACACCTGGGATCTGTCAATCTCCGCCTGCTCGCCTGGGTCGGTCCGGCCACTTTTTACTGTGCGACCCAGCTCCATTCGCCACTGACTCCGCCCTTCTTACCAGTCTGGATGAATGGTTCGTTGTTGTCAGACTTCAGTACAGCTTAATTTTCTCTCTGTTTTGGTTGCATTCTGGTTTTTAAATGTTTGTTGTTCATAAATTTGGTTGTGCGAGGAGGTTCAGTGTTTCCACCTATGCCTCCATCTTGGCTGGAAGTGGGCTTATTCTCTATTTGTGTTTTATTTTTAAGTATATTTTATTGATTACGCTATTACAATTGTCCCACCTTTTACCTCTGCTTTATTTGCCTCTTCACTGCAACACCCCCACCAGCATATTCCCCACTTAGTTCATGTCCATGGGTAGTACATGTACTTTCTTTGACTTCTCCATTTCCTATACTATTATTAACCTCCCCCTGGCTATTTTGTACCTGCCATTTATGCTTCTTATTTCCTGTACCTTTTCCCCCAATCTCCTCCCTCCACTTCCCCTCTGATAATCCTCCATGTGATCTCCATTTCTGTGACTCTCTTCCTGTTCTAGTTGTTTGCTTAATTAATTTTTTTGTAAGGTTCAGTTGTTGATAGTTGTGAGTTTATTATCATTTTACTGTTCATATTTTTGATCATCTTCTTTTTCTTAAATAAGTGCATTTAACATTTCATATAATAAGGCCTTGGTGATGATGATCTCCTTTACTTGACCTTATCTGGGAAGCACTTTATCTGCCCTCCCATTCTAAATGATAGTTTTGCTGGATAGAGCAATCTTGGATGTAGGTCCTTGCCTTTCTGACTTGGAATACTTCTTTCCAGCCCCTTCTTGCCTGCAAGGTTCCTTTTGAGAAATCAGCTGATAGTCTTATGGGAACTCTTTTGCAGGTAACTGTCTCCTTTTCTTTTACTGCTTTTACGATTCTCTCCTTATCTTTAATCTTGGGTAATGTAATTATGATGTGCCTTGGTGTGTGCTTCCTTGGGTCCAACTTCTTTGGGAATCTCTGGGCTTCCTGGACTTCCTGGAAGTCTGTTTTCTTTGACAGATTGGGGAAGTTCTCCTACATTATTTTTTCAAGTAAGTTTTCAATTTCTTGTTCTTTATTCAGATTGGGAGTATTTAAAGTTGTCCCTGAGGTTCCTAAGCCTCTCCTCATTTTTTTGAATTATTTTTTCTTCATTCTGTTTTGGTTGGGATATGGGAGTGTTTAAAGTTGTCTCTGAGGTTCCTAAGCCTCTCCTCATTTTTTTGAATTATTTTTTATTCATTCTGTTTTGGTTGAATGTTTATTTCTTCCTTCTGTTCCAAATTGTTGATTTGAGTCCTGGTTTCATTCCCATCGCTGTTGGTTCCCTGTATATTTTTATTTTTTTATTTTTTTAAATTTAATTGTTGTTCAAGTAGTTTTCTGTCTTTTACTCCCATCCCAGCCCACTGTCCTCAGTGCTCCCCACCTCCCTCCCATTTCCACCCCCCCCCTTAGTTATTGTCCATGTGTCCTTTATACTAGTTCCTGTAAATCCTTCTCCTTTTCCCCTGAAATTTCCTCCCCTCTCCCCTCTGGTTACTGTCTTCCTGTTCTCTATTTCAGTGTCTTTGATTATATTTGTACATTTTTCTTTATTTCACTTTGCATAGCCTCCACTTTTTCCTCTATTTTGAGACCATACTCAACCATTTCTGTGAGCATCCTGATTACCAGTGTTTTGAACTCTGCATCTGATAGGTTGGCTCTCTTCATCGCTTAGTTGTTTTTCTGGAGTTTTGATCTGTTCATTCATCTGGGTCATATTTCTTTGTCTTGGTGTACCTTACATTGTAAGGGGCAGAGCATTAGCTATTAGCCAGAGCAGGACAACCCACGTTGCTGCACTGTGGTGCTGTATGTGGGGGAGGGGTTAGAGAGGGAACAGTGCCACTTGCTGGGCTCTCTGTGGGCTTTCAGGCACTTCCCCCACTACCCACAAGCAAATTGGGCCCTTCTGGTGTTGATTCCTGGGTGGGTGGGTTTGTATATGTTCTAGGATTCTGTGGATCTCTCCAATGAACTACCCCGTGAGACTGGGAGTTTATCCTGCCACCACAACCCCCACCGGTTTTTACACCCAGAGGGTTTTAGGCTTTCTTTTCCCACACTGGAGCCCTGGGTTGCTCAGTCTGTCTTGCTCTGAAGTTGTTCCTCCTGGTTTATCCACAAGCAAATGTGGGGCCACCAACGGCCACCTCTCCCGCCTGGTCCTCCAGCTACCTCCTTGCTACCCCCTTGCTACCCATCCTCTCCACCCTGGCTGCCAATCTCCACCCCCTCCTATCAATCAGGATGAATGTTTCTTCTTTAACTCCTTGGTTATTTGACTTCCATACAGTTTGATTTTGTGTCAGTTCTGGCATTATTTTTTAATTTGTTGTGGTACTTATTTTGGTTGTGCAAGGAGGCAGAGTGTATCTACCTATGCCTCCATCTTGGTCAGAAGAGAGCTACCAGCAAAATTCTAATAACCAAAAGATAACTGATATAGCAATATTCATAACAAGTTAAATATAGTAAAAGGCAAAATGCATTGTTATGGCTAAAAAGGATCATTCAATAGTAGTACTGGTCACAATGACAAATACATAAAAAATTGTCAATACTTAGCATAGCATGAAAATGTTTGAAGCATAAATTGAGGGAATTACAGGGAGTAAGTCATAATTATAGTAGGCAATTTCACCTCTCTCCAACGCAAGCAGGATAAGCAAACCACCTATTAATTAAGGTATACATTTGAACACGTATCTCTCTTCCGCTAATGGCATTCACAGAGTGCTGAACCCAGTAATTTCAGAATACAAATCCTTCCTATGTGCACATGGCATACTTTCCAACTTTAATCAAAATTTGATAAAATTCTGGTCAAATTTTACAATAAGAGACTATGCATGTATCTCAAGAACTTACCTTCTTAAGTAAGTATACATGTACATCTACCAAAATTGACCAGAGTTGACTATTGGCCATAAAGTGTCAACAAATAACAAAGAATTGATATCTATAGACTGTAAGAAAATAAATCTAGAAATAACAACAACAAAAAAACACACCCTTACATTTGGAAAATTATACTCCTATAAATAAATAAAGGGTCAAATGGAAAATCACAAAGGAAATTAGCCAAACATTTCTTACTGATGAATTGGTGAGTCCTATTTCTGGTTAGGGCGTAAAAGTATGTGAAACACCTTTACTCTGCCAAAACAAGAAATCTCAAGATAAAACAAAACAATTCCCCTTTCCTTTAAAGCCGTCGTAGAGCTATGGATACACAAAGATCCCAAAGAACTAAACTGTGAAGAGACAATGCTTTCCTAAATGAGCAAAGAACAGAAAACACTGTCATACTCGGGGCCAGTAACTGCGTTTGCAGGGAGCATGGGTGGAGGAGCAAGCTGCCAGAGAAGGACTGTTTTGCTTAGATGAAGAGCAATTGAACTCTGGAAACCTCAGGGCTGATTCATCAGACAAGAATCTAAGAGAGCCTGGAAAAAGGAAGGATAATCCTCTTTACCAATCCTAAGCATTTTTTTTACAAGCAATTCTGTTGAGTAAGTGGAAACAGAAATGGGGACAGAGAGCAAAAGAAGATCTCAAAAATCTTATAGTCACAGTTTCAAAGTGTCATAATCCCCAACTCTCATGGTCTCTTGGTCACACAGTCTTAAAATTTTAGTTATCATAGTTTGAGCACCTCTTAGTATCGAAGTCCAGTAGTGGTCCGTGGAGACTTGTGAACCATCAAGCATTTGAAACCAGAGGTAAATTGAAATTAACAAAGCTGAGCCACACCCCACCCAATTCAGATTTTATAAAATATCCCTGGTGGCCAAAGGAGTCTGGGGTTGAGCTGGGAAGTAGAGAGGTATCTCATTAGACTCCTGTAGCTTGAATTCCAAGGCTCCTCTAGAGTTTCAAGCCTCAACCTACCCCAATCTACCCCTATTTTTAAATGCACTAAACTGATAAACCCCTTATGCTAGCTGCCTAACAGAGGACAAAGCATGTTTTTTTAAAAAAATCACCTACTTTAGACACAATCTCTGGCATAAAATTAAAAAATTACAAGATGTACAAAGGCACCAGATTATCAACCCATAAACAAGAGAAAAAATTTCAGTACAAACAGACGCAGACTACCCAGGTTTGTCATTATCAGGGAAAGACCTTTTAAAAACCTATGCTAAACATAAATAATCTATAAATAAATATGGATGAATTGATTGGAGAGATGCAGAATTTCAGGAAAGATTTGGAAACTATAAAAAAAGATCAAAATGGAAATCTTAGTATCCTAATATATAATATCAGCAATTAAAAAAAAACTTACTAGATGGGATTAATGTAGATTGGACAAGAAAGGATACATCAATTTGAAGACATTACAAAAGAAATTGAGCAAAGGGAAGCACAGAAAGAAAAAAGAGTGCGGAGAAAATTATCAAAGCCTCCATAACCCGTGGGAGTATTGAGCAGTCAAACTTACAAGTGACTGGATTCCCAGATGGGGAGGAGTGAGAAAATAGGGCAGGAGAAAAGTATTTGAAGAAACATTGTTGGAAAATTTTTGTATTTGTTAAAAAGCAGTAACCTTTAGAGCCACGAAGCTTATCAAATGCAGGAGAGGATAAATGCAAAAACAAAACAAAACACTTCAATACATTGTGATTGAGCTGCTGAGAGCCAGTCATAAGGAGAAAATAAAGCTCACAGAAACGAGGCACATTGCATACAGTGGGCAGCAATAAGAATGATGAGTGACTCTTCATCAGAAGAAACATTGGATCCCAATAGACAATGAGAAAATATCTTTAAATGTTGAAAGGAAAAACATCAACCTAAAATTTCATAGCCAGTGAAAATATCTTTCAAACATGAACGTATAATGACATCTTCAGATAAATAAAAGTGTACTAGCAGAGGTGCAATGCAAGAAATGTGGAAGGGGGTCTTTAGGCTGAAAAGAGGTGGTACCAGGTAGAAGCTCAGATCTACAGTAAGAAAAGAAGAGCAGAAGCAAGACTACTATATGAGTAAGGGTGAATTTCTCTTAAAAATTACTGACTGCTTAGAGCAATATTGTGGGATCTGTAACATGGAAGTAAAATATGACAACACAAGAACGAAGGGTGGGAGGGAGTAAATTGAATTATACAAATGTAAGGTCCTTACGTTGTTTTTAAATAATAAAATATCTAAGATAGACTGGGATAAATTACAGATGCGTATTGTAATCTTGAGAGCAACCACTAAAAATAACACAGAATATAACTAAAAATTCAGTGAAGGAGATGAATGGAATCCAAAAAATAGAAGAGGTGATTAAAGGAAGAACAAAGGAACAAAGAGCAGATATGAAGATAGAAATTATATGCCAAAGTGATAGATTTAATCCAACCATATCAATAATTATATTAAATGTAGTTAAAAGAACTAAACATTCCAAGTAAAAGGCAGAGATTACCAGATTGGAAAACAGGCAATGCCAACTAAATGTTGGTTATAAGAAATACCCTTTAAATATAAACACATACAAAGAGTGAAAAGTAAAAGAATAGAATAAGTTATGCCACAAGTTAGATTTCGGACCATGAGTATCACCAGAGACTACGAGGACAGGACATTTCTTAATGATCAAAGGCCCAATTTATCAACAAGATACCTAATAACAGAGCTTCAGAACACATAAGCCAAACCAATGACAACACCAAATGGAGATTTTCACGCTCCTCTCCCAGGATTGATAGAACAATTAGTCAAAACAATCAGTAGGGATATAAAACAGCTGACCAACAAACACTACGGACAAAGTGACCAATTTGACACGTACAGAACATCATGTTTAACAACGCAGAATGCACCTGCCCTTCCCAGACACATGACATGCTTTTCAAGATCAATCGCTTACCATAGGTCACTAAAAAGCCAAGTTTCGATTAATTTCAAGGGACGGAAATTATACAGATAATTTTTTGCACCACAATGGTATTAAATCAGAATCAAATAATAAAAAATATAACTAGAAACTCCTAACATATTTGGAAATTAAGTAATATATTTCTAAATAATATAGGTTAAAGAAATCATGGAAAATTATTGGAGCTGAATCATAATGAAACAACATGTTGAATTTTTAACATATAGTGAACCAATGTTTAAAGTATAATACATAGTTTTAGGGGGGAGTTTAATATTAATTATCCAAATTTCCACCCTATGAGGCCAGGAGCAGAAGAGCTGATTAAACGCTACTTAATTGGGAACTAAAACTAATTAAATACAAGGGCAGAAATAAAGGAGATAGCTTTTTCTGAGGAAATGAACTTGAATGTTCTGCGAAGACTCATGAAAAGTCACTAAAAAAAAGTGCTGTCATATTAGGTGTGAGCAAAACAACTGAAAAGACTAGGATATTTTGAGGGGGGACATCCAAAGAATCCTACATTCCTCATCCCTTCCTAATAATGTCTTTAAATTCTAGCTCCACTTCCAAGGCACTGTAAGACAAAGCAGTCTGGGCACGCACAGCCCAGGGAAGACACTGGAGCCTTCCACATCAGCAGAGAGAAGTTGGGCTCTTGATGCATTAGTCCCATCAGGCAGCAGAAGCCACAGAGACATTTAATCAGGAGATTGGTATTATTAATGTTATTCTCTAATAACACAGGATTGACTCTAATGGGGCAGCGAGAGCTGGTCAAAAAAGAAGACAAATTTCGTGTGATTCCAATTAATATCAGGTCCCTAGAGGAGTCAAACCCACAGAGGCAGAAGGTAGAGTGGTGGTCTCCAGGTGCTGGGGACCGGGATGGGGAGTTACAGTTTAATCAGTAGAGTTGCAGTTTGGGGAGGTGGAAAAGTTCTGGAGATGGCCATACTTAATGCAGACAGACCAATCCATATTGAGAACAGTGTTTGTCTTGTCACAGATTTAACTGGTAGAGATGTGGACCCCTGGAGATGAGGCAAAAGACCCCGAAGACTCCAACTTGCTTCCATTTGTGTTTTCTAACAGAGCAAAACCTAGTGGTTATTCCAAAGACGAGTAACTATCTTGTAAATGGTCATTTGCTCATTCTACATCAGATCAGCTCTTCAGAAGAAAATGTCCTGGGTGCAAATACTGTGCTGTGGTGGGCATTGGCATCACCAGGAATGGGCCCTCGGTGTTCTGGGGGGCATATTTCAGGTGGGGCCCCATGGGCCAGGGGATGCCTTTCTTTACTGGGGTGAAATGTGCAGGGAAGGGAGGGGGTGGTGCAACCTGGAGACATGCATTTCCTTGGGTACCAGGCCCTGTGCATAGCATTCAGGGAGGTGTGTTGCAGACTTACTTCTTGAATTGTGTGCTCACTGATGTAAGGAACATTCTCAGAGATCTTTAAAATGTACGAGGTAATGCCTAAGCGGACAGTGCAGCTGCAGAGTTCGACATGCCCTGGAGAGCTCCTGTGCCTGACCCCCGATCTCTGCTGTTTAAACAGTACGACTCCTATTTGGGGGCCACAGAAGACCCTGGGAAAACCCTGCCCCAGCTATTTTTTTCCATCTGAAATGGAAAGGTAGTTTCTATTTGTGTTTCTGCATTGCTTTCAATTATTAATTCGTGTTATTTTCTGAAATCAGTACTGTTTTCCGCAGGCCATGGGGTCCAACACAGGAACATAGGCTAAAGGTGCCCCCTGGATCTGGTGGGCATAGTCTCAGGGGGAAGGAGGTTGAAGTTGGACTGGAGTGAACTGAGGAGGGCTGGAGAATGCAGAAAGGAGAGCGAGTGTGACCACAGAGAGGGCAATGACAGGGGGCAGGGAGGCTGTGCACTTTTATGGAGGAGAGCTACTCAGACTGACCACTGAGAGGGGCCAAAGGTTCAGGAGGGAGGGGGGAGATCCGTGGCTCAGTGCCTACGCAAGCAGGAGGAGCATCCAGGGTGTTGTCCCCATGCTCAGACCCCACGCAACCAGACTCTGGTTCATGATCTCAGAGTAGAAAGTGGAGCTGGGCAGAGCTAAGCCAGCTGCTCCAGGAGCCTATCGACCACAGGCGTACACTCGCCTCTGGGACATGGCAGAAGAGTAGAGGAGGGTGGGTCCCCATACATGGCACCGGGCAACTTGGTATCCACATGCAAAAAACTAGCTGGACCCTACCTCACATTATACACAAAAATCCATTCCATGTGGACAAAGTCCTGATGCAAATCTCAAAACTATAAAACTGTGAAAACAACATAGAACATTTGCAACATGTAACCAATAAAGGACCATCTCTAGATCGTATGGAGAATCTACAAATAAAAAAAAATGACCTGAAGGAAAATGATTGAAAGACTGGAACTGAAGGCATGAGATACTACTTCACAGCCTCCAGGTTGACACAAATGTTCAAATCTGATACCAAATGAGTGAGAGTGTGGAATGGTCGACAGGGTTATACACATACATACTGGGAAGAATGCGGACTTGCACCAGCACCTTAGAAAACAGTTTGGTACCAGCAAAGTTGATGTACCCAAACCCAATTCCACGTCTAGGGCTATCCCCAGGAAGCATTGTTGTGTCTGTACACCAGGATTTGTGATCAAGACCATTCACTGTAGCTGTGTCTGTAACCGCCAAAGTGTACAGGACAGACAGACAGAAGCAGCTCAAATGCCCACCCAGTTCTTCTCCCAGGTGTTCACCATGGGCTCTCTCCCTGTATGTCAAGGCATTCTCTCTTATCCTTTTGAGTCCAGACTGTCTGTGGTGACTCAGGACCAATAAAATGTAGCAGAGGTGTTGTCCCAAGGTTTCTGAGAAAGGTCACGGAGGTGGGGGTTTGCAATGCTTGCTTCTGGAACAGTTACCGTGGGGAAGCCTGACTACCCTGAGCCCGCTGTGCTGTGAGGAAACCCATGTCACAGAGGAGACTCTGGACAATCAGATGCCCTTCAGAGGAGGGAGAGAGATAAAAGAAGAGAGACAGGAAGACCTCGGAGTCCCACGGTGCAGACATGGGGGTGAGGAAGCCATCTTGCAGTAGGTCCTCCAGCTCACACCCTGGGTCCAAAACAAACCCCTTAGCCAAGTCCTTCCCTGATTCCTGACTCACAAAACTGTGAGCAAAATAAAGTCATTTTTGTAAGCCATTAAGTTTGGGGATAGTTGGTTATACTAGTAATAGTCATAGATCAAATTAGTACATAGCAAACACTACCTTGCAAAGAAAATTAGTCAACTGCAGCTGTAACGGTATTGATAAATTTCAGTGTTGATTGAAAAACAAGTCAGAAGAATACAGACTATATGACTCCGTTTTGGTAAAGTTCAGATACATGCAAAAGTACAGGATTTATTGCCTAGGGATTCAAACATGTGGTAAATGTCAAGAAAAGGAAGAGACTAATAACAAAATTTGGGGAAGTTGTCCTCTGAGAGGATGCAGGTGTGCAGGAGATGGCCACCATGATGGCGACGTTCTTTTCCCAAACTTCTGTATCATGATATTTTAGGTCTTATACATCTAAACATTCTTTTGTATCTCAATATTTAATTAAAAAAAGCTTAAAACGATTTATTATCACTGTTGTAAACAAGTTTCTCACAAAGATGGGAAAATGCCTGCGTCTCTCACAAGACCTAACAGAAGTGGCTCGGACAGGGCGATCTTTGTGTCACGAGCCTTTCTGATTGGGGGCGGGGCAGGGGAGACATGAGGTGGGAGCTGTGTGTCGGGTGGGAGGTTCTCATTGGACTGGAGATTAATAGACCCTGTGATGTGGCCAGAGTGCCAAACTCCGCATCACAGGAATGACTGGCTCTTCCCACGGCAGGGCAGCGCGTGGTGCCTGCTGCCGGAGGCCAGTTTTCTCCACCTCCACCTTGGAGCTTCCTGCCCGCAGCCCATTGGATGGTGGGAGCAAACCCAGGGTGTGGATAGTCAAGCTGTTTTCATGGCAGGAGAGCAATCGGCAGGATTGGGGTGTGGAGGCTGCACGGTCACAGGTCACCAAGGGAAAGTCTACCCACAAGCGCCACCCTGACCTTGCTTAGGCCCTCCAAAACAGGATTGCCTCATTTGTCCTTGGACCCTCTGATTCTGGACCTTTCTATCATGAAGGTCATTCCTAGGGCTCAAACATCGACCCCAGTTGCGCATCTTTGGGCCACAGCTCAGGTTGAACTTCTCTCCCTGGTGGCTGTTGGGTTCCTGGCAGCTGCCAGGCTGGAAATCTCACCTTTGCTGACCGTGGGGCGGGGCAACTTTGTGTCCAGTGTGGGGAGGTCACTGACTCTCAGTAGAGACGTGGCCCACATCTGTGGCCATCCACACCAGCGGGCACTGGCTTAGCCCAAGGGCCCGGGAATAACCATACTCTTTGACCTGCTCAAAGGCCTCCGATTCCACCGGGGCATCTGAAATCCCAGTTGGGCTCCAGGCCCAGAGAAGTGCATGGATTTTCATGTGTCAGAGACAAGTTTGAGGGAAGTTGGGACTTGGCAGTGAAGTAGTCTGTGGGAAGAGTTTCTCACAGTCAGGACATGCTGATGAAATCTTGTTACATGAGAAATCAAGGTGCTCAGGGAACTTGTGATGTCATCACAATTGTTACAAATGCACAGAGAAAGGAATGTGGTGAAACCCATAAATGTCCATAAGGCAAAATGTCCAAAATGCTGGCCTGGGCATTGGTGTTGGGATCATTTTATTCTTTAATCTCAAAGTATTAATTTTTATTTTTTACATTAATTTTTAAAAGATTTTCTTTATTTATTTTTAGAGAGGGGAAGGGAGAGACAAAGAGAGGAAGAGAAACATTAATGTGTGCTTACCCCTCAAATGTCTCCCATTCCCCCACTTGGGGACCTGGCCTACAGCCCAGCATGTACCCTGATTGGCAATCGAACTGGCAATGCTTTCCTTCTTAGTCTGGCACTTAATCTACTGAGCCATACCAGCCAGGGCTCAAAGTCTTACTTTTTAGTTAAATACAGCCATAGGTGTGAAGGTACCTAGCAGGTGTCCAGTAAATACCACCTGCATCTGCACCAGAGGCCACACTATGCTGCCCTCCTCGAAGGCCATCCACCTCAGCTCCTTGTCCGGACCATCTGCTCCTCCTTCCTGTAACATGTGCGTGCATAGTGAGCTCATGCCAGCAGGGACATAACTAATGAGACCTTTACTCTTAATTCATATCTGTATATTTGAATTACAATTTTCAAAGTAAACTCCAGGTATACAAGGTGTGTCTCAAAAAAGTTCAGCCATTGTTAATATAATAAAAATGGTTTGCGTGGCATTGATGTAACCGGGCAACCAAGGAGAGTAGACTAGAATGTGCATGCATGAACAATGACAACTTCTTTGTACTAGTTAGTAGGGGCAGTAGATGCTGTTGAGTGAGCATATGTACTGTGTTGCCACTGCATTCAAAATGAGCATGTAGAGCAATGAATCTGCAACAAATTTTGCACTGCGCTTGAACATTCCTCCACGGAAACTATTCAGATGACTCAGAAGGCCACAGCTATGGGCCACTGGTGACTGGCAGCTTCATCACAACAGTGCTCCTACTCATGCATCACATCTTGTGCAGGGTTTTGTTTTGTTTTGTTTTTTTGCAAAACATCAAATCACCCAGGTTACTCAGCCCCCTACAGCTCAGATTTGGTGTCCTGTGACTTCTGGCTTTTTCCAAAACTAAAACCACCTTTGAAAGGGAAGAGACTTCAGACCTTCAATGAAATTCAGGAGAATATGATGGAGCAGCTGATGGAGAGTGGGAGAGCTGTGTGAGGTCCCAAGGTGCCGACTTTGAAGGGAACTGAGGCCTCATTGTCCTGTGTACAATGTTTCTTGTATCTTGTATCTTCTTCAATAAACATCTCTATTTTTTATATTACATGGCCAATACCTTCTGGACAGACCTCGTATGAAATACTAAATCTTTTTCAACCTCAACTCTTAGGAAAACTAAATAAAAGAAATGTGAAAGACAACTTCTGCTGAGATACCAAGTTCTAAGTTTTAAGACAGTAAAAGATGCCACCAAAAAACTCAGGGAACACATCTTATATAAAATTCAGCCTTCTGTAGAGAGGAAAAGAACATAGCCAAACTATAAAGCAAGTGAACTGGGAAGCATACATGTTGCAGTAGATACATGATAGAAACATTGGCTAATGGTTTGTGTAGAAAATTATTAATTAAAAAAAATCACTGGCAACTCATAAGGCAAGAAACAAGACAATTGAGGCAAAAAATACATATAGAAAACAAACATCAAAAAAGGGTGACTTTTTTATCACATAAATGTGAATTAAAACAGCAATATTCCACACTGTACACACCAGTTTAGAAAATGATGTGTCAACGCAAAGCCCAATGTTCCTGAACCTGGCATACCTGTCCCAGTGACAGCACTGGCAGCAGTCCCCTTTCTTGGCAAATGGGCCACAGTGCCAAGAATCGTAAAGGAGCGCCCTGGCTGGTGTAGCTCAGTGGATTGAGCGTGGGCCTGCGAACCAGGGTATCACGGTTCAATTCCCAGTCAGGGCACATGCCTGGGTTGCAGGCCGGTTCCTTGCAGGCCAACTACCAGCAGGGGATGCACGAAAGGCAACCATACATTGATGTTTCTCTCCCTCTCTCCTTCCCTTCCTCTCTAAAGATAAATAAATAAAATCTTTTAAAAAAAGAATTAAAAAAAAAGAATTGTAAAGGACATTCCTAGCCTTTGATCCTGTACTGCTAACTCCAGAAATGTGTCCTAAAATGATCATTTAGAGGAAAAAGGAACTATATCATGAAAATGTCCCTGGTGCGTACTGTTTACAGTAGTCGAAGCACTGCGGATTTACAACACAAGGGACAGTTAAGCTGTCACCACCATGGTGGTAACTGTGAGAGGGTGACATGGAGAAATGTTTGCGGAGGCTGACAAGCCTGCCAAATTATATCTGCATTACAGTTTAGAAAAGTTATTTCCCATGTAGGTAAGGACAAAGAAAAGTTTAAAATCTGTGAAGGTATATCGGGTGGAGATTTTTTTTTAATATTCTCGGTTATTGTAATAATGTGTGTGCAGTAAGTCAGTGTTGGGATGGAGAAATGTGAGTTGCAAAGCCAAAAATGTTGGAACTCAACTTGTCCTGTGGGAGGTGATTTCAAGTTAGAACGTGTAGCTGCAGCTTCTGACGTACCAGCGTCCCACCCCTTGTTCCCTGACCGGCGGACACTGTCATGCCTCGTGAAGACACGGCCCCTGTTTGTGTCTCGCCCATCCTGAAGCTGAAACTTTTTCTATAGCGAATTCTTTTCAGAGTGCTTGAGAACTCTCCCAGTAACCTACAGCTTGGCTGTAACCATCACTGACTCAATAAGTAGAAACCGCCGGTCGCATTAGGTGGGAGTTTGCAGCCAATGTGGTTGGGGTCCTGCCCAGATCCCACATTTTCTTGCTGTGCTCCCACCCTGTGATTCCAGAAGCTATGCTGTTTGAGCGGGCTCCCCGTGGATGCCTAGAAGCCCCTGGAGGTTAGACCGAGGGCAGGGGCCAGGGAGGCTAGAGGGTGGAACCGGGGTGGGGACAACCCCTAGGAGTCACTCCCTGCAGAATCCCCTAGGGTCTGGCCGCCTGAGACTGTGCCTGGGGCGGTTTCCTCCCTTCCTGTCCGGTTGCCTACCCTCCCCCAGCCCCCCAGCCTCCCAGGAGGAGCTGTAAAAGTACAGTGTGACTACACTGAATCAAAAAGAAACGCATTTTCAGCCCTAATTTGTTTGCTGTTCTGAGGGGCAGAGGGTGCGTCTCCTCTCTGTCTCTCTACTGGGTGGAGACCAAGGGTCCTGACAGGCCCACCAGCTGCTAATCTCCCTCCCTTTCTTGTCCCAGGCCAGGTACACGGGCCTCATCTTCTTCCATGAAGGCTGGCCACTGTGCATCCACGGGAAGGTGGTGGTGCAGTTGGCGTCCCTCCGCGGAGTGAGGCTCAGGCCCGGGGACTTCTACCTGCAGGTCACATCGGTGGGGAAGCAGTCGGCCAGACTGGTCTTAAAATGCCTCTCTCAGCTGGGGCGAGGCTCAGAGGAAGTCACTGTGCCTGAGGCCATGTACGGCTGTGTCTTCACAGGAGAGTTCCTGGACCAGGTGAACAGGGAACGCAACAGTGTCCTCTTGAAAAACTGCTTGCTGACCTCAGGCTCCACCGTCTACCGCACCCCATGGAGTAACGTCACAGTCCCCGTGTTTTTACCTGCCAGTGGAAGAGTACTGCCCAGCTGCTCTACCTCTGTGCCTGAGCAGCCTCCCAGCAGTGCCTTGGAGGACCCGGCCCCAACACCAGCCATGGCCAGCCCCTGTCTTCCGGGGAGCACCTCTTCCAGAGACACTCTGACCCTGCCTCACTGCGCTGGGCATCCTGGCAGCGACCGGCCCAGCCACCTTCCTCACCTAAGAAGAGCCGAGTGCGAAAGCCCCATGGCCCTGCCCGGGAGCTCTGACGTCGGCCCACAGGAGTCCACAGAGAGCCCCGAAGGACTGGGAGGGAGGCTGGACCCTGTGGACAAGAAGGATGGCCCTCAGGCCCTTACCTCTCCTGAGGATTCAGACAGCCCAAGAAAGCGGCCACCTGAGGTCCTCGCTGGTGTGGAGACCAGACGCTGGTTCCGGAAGTCCTACATGGAGGCCCTTCAGAACCCCATGCCCCTGGGCTCCAGCTCCGAGGAGTCCCTCGTGGATGAGGCCTCCAGCACCCAAAGCAAGAGGGCCGGGACAGCAGCCAGCCTGACCCAGAAAGAAACCCCCAGCCCCCAGGGAGACTCCCAGGGGATCCGGAGTCAAGAGAGCTGCCCAGGAACTGCTGGGAGGACCCTTACCAGGAGGTCTAGGTCCTTGGACAGGTCTCTCAGAAGTGTCCGAGGTGATGTCCAGCAGGCCTCCCCTCATTCAGCCAGTGCTGGACCCGGAGGTCTCTTAGGAGGACAAGCTGAGGGGACCAGAAACTTGGGCTCCAGCCAGCCTTCTGTCTGCACAAAAGAGAAAGGTAAATGTCTCCTCTCCCCTACCCCCTTCTTCCCCCACTGTCCCCTTTCTCCCTGAACTTCCTCTCCTCCCCCTGCCACCCTGCCCCATTTAGTCTGATCACTGCTAGGTTGAGTAGAATCCATCTTGACTGTTGAAAATAATGTTCACATGTCCTCATTTCCTGTGGCTGCTGCACAAAGTACCGCAGACACGGTGGCTTAGAACAACAGAAACCCATCCTTTCATAGTCTGGAGGCCAGAAGTCTGACCTCACAGTGCCACAGGCTCTAAGTGAAGGTCCGTCCAGCCTCTCCAGCTGCTGGGGCCTCCAGGCACTCCTGGCCTTCTCCCTGTCTGCCTCTCCATGCCCAGAACCACCCTGCCCTTTCTCTTCCAAGGACACCTGTTGTTGGATGTAGGGCCTACCCTAAACTTTATGAGTCCACATCTGCAAAGACCCTTCCCCATATAAGGTCCCATTCACAGGTTCTGAAAGTGGACACACCCTTCCGTGGTGTACACACCATGTACCCCAACATTGTATTAATCATTGTTCATATAGATAAATTCAGTTTCATATTCATTTGCAATGACACCAGGTCGGTGACTTTATGCCCTCACACATCCTCAGTGAGTTTCGGAGCATTTATTCCTGGAGCACTTTTCCATGGGCTCTGGAGGGAAAATGATTACCTAGCAGACTGTATGAGGTGCATAAAGAAGGAAAGTATGATAACATATTTCTTAAGTCAAATATTTCAGCTATTTCCCCTTTTTTGTATCAAGAAATGTTCTGAGAACAAAAACAATCTTTGGAAAGAAGCATGACATGTGAATGTGCTGTGGGCCTTAGAAAGCGGGTCCGGCAAGTGCCAGCAGCCCCACACAGCAGATGCAGCGGGGGGAGTGAGGGCTCCTCTCCTGTCTCCTCACCTGGCCCCCCAACCTGGCCAATGGGGAGGGTCCAGTCTTGTTTGCATCTGAGGGCTCCTGGAGGCCTCTCCTCTGGATGGGCCTGTCCTCCGCATCTGTGCAGGGCCTCCCCTGAAATTAGTCCAGGTGCTCCTGCCTGAAATGCTGACAGGATTCGGGAAGCATGGCACAGACGCTGGACTTATTGCAAAGAGTTGTGTGATGTAATTATTTACTTAGGGTCGACACTTAGAAAACATTCCACCACCGCTCTGCAATTCAGTTAAAGTTAAAGTCAAGCAATAACACCCTGACCATTGTTTCCAGGTCCGAAACTGTCTTTTATTGTCCATTTCTGTTCCCATTTGTGTTGGGCAGGAAACACACAATCCCCTGCACACACTGGGTGACGCTTTGAAAACTCATGTCTGCAGCAAATCCTCAGGTAGGAGACAGTGCTTATGTCTTCAGCCCCATGTGCATGTACAATACAGTCAAGTACATTTCTCCCCACGGAGGAATGCTGTCTGTGCGAATGCTTTCGTGGACATTCAGGCACCGTGTCACTGACAGTGTTGTGGCACAGGGTTGCAGATGTTTGACAACAACCAGATGGTGTCTGACAGTCATGAAGGCGGTAGGTTTAGTTTAAACAAACCAGCACTGCCCGCTGGAAACGGGGCCAGTTGACTCTTTTGTGTAGAGTAGCACATCTAAGAAGATTCAAGGCCTCGGCATCAGAAATGTACTATTCTCAAGTAATCATCCCTCTCGGGCCCAGTGGGCTTCATCTACTCAGTGTTCAGAGACTGCATGTGAGGTAGTACTGGGGGCCGTCAGGGAGACCTGAGGCTGGAGCTTACTGCCTGGGCCACTGCGCCTTCTCTTCTTACTCCACCTCCTCTCCCTCCTCGCTGGTGAAACAGAACCCACCCGTGTGGGGTGTCTAACATCCAGGAAAGAAGGAAGAGACTGAATAAGTAGAAGCTACTTCTACCTGTGAGGAGGTGGGCAGCAGTACCAAGGGTCTGGGCAGAGGGCCAGGACATTGATTACCCAACCAGCGACCAATGGATCATTGATACATGCTTTCCCCTTCACACCCTGCTGTCGCTGGAGTCAAGTCTGTGTGTGGTCCCAGACTCCTTGTGTTCATTAACACAGGGAAATGCCTCATCCGGACCCCCCTGCTGACACTATGTTAAACAAGCGAAATCTAGCACATTCACTCCTCTGTAGTGACAGGCACAGCTTGTCCCTCCAGTTCCAACATGCTCCTCCTCTGTTCCAGCTTTCTCCTCCTCTGTTCCAGCTTTCTCCTCCTCTGCTCCCACTTGCTCTTCCTCTTTTGGCTTCCTCCAGCTCCTGAGACTTTGCTTTGTCTCCTCTTTAAACATGAAATTAATGTAATTTCAAAACTATAAATGTAGCATTTCAGAATTTATTTTAAGAATATCATACTCAGATCATTCATTGTTCATCCAGCCAGTAGTCACTGAGCAGCTGTTTCTCATTAGCCACAGATGGTAGCTACTGCTTTTATTCCTGGCCCCACCTAAGGCCCCTCCTCTCACTGCGTCCTCTCAGGGGGCAGGCTGAATTCAGGAAAGCCTACATGAATGGCCTACTCAACTATGTCTGATGAGAAAAGTCCTCCATGAATGTGATGTCCACCCCCTTGTCGGTGAGAGGCATCTTGGGGTTTACTGCAGATAGGGTTTTACCCTTGGCCGATGGTGATATGTCCTAGAAAATGGGTGGACATTCATGAAAAACTTCATTCTCGAAGATACAGTGCAATTGGAGTCCCCCAGCTAGTGGAGGGATAGACAAAATGCTGTCCATCAGTCTGTGGAATGAGACCCACCATGGAAAAGAATGAGACTGTGGCACCGGCAATGTCATAGGTGAACCTCAGAAACAATTCTGCTTAGTGAGAGAAACTGGACGAGAGACCACAGTTGCGTTTGGTCCCATCTGTATGATAGGTCCAGAGTAGGTAATTTTTTAAAGATTTTATTTATTTATCTTCAGAGGGGAAGGAAAGGAGAGAGGGAGAGAAATGTCACTGTATGGTTGCTTCTCGTGCATCCCCTGCTGGGAACTGGCCTGCAACCCAGGCATGTGCCCTGACTGGGCATCGAACCATGATCCTTTGGTTCACAGGCCTGTACTCAATCCACTGAGCTACACCAGCCAGGGCCAGAGTAGGTAAATTTACAGGCAGGAAGTAGACAGGCGGTGGCCTGGGGTGGGAGAGGATATCTACTGTAAATGGGTGTGGTTGGTCATTTTCAAGGGACGAAAATGTTCTAAAACTGATTTATGGTGATGGCTGCACCACTTGGTAAAGTTGCTAAGCACCTCTGAATTGTACACACATGATGTGGGTGAATTTTATGACATATAAAACATACCTCCGTAAAGCCTTTTTTAATATATGGAAATGAATGCTGTGGACTTCCTAGGCCCAGCTCTGCTAAGGAAGCCGTGCACAGTTATACAGTGTTAGCTCTGAAAGAAGTTAAGGACGAGGCTTAGGGACAGGAAAGTTAAGCATGGGCTGCTTCATGGTGCCCCTGGGAGCTCAGGTTCCAACATCCACTTGCCATCTCTGACCAAGCCTGTCCCTCCTCCCAAGAAGGCGACACAAGCCCTAGGCAATTGCAGGGCAGGGTTTTGGGTCTGTTCGCTCTGTCTGTGACGTGGCTGTCCTATGGAGTGCTGTGTGGGTACAGCGCTGACTGGGGTGCCTCCAACCGGGGCCACTGCCATCCCCTCCATGGTGATGCACAAGCGTGGGACCCCCTCCGTGAGGATGCGGGAGGGCGAGGGCCCTGCCACTCTCACGAGGACGATGCCTGCCCTGGGGTGTTCTTGCCACCTAGGGACATATTTTTACTGTGCTCTTTGGGAAATCCATATTACAGAGTAAGTTAGGATGACAGCATTCAGTAGGGAAGTTTTCTCCCCAAGGTCTTCAGGTAGTGAGCACTCCTGGCCGACTGAAATATTTAACTCTATGTGTTAGTTAGCACCCCACTTCTCAGGAACGGACACGCCTGTTCCGGAAGGCGTGGCACACTTACATTTCCACCGGGAATGGGATAGGTTCTCATGGAAACCCACAGTTTTCACTCGTGGTTTTGTCCTTGTGCTGTGGCAAGCCAAGCAGCTGCCTTCAAACCAGAGCAATACTTCGTCTTTGACCAGGTGTCTTTCTGTTGTCCAGCCGGTGTTGATGCGGATGGCTGCTGCTTCCAAGGACAGGACCCCAGCAAGTTCCCAGACATGCTTGCTGAGCTGCTGTGCCCTGAGGGTGAAGGGCAGCCCCCCAGCACAGGAGACCTGCCCAACCAGGTGCCCAGGCAGCTGCTGGAGATCAACTCGGAGCTGCTGCAGTCGGGGGCCGTCAGCCTGCCAGGTGAGCGTGGCTGCCCCACTCTTTTCAGGCTGCTATAACAAATGCCACAGACAGCGCAGCTTATAAAAACGAATTTATTTCATACAGTTCTGGAGGCCCAAAGTCTATGATCAAGGGGCCAGCATCATCAGGTTCTGGGGCGGGGCCTCTTCCTGGTTCAGTGGGCACTTTCACTGTGTCCTCACCTGGTAGAAGGGGTAATGGAGTTTTGTGGGATTTCTTATAAGGGCACTAATCCCATCCGTGAGGGTTCCACCCTCATCACCTAAGCACTGCCCAAGGGCCCCATTTCCCGACACCATCAGGTCAGGCATTAGGATTTGAACATATGATTTCAGGGGAACACAAACACTCAGATGATAACAGTGGCCATTACTCTCTCAGACCAGCATGGCCTTCACCGGCCCAGGTGAGTGCCAGGCTCGCCTCTCCTCTCAGATCTCATATCTAAGCCAATAGCCGTTTGCAGACGCTAGCACACTATTTCTCAAGCTTGAAGCTATGGTCCCCCCACCTGGGGTTTCCCCCTTTCACAATGCCTTCTTTTCTGCAGGGACCCGAGACCGCCAGGGGAGGGCAGTGGTGCAGGTCTGCACGAGGAGCCCACTCTGGTCTAGCCAACAGGTGTCCAGCGCCGAGCTGACCCGCCTGCTGAAGTACCTCCATGGCATCCCCAGGTGGGACTGAGCCAGGTTTCTACCTTTCAAGCCCCTTTGGGGATAAACTCATGTGAGCATGTGTCCTCCTGTGAGAGTTTTCATCTATAGCTTCGGGGACTCTCATAACATGGGCAGCACACCCCTACCTGCCCCTCAGCTCCCGCTGTCTGATTCCTCTCTGTGCTCAGCCCCATCTCCCACTTCTCCCCTCCGGCCCGCAGCGCTGCCCACTGCTCACCCTGCCCTCTCCCCTCTGAACCGAGGCTCTGCCACACACTCAAGCCCTGAACTGGGCGTTGCTCTGCCTTGTCCAGTACTTGCTCCAAGCATTCTTTATTTACATGGTTTATACGCCACCTCTTTCTAAAACATATTTGAATTGGCCTTGGATAAAGAACTAATGTAAAGATAATATGTAGAAGAAACGGGTGAAGAAATCGTTCAGCTGAGTGGAATCTGGTACTAGGAGGCAGCCAGGCAATGCCGTGCGCCCGCTCCTCAAGAGATGCACCTCCTGACAGAATTCTCAGAGGAGCGGGTCTCCTGGGCCCTGCATGAGGGTATGGGTATGGAGCAGGTCTGCCCGGGACCTTTCCCTGGGCTGTGAATGTGGGTCTCTCTGTGGACCAAGGACAGAGACGGAAGAGCTGGAGTCCAGGATGGTTAAAGCGTGTTATTTAGGGCCACTCAATCTCATCAGATGCAAACGTGTTTTGGATTGTTCTACGGCCTCCAGACCAAGACCCCCCCGTGTGGTTTTGGCAGAAGCACCCCCCAAAGAAGGATAAGCTCAGTCATAATAAGGACACATGGCCTGTCTCCAGATGCTGGCTGTGAGTTTACCGGCTGGGCACACGGTGCACCTCAGCATAAAACAGGGAGGTGACAGCTCTCTCGCAGGTATGTGGGAGGGTTAGAAGTAACTCCCTCAGGTACCTGTGCTGAAGTCCAGAGCATCCATCATCTTCCACCACACCACATCACATCACAGCATAGCAGTTACATAGCACACATCGTGTGATGTGATCTCATGTGAAAACATGCTGCCATGTGATACATATGAGAGCTTGTGTGAGCACCTGGTATGTGGCACGTGGTCACATGATGCATCATCATGGCCTCATGTTCTTTGTGGTGCATCCACTTTCTAATTTAATTTCTTCTGAAACAGCATAGGTAGGATCAGGGTGGGAACACCCAGGCAGAAGAAGAGTTAAAATACTCGCCGACACTCCTTAGTACAGAACAGACTTTCCAGTTATCTGCAGGGCAGTGGTGTTGCTGCCTTTGGGGAAGGCTGGGATTGCGCATTTGTCCTTCAGCACAGGTTTCAATATACATTGAAATTATACTGAAAAAGAATCGTTTCACTCTTGCATCAGTTTATACCTTGTAAGCCTCAGGTAAAGAATGTCATCTGTCAACAAAGGCTCCTTTAATGGGCGCTGTAGTGGGGAGCTGTGCACTTTCAGAGTGTTTGCCCTCGGCGTCCTCAGCCTCGAGCAGCTGGTGAGCGGTGCTGCGTTCTTTATTTTGCAATGAATGCCTGTGAGTCAAGGTTGAGGGTACTTATGGGGTCAGCAGGGCCAGCACTTGAACCTGGAAGTTCAGCCCTGTGCTTTTCCTCCCTTGCCACAGCAACTTCAGGCAGCCCAATGCTGCTCACCAAGGAAGGTGTCTCCCCCAGCTCATGGTGCCCTCGGAGAAAGCCTCTGTTGAGGACCATCCCTAAAGCACTCGGGACAAAGCTGTCCTGGGGCCCCGGGGTTTGGCCAGTTATCTCTCTGCAAATGTTGTGGTTTCGTTAGCATCCTGGTAGAGAATTGCACCTTGAAAAACTGAAATTCACGCACCGTCATGGGATGTGACGCATGCCTTCCGCTCTCTGAAAGAGGTGCCTGAGATGTCAGCATTATTAGGAAGAGCACCTAGCAGTGTATGGTTAGTGGTTACTGCAAGTGTGGGAGCCACATGTTCTGTGGGTGCACCTTGTAAATGCACTACCATCAAACTGAAAACATACACAAAACCTTAAAACTAGGAAGGATGTTGGTTGTCATTCATCCGACCTGTGGCGAGGAATCCAAAAATCCATGCGTCCATCCCACACTTCCCTGGGAATACAAAAGGGAAGAGGACGTGGTTCCTGCCCTCGAGGAGACACACATGGGAACCCCATTTACTGCAGCTCCCAGCATAAGGCAAGTCCATGTGTTGGGAAGGAGCTGCATTCCCAGCCAGGGAAGGGGGCTTCCCGACATGTCTGTGTCTGGGGGGAGGGTGAGTGCCGACAAGAAGAGAAGGCTCTCCGGGTAGAAGGAAGAGCACATGCAGCCCCAGGACGGTTGGTCACTTTCTGGTCAGGAGGTGGCACTGCCAGAGGCAGGAGAGTGAAGACTAGAGACAGTGCGAAGGGAGCAGGTGCCCCTTGGCCAGAAGACCATGTTGACCTCAGGGTGCAGTAGACGGAGAGGCCACAGTGGTGGCAGGAAGACAGCCCTGAGGCTTCTGCAGCTCCCCTTGCCTGGAGACTCCACCAGACATGACTGGTCCATCACAATGAGACCTGATTGCCTGCTTCCAACTGATAAGCAACTTGATTCCTAAGAAGGTTGATGTTTGTAAAGTCAGGACTCCCCAGTTCTAGACACAGGAGGGTCTGGGTGAGGAAGTCTCATTGAGAGATAGAGAAACTCATCCTGGAAGAGATTTAACCTGCAGTGGTTAACACCATCTGTCTTTCTCTCTCCAGGAAGGAGGTGCGAGACTTGGGGCTGGTCATCCTGGTGGACGCACGCAAGAGTCCAGCCGCTCCTGCCCTCTCCCAGGCCCTGGCCGCTCTGCAGGTGAGTTGGGGTCACTCCTGAACTCATGTCTGAGCGTCTCAGGGCTGTGTGGGCCATGAGCACAGAGCCCTGTTGGGAAAAGCATGCAGCCCGTCACCAGGTCATCACTGCAGGCCTTAGCAGCAGAGCCAGCAGGATCCGCCCATGCAGACGTTCTAGTGCCGCGTCCTGTCTGGCAGGAGTGGCAATGTCCCCTTCCCTTCCTCACATGCCCATCTCAAACATCTGACTGAATCGGGTGCAGAGGTACACACATCACCCTGCCAGACAGGGATGGAGGAGTGGAGGGGCAGCCGCTGCTTACTGTGAGGATGAGGACCCTGGTCCTTGGGGGCCAGCACTTCTGAGAGGCCTTGGGTGGGTTCAAGGGCGTTTGTTCAGGAGGTTCGTGGTCCCCTCCAGGGAGACCCCATCCTGCATTCTGGTTCATGAGTAAAATGCAGAGGAAATTTAAATCCCTGGAGTGGGGATAAAGGTACCACTGGGATGGATGTTCCAGGGACGGGGCCTGAGAACATTGGTGTCCCTCAGACCTGTGTGCAGAAGACCCTTGTGTGCCAAGCGCTGTCCTAGGGTCTGAGGCCAGAGGCCCCTGGAAGCTTCTCCAGCTGCCTCAGCTACTCTCTCAGCTGAAGTCAGTCTCTTTAGCAGAGACAGAACAGGTCACTGTCCCTAAGTTTAGGGACGCCAACTGGAAGTTCTTTCCAAGAAAGGCAGAGGTTGGGGCATGTCTGAAGGTAGGTGTAGAGGCCAGGCTGCAGAGGCCAGGCCAGAGGGACTGGGGAGATTATGGAAACATCCAGGCAGGAGACACGAGGCCTGGAGCTGAGGCCAGGAAGTAGGGCGAACGAGTTAGCAGGAGCAGGGGTGTCCCTGGCTAGGGCACTCAAATGGTGGTGCTGCTCCCAGCCTGGCACAGCGATCAAAGCCAGAAAGCAGATTCTGGGAGAGGAAACAAGGCCCCTGGCCACCCAGCACCACTGGAAGCAACCTCAGTGCAAACCTCACCGGTGATGCCTGCATTGCAGAGGGATGTGCACGCTCGGTCTTAGCTTTCACCAGGACAGGTTCACATTGCATGCCTTTAAGGCCCGCACCAGCTCGTTCGTCACAGCAGCCGTCTGACGCGCCCAGACCCGCTTTCCGTAAGACATTGCAGAAGCACGAAATCTACTTGCTCATATTCCCTGCCGTCGGGCTCGAAAGTCAGAAACCAGGATGCCATCCAGCTTTGTGTTCATATTCTGCTCAAGGCATGGAAATTCCTTTGAGATTCTGGTCTTTCTTAATTACATGCAATTTTATTGTCTATTACAGTAAAGACTGAGAAATTGCCAAGTAAGATATTCTAAGAAAATAAGTAAGTGACTGCTTTTCAGAAAGACTTTGAGGGAAGTTCTGTTAAAGGATGGAAGTGTTGGCAACTCAAAGATTTATTCCGAGTTCTTTGATTTTGCCAAAAGATTGTTAATCTGAACGTCCCGGTTGGCTGTAATCCAACTGGACAATAAGGCAGCATTTGTTTCTGTCTCAGGAATGCACTTCTCTAAAGTCAGTGGCTGAAGCAGGTATGCCTCAGGTAATAACATCAGGTCAACACCATAAAAATAGCAACTTGAGAGAAGAGCAACTTTGTTTTTGCCTCCAGAACCAAACTAAAATGTCACTGTCGGTTAAAGATTTTGAAAAACGTAACCAGGAGTTTGTATCAAATTCCTAGAAATCCTTTCATTTGCTTCCTGTAGCTTGTTGGGAAAGCTGTGTGTAATAGTGAACGCCCTGTGGGCGCTACCAGCTCTGCGTGCTGCACTCGGAGTCCTGGCTGGGTGTCCGGCGGCACCAGGTGCATCCATGGCCCACATGGGTTTCACACACTCAGATTCTAGTGCCTTCATGGAAGCCTTTTATGAACCTCAGAGGCCAAAGTGGACAGCCGCTCATGGCCCCACCCACAGAAGCTCTTCCGGAGGGTCCTGGCCTGACTCCCCCTCATGGGGACCCAGCCCCCAACACTTACCCTTGTCCACAGGTAGCCCCTGTCTTCTCCGGACGGTGCTCTGGGAGCCCCACAAGGGGCTCACTGGGGCTGGCAGTGCTCACCCAGCCCGGACCAGCCCTTCCCTCCTTTCCTCTGTTTCTTCCACCTTCAGCCCCAGCTGGTGGTTGGGAGCCTGTCGGGGGAAATAGTCCTGGTTGTCAACCCGTCTTCTGGGTGCCCTGCCACCCTTGTCAGCCCTGATTCATCACCCTTAATTCAGAGTCGGTAAATTGTATCCATGCTGGTCACTTTTGTCATTAGCTGCCCTGGAGAATGTGATGAAGAAGGTTTGAAACTTGTGTTCAAAGGGAGAAAAATTAGGACAACTATAATAGTGTAAACAATAAAATATATATCAAAAAAGAAATTTGGCCCTGGCTGGTGTGGCTCAGTGGGTTGAGTGCCTGCCTGCAAACCACAGGGTTGCCGGTTTGATTTCCAGTCAGGGCACATGCCTGGCTTGCAGGCCAGGTCCCCAGTAGGGGGTGAGTTAGAGGCAACCATACATTGATGTTTCTCTCCCTCCCTTCCTCTCTCTCTAAAAATAAATAAATAAATGTTTAAAAAAATAAATTTGTATTCAGAGGAAGCTTTGAAACCCAGTGACTTGCTGCAGGACCTAGGAGAGCACCCTCCCTGGCCAGAAGGTGGTCCTCGAGCTGCAGGCTCCCTGTGGTGCCCTCCCGTCTGAGCACAGGGCCAGGGCCCCTGAGGCAGCGGGGTTGGTGCTGGGGCACCTTTCACAACTGTAAAGGGCTTGGAGAGCTCTGTTAGCAGATTCTCAGGCCAGTATTGAGGGGTGAGGTGCAGATTCTGGTTGGGAATGAGGGCAGAACCACATGCGTGCCAAGGATGGGGCTAGCATGGTATCTCCACCACGAGGTCCCTGACCTGCACCCAGTGTGGCACCGGTTTTGTGAGAAGTTATCCAGGTACCAGGATAGCCGCCTGCAGGTTCTCACGCTTCACTGTTAGGTGTGTGGTGTGTGTGGGATCAGGAGCAAAGCGGGGCCCTCCAACCAGGAAGATGCTGTTGCACAGGCTCTTCCTGAGGCCAGAGGACTTCTGTGACTTCTCATCCTTCAGCATCCAATAAAAACTCGAAGATTAAGTCCCTGGCCTCAAAGAGAGTGAGCTCTTCCTGGGAAATCTACAAACTTAGCAGTTCCCATGGTGCGTGAGGCCCAGGCAGTTCCGCCTGTGGCCCTTCAGTTGTCGGCGTGCCTTCCTGGCAGATTGGACAAAGTCAGCCCAGGACCATTTATCAGTTTTCTTTGGAAGAACATCCCCTTCCCAACATTTCTTCATTTTCAGACTTCCCTTAAATCCTGTACCACTCAAGTGCCACAGGGGAGACTGAGCCAAGAGTGGGATGGTCACTCTCCACCCATACATCTCCAAAGCATAAGCTGGGACCTTTAACTTGTCACTAGTGAATCTTCAGGCTGGTTTAGGAGAGGAGTCCAGTCCCACCGTAGCCGCTCCACAACACTGGCACCCAGACGGCCGCGGCCTTGGCAGTGGGGGGGTGGGGGGCAAGGGGTGGTGCAGCCACAAGGTTTGCAGTTAATGTGAGAAGAGTGGATATGACCTGGGATTCCAGGGTCGTGTTTTTGTTTTCAATTTCATTTTGGAGGAATATACAAAAGTAGGTAAATTCTTTCACAGAAGGGCAAAACTACGTAACTTTTTCATTACTACCTCAAGTAACTATGCTTCAAGTTTATTAAATTATTAAACTCTAATGTCATAAAAAATTTTCCATTTTGAAAGGAAATAATGATTTTTTTGTTGGTGAAGAAAATTCTGAGAATTTGCTCATTCCTAACCTCCCCTCCCCCCCAACAAAACACATACAGCATATAACTGCGAGGCACTGATATGGGTAATTGTCATAAAGCATTGACTCTGTTCTCATTTATATGAGAATTCATATTAATTTTCTTTGCAATAGAACAGGACTTAATAGTGAAAATTCACTCAAATAGGAATATAGAGAAACAAAACACTTCGCAAAACTGTAATTTTAATGCACGGTAACTCAAAAGTTTAGCTGAACTGAGTGAGAGAAATAGAATACAGCTGTATGATAGGAAAGCAAGACTGCTTCTTTCTTTGGGCTTTCTATGGTTTATTTATTCAACAAATATTTATAAAATATCATTTCTAAGAAGCCACTTGACAGAAACACAAGTATGTAAGATTAAAGTAAAACCAAAAAGATACCAGCTCTGAGGCCCATCTACAAGTTTATTTCAAAATAAGGAATTTTCTAAAATCTGTTCATTACTATGAGAAACTCTGAAAAAGTAAAGCTTTAGAAAGTATGAATGAAGAAGCACTATGTAAATAAAAGCATTGTATTGCTAAATGATCTGGCCTCAATATAATCTAGCAAACAAAAACCAAGGAGGTTTGATTAAAGTCATAAACACATCAAGATACAAGGTTTTTCAACCAGTACATCTAGAACAATTGTACATCTGTATATAAAAGAAAAGGGAAAAAATTCTCAACACATACCTCATACTATATGCAAAAATTAACTAAAAATGGATCGTAGACCTACGTGTAAAATCTCAAGCTACAAAGCCACCAGAAGAACACATAGGAGAAAATATTCATGACCTTGGTTTAGGCAAAAATTTCTTCCCTAGGACCCCAATAGAATAATCCATAAAAGGAAAAAAAAAGGTAAATTGGACTTCAACAACAACACTTAGCAAAATTAAAAACTTTTCAAAGGATACCATTCTGAAATGAAAATACAAGCTATGGACTGGGATAAAATATTTGCAAAACATGTATCTAATAAAGGACTTGTCCCCCGAATACTTAAAGTCACAAAGCCCAATAATAAACCCAATAAAATAGGGGCAAAAGATTTTTAACACACTTAACCAAAGATAATGTGTGAATAGCAAATAAGCACATGGAAATATATTCAACATCACTAATCATCAGAGAACTGCAACTTAAAACCAAAATGAGATAAAACACATACTACAACGACAAAACTTGACAATGACAAATGCCCGGTATTGCTGGTGGATATGCAGGATGGTCCAGCCACTCTGGAAGACAATAGACTCTTTCTTTAGAAGTTGAACATACACTTCTAATAGGACCCAGCCATCTCACTACAATTATTTACCCAAGAGAAATGAAAACTTATATTCTCACAGTGTTTACAGTGGCTTTACTTATGATTGCAAAAAGCTAGAAACAACCCAAATGTCCTTCAACTGGTGAATGGAACACTAAACTCCGGTACTTCCTTGCCGTGGAATTCTGCTCAGCAATAAAAAGGGATGAACTGCTGACATTCACCACAGGGGTGAATGTCAAATGCACCATGTGAAATGAAGGAAGCCAATGCTGTGTGACTCCATTTATATGATAACTGGAAAAGGCAAAGTGATTGAAATAGAAAACAGATCAGTGTCTGCCAGGGGCTGAGATTTGACTAAACAAGGAGTGTGAGGAAATTTGGGGGACGTTAAACTGTTCTGTACCTTCATAACAGTGGTAGTTACGTGACTATAAGTTACGTCAAAACTTAGAGAACTGTCCTCTTAAAAGGGTGACTTATATGTAAATCAGAAGCAATAAACTTGATTACATTAAATAATTTATAAGGGCAAGTAATTTACATTCAGTGTGAAGGCAACTGCATTTATGCATTCTAGGTATTTAAGGAAAATATCAAAGTGGAAGTAGCTCCAATCAAAATTGGGCAACTCTATTAACTCAGTTAAGTTAAAAACTAGAAAGCTAACTAGTGTTTCTTATTACAGAACACATCTCCCCCCATAATTCATAGTATTTTGCTGTTGGTGGATAAAGAATCAGCATTCAGACCAGACAAGGCTGTAGCAATTCAGGTAATGGTTTTAGACTTTTTTTTCAGTATATTTTATTGACTATGCTATTGCAGTTTTCCCAATTTTTCCACCTTTATCCTCCTTCCACCCTGTACCCCACCAGCCCTCCAGCATTCCCCCCTTAGTTCATGTCCATGGGTTGTACATATAAGTTCTTTGAGTTCTCTGTTTCCTATACCATTTTTGACCTCTCTCCATCTATTTTATGCCTACCAATTCTGCTTTTTCTTCCCTGTACCTTTTACCCCCTATTCCTGCCTTCCCCCACCCCACTGAAATGTCTCCACGTGATGTCCACTTCTCTGATTCTGTGCCTGTTCTAGTTGTTTGCTCAGTTTTTCTTTTTGTTGTTTTTCTTTTCTTTTAGGTTCATTTGTTGATAGTTTTGAGTTTGTTGTCATTTTACTGTTCATATTTTTTATCTTCTTTTTCTTAGATAAATCAGTCATAATGTTTCATATAATAATGGCTTGGTGATGATGAACTCCTTTAATTTGACCTTATCTGGGAAGCACTTTATCTGTCCTTCCATTATAAATGATAGATATGCTGGATAGAGTCATCTTGGCTGTAGGTCCTTGCCTTTCATGACTTCAAATACTTCTTTCCATCCCCTTCCTGCCTACGAGGTTTCTTTGGAGAAATCAGCTGATAGCCTTATGGGTACTCCTTTGTAGGTGACTCTCTCCCTTCCTCTTGCTGCTTTTAAGATTCTCTCTTTGTTTTTAATCTTGGGTAACTTAATGATGATGTGCCTTGGTGTGTTCCTCTTTGGGTCCAACTTCTTTGGGACTCTCCTGACTTCCTGGAAGTCTATTTCTTTCTTTTCTTTTTTTTTTTTTTGCCAGATTGGGGGAGTTTTCCTTCATTATTTGTTGAAATAAGTTTTCAATTTCTTGCTGCTGTTCTTCTCCTTCTGACACCCCTCTAATTTGGATATTGGAATGTTTCAGGTTGTCCCAGAGGTTCCAAAGTCTCTCTTCATTTTTTTGAATTCTCGTTTCTTCATTCTGTTCTGGTTGGATGTTTATTTCTTCCTTTTGTTCTAAATCATTGCTGTGAATCCTGGTTTCCTTCCTGTCACTGTTGGTCCCCTGAACATTTTGACTTATTTCATTTTGGGTATCTTCCATTTGATTTTGTGTGTGTGTGTGTTTGACCAAGCTCAATCAGTTCTGTGAGCATTTTGATTACCAGGACCTTAAATTCTCTATCAGATAGGTTGGCCATCTTCTCATCGCTTAGCTTTCTCTCTGAAGTTTTGCTCTGTTTTTTCATTTGGACCCTATTTCTTTGTCTCGGTGCATCTGGTAAGTTGTAAGGGGGCGGGGCTTCAGGCATTCACCTGGTCAGGGCCACCTCCTTGCTGCACTGAAGCACTACCTGTGTGGGAGGGGCCAGAAAGGGCACAGCTCAGCTGCTCGTCTCTAGCCCACTTTCCAGCGCACATGAAACTGGGAATTTCTCCCACCGTGGCAACCATTGTAGCCCACAGTCAGCTCTGAGTCTCAGTGTCCCATTCAGCCAACCCCACCTTTGTGGTCCATTGCTTCACCATGGGTTCTTACTGGTCTGGTTGTTTTGGTTGACTGTTTCTTTAATTCCTTGGCTGTTGGAGTTCCATGAAGTTTGATTTTCTGGTACTATCTGGTTGTTTATTGGTTTTAGATTGTTATCCTCCTTCTGGTTATACAGGGAAGTAAAGGGTGTTTACCTCACCTCCATCTTGGCTGGAACTCCGGTTTTAGACTCTTGACATTAGATATGACTCTGAGTGATGCATAAAGTCAAATATTAAGGCACCCAGATGAGATAAAACATATTAAATAATTTGTGTCAATTTTGGTCTTACTCACAAAGGAGCCCAGAGACCTGTCTTTGACCCTTCAGTTCTTTTTTTTTAATAAGATCTTATTTATTTACTTTTAGAGAGAGGGGAAGGGAGGGACAGAGGGAGAAACATAAAGGGAGAAACATCAATATGTGGTTGATTCTGGCACGCTCCCTACTGGGGACCTGGCCCTCAACCAAGACATATACTCTGACTGGGAATCGAACCAGTGACCCATTGGTTCACAGGTGGGCACTCAATCCATTGAGCCACACCAGCCAGGGTGACCCTTTAGTGCATGCAGGAATTGTGCAGAGCCTAACATCAGAACACTTTGAAAATCTGATCTTTCTTCTCCACTTCACTTGTTTTCTGTCTTTCTCTTTCTTCTTGATTCTTTCTCTTATATCTGAAAACTTCTTTACTTTGCCTTCTTTCTTGACGGGTATGCTCAGTAGATAAAGAATTTTGGCTTTATGGCAGTCTTTCTGTTTGTTTGTTTTTCTATCACTTTAAAGATGTTGCTCTATTATTTTCTGGCCTCCCCATTTTCTGATGAAAAATTCATAGTAATTCAAGTAATTGTTTATCTATAAGAAATGTGTCATTTTCTTCTGGCTACTTTAAAGATTTTTTTCTCTATCTTCACCAAATTGACTATAATGTGACTGGGTGTGTTGACTTTTTTCCCCACATTTATCCTGTTAGATATGGCTGAATTTTATATCTATCACCAAATTTAGAAAGTTTTCAGTCATTATTTCTTGAAATGTTTTTTTCTGCCCAATTCCCTCCTCTCTTCCTAGGATTTCAATTACACATACTAATATCATCTCATAGGTCTCTGAGAATGTGTTTTTTAAAACATTTTTTTCTCTCTCTTCTTCAGGTCAGGTTGTTGCCACTGATCTATCTTCAAGGTCACTGACTCCATACTCTCACCTCCTTTCAGCTGTTAATCCCATCTAGTAAATTATTTAGTTCAGCTATTGTATTTTTCAGCTATAAAATTCCCAGTGGGTTTTTAGATATATCTTCTATACCTCTGTGAGATTTCCTATCCCCTCATTAATTGCAAGCATTTTTCCTTTACATCCTTGAGCATAGTTATAATAGTTGCCTTAAAGTGCTTATCTAATTCCAGCATCTGGGTCTTCCCTGGGTTCACCTCCATTGGTTGCGTTTTCCTGTGAAAATAAGTCACATTTTCCTGATTCTTCATGTGTCAAGTAGTGTCAGATGATATTCTAGACTTTGTGAATACCCTGTTGTTAAGACTCCGGATTTTGTTATAAACCCCTCACAGTTTTATTTTAGCGTCTATTTAACTTGGTTAAACTCAACCGAAAACCATCCCTGGCACAAGTCCAGTGCAGTTCTTGCCTTCGGCTGCTGGAAATCCTCCCCATGCACACGTGGTTCAGAGTCGGAGTTTGCAGATGTCTGGAGCTTCCTTTCCCGGCTTTCTCCCTTGTGAGAACTGATTTTCACTTTCCACCCTGTCTGTCCTTTGATCTTTTGGGCCAGAAAGATGCTGATTTTCTATCAGCTTCAGCCACTCTAGTCTCACCATTGGCAGCCTGCCTTCCCACCAAGACCACAGGACTGGGACACTCCCTCCATGCCCATCCCTGCATCCAACTGCCAACTGCTCACAATAAGCCCAGCTTTGTCCCCTAGCCTCAACTCAGAGCTTTCAGACAGTTGTCATTGCACTTTGTCTACAGTGTGTGGTTTTGTGTAAGGAGGCTCTGCTGTGCTGTACCAGAGGTGGCACGTCCTCGATCCCATCCTCACTTTTCCTGTCCTCTTCCTGCCTTTTCCCTTCTCCCCTTATCGTCTTGCCCTTGCTTCCTTCCCAGTTTTCCCCTTTTTTTGTCTTTCCTTAACTGGGGCCTTTCCTGCATTTCTCTTTGCTACCCTTTCCTTTCACTTCTTCTCACCCTCCTTCCTATAACAACCGCACACACCCCATTAATGCCAGCAGCAAGACAGCGTAGCAGGACCCACGGATAGCGGTTCTGCCGGCAGTGAGCCGCTCCAGCAGTGTTTCCCTCCCCTCGGCAGTGTGAGGTGGTGGGCTCCCTGAAGGCCCTGCACAAGTTTGTTGACAGCTCCCAGCTGACCGCAGACCTGGAAGGCTCCTTTCCCTACAGCCACAGCGACTGGATCTGCCTCCGCAAGGTAAGGAGCAGCTCGCAGCGGCTGCGTGTGCCACAGTCACCAAGGGGCTTCTCCTAATGGATGTTTTTACTCAGATCTAGTCTGTTTCTAACAACCACGTGGCACGGGCTTAAGAATGCCACTGAAACCCAGCCCTGGGCTGGGAGGGTGCTGCTCCCGTGCTTCTGTAGACACCCGGAGGTCGCCGGGTGACGCCGTGGCAGGCTTGCTACCTGAGATCAGTTTAAACGTGGGAACTCACAGCTGCTTACTTCAGTGTCTAATAGAATGTGTCTGTATCGTCTCTTCCTCTCAAACCCCAATAGAAGCTGGAGCCCTTTACCACAAACTGCCAGGATGCCATTGCTTTCCTACAAAGTTTAATCAGCTCCCTGAACACCCACAGGGTCCTAAACACGGCACAGGTGAGTGCTCTGTATTTTCTTTTAGGTGACAGGTGGAAACAGAGAGGTAAAACTTGAAAGTGGACATTTAGTTTCACCAAGTGGAGTTTTAGTTTAGAAACTCTTGAGCCCTTTTGATTGTAGATCTCTTTCAATTAGCCAATGACTTCCAAAGGATCATTTCCTCTCCCTCGAGACCAAAAAAAAAAAAAAAATCCCAGCCTCCCAGAAAGAGAAACAACACTGCCACAATGAACGCTATGCCAGCGAGGCACGCGTGGTTGCTGCCGGGAGCAAGCAATTCAAATACAGTACAGAGAAGGGCTGGCCGGAGGGACTGGGACAACCTGGAGCCGCCTCCCAGGTGCCCGGGTGTGCTGCCTCCAGAGCCCAGGCTCTGCTGCTGCTGAGTTTCAGCTTCCCTCCCTCTGTCCCCTGCCCTCAAGTCTCAATCTCAGATGTCCCTCCCATGAGTGAGGCGTCCGGTGTCTGCTGCCTACCTTCCTGCTAGGACTGGGTGGCTGGTGTGGCCATCCCAATGTGCTTTGAGTTTGAATGGTGAAAGCCCGGTGTGGTCACACCTAATTCCTACCCAGCATTAGACCCAGGAGGACCTGCTTGGAGGAGGGGGTTCTATGAGTACTCCCCCCACCCCCCAGGAGGTCACAGAGTCCATCCACGAGCACAAGGCCATAATGAAGCGAGTCCTGGAAGACGAGCTGCTGGTGGCGCTCCGCTTGGAGGGCGGCACTGTGCTGGCAAGGCTGAGGAGGGAAGAGCGTGGGTCCAGCGACGATGGCCGGTGAGTGTCCCGCTGGGGCAGGTTGGGGTGAGCCCGTCTCCGTCACAGGCAGCATCTCCCAGACCTCCATTCCTCCGACAGACATGCTTGATGGGACCAGAGCTTGTCTCATTGGAGGACTCGGAGGGAAAACTAGCCCATTCCTTGGAGTGCTCAAGTGGAAGATAAAAGTCATCATAGTGGGCCCTGGCTGGTGTGGCTCAGTGGACTGAGCATCAGACGAAGCAAAGGGAGCAAAGGGTCACTGGTTCGATTCCCAGTTAGGGCAGGTGCCTGGGTTGCAGGCCAGGTTCTCCCCTTTCTTTCTCCCTCCCGTCCCCTCTCACTAAAAATAAATAAATAAAACCTTAAAAAAAACCTCATTATAGGTCCTGACCAAGCGCTTCCTCCATCCTGGGGTGCTGCGCACTCCCACCCACATTTCAGTCCCACATTTCAGTCCCACCTCTGAGGTGCCAGTGTGTGTGTGTGGCCAGTAGGTGTCACTACTTACGGGCATGTTCAATTTCCTGCTCTGGCTGCCCCAGGCTGCCCCATCTGGGCCCCATCTGGCGCTTCCATTCTGTCAGACGTGAGGGACAAAAAAATCAGCGCAGTTGTATTTTTAAGTAGGCTGTCACCAACAGCATATCCCTAAGAGGATGCATACCATGTTTGGGATGTGCCACCCAACAGCTGCCTTCTCTTCCAGAGACAGCATTGAGGCTGCCTCCCAGCTGTACAACCAAGTAGACGAGGAGGTCCACAGGCTGGTCCTCACCTCCAACAGGTGTCTGCAGGAGCTGGAGAGTCTTCGCGAACTGAAGACTCTTCAGGAGGAAGGTGACCAGGTCAGTACCCTGGGAGAGAAGTGACCAGGTCAGCATCTGGGAAGGAGGTGACCAGGTCAGAATCCAGGGGGGCGGTGACTAGGCTGTGCTCCAGTCAGAGGAGCCAAATGAGAAAAATATTTTAAACCTCTGCCTCGTGAAATAATCAGTGTTAACACTCGGCATGTTATAACCCAGACTTTTCTCCACGTACATGTGCATGTAAATGCTCTTCAGAAGCTTGTCCAGTCATGTGCTGCGTAAAGCTGGGGATGCAGTCTGAGGAAATGTGCAGTCAGGTGATGTCACTGTTGGGAGAACATCACAGAGGCACTTACACAGACCCAGGTGCACAGCCCACTACACACCCAGACTGTGGTACAACCCACGGCCCCAGAGCTACCAGCCTATGCAGCCGATTGCTGTGCAAAACAAGACGAGACTAAGTCAAGCACAAGAGAAAGTGATGCCATCAAGAGACAGTAAAAATGAGATATATGAAGCCAGCATAACACAGCTACTGTTTTACAACAAACGTTTTTTTGTAAGTAGAAAGAGTACATTCTAAAATCATGATTAAAATATAGGACAGTAAATACATAAATCAGCATAGTCACTGATTATCATCAAGTATTATGTACTGTATGCACATAACTGTGTGCTATACCCTTTACACAGCTGGCAGTTCAGTGGGGTTTGTTTATACCAGCATCACCACAGTGTGCTGTGCTATGATGTTGCCATGGCTACGACATCACTAGGTGATAGGACTTTTTCAGCTCTGCTATAATCATATGGGACCACCTTCATATATGCAGTCTGTTGATGACTGAAACCTCATCATGCTGCACGTGACTACATGCTTTAAGTAAAATCCTTATTATTTTATAAACCGCTATTTCCATGTAAATAATGTGAACACAGGAGCCTGCACAGCCAGGTGTGTAGGGCAGAGTGGAGAGTGATTGGAAAATGTCTCTGGATCCTCGAGTTGTTGGGGTGGGAGGATCGCCACTGTGAAGCATGGGGTCCCCAGGGTGGCCATCAGAAATGGTGGGGTATGGACACTGTATTTTTCCCTCCTTGGTCTCCTGACACCCAATCCCAGCTCTAGTCATGGGCCAGTGGGGGTCAGGAGCCAGGATAGATGATGACCTGGCTGGTCCAGGCTTCAACACAGGGGCAGGAGACCATCAGCACATCTAGGACAAGGCAGCAGTGGACACGAGGCGAACCAGCTCACCAGGTCCCTGAAGGGGACGCACTGCTTGGAGCACCTGATGTCCTGTGGCTTCTTCTCTTTCTTCTCTTCCTCCATCCTGTGGGGTCCCCTCTCTGTCCTTGGGGTCCCCCTTCTATCTGTGGGTCCTGTCTCTGTCGTGGGGGTTCCTCTCTGTCCCGAGGGGCCCCCTCTCTATCCTATGCCCCACCCCCTGTCCTGTGGGTCTCCTCTCTGTCCTGTGGGTCTCCTCTGTCCTATTCCTCATGTACCCAGTTTTCCTCTTTCCTCATTTTTCTGTGGTTTTGAGCAAAATGCCCGCCATTACTTTCTAGAGAAAGAGGTAGTGGAATGAAAAGTTCTGAGATCTTGCCTATCTGATGATGTCTTTTCCCGCCTTCACATTCCACCGTAGCTTTAATGTCCCTCCCAAATTTTGGAGGCACTGTTTCATGCCTTTTAAGCTTCATGCATTGCAGTGGAGGAGTCCTCATCTCTCCTGCCCTCGTCCTTGGTCTGGGCCCTGTTTTTACTCATCGATGCCTGTTCACCTCTGGTCTCTTAAGGGCACTTTGGCCCCAGTGGCCCAGGGCTGGGGGTTCCTCCTTTGGCCGCCACGTCTCTCTGCTCCGGGATCTGTTGTTGTCTTTGGTGAGCTCCCCTGTTTTCTAGAATTCCACACTTCCACCTGGTTCACTGATTTTCTCGCCTGTTTTATTTTCCCTTTTGTTGATTGGTTGGTTCTACTTTGAGTGTAGATTTTCTAAACTCGATTTTCTAACCCTTTGTCAGTGTTTTTGCCTCTGCAATCACATGTTTAATTGCCATGGAGTTTTGTTTGGTTTCTGAATGTCCCTCCTTGATGCAAGCGTCCTGCTAGACCTGCCCTCCTGGACCTGTCCACAACCACCCGGCTCCCTGCTCAGGTCTCCCAGGGCCCTCCCACTGTCTGTCCCTCCTCCCCAGCCCTGCTGCTCCCCTGTCTTTTATGGATTAAGGGAGTTTTCTAAAGCTGTAATAGTGTTTCTACATGGAGCAAAAGTTGGTATGTCTTAATCTGCCTTCTTCACCCAATACCAAATACATTTTAACCAAAAAATAAGATTGTCCTATATACAGGGTATTTAATTTCTTTTCAAACTAAGAAATGCATGGACACTATGGAAGAATTAGAAAAGAGAGAGTTTTTTACAAAACTGTGATCACGCCGCACACAGCTGTCTTGGACCTGCTTTGTCTGGCAGGCTGTGTGCGGGCGCCCCCTAGTGGCCTGCGCCTCCCGGGCTCCGCCCTGCCTTTGGCTGTCATACAAGCATCACCACGCCTGCATCCCTCACACTTTGTGACCGTTCACTGTGGACAGATTGCTCAGCTCGGGACAGCTGAGCGGAGCTCACATAGTGTGAGGTTTCTGCACATTTGGTAAGCAGGCCCTGTCAGTCCGCCCAGCCTAGACTGCGGCCTCCCTCACCTGGTGAGCGAGAGCTCAGGGTCTCACCAGTGTTTGCCTTTGGGGTTTTCTTTTAATGCTGCAATCAAACTTTGTCCGCATAAATTTGTTGGTTATTTTATTTACTCTTGAATAAGTTGCATTTTCCTGCACTTGGACAATTTTTCTACTGTTTGTAATAGTTTCATTGTATCACTTCTATTGATCCTTTGATGATGTTACAAATAATTTCCCCCATTTGTAATCTGTCCTTTAACTTTGCTTATGGTTTAAATGGGCTTTTCTACTTTAGGGTTATAGAACAACTACTATATTCCATCATAACACTCTTATGGTTTGAATATTCCCATTTAAATCTTCAAAGCAATTTCCTTTTTCCATGAGTTTGGAGGGAGCTCTCCACCTCTCCTGAGAGTTCTCCGCTTCCCTGGCTGTTCCCTGCTCCTCCACCCGGCGGCTCTGGGGTGGCCAGTGCTTCCTCATAAAATCCCATTTCAATATTTTTCTCCATGACTCTCACAACAAACACTGTTCACTCTGATTTCTCTCCCCTGCCTGTATATCTGGGACCCCTAAATTCAGTCCTTGTGGTCATAGGTGCAGCCCAGTGACACCATTTTTAATGACATATCTCTCGGACACCTAACAGCCAGGGGTCTCTGGCATTGCTGTCCAACAAGAATTGTGCATGAAAATGAAGCATTTCCCTATGACATGTTCACTATGATCTAGTGATGTTGCCACAGGATTTGTCTCCAAAGTGAAAACCTGGGCCTCGTCACACTGTGAAGTGCAGACAGGGCTGCCATCCACCCCTGTCACTCCCAGGCAGCCCCCGGGGCATCCCAGCACCACCAGCCTGAAGAACATCTCTGGGGTGTGTTTAGCATAGAAAGAAGTTTCCAAACTGAAAATTCTAGGTCTGTGTTTCAGTGATCTTAATTTCCATTTCCAAACAATGAGAGTTGTCAAAAACTGGAGCCTTCATGGTGACCCTCACTGCTGTGCGGCGACTCATGCAGTGTTTGCATGGGATGCGGCCTGCCGTCTGCAGGAGTGGGCGCACAGCCCCTGAGCCACGGTTGGACGCCTCCGTGGTCCTGCGAGTGTCAGCACGGACCGCTTCACGTGCTACAAAGTAAAGCCTTCTTTTCCTGTGTAGATCAGATCTTGGTTTGAAAAAGAGCAAAAGAAAGTCCTGGGCCCTTTGGAGAAGGTGAAGCCGCAGCAGCAGGAGCTGTGGGCCACGCCAGCAGTGGGTGCGGGCCAGCCCTCGCTCGGAAGCCCCAGAGTAAGTGCCCAGCTTGTGCTGATGGTCAGTTCCTTGGGCTACAGCAGTGTTGTCAGAAAGGGCGACCCCTGACGGAGAATGACTTGCAGGCCACACGCATCTGAGCACCACCACAGGCCCGGCTGCTTGGAGAGAGGGAGCGCTGGCCCGGTGCACTCACCAGTCCCCGTTCTGAGAGGCACCGAGAGGCCGGCAGAGCTTCTCCCAGGAGCCGCATGTGCTGCCCCATCCTTTACTCTTAGACATCGAGCACTGTCCCCTGCAGGTCTGGGCGAGCCGAGTGCTGGGGCTGCTGGCCAGCACACCCTTCAGACCATGTCCCTGGCTCTCAGCCCACTCAAAGACCCCACAGTAATTGACACGGTACAGCCCATACCTGTGACCTCACCAGCACCCTAGACTTTCCTAGACATTGGGGAGCCTGGGACTAGAGCCCTCAAGAGCACACCCCCTCTGGACAGAATCCGAGGAGTCAGGGAAGGTTGGCACAAGCCAGGGCAGGGGTACCCTCTGCCCTGCCCTCTCTGGGACTCCCACACCAGGTAGAGATGGGGAATAACTGATTTCACAGCATCCTGTGGTTCTGGGATGCCCCTCATAGTGCCCTTGGGGGCTGCAGCGGACTTGTCTGCCCTGTGGGTGAGTCCCAATGGCAGCTGCCACCATGGGAAAAGGGGTGTTCCTCTCGCTCTGGCCTCCTGGCTCACCCTGGTGCTTGACTTGGCACCCGGATGGCAGAACAAGCCTGTCCAGAGTTCACTTGAGTCACTCACTGGCCACATGGCATGGGTGGGGCTCAGAAAGCCATCCGGCCTTGCAAGCCCTTCAATAGACTTACTGGGGCTCTCCTCTGCTGTGCAGGTGGACGGGGTGACACTGTACTGCCGTGAGTGTCTGGAGCACCTGGACCCGGAGCTGGTTGCCGAGTATTTGAAGAGGTGTCACCAGGAGGCCCTGGGGGTGCCTGCGGACATGGCAGTGTTGTGCCTGGGTGGCCAGCAGGCCTTGGGGCAGCAGCAAGCCTTGAGGCTACAGTGCCATCAGGCCCACCTCCACTCCCATGAGGCCCTTTCTGAGTCTGCCTTGGGCCCCAGTGCCCCGCCTCCGGACCAGAGCCCCTTGCAGCTCGAGCTTGTCCAGGGGGCCGAGATGAGGCACAGTGAGGCATCCTGGATCCCCCTCACTGACTCCGAGGGCCACACTGGGGAGTGGGCACGACTGCTGTCCAGCCTCCCTAGGCAAGTTGCCCTGCATGGGCAGGAGGGTGAGCACCTGGACCCGGGTGAGCACCTGGACCCAGGTGTGCACACCTCGGACGACAGCTCCACTTGCTCCTCGGAGCCCACCCAGACCCCCATCATCCACCACAGGAAACATCCTGTGAAGAAAATTATGAAGAAAACACTGAGCTTCGAGATTCCGCAGCTCCACAGTGGCCCCAGGGACTCCCACTGGCCAGGCCACACTGGGGTCTTCATCAAAGGCCTAGAGGTGACCAGCACCGTGGCCTCAGAGAAGAAGCCCTCACCGAGGCCGCATGCCGAAAGCCCCCCAGTTGCTCTGAACCGGAGCCTGTCTTCCCCCTCCAGGATCCACCCCTGTGAGGAGGACCGGAGGAGGCCTGCAGGAAGGTAAGGTGGACGCCCCTGCAGCCTCAGGGTGTAGCGTTCAGTGGGGATCTAGACATTCGGAGCCATGAAATGTGCTTCTGCAGAACAGAAGGTCCACGGCTCTCCCTCCAGGCTGCCCGGTCCAGGCCAGGCAGACTCGCATTTGATCTTACACTGCACGTCAGTTACCTCCAGTGTGCAGAACAGAATCCTTGACAGCTGCTTCCTCTTCCACGGCGTGTGTGGTGACCTGGCACACCCACTCCGAAGGCTAAACAACCACGTCTAGTCACTTGGAGCCCATTCGTAGAAAGTGACAGTAAGCAAATCAAGCCCACAATATGAAGAAATTACTTTAAAAATTGCCTTTAAAAAAAGTCTCTAAGTGCTGTGGGAAGAAGTGTGTGCCCATTTATTTGTTGCCCAAAGGAAGATAGATGTCTATTTTAATTCATCTTTGAGTTGTTGGTAAAATGATACTCTTTATGAACTGTTTGGATAAAGTGGTAGGAACTCTGTCCATCCCTAATGCCAGAGAAGACACGGGCCTGGTGTCAGCACTGCTGTGCGCTGGCCGCATTTATAGAGAGCGTTGCGGCCTGGAGGTGGGGCGTCTGGTTTGTTACCCTGTTTTCTCCTCACGCAGAGCAACTTTAATTTGAACCGAGATGGTTACAAAATGCTCTTCTGAAACACACCTTTAGGTTCCAAAGCCTTGGGCAGTTACAATGTACCTTGTTGAAGGTAAAGGTTTCATTTGTGCAGGGGGAGACAGCTGGGGTGTTTTCCCTGTGGGCTGGAATCCATGGGCAGGCAGCAGAGGGTAACGTGGGTTTGTGGATGGCCTTCCAGTTCCACTGTGCTCACACAGAAAGTTCCAGGGGCAGCAGAACAAAGGGGTGGAGGCGCCCACTCGCCAGAGCTTCCCCCGGTCACTCAGAGTGGACATCCTGGGTCAGGAAGGGAGCAGGGATGGAAAGCTGTTCTGCCTTTGCCCCTGAGAACAGGTCCCCTCTCCCAGTGTTCACAGGCCACAGACCCACCACCCCAAGGTCTGGTAGTGAGGAGTCTGCCGCACACCCTGAAAGGGAGCAAGTCCTCCTTGAACTCCAGGGCCCTGGGGGTGGGGCGTGGAGGAGATCACTACACCAGATCCATCTTTCCCGAACACCCAGACCTGCCAGGTGTCCCGGATCCATCTTTCCCAAACACCCAGACCTGCTGCTAGGTGTCCCAAAGGAGCTGCTGTCACCCGGCCAGCAGTCATTTCCCCAGAAGTTTCTGTCTATTATGGTGTCATGAGTCAATTTCCATTTATTTGGTCCAAATCCTCAGACCACCCTCATTTTAACTTTGCGTCTGAGTATTTAAGGAGGATGCTTGTTTTCGTGAGCGTTGATGAGAAGTGATTCTCTGCAGCCTGTGCTGTGGACCAGGGGCACCTTCCGGTCCCCCAGCAGCAGGTGTCCCGGCCAGATGTGCTGTGTGCTTGGAAACAACAAGTATTTGTGAAATCTGTTATGTGGGGAGGAAATTGGTGAGGGTCGTGTTCTCCAGGTCCGTAGTAGACAGGATGTAGTCAGAAGCATTTCTGACCACATGTGTATGTCCCACTGGGATTTGCTTTTATTTTTTTTTCCAAATTAAAAAACAAAAGCAAAGACAAATAACGGCAGAAAAATTTGCCAGCTGCCATTAGTGTCATTAGGGCTGAGTAATTTAAGGACGTTTGAAATAGGTTACTGCCAAGTAGGGGAGAAACGCAGTGTGCCTCGTTAGTAGGGGGAAGGCCAGGTCACCAGCAGACCTCTTCTTGGTACCCTGATGTTCCGGTTGACTGGTGACATGTACATGCCACCATGCCACACCAGAAGGAGCCGCAGGAGACCTGGGCCGGGTGGGAGGAGGTGTCTGCCACCCGCTTTCTGCATCCCCCCCACCCCAGTCCTACTACCTGCTGTCTGTCTCCTCACTGTCCTGGGTGGGATGTCACTACAGTTTAAAGCTGCTTTTTCAGAAATAGCTTCTGGGAGGTTAGGGGTCGGGTGCATCAGAAACCCATCTTCGCGTGAAGCTCCGCATGGCCTTGCTTGCCCAGGGCTCACAGCTGAGTGCCAGGTCTCCTGACCGCTGCAGCCGCCTCCACCTGAAGCAGGTGCTGGTCAGGCTGCCCAGAAACAAAAACCCACCGGCGTCCGTTTGGTCTGGGAGACTGCAAATCTCTCCTCTTCCGTTTCCAAAGGGATTTTCATCTGGAAGGCCACAACCAGTAACATGGAAACATTTCATATAGTATGCACCCCTCCCCTGTATCTCTTACCTTTTCTTACCGTACATCAGGAGAGCAGTTCCAGGTAGCCATGACTGTGACTCAGGTGTGGGGCCGCCCAGCATTATTCACAGCTGAAGAGGGACTTCACTGTGCGTCTCCTGGCTGCACGCCATCGCGTCCGTCCCTCAGCGTCCCGTCCGCTCTCTGTGTCTTCCAGCAGCCGCCTGCAGCACATAATGGCCGAGATGATCTCCACGGAGAGGGAGTATGTTAGGTCCTTAGGATATGTCGTCGACAACTATTTTCCAGAAATGGAAAGAGTGGACCTGCCGCAGGACCTGCGAGGGAAGCGCAGCATCATTTTCGGGAACTTGGAGCAGCTCTACAGCTTCCACTGCCACCACTTCCTCACGGAGCTGGAGCGCTGCTGGTGCCGCCCCCTGGCTGTGGGGCGTGTGTTCCTGAAACACGTAAGTCGTCCCCCGCCACACAGTGGGCCGAGGTGACTTCGGCCCCGCTCTCCTTGGGAGCAGCAGGGTCTGGAGCGCCCACCCACATGTCAGGCGGCGGAGTCAGCATTCCAGGCTCGGGAAGCGTGTCCCCAGCAACACATCAAGGCCTGTGAACACACAGGCGCCAGTACAGACAATGAGCCAGCAGCACTGGACATGGTCCTCACCCTTGTCAAAGGCCACGTGGTGCCGGGGGCTTCCTGTCATCACAGTTCATGGCATCAGCAGCCCCGCTTCCCTGCCACTCAAGCCTAATTGGCCAAAAGGAGCTCCCGAAATCAGTTCATTTCCTGCACTAGGAAGCCCACCTGGTCCGTTCACGATCTTCCTGCCCGAGGCCCACCCAGCTCCCCTTCCGGACGGACCGCAGGACCAGCCTGACGGGTCCTGAGGGAGTGGGTGGGGGCACGCAGACCGAGTGGAGGAGAGCTGCCCTCCCTGTGCTCAGGCTCTTCTCCACCCTGAGCAAGGGTGGGCTCCCTGCTGGGGCCTCTGATAGAAGCTTGAATCGCTCTAAAAAGAAGAGTCTTTCAACAAGTAGCTACTAGGCACTGTTGCAGGCACTGGGCACTCGAGTGGCTCTGTGCTGTGGGCAGGTGACACATTGGCCTCAGTATTAGTAAACATAAGTAACCCCAAGAAAACACCGTGAGTAACAGAAAGCCCAAATTAAGTCTTTTCAGCTATTTTTAGAGTGCTTTAGCCATAAGGTGCAACTTGTATATTGGCTTATCCTGACAGTGATTGTGAGGGTTTTACGTGCTTGGGCAGCTTGATTCTTGACCCTTACAACTTTCAGCACTCCCCATGCCCCTCCCCAGCCTGCCCTGTGAGCGCTCCTTGCATTTCTTCCCCCAACCTTTGTAGCTAAGACCCATCCAGAACACTGGCACTGCCCCCAGGGGCACCCACTGTGCTGGGGAAGCTGAGGTGGCCCCGGTGCAGTGCTGTGCCCTTTTCTCGTGGCCACAGTGAGAACTGTGCTGCAGGGCTGGGGTTCTGACCAGCCCTGCTCAGGCACGCTGTGCCCTCCCCTTTGCAGGAAGAACAGTTTGGCATGTACGTGCTCTACAGCAAGAACAAGCCCCAGTCGGACGCCCTGCTCTGCAGCCACGGCCACGCCTTCTTCAAGGTCATCCCCCTGCCTGTGAGCCTGCCGCACCTCCCCTGGCCTGCCCCAAGCTGACCCTGTCCCCCGGCCCTTGCAGGACAAGCAGCGGGCTCTGGGCGACAAGATGGACCTGGCCTCCTACCTGCTAAAGCCCGTGCAGCGCATGGGCAAGTATGCACTGCTGCTCCAGGACCTGGTCAAGGAGGCCAGACGCTGCCCTGCCCGCGAGCAGGAACTGGGCGAGCTGAAGGCCGCCGAGGACATGCTCCGCTTCCAGCTGCGCCATGGCAACGACCTGCTGGCCATGGATGCCGTCCGCGGCTGCAACGTAAGTGCCCCAAGGCCCTGACAGGCTCTCTGGGTCAGGGCTTTGAGTTGATTGAGGACGTGCCTGGGGACAGGAGCACAGAACTTTTCTTTAGGAATGTCCCCGAAGCTTAGACCTCCTGATGCCCCCACCCAAGGGGGAGAGGAGAGCAGAGTGGAGCTCAGTGTCCAGCTTTGGGGCAGCAGCTGTAGGGTGTGAGAGCAGGTGGGTTCTAAGTGCTATGTGTCTGCTTACTGGGGCTATTTTAAAACAACTGAATGCATGAAAATTGTGCTGGGCCATCAGGCTTGGGTCCTGGCCTGCCAGTTGGTGGGCTGGTCTCTGCTAGGGATGGAGGCCAAGCATCCATATCGCCAACATGGTGGCGTGGCAGGACTACACGGGCAGGAAGAGGACACCCCCTCTCAGGCAGGACCCCTTGTCTGATGGTCAGACGGATGGCTGCAGAATTTCCAGGTCACAGTGAAAATGTGGACACCTGGCTAAGAGCAGCATAAGAGTTTCAAGTGACAGCAGAGCAACAAACTGCAGGGTCGTCCCCGAGACCCCGCAGCCACTCAGACTCTCCCAGTGAACTGGGCTGAGCGATTGGGACGACTGGGATCTACCCAGAGTTCTCAGGCATCACCCAGGACAGGGCCCTGCACCGAGGGAAGGCGGTGGGAGAGATGTCCCAACAGCGCCTGTCGTTTGGGATCCATCTGCAGGGAGCACTGGCCAGGCAGTGGCTGTACCCTGAGGATCGGCCCAGGTTGCCACTCAGAGGGGTGTCTGTGCTGGGGAACAGCTCGGGTGTGGGATTCACAATGCGACTCCTGGGTCCCCACGTGGGACGTTTGTACACAGTGACTGACGCTACAGCACATCGACAAGGGGATTTCTGTTAAAACGAGCAAAGGGGCTATGAAGTGGGAAGTTAAACAAAATTGAACACAGAGGATTTTACCATAATATCCATGCAGACGAGCAGGAATGTGGACACAAGGGAAGCTTACCCTGGGGGTTTGCACCCAGTTCCAATGTGCAAACCCTCGTTTGGTTTTCCCACACACATTGAAGCAATCCTTGGACACCAGCTGGATGTCCTGCAATTCAGCTCACTTCTGATATCTTCCACCCTTCGATGACATCAGACCCGACAGGTTAAGGGCTCAGTCCCACAAGACTCCCCCCACCCCACTTCAGATGCCAGTTGCAAGTGCAGGTTGTCACCTGCCCTTCTGACCAATCTACTATAGATGAGGGTTCTCACAACCCCTTCCTGGGTTCCATTAATTGGCAAGAGCAGCTCACGGAACTCAAGGAAACCTCTTCCTTACTGGATTGCCAGTTTATTATAAAGGATACAATTCAGGAGCAGTTGGCTGGAAGATGCAGAGGACGGGGTGTGGAGAAAGGGTGCAGAGCATCCCCACATCTTCACATGCTCACCGAAAGGAAGCTCTGCAAACCCATCTTTTGGGAGTTTCTCAGAGGCCTCATTACATAGGTGCGATGGATTTGGTCATTGGCCTTTGTGTTGACTCAGCCTGCAGCCCCTCCCTCTCCGGAGGTCAGGGGGGAATCAAATCAAACTCAGTGGTCCCTGAGGGCAGCCTCCTCCATCCACAGGTGAATTTGAAGGAGCAGGGGCAGCTGAGGTGCCGGGATGAGTTCATTGTCTGCTGTGGAAGAAGGAAGTATCTGAGGCACGTCTTCCTTTTTGATGACCTCATCCTGTTCAGCAAGACCAGAAAGGTGGACGGAGGCTACGACATCTACACGTACAAGCAGTCCTTCAAGGTAACATGCCAGCCTCGTGCCTCTGGCATTGGGCTGGTCCCTCTATAGATGAGTAGGGACCACATACTTGTTCTTTCCTGTGGTTCTTTGGCTGAACTGTAAGAACTTCAGACTCCAAAAGCATCAGGACTTTCCGTGTGCTGGTCCAGTGGCTGGAAAACCTGAGAGGCTCTCCCCTTAGTGGGTTTTGGGTGGCCCTCTGCCCCTAAGGAGGCTCTGAGGGTAAAGAGTTTCTGCTCCTCCCAGGAGCCCAAACCCAAATGCCTTACCTGCCAGCACATCCAAGGTGTGACGGTTATGTGACCCCACCCAACGTGTGACAGCCAGAGGGCACCGCAGAACCTTCTCGTCTAGCCCTCATTGCCCCAGTGGGGAAGCAGAGGCTCCAAGAGGAGCCAGCATGGATGGTGTGGAAACCGGGTCCTCCTGTCCTGTGCTCGCCCCCACTCCACCTTGTCCACACCGTTTGGTGTCTGGGTGAAGAACCTGTTGCACTGAGGCGCTGGGGTCAGAGTGTAAGCCCCAAAGTGGTCAGTTGCTCAGAGACCGTCTCCCTGGTTCTCTCCCATGCTGTGACTGCAGATGGCTGAAATCGGGATGACCGAGACCGTCGGGGACAGTGGTGTGAAGTTTGAGATCTGGTTCCGCAGGTGGCGGAAATCCCAGGAGTCCTACGTTCTCCAGGCGAGCTCCCCAGAGGTCAAGACCATGTGGACTGACACTATAGGGAAGATCCTGTGGCGGCAGGCCCTGAGGAACAGAGGTGGGCAAGAGAGGGTGCGAGGCCAGCTCCGTGTCAGGAGTCCTGTCCAAGGGGCCCAGGCCTGGCAGCCCCTGGGAGGCCCTCTGTTGGCACTACTTACCTGGAAGTGCATGGACCTACCCCATCAGCACACAGACACGTATTTTGCCCTAAAACAAATATGAACAGGACCCTGCCCCTGCACTGCCGCACTCCCGAGAAAGGGCCGGGCTCAGGCTCCCTGGCCTGCCCCCTGAGGCCCATACTGTCTGCCCCACCCTGCTTGGCAAGGCCTGACTGACTGCACGCTGGGCTGATGGCTGGCCTGTGGGCCCCCTGCAGGTGAGGGTCCCTCTTCCTGGGACCCCCACACAGGTTTCTTCCTTCTTGCTGTTGCCCCTTTGGTCTCTCCTCTGCCCTGATTTAGTCACTAGGGCACCTCTATCTACACTCACAAGGTGGGCACTATAACTGCCATCTTCACAGGGACCCGTCAAGCTGGCCTTCCCTTGGCCCCACAGGCCTGAGGAACCCTAAGGGCTCTGATGTCCAAATGGCCACTCACAACCACCCGTCCCCTCAGTGGTTACACCCTCACCAGAGCCCTGACCTACCCCAAAGATGCCCCACAGCCCCCACTGCTGCCTCCTTTGAAGCATAGACCACCCCTGCACACATGTGAACACATGTGAGTGCATGCACATATCCACATGTGTGTATGAGTGTGCACACATGCATGTGCTCACGGCCCACGAGGCAGCTCTGCTCTGTGCCCAGTGTCTCCTCAGTCCCCTGGGAATGGATCCAGCCCTTGTGAGAAGCAGGAGGCCCTGCAGGCCAGTCCCCCAACCCCTTCCCCAGTCTCCTCTGCTCCTGCCCTCCATCAACTATAATTATTATCTTCTCTCTTTTTGTTGTTTTACGAAGTAATTCATTTTAGACTCTCACCTTATGCTTAGACCTTCTCTCAGTATGCAGAGACACTCAGACACCTGTCAGTGTGTCCTCCTCATGGCCCTGTGCCCCCTGGAGGCCTCTGTCCCCCACGCCACACCAGCCCTGCTCATCTCCCTTCACCAGCAGAGAGCCCTCCCTGCTCTGCCCACTTGAACACCCGGTTCTGGTCGCATTCCCTCTGAGGGAGGCCAGTGTGAGGCCAGACCAGGTGCTGGTGCCGGACTGGGAGCCCTAGCACCTCAGCCCCACAGTGTCACCCTGGGGTGCAGGGCCTGGCCCTGACATGCTTCAGCTCTGGACTGACAGTGTAGGCTGCACTTCCGTAGTGAACCCAGGAGTCACTTGGAAAGTGTTCTATGTTCTTCTGTTTCAGAACTCAGAACGCAAGAAATGGTGTCTGTAGGGTTAGGCAGCAAACCGTTCCTGGACGTCAAGCCCAGCGATGCAGCCATAAATGGCCAGGCTGTCAGTCGCGTCATAAACGGAACAGGTAAGGGGCCACAGCCCTCTCCTCACCTGGCTCTGCCAATTGGGGCCCAGGACCCAGAGCACTGGGGTGGCACTCAGCAGGCCCAGGAGCCTGCTCAGTCCCCAGAGGGCTCTGTCTGGTCCTCGCATTGAGGCTGTACTTCCAGAGCAGCGGCCAGACAGACGTGCTTTCCGTCCCTTCCAGAGTCAAGACCCCAGGCGCACACAGTGGTGCCCTCCCGCAGTCATAGCGCCCCCTTCAAGAGGCCGCGCTCCACCATCTCCGACAGCAGCACCTCCTCCTCCAGCAGCCAGTCCTCTGCCACCCCGCACGTGTCCACTGGCCACGCCCACTGCCCCTGGCCTTACGACGTCCACACCTGCATTGAGGAGGACGAGCTGGAGCAGGAGATGGGGAGCCCGACTCCGCTACGTGAGTGCCCTGAGCGCTGTGGCCACGCGTGCCAGCCTCTGGCAGCCGATGTGGGTGGGGGCCAGTGTACGCGTCCTTCTGTTTCGCTTGATTTTATATACTTACAACATTTTCAAGCAAATTATAGTTTTTCTTTTATTAAAAAAAAAAAAACTTCAGGCTCGGGCCAGGTAGCTCAGTTGGTTGGAGCAAAGTTCCAATATGCCAAGGTTGTGGGTTTGATCCCTGGTCAGAGCACATACAAGAACCAACCAATGAAGGCATGAATAAGTGAAACAATACATCAGTATTTCTCTCTCTCTCATCAATAAATAAAATTTTTTAAAAATAATTTTCAGTTCCATCCAAGACAATGTAACAGGGAACAGATTTAAAACAAACAACAACAAAAAAGACAAGACAAAACCAGAAGAAGTATATGAAATGAGAGATTTCAAAACCTAGGACATCTGGCACCAGAGAACAGTGACCCTGAGGGTCGAGAAGATGAGGTGAACCCTGTGGCTGTGCTGCTTTCTGTCTGAGGGTCCCAGGACAGGTGTGGTGGACTCCCTGAGTGGAGGAGACCAAGGTGGCGGGGGTCTGCAGGATGGAGTAGGAGAGACCTGTGCAGTGAGAGGCCTTGGGGGTCTGACAGACAGGTCTTCTCCAGAGTCCAGCATCCAGCAAAGTACTGGCCAGCATGGCACGTGAGGACTGGAGAACGCCTTGCACAGTCACATGGACACCCATTCCCACCAGGTGGGTGAGACACTTGGGACTCAGGGTGCTAGGTGAGTTCTCGGAAAGGCCTACCTCAGGAGGAGGGAGCATGCAGCCGGATACTGCCACCAACCCACCCACCAGCTCACCAGGCAAAACCCGAGAGGACCAGTTCCCAGGACCACACCCCAGGACAAAGCTCATGGACATTTATAGAATCACAAAAGTATCCAGCACCCAACGAAGTCAATTCACATTGCATGACATCCGTTCAGAGCAATGACATCCGTTCATTAGCCATAATGAGAATAATCAGGCAAAGCCAGCCCGAAGCTGACACGATGTTAGAATTACCAGTTGTGGACTTCAAACTATTGTTGTAACCATTGCTGATGCTTAAAAATCTAAGTAATGACATGGAAGATATGAAAACACCAAGACTGATCATACAGGGACAAAAACTGTGATGTCTGAGGTGAAAACAACATCAGATGGGGTGACAGAAGAAAATATGACGTAATTTGAAGGCACGTCAGTAGAAAGTACCCAGAATGATGCAGCGGAGAACGGGAAAGGAGGAGGAGGGCCACATCGGTGCCGGCGGACAGCCGAGTTCGCTGGTGCGAGGTTTTACACTTCCGCTGAGCGGAGTGATATCCCCTGGAAGTAAACTGTGATCATTAGATTATAAGCCCCAAACGACCTCTAAAATAAAAGACACAGAGCTGATACACCAACAAAGGAGACCAAGTGCAACTGTAAGGAAAAAGTTGAAAGAATGTAGAGAAAGAGGAAGAGGTCTTTCTCTACAAAAAACAGCTGATTGGTACAAGGTGGACCCTGTGCTCACTGTTTCAGTGACCACACTGAATGTACATGGTCACCGGCAGCTTTTGGTGAGCAAGACGTGTGTCCTGTCTGGCTCATGTGTACATACATGTGTGACCTCACGTGTATACACATGTCCAGAGGTGTGCGGTCCATTGTGCCATGTCCCAGTAAAGCAGTATTTTGCACACACCCCCACACGGAGGCAGGGACGTGTCTGGAATTCGCCGCGGTTGGTTCTCTCCGCACTCTGCGTGGGGGGTGAGGACCGCAGGTTTTAGGCCTCAGGTCAGCGAAGTCTCAGAGAAACCCATCCCACAGCCCAGATGTGGCTCATCCTCAGGCCACACTGCCTGGAACAAGCATCTTCCCAAGCCCAGAAATATGTCGTCTCCAGCATCTGAGGGCTTTGCGACTGACACCAAGGCATTTCTGTGCCCAGTTGAAGGCGTTGCACATAAAAACTGCTGGGGAGCCCAGGTGGCCAGGTGCTGCACACCTGGTCAGACAGGCAGCAGCCACTGTGGGACGGGCCACCAGAGCACAGTGGGGACATGCTGCATTGCCAGTCCAGAGTCCTGTGGTGCATATCTCTGGCTCCCAGACCACGGGTAGTTCACATTTGGGCTGGAGCAGCCTCCAGTCACGGCCAAGTCTGGAGACCAGGAGCCTTGATGTGAGGCCAAGGTGGAAGTGTATGTGTTGAGGCCTCAGCTTGGCTGTCCTTGGCTCAGTGCCCAAACAGCCCCCGTGATCCCTGCAGAGCGGTATAGGGGAAAGCCACCAGCCACTCACACGGCACTGGCCTAGAGCACAGGTCCTAGACATGGGGAGTGGCCCTGGGCCAACACCCAGTGGCTTCAGCTAGGTCTGGGTCTAGACTGGTACAGGAGGGCCCAACAGTCCTGCGGAGGCAATGGTGTGGGGTGGGGTGGAGTCGGGGAGTGAGGCCTCGCTGGTCTGTTCTTGCTCGTTGTTTGAAGCATGAGGCCCTTCTCTGATCTCAGTTTCTGCTTCTCCTTTGACTTGCACGTCCAGAGGTGACAGAGAGCCATCCAGCATGAGCTGGAGGCCTCCTGCTGGTGGAGAGGTTGCCTGGGTGCCGCCTACCCTGGTCTTCTGCCTACGCTGGCTCTACTGTGATTTCCAAAAAGCAGGTCAAGAAACACTTGTCCATGAGCATACGTGGTGTCTACCTTCCAGCCACACCATCCTGTTCTCACCCAGCCCTCACAGGCTGTTGGAAACATGCACCTGGAGCAGGAAACAGCCAGCCCTTGAGTGACAGGATCCGGGGCCCCTGATCGTAGAAGGTAGACAGGCAGCCGGCTCACCCTGATGGACCAGGCCTAACTCAGCTCCTCTTCTCAGGGACAGAGAGCTCCGAGTCTTCCCAGTGTGTGTTGGGGGACAGCAACCCTGGCCAACCCCTGCTCTCACAGCCCCTCCTCCCAGGACTGCTCTCTGACGAAGGCCCCCAGGGAACATGTCCCACCCTTCTCTGGAGGGATCCACAGCCGCAGCTCAACGGAGGCCAATCCACCACAACCGTGAGTGCCCCCTCTTCTGAGACCCCATGGAAGAGGCAAGGTGCTGAGTGGTTAGTGAGTACCCACCCGAGTGATGCTGGGCTGTCACACAGACCATCCCCCCAACCCCTGGGTCATTCTGCACAAGAATCTGCTCCCAACCCACCCCCCAGCACTGTGTGCCTGGCAGGCTGGCTTGAAACCGAAGACCTGGCCCCGTCCCTGGGCAGTTCCAAGGTCACTTAGCCGGGGAGACTGAGGGCCTTCTTGCTGCCTAGATTTTGCTGGCCACAAGGAGGTCTGATCTGTACTGTCTGGCATTCACTGGTTTCAAGCCCAGCACTGCCCTGACTCAAGGCCCCTGCAGTCCCGGGTGAAGGACAGCTGGTGGCCAGCAGAGTCAGTTTCCTAACAGCCTGGTGAGGATCAAACTGGAGTCAAAGGATGTAGGGTCGAGGGTCAGCAGCTCCGCCTGGAGTCCAGCTTCCCCTGCAGGACCCCCAGTTCTGCCCCTCTGATGGGATCATAGACCTGGCAAGTGAGTGTTCCCCCAAACTGATGCAAATGTGTATTTTTACCTTCGGAGGGTTTCTGGGGCCCAGCCTGTTTTAGGAGGAGGCCCCAGGCATCACCCTGGATGTGCACTCAGACATCGTCCCTGAAAGGGAGGGACTGAAGTGACCGAGGAGAGGGGCCGGTCAGACAGGAAACAAAGAGGTCTTTTCTTCAGGACGCGGCAAGGCCTGCAGGTGCAGCAGCCTTCGCCCACCCCAGGTCATAGACGTCACTCTGCAAGCGCATCTGCAGTTCTTGGGAGACACCTGCAGTCCACCCCCTGGCTGAGTCAAAGGGGAATGTCCACTTTGAAGGGTGTGCAGGGCTGAGAGTCGGGGACAGGTGTTTAGTTCCCATGCCCTAGATCACTCAGGGTGACCAGTGATGCCGATTCTATAGTGACCCCCCCTTTTGTCAGAACAAAACCCCTCATGTCTTAGGCTTCTGGACAGCAGTTTGAGTGTCAGGCAAACAACTGCACAAGTAACAGGCTTTCTCAGCTTCCCCAGTGTACCAGGGGTTCTCTCGTCCACTGTAACCCCTAAGGCGCTGGGCACACTGCCACCGCCCAGGCCGCCTAACTGTGTCTCTGCCTGTTGCAGATGCTTCCAAATCTCGATGGCACAGCTGGACATAGCACCCCGGGAAGGGGCACACTGACCAGGCAGGACTGCTCCCCAGTTCCCCCATCTCCCTCACTAACCTCCCTGGGGGGTTCACTGCCGAAACCCGCTGGTAACCGGCATATCCGAGGCCAGCATCCAGCCATTTCTGAGAGCTCAGGTCGTCGTCTGACAGGACAGCCAGGCCCCTCAGTCCCTGGTGCAGCTAGTCACTCCCCAGAGGCCAGGCCAAGGTGGGGGACCACCTCCACCCCCCCCCCCGCCTCTAGGGCACCCCCCAGAGTACCCCTATCCAAAGCAGCTCAAGGGAACCTGGGGCTCTCTCCTGAACGTGGGGCCTCCCTGACACCCATTCCCACCTGCCCGTGCCCCATGGCTGGAGCTCGGCCTGTGATTGTCCACAGGTGAGACTGCATCTTGGCCGGGGCCGCCACTCCCGCTGTCCAGGATTCCATGCAGGTATTCCTGTGTACACTTTAAATCCAAGTTGCAGCAGGCACGTGGCACTTCGTGGGGGCCACCGCCCTCGGTGGGAGCCACAGAAATCGCAAGGCCTTTACAGTCTCAGTGGGTAGTGGGGAAGGCACAAAGCTACAAGAGACATCTTAGCCCAAGTTCCACGTTCACTCCACAGAAGAACCCCCTGCCCATCCACTTCCGCCATCCCCACCGCCTTCCACAGCCTCCCCATACCGATCGCTCTCAGTGCGCATGTAGGTCCCTGAGCCAATTACAAATCTACACATACACACGGATCCCTCGTTCCTGTGACATAGACTGTTTTCCACAAACCACGTGTGAAATCATAAGTGATTTCAGTTCACATGTGTGGCTACTGGTGAGACACACACACATACATGTTCCAGGGCCAGAATGGCAAACACAGACCTGAAACATTTCAGGGCCAAAACCCTTCCACCCACAGACGCCCGCGGTGTCGGCTGAGGGCTGCCAGTGGCCACTCCCGACCGGGCCCCGCCCTGCCAGCTCACAGACCAGCGCCGCGCCTGCCACGAGCAAGGTCAGCCTCACCAAGGCTCTCATTCACAGTGCCTAGTCCTGCCCTTGCCTGGCCCCAAGTGCTTCTTAGAAAGGATGTGTGTCCATGAGCCAAGGGTGCCTTTGGTGGTGTGAGAACCCCTGTAGAGCCTCACAGACAAGGACCCTGTGCTGTGACAGACTTGGGGGTTAAGGGGCCGGTGGAGGAGGCCAGGGCATGTGTGTAACTGGGTCATTCTTTTGACAGCTCTGAGATCTGGACAAGACGTGACTCCTCCAGGGAGAACCCCAGGGAGAGCGCAGAGGAACCTTGGCCCAGACCTGTGTGTGCGGTCTAGGGCTGAAACACTGGAGCTGCGGTCTCTGACACGCCTGGCCCCCAGCCACCGGCTCCTCGGGCTACTTGGTCCCACGCCCCTTGAGGCCTGAAGTCATCCCCATTATTCCTCCCCACCCTCCCCGACCTGGGCATGGCCAGGCCTCCCTTTCGTCCTTCCTCGTACAGCTCCTCCTCCACCTCCACCCATCACGGACACCCTGCATGGTCATGCCTTTCCCACCGTGGTGGGAGAACCCCGATCCGTGTGGAGGCCCAGGCATTCTCCAGCCTCAGAGCAGGGCAAGCCCTCTGGGACTGTGTTTCCCCACCTTCTGGGCAACTTGGGCCGTGGATGATGGTCCCCAGGAAAGTGCGTCCCAGACCCAGGGCAAGTATAATAGGAATCTCAGTCGGGATGGCATTTGAGCTAGGCTGAGGGGCCACAGTCTCCTCCACCCGTGAGCCTGAGACAAGACCACACCCTGTTTCCCAGGTAGGCACCAGGCTGGGGCAGGGGCACATCAGTTTAGCCTGAAGCCCTGAGAAGCCAGTGCTGGGAGGGGAGGTCCTGCGGGTGTGGACACTGCCCAAGAGGACCACCCGCACCACATGACTTGAGTCAGAAGCAGGGAGAGCCTGGGAGATACCACACCTGTAGCGAGCTTCCCCCGTGCCCCCTCCTCCTCCCAACTACAGGGACCACCCAGACCAGGAGTGGTGGTGGCAGGGACCACCTCTGTGATTAGCTGTCTGTGTAAACTGTTTGCTACTTTTTTTAGTGCTGACTTGTCCCAAACTTTAGGAACAGAAATAAATGGGACCTGTTTCTACCCCGTGGTTATGCATCTCCTGCATGTCACCCACATCACCAGGGAGCCCAGCTCCTGCGAGGGAGGGAGCATGGCCGGGACAGCAGGGCCTCCCTCAGCTCCACATCCGCACAGAACACCCTCTGGTAATGCCGGGCGAAGTCCCACTGCCTCACGCCCACACCTCACCTGCCTGACTGTGGTGGTTCCACCCCCTGGGAGCTGAGGCGCAGTGAGGCTCAGAGGGGCAGCTGCCTGACCCTGAGGGAGGGGCCGCACCCCTCAGCACGTCCTTTCCTCCCACTGCCTTCCTCGGCCTCTCCCCTTCCTTCTCTTCCTCTTCATCTCTCTCTCTATCTCAGTCCCAGCTGTGATGCCCCCAGATTGGTGCTGGTCCAGGTGGCCTGTGCACTAAATGCTCCAGCCCTGCCCCAAAGGATGGTGACTGTGAGTGTGTGTCTGTGTGCATTGGGGCTGGGGTGTTACTTACTCAGTAATCAGTTAACAGCAGTTGATGCCCAGGCTCTGTGGGGAGGAAATGCTTCCCCACTTCCCTTAGCAACAAAAGACAGGTTAACAAGAGAAAAGCAAACTGATATATTTAACAAAAAGTTTAGGTGACAGGGGGGCCCTCACAGGACATGAAGACCCCAAGTGGATAAGCCCAAGCATTTCTCCAACCTGAGCAAAGAGCTGATCATGGAAAAGTAAAGGAAGGTGATGTACTTCCTGAGGTCGGTCTGCTCAGAATGTGGCCTGAGCTCCCCACCCCTCCTGGTGCAGGGAGGTGACTTTCACTCGGAGCTTTAGCTCCAGCTTTCAAGAGGAACCGGGGAGGTCAGCACACCTGCTGTTGCTCAAGCGCCTTTAGCTCAAAGTCATCCCTATGCCAAAGTGGCATATTTGGAACATCCCTCAGAGTGAGTGAACACCCCATCGGGGGGGCATCACAGGTCCCAGGGCCTGCCGTCCAACCTGCGGCACCACCCGCCTCCCGGGTCATGCGGTCACAGATGAGGACACTGCAGGGGGTGAGGGTGGTGCTGAGCCCTACCTCTCCTAGCTGCTGTCAGGCAGGCCCACAAAGAACCACCTGCAGGGACAACGCAGTGTCAACACCTCATGGGGCTGGTGTTACTTGTCTTCTCGAGATCAGGAAAGTTGTCAGAGGTGCACACCCCCATTCTTGGTACTGAGCCCCTATTCGCAGATGTACAGCAGGGGCAGACTCCAGACCCCGGAGGCTGACAGTGTTCTCTGCTCCCACGACTGCAGGGCAGGCTCAGGGCTCGGGCTGCCATGCTGCCCCCAAGGAGGCCTCCCCAGGACCAGCTTACTGCCGCTCCCAGGCACAGGCCACTCCTGCAGTGAGCGTGGGCAGCACTTTTCCAAGGCCCAGGCCCCCCTGAGCTAAACACTCAGCTCTGCTTTCATCAGCCAAGCTCCACCAAGACAAGCCAGCCACTGCCAGACACCTCGCCCAGAGCCAAACAGGCACCCAGGACCAAAATAACCATCAGATGACCAGAGGACTGGCTGGCCGCCTCCCTCCCAAAGGCAAGCTGCTCATAGCAGCTGCAGTTAAAAATAGGGGAGGAGGACATACTCATGTCTTTGGGAGAATCACAAGGGGAGAGCACTGTCCTGCCTTTGCCACCACAGACGGGCATGATGAAGTCACTACGCTTTGCTTCTGCCGAGGCCCTGGTGTCCCACCCCCAGGTGGCCCTGCAGAGCCTGGACAGTGTGGCCCACAACCTCTACCCACTTCTGTTCAAAGCCAGCTACTTGCTGGAACGGGCAGAGGTAATCCGAGTTCTGCTGGAGCGCTGGCCACTGGAGGAGTTCCGGCTGGGCACCCTGCTGGGGCCAAGCACAGACCACCCAGAAGACCTGCGGGACCGGGCCTGCAGGGCCTGCCTGGAGGCCTGCGTGAGGGGCCTGGCGGACCACGTGCTCCATGGCAGGGGCCGGCAGCGGCTGCAGTTGGCCGACCTCATGGGAGTCCGAGATGTGCAGGTGCAACAGTGCCCCTGTGGGAGGGCGCTGGGCAGGTGGGGCCGCACCGAGCTGCTGGCCAGGACCTGCTGTGAGCTGCAGGCGGGTCCCCACACACCCCGGCATTCCATAAAGGTCCTGGCAGATCTCTTTGTCACGGAGGGAAACTTCCAGGCTGTGGTACAGGCTCTGGCGCCGGCTGGCCCTGCCCCACTGCGGGTGCACTGCCTGTCCTTCCGGGCGGACAGCCTAGACCCCAGTCAGCTCCTGCAGGTGCTGTGTCTGGCCAGGCCAGGCGAGCTGCGCAAGCTGCAGGTGGTGCACAATGTGCGTCTGCATGCTGGCCATGTGCAGCAGCTGCTGGCCCAGGTGCACTTCCCCCAGCTGGCCTCGCTCACCTTGCCTGCCAAGGCCTTTGACAGGCCCCCTGCCTGCACCCCAACCGTAGAGGATGAGGACCCCCTCTTCACCTCCATCGCCTGGGAGCTCAGCCAGATGACCCAGCTCACTGAGCTGAGTGTGGCTTTCTCCACACTGACGGGCAAGATCCAGAAACTGCTTGGGTGAGTCTGGGGTAACTAGAGGGAGGTTGCAGGGTGAGTGCAATGTCTGCGCACAGCTGCCCATCTGGGTCAGGGCAACCTGGGACCCTCTTGGAGGCTAAGCTCAAGATGTACCAAGGACCAGTTAGCAGGACCTTACGACTTACAAGAAAATCAAAGCAGCAGAAGGGCCAGACTAGAGTGGGTAGTGCTGTTTCCAGTCAGTAAGCAAAACAGAAAACTACTGATTAGCAAACGAATGACATGGAAGTAACTGTGTTATATTGTTAACCACTTACTGTTGTAACAAATTTCTCCAGCACTAGACTGAATGCACAAGCTTATCTCAAGGTTGCCTCTGGCTGTTGGTGGGCTGTGGGTTCCCTGAAGGCTTGGTTGGGCAGGAAAGTGGGCCATCTGCTTCCAGGTTCACTCACCTGGCTGTGAGCAGGTGGCCTGGGCTTTGTGTCCCTCGGGCTCTCCACAAGCCTCTGGCTACTCATCCGAGAGCCCGAGCGCCCAGTGGGGAGGCTGTCCTTGTAGCCTCCTCCTGAGAGTGTGTCCTCACTTTGGCCTCATCACAGTGGTTAGGAGCCATCCACCACACAAGGGTGGGAGCACCAGGAGGGCTGTCGGATCACCTTGGTGGTCACCCACCTTGAATATACTCATAAAAGTGTATAGAAAATTGAACTTCTCACTTATTGAGCCAAGGAGTGTGAAGGTTTCTTTCCTAGTTTAGGGAGCCCTTGGCTTACAGGTGTTTCTCTTTTACACAAATGGAACCCAGAAGCAGCCAGCCCAGATGGCCTGAGGCCACACCCCCTCTCCCTCCTCCAGATGCCCTGGCTTCCCCCATCCCTGCTCTTCCATTCCAGGTCTGCCAGGCAGAGGCAGTAGGGCCCCTCCTCCTGTCCCCCACAGGACCACAATCCCCTGACAAAGAGAGGGGGATTCCCAGCCCAAAAACCTTCTGGCTTTTACTCTTGAATGAAACCTGGGTGTTTCATCTCCTGCCAGTTCACATGTATCTTCACTGTCCTACAACAGGCTTATGAGCAGACATTCTCTAAAGGGACCACTGCGGTCACTTCCTTACAGTCACCCCACAAAGGGTTGGCAACACAGATTTGTCCTTTTAGGAACTGTGCACAAGGCCAGACCTGCCTTTGGTAAAGTTAACTCTTCCCTCCACACAGCCACGCCACGGTCTCGAGGGTGCAGTTCTGCCTTTTGACCCTGAAGCAGCCACAGACAGCACATAGATACATGAGCAAGGCTGTGTCCAATGACACCTAATTCATGGCCTCTGGAATGTGAAATTCATCTAGTTTTCCCATATCACAAGCTATTATTCTTCTTCTGATTTGTCCAACCATGTTGAAACATCAGAGCCATTTTAGCTCTCAGGCGGGATGAAATCAGGCAGCTGGTGGCTGTGGCCCTCCGATTGTGGAACGCTGGCCCAAGACGGAATCCACCTGGCTGCCCTAGTGCTCTGCCCTGGGACCGCCTCTCACATCTGCTGTTTTCCACTCCACCCTGCAGCCCCCTGAGAACCCCGCTGAGGGTGCTGGACCTGGCCAACTGCTCCCTGAACCACGCGGACATGGCCTTCTTGGCAAACTGCACCCATGCCACACACCTGGAGGCGCTGGACCTCAGCGGGCACAGCCTGGTCCACCTTTTCCCTTCGACCTTCTTCAGGCTGCTGAGCAGGGCCGCCCCAACCCTGAGGGTCCTCACCCTGGAGGAATGCAGCATCGAGGACCGCCACCTGAGTACGCTGATCCTGGCCCTGAGCCCCTGCCACCAGCTCCAGGAGCTCCGCTTCCTGGGGAACCCGCTGTCGGCCGCTGCCCTGCGGCGCCTCTTCCTGGCTCTCTGTGAGCTCCCCAAGCTGCGGTGGGTGGAGTTCCCAGTGCCCAAGGACTGCTACCCTGAGGGTGCCACCTACCCCCAGGATGAGCTGGCCATGTCCAGATTCGACCAGCAGAAATACAACACAATCGCGGAGGACCTGCGTGGGGTGCTGCTGAGGGCTGGCCGGGATGACATCGAGATCTCCACACCAGTCTTTGGGAGCTTTGACCCAGATATTCAAGAAACAAGCAATGAACTTGGAACTTTCTTGCTGCAAGCTTTCAAAACTGCTCTAGAAAACTTTTCCAGGGCACTGAAACAAATGGAGTAGTCCCCTCAACAGGCCACAGCAGGTCTGGCACTTCAGCCAGCAGGTTGCATTTCAGCCCCAGGCCGGCAGCTTGAGCCACACATTGGTGCCCTCACCACTGACACCCAAAGCATTTCTTAGTCAGTTGTTCATGGTATCTGTTAGGCACTATAGAGGAAGCCCTGCCTCCTAGTAGATGGGGCATGTGGGAGTGGAAAATGCCCTGGAGCCGCAGAAGCCACCATGACAGTGGTGGGCACAAAGGCACCAGGGGACCTAGAGTGGCTGCCCTGGTCATGGTGCATCCCGGGCTGCGTGTGAGGTGCAGGCTGGTAGTGGTAGCAAAGAGGAGGTGCAGGAGCAGGACATCAGGCTGGCATGAGGGGGAAGAAATGAGAGGAAATGTCACAGAACGGATGTCAGAAAACAACCACCTGGGAAAAGAGTGAACGTGAAGAGCATGGGAGCCAGACGCTGCCCCAGCCCCCTCGGTTGTCTGCGGTGCTGACGCTTCCAAGGGGACGTCTGTTTGGGTATTTACAAAGGTCAGCCAAGCATGGACCTTGGGCTTCAGTGATTAATGGCTTCCATCCACTTTCAAGGGGTTTGCAGTGCTCAGGCTCTGCTGCTGCTGGTGAGCCTGAGAGCACAAGGTTAAGGAACCAAAGGGCCTTCTCTACCCACCGAAGCTTGGGGAGGTCATCTGTCACTGCAGGGAAACCACAGTGCTGGCAACGACCCTGCCCCATTCTGCCCAGGTTCTGCCTTCTTAGACTCAGAGGCCCAGGTCCGGGGCAGGGCTCTCTGTGGGCCCAAGGGAGCGGCTCTGCCTGGTTGTCGCAGTCCTGGCGCACGAGAGGACACAGGTGGACTTGGTTTCCACCAAGCTCCGATTGGTGCAAAGGTGATTAGGATGATTAAATACAAATAAAACATTAGTGTGTCTTATTCAGATATGCTTTTAATTTCAGTGCAATTCAGAATTTTTAAAGGAACCTAAGAAAATAAAACATTTTCTCAAGACAGAAGCTAGTACTTGATCTGGCCAAACCCTCCTTACACCACAGGCGCCATGAGTGTTTGCCCTGTGGTCCAACTCCACGCTGCCTCCTCCCCCGGTGTGTCCCCACCCAGGTACTCCTGCCCTAGGATGTCTCATGCCTTCTTCCCACAAAGGAGTGGGGCCCCTGGGGTTGGGTCTCCAGAGCGAGTGAGTGCCTTCTTAGGGGCCTGTGGGCTGAGGGGGCAGGAACCTTCCTTCCACTGAGTGGGCAGGGGGTAGGGAAGTGGGGACTTGGAGCATCCATGCTAATCAGATCTGCTCTCTGCTGACCTGCTGCACGCCTGGATCTATTACTCGGGTCATCTCTGGAATCCTATTTCCAGCACATGGGGTCTGCCATTGTAAGAAGCTCTTGGAAAGAGAGTAGGCATGGCAACCTTTTTAAATGATTTGATTCTAACTGCAAAGAGCAGAGTAGCTTCTACTGTTTGTGTCTGTGATGTGTCTCTTGATGACAGACTTGGCCTCTGGGTGCCAGCCAGGTGGGACCCCAACATGTGTTTGGCGGAGCCTGGCAGCCTTGGTACAGAAGGGCCCAGGGGTGCCATGGTGGCCTGGGATCTGTAATTTGGGGCAGGAGCAGGCACACAGATGTCTACTGGTGGCAAATGTCCCCTGTGCCCTGGAGTCCCCAGGGAATAATCCATTCTTACTCAACCCAAGAGGCTGGGGGGCTCAGTGGAGCCATCACGAAACCCATGGAGCAGCCTGAACAGGACCGCGCCTCCGCACATTCCCAGTATGCACACTTAACGTGCTCCTGTGGGCTCGCTCAGCCCGGCCCTGAGTGTGCACATCCAGCCACAACAGGCTTTCACTGCACCTGCCCAGCCTGTAACTTGTGGCTCTCACGATGCCTGACGTTTCTGCCATGGTCCAGGAGCAGGAGATGTGGCCCCCACACAGAAGCAAACTGTGGACGTAAGAAAATGCACTCATAAATGTCTAATCACTGTGCTGTACCCCTGAAACTAATATTTTTTTAAGATTTTATTTATTTTTAGCGGGGGGCAAGGGAGGGAGAAAGAGAGAGAAACATCAATGTGTGGTTGTCTCTCATGTGGCCCCCACTGGGAACCTGGCCTGCAACCCAGGCATGTGCCCTGACTGAGAATTGAACTGGTGACCCCTTAATTCGCAGCCTGCGCTCAATCTACTGAGCTACACCAGCCAGGGCCTGAAACTAATATTTTATGTCGACTGTAATTGAAAAATAAATTTCTAAAGAAAAGGTACTCGGGATAGGGGACAGACAGGTGAATCAAATGGAGATATGATGGGACCACCGTGATGGACACAGTAGGACCATCACCCAATACACTTGGGGACTGCTGTGACGAACACTGGGGGACAATTTTTCTGGACTGTGGGGACCACCACCTGGAACATGGGGACCCCATCCTTGCCACCCCTACATCCTTTGTAGGGGATTAAGCATTGTTTTTCCTCCTGGAGTTCAGCACCACTTCCTGTTCACCGCTCTGGCCAAGAGAGGGCGCTGATTCATCTTAACAACCCTTGTGCCTGACAGTTCATTCCAATTATGTACTCACAGAGCTCTTGAGTAGCTATTCTTTTTTTCCATGAAAAACCATTTCAGTTCAACAATGTTCCACCATAATCTCACTTTATCCAGAAATCTTTTAGTACATCTGTGACGCTGTCAAACACCACCACATTGTGTAAACATTTCAAACCTAATAACATCAATTTTAAAAAGACAGATGTCACCCTGGCAGGTGAGGCCCAGTGGACTGAACACCAGCTGCAAACCAAAAGGTCACTGGTTCAATTCCCAGTCAGGACACAGGCCTGGTCCCCAGTTGGTGGTGTGTGAGAGGCTACCATGTCTCTCACACTGATGTTTCTCTCCCTCTCTTTCTCCCTCCCTTCCCCTCTATCTAAAAAGTAAATAAATAACATCTTTACCAAAAAAAGATAGATGGCATCAAACTGACACTGAAGTTTGCCAACAGAAGTCAACTGTGCCGTGCAAATATAATGTGGCCTAATTCATTTTTTCTATAGAAAACTTGTCTTACTACTTTTACAATCTGAAGTGCCTTTTTCTGAATATATTCATCTGTTCTAGCTGTTGAAGGAGGCGAGGCTCAGAGCATGTTGGACACTAGAAAATATGATGATTAACAATTCTCCTTGAAAATCATTCATCTACTAAATGGTTGGGTATATTTTCCTTATTTAAAGACAAAATCAAAAGAAAAAGCATTAAGTAGTTTATCCAAGGACATGTGACACATCGGTGGAGTAACAGGAACCAGAACATGCACCAGATTTAACGGCAGAAATCACATGCTCAGATCAGTGGTGGCCACAGAGCGGAAAGACACTCCGGGCCTGCAGAGAAAGCTCTAGACCCCCCATGAGCAGAGCCCCGGGGCTCCAGGCAGAGCCGGGCACAGGGCCTGCCTCCATTTTAGGGAACTTACTGAGGCAGCGTTCTCATCTCTGAAATGGTTCTGAAGATTTAAACAGCATATAAGCATAAATTACATAAGAACTGGTGGGCATTAGGTACTCCACAAAGTGTAGCTCTAATGCTTATACTCTACCGTTAACTGAAGTTTTCTATGAGCTTAATGTTTTCCACAGTATGTCTTACTGCCACACAGACAGGCAAGCAGGCAGGTGGGGAGTCAGGATTCGAAACTAGATGGATCTCAACCCTTTCACTGCAAGGCCACTGACTATCACACATTTGCACCTAAGTTAGCAGCAGCTCTGGAGCCAAACTGCCTGGGTCCATGCTGGCTCCAACATGCCGGCCAGGGCGACCTTGAGCAGGTAACTTTCGCTGACCTCACTGCCAGTTCCCTTCACCTGTAATATGATGGGCAGAAAAGAGTTCACACCACAGGCCTGACACGGTGTCCTCCAAAAGGTCTGCTTAGGGAGTCGGCACTTGGCTAGCATCTGGGGTCCTGAGTTTCGGGAGGGTTTCCACCACCATTAACTAGTAAGAGTGGCTGAGTGTTCCTAAACCTTGTGCAGTGAGTTCGGACTGAGCACCTGCTTTCCTTCTGGGATTCTGGAATTTGCTGGGCACGTGCCATGCCAGGCGGAGGGTGCTATCTGTGCAGTGTCCCTGGCTGGCAACATCGCACAGGTTGTCACAGCTCATTGCTGGGGATCACATCCCCTGGGAGGGGCCTCAAGAGCTGCACCTGATCTCCTCACTCCACCCCACGAGTCTTTCCTTTCGTGTCCTTTCCAGATACCAAATCTTCGCTGTGAGCACAGCTCTGTGCTGAGTCATCCAACTAGGGGTGGTCTCGGGGACCCTGGATCCAGAGGATGGTAACGTTAACTTACTGCATAGAGGTGGGGTTGGGATTACTTGAGTGACGTACACAAAGAATAGTAAAGGCTGATTCATATTATATTAGCTTTGTGAAAAAATGGGGCCATGAGAGCCTTCCTACTTACTGATTTGTGGCAAAAATTGAGATAATCTATGTAAAAACATTTTGTAAGGAGTAAAAATTATACATGAAGGTGGTAGGTATCTTTGAAACTGCAGGTTTCATTTACTGTATGTCATCAGTAATCAACAATATCTGTTTACTGAATACAGACAAGCCAAATTCCAAATACTCACTAGGGAATCAAGTGGATACAAGAAAACCTTTTTTCCCTTTGGTGGGAGAAATGTTTAAAACAATATAAAACCTCAATAATATTACTACTTCCCAATTGTCATTTGTTAGGCAGTCCTATCCATTACTTGGCAGTAGGGAGTTCTATCCATTACCTGATGACTTCTAAATGTAATTTTAGAAGAAAAATAATTTGTGGAAAAGACAGAAGTTATTTAGGTAGTGATAAACCAGAAAACCAGGAAATTTCTTATAGTGTGGATCACTACTGTATTTCACTTTCTTAAAAAACATTTTACTCTAGAGCTAAGATATGAGGTTATACTCTCTGCTTAATAAAATGGCAACAGCTTAAAAACCGCTTCTGAGAAACAGCTTCCTTAGTAACTGCAGAGGATCAGGAAGCTAACCCTATGTCTGCTGAGGGCTGCCGTCCCACTCAGGGTGGCAAGCTGGAAGGACACTCTGTGCACGTGGCCACAACACAGGTGACTCAGGTAACAGGAAGAAGGGAAAAAGCAAACACTGGATAACCCAGAATGCCACAAAGACAGTCTGACCTTGATTCATCACAAGAAGTCTTATTTCATTCTCGTCTTACTCTTCTAGTATGGCTTTCTCTGCTTTCTTAAACTTTTTCATTTCAACAAGTAGTTCCCAATACTTGAGATACAGCCACATGAGTCTCCCATTTTGGCGTTTGTTGGTGTTCCAGACATCACCACAATAGGTATCATGGTTAAATATGTCAGTCAAGCCCGCTGCCATTTCTAGGTCTGCAGCGATGGGGTCGGTGGCTGCTCGGACCAGTAAGTTCTTCTCTATCTCCAGGCGCTTGCGGCGAGGGAGGACCAGGCTGCAGTAGATACTCTGTCTTTCTGAAAGAGCGCTTTCAAACTCTTTCAGCAGAAGCCGGGCCCTCCTCTGCCAGTCTTCTTCCTTTTCCAGGCAACTCAGATACACATTTCTCAAGGGCTGCAACTGTCTCTTTTCTTTCATGACCTGAGCCCGTTCCTGTTCCAGAAGCTTCTTTTCTTCCACCAGCTTGCGTCCCTGAGCGATAAGGGCTTCTCGATAGCTAGTCGTTCTGTTTTGCTCCTTTTCAAGTTCCAAAGACAACTGAGCAACGGCACGTCGGTTTTCCGAGATCATGACATGGTACTTGGCTTCAAGATCCCGCTGGAAAGCAGCCGTTCTCTGACGGTATGCTTCTCTCTCTTTTTCTATTTCCTTCTGGGACTCTCTAGACCAAATCCAACCTGACATGAATAAATTGAGGGCAAAAACACACATAATTAAAAGCCAGAGCTGAAGTTCTATAGTCTTAAAACAATAAATAAATAAAGCAGCTAAGACAGCAATTCAATAAACTCTCAAGTCCTGAGAGTTACAAAAAAGATAATATTTTGTATGAAACTACGTAATACACCAAGTTTTTACATCAGAAAAGGGCTCCCAAAGGACGAGGATGACAGGCTGCAGGCAGAGAGTCCCCCATTCAGTCTTCCAATTTTCCATCGCTAAGAAAACCCCACTGTTCTCTTTTGCTATCAAACCACAGTGCCCCACCTATTGTTGACAACATTTCAAAATTAATATGGACTACTTTTGAAAGGAATTTATATGGGTAGGCTTCGAATATTGTTGGCCAGGTTATAGGAAATTTCAAAATGTGCTCGGCTTTGCCTGGCCATCACCAGTGACCAGCTGAGGTCCCAGGTGTTTGCCTGCTCTGACAGTGGTACATAAAAGATGGAGTAAGAAGTTCAATGTCAAGACGTGGTGGCGATGAGCCAGAGGACACTGGGGAGCCTGGACTCCACCCGCCGCCTGGGAGGAAGGTGGCAGCACCGCCCTTTTCCTATCGGAACACTGCCCACAAAGCCAGTCAGAAAAGGTCTGAACAAAAAGCACCTTCAAAACATAACACCCAAAATGCACAGGTTTCCACTGAAAATCCCTCTTCATACCAAGAATCAGGAAGATCTCATGTTGACTAAAAAAAGGTAATCAGTAGACACCACTGCTCAGACAACAGAGGTCAGTGTTACTGACAGTGTTTAAGGCAGTCATCATAATGAAGAGCAAAGAAATAAAATGGAAGTTTCAGTAAAGAAACAGAAGACCCAAAAAATGGACATTTTAGAACTGAAAAATACACTAACTGAAATAAAAAAATAGCAAGTTGAAGGGGGTGTGAAGAGAGAAGGCCCTACCAAACGGCTGAAACACCTGGTGTATCCCTTCTGGGCAGAGACATGGAAGTCCTTAGCAACCTGTTGGCAAACGAAATTCCACACAGAGAGTGACACAGCATAACCAAGTGCCCACTTGTTATTCCAAAACATGTCAGAGTGGTTCATATTAAAACATCAGTCGATGTATCCCAACATACTAGCAGAGTAAAGAACAATCTATCAAACAACCACATCAACTGATGCAGACAACATTTGACAAAACTTGAAATTCGTGATAAAAACACAGAGAAACAGGAATCCAGGGAACTTCCTGGCCTTGACACATAGGAAGAGCATCTGTAAAACACCTATAGCTGCCATTGTACTTAATGGTGAAAAGGCTGCAAGCTTTTCCTGTAAGATCAGACACGATTCAACAGAGTCCTGGAAGTCTTGGCCGGTGAAGAAAGCAAGAAAGGAAAACAAAAAGGAAAAAGAGTGGAAAGGAAGAAAGAAAACCCACGTCTCAGATCTTATACAAAAACTAACTCAAAATGAATCATCCACTTTTTGTGTAAAACATAAAACTAAAACTTTAGGAACTACATATAAGAGAATCTTCAGGATTTAAGACTAAGCAAAGAGTTCTCAGACTTGGCAGGAAAAGCATGACCCATAAAAGGAAAAGTTGATTCAACTGGACTTCATCAAAAGTGAAACTTTTGCTCTGTGAATTACTCCATGAAGAGAATGAAAAGACAAGCTGCAGACTGGGAGAAGATGTCTGTAAGCCGAAGGGCCACTATAGTACTAGAATCTGGAATACAGTAAAACTTCAAAAGTCAGCATTAAAAACTATCCACTTAGGAAATGGCTGAAAGGCAGGAACAGACGTTTCCGGGAAAAGGATACACTGATGGCAAGTAAGTAGTGAAAATATCCTCCACATCACTAGCCATTAGGGAAACGCAAATTAAAACCCCAGCGGGCCATCACTGCTCACCTACAAGAATGGGTGAAGCTGAAACAATAGTGACCCCACCAAATGCTGATGAGGAAGCCCAGAACCTGAGCCACTCACACAGCGCCTGAGAACAAAATGGTACAGCCACTCTAGAAAACATGTTGGCACTTTCTTAGAAAACTAAACATCAAGCCCCACAGAGTGTGACCAGACTTGGTTTTTATGCCGCAGTGATCTGCACAGTGCCTGCTTCTCGGTGAAAGACTAAATCCAGCCCTAAGGCATTGCCCTTGACAAGCTCACCAGCCTGCCACCTTTTGAAGCACAACTTGGAAAGACTGTTGCCTGCAGCTAAGGTGATGAACTTGGTGAGTGAATTGAAAGATTTACAATTACCAGTACTAATGTAATAATTACTTTTGACGCTGGGAGAGGCCCTGGAGTGACTCATTTTCCGTTTGTTTTTGAAACTCATCTCCAGCTTTATAGACTTTCTATAGACTTATAGACTTTATAGCTTTTTGAAGTTCTTGTCCTGGGACTTTGGAAATGATGCTTTCTATCCCCGAGAAGGGTTGAGGAATATTTGTTTTCTTCTTGGTGGTCTTGCTTAGGTAATGTGATCAGAGAAGTCTTTTAACTGCATTCTTATAAGGATTCTCCCTCCAAAATGTGTAATTACATGGCTGAGAAATTATATTGCAACTTAAGTGTGTTAACTAGACCCCTGGCGTAGTCCAACTAAAGCAAAGGTAGATAAACAAGGTTGATAAACTCTACTCTTGCCAGACTCCACTTCTTCTACATAAACCTGCCCCCCTGAGAAATCCAGGCATGTAAAAAGCACCCTATAGAAAGTGCCACTGCAAACAGAAGGCAGCTTTTGCTTTTTTTCCCAATCCACTATTCATTTTCTCGTATTCTTAAATGCCAACCCGGAACCGTGGGATATGGCAATATATAAAACCAACTCCTAAGCATCAGAAAACTTATCGTGTGCTGAGGGACGTAAGCTAAGAGCTGGAATAATTACAATGGAATGGCGGATGGTAATTTCCCCAAAGTGGTGCAAAGTAACTTCAGACCAGACAGAATTTTTAGGCTGAACAGGTTTCATGAATGAAGCCTCCCAAAGACTGATTTCTAAACATTAAACAGACATCCACAACACGTTTTTTTAGGCCCTTTTTATTCTCCCTCCTCAGTCCTTGAAGGGCAGCTGGAACCAAGGAACTCCCTGCAGAGTAGTGAAGCCTTGAAAGGGAGATGAGTTATTAAAATCCACTCCACGCAAAATGCTCCTAAATATCTTGTCTTATTTAACCCTCACAACACATCAAGGTAACTCTGATTTGCCACTTCCCATGGACAGGGAAACTGAGGCTCAGAGGGTAAAGTAATTTGCCCAAGACACACCATTTGGCGTAAAACTCGGATGTACACTTGCATCCGTCAGGTCCCAAAGCCCATAGTCTTTGGGCTCCACACTACCAGCCCAGAAAATGCCACTCAGGAAAACTGTGACTTACGAAAAGCAGCCAATCCCAGCATGGGAACCAACAGGGCATAGTTCCATTTGCTTCCATCACCCCCATCATCCCTGGAATTAGGCCGGATATTCCAATTTGGTGGGTCATTTAAGTTATTCATGAAGATATACCTTAAAGTAAATAATAAAACCATTAGCCATACAAACGGAATACAGTACATCTGTCACAATTTTATCATCTACGTGGCTCATAGGAATCCTTTTTCTCTTCCAAAAAATTGTATTCAGACCACATGTGTGTTGCCCATCACTGAATCTTATGGGATCAAAAGAAGAAAACCACAAGATCGCAGATAAAAGCAGTTCACAGTATAGTGATGACAGAGACGTCTCAATAACTGAAATAACAAGCTAAGGATGAGAAAAGTTCCTTAGTATAAAAATGTTTAAAATTATGGTATTACATTATGACATATAAATAGGAAGGTGTCAAAACACTGGCTGCTTTAGGAAGGGTGACAAGTATTGAGGGGCTGAGTCCCAGGGAGTGAAGACTTCATCCCAGACACTGGTCATGAACTGCAGCTAATAGATGTTTCTGCCTGATGCTCCTGGTTTATCTCCATCACCAGGCTGTCGTCTCAAAAAGAGATTCAACTGAATTTTGAAAATCTTAATGGTTTTCTTCAGTAAACACTTGCTTAATATCTAAAAACCTAAAATTCCAATTGGCAATAAAGATGTGCCAAAAATATGGCTCAAGACTTCACGGTAAGGAGTTTGTGGTAACAATGGAATAAGAAATTAGTTATCTGAAAGTACTAAACTGCATGACTGTCAGAGGACATCTGGGAAGCGTGCTGTTCAACTCCCTCAGGGGCTGTGGCCTGAGGGAACGTGTAATTCTAATAAAAGCATTGTAGTCCTACAAAAAGACACAGGCTAGGCCTTATTTACTAGCAGCAAAAAATTGGCAACAATCTAAATGTCAGTAAAATGTGAATGGTCCCTTGTCAACTTACTCAAAATAATTCAAAATTGTCGCACACAACTGCATCCCCAAAAGATTTTAATAATCTGAGGTTATATTAAAAGCGGCATTACGATCACATTACTTCTGACCATTGCTACTATTATTCCCACGCCACTTCCTTCCACAAAGGATCTCAGACATCTCTTAGCACAGAACGAAAACAGAAACACCATCTGGACCACAACAGGCGAGGGGGTAAAGACCCCTAAGCACGGAACTGAACCGACCCCGGCCGGGTCGTCAGCCCACCCAACCGCGGGGGCTTCCACAGGAGGCACCCTGGCCCACCCCCGAACACTGGCCTCCCACACTCAGAGCGCGCCAACCCCGCAACCTACCCCCTTGATTCGAGCGCGCAATACAGCAACACAGTAGACAGCAGTCCCCGGGTCCTCTCTGCGCAGGTGCGGTGCCTCCAAGCACCAGCCCCCCTCCCCAAGTCGCGGCGATGTGCGCAGGCGCAGTGTCTTATCAAGCTTTGACGTGGGCGCGGGGTGGTGCGCAGGCGCAGTGTCCTCCTTCCTCGGCCCTGGGCGCGGCGAGGTGCGCAGGCGCGGCCGGACCAGTGGGGTGGTAGCAGTTCGTTGCTGAGGGTAGAGATGTCGGGGGTTCGGGTTGTGTCGCAGCTGCTGCGCACCAGGCGCCTGGCGCTGAACAGGGCGGTGAGTCGGCATCACGGGCAGGTCTGACTCGGGTTGGGCTGGGGCGGAGCGGGTGGGGGCAGAAGGTCCCTGCTGGCCGCGCCAGACTTTTTCCGAATTCGGTCGGGCCGCGTCCGGGTGAAGGTCACGATCCTCCCCGGAACTCTCCTTCCCTGGGATGTGGCTGCACGCTTGGGCCGAGGTGATCGGTCTCTGCTCCTGGCACGTGAACATCAAGAGGAGGCGGGTAGCGACCTGTAGGTGCCCGGGGCCTCGAAATCCCAAAACGTCAGTAGAATTGGGATGGAGGCAGAACCGCGATCGCGGAGGCTGGCAGGGTAGGCTACTCTCTCTACCGTCTACGGGGCTGTCCCGTCCGTTCCCCGCAGCTCTGCGGTGGGGCGATGGGGTGGCCAGTGGCGGGGTGGGGTTCGAGCCTGTGGCCCCCGGCCGGGCTGTGTCCTTGCTGCCCGAGGCGAGGTGGGGAAACGCCTAACAGTCGCACCTCAGCTTGCCTTACAACTGTTTGCAAAACCGGGCCCCTTTTCGAGAAAGTACAGACCGAGGCCTGGCAAATAAGTTTAGGTCCTTCATTTTGGATTTCGTATTGTGTCCTTGTGCACACTTTTAAAAATCAAGCGAAGAATTTCAGCGCAATGACTGAAAAACCACAATTGGGAGGAGACGCTGGGACATTTGTTTTCCTGCGCTGTCGGTGGAGGATTAGCTTTCCTGAGCTCTCCGTGCTGGGTTGTCAGACATACTCCATACTAGTACTTATTCAGACTCGGCAATTCACGGTCTCCGCAAACACACTAAATTGTAGAGGATTTGGTCATTTGGTTCTTTTAAATGAAATTGTTCACCCACCTACTTAGTAATTTACAGCTTAGAAGTTCCAAGAGGAACCAAGGCATTCAACAGTGTGGACATTGAACCTGCAGTTTTCTCCTTGAGAAGTATGTACTAAAAATTACATTAAATGTGAGAGGGTTTAGACAGCCATCCCATCCCGCCAATAGCGGAAAGCATTTTAAATACTGTAACGGGTTTACTGACCCCGCCCGGCCACTTCCATTTTGGGCTCTTAAGGCGAAATTAGGTATGGAGTCCAAGTGAAGTCTGGGGTTCCATGGGGTATTTTTAGTCCGCCAAACATGAACAAACCTCAGAGTGCTTCCTAGTTAAGTGAAATGACAGATTGGTAACCGGTGGTGACTGGAAAAGGGCTGACACATCTTTCCTCAACCGGACTGGTGCGCAAGCATTCCTTACACGGTCAAAGACCCCCTCCAGCCTGTGGAACTCCCTCCCCCACCATACACCCTTTGTCAGTTTATGAAAACCAAAGTTATCCTTTACCCAGGCAGAACTGGAATTCTGGCTTCTGGCTTGAGCTCCCAGCTGGAAGTGAGTAAGTTTCTAAGCACAAGAGCTCATGTGGAAACCTATGGTACGGACATGGTTGGAAGTGATCTCTGTTGAATCAGCTATTAGCTGCCAGCTCTTGACCTCCATTTTCTCCTTGGATCTTCTCCACCGTCCTGTGTTTAGGTGGTTGTAAACATGGTGGCAAGGTGGAGACAGTAAAATTGAACAAGGTGGGCCTGCGATAGATGATTTTAGGTTTCTAAAATCTTTTTATCTTGATGAAGATAGGTTTTCCAATGGAAATCCTGCCCCCAAGCAATATATTTATTGGCAGTTAAGATCTGCAAGAACAAAAGCATCAATTTGGCGCAATAAAAAAAAAGAAATTTATGGTGCCAAGAAATGTCCACAGAAGGTAGGCACTGAGGATAACTTGAATAAATGCCACAGAGAATTTTTCTTTGTACAGTTCTGCGGTGTTTCTAAGTCATTTTTGTATTTGTAACTGCTTTCAAGTGACAAAATGATCAAACCTGTTTTACCATTGCAATCATTTTACCTTTGCAATCATGCTAAAGCACTGACACCATTTACAACTGTTCCAAATAGTTTAACGGAAAGGGAAAGTAAAACCGAGGCCCTTAAATAGTTGTTGGTTAACTGATCGCTTCAGATGGATTTGTTACCAGACTTGAGGTATGTGCTTGGGGTACTCGATTCAAAAACCAGAAGTGGCTGTGGCAAGGTAGTTTTATTTACTTACAGCAAGTAAAGGAAAGGGTTCAGGCTTAGTTTCCAAATCCCTGCCTTCCCAAAGGGAGGCTTAGCCATTGCTTATATATATTATTTGCTCAATTACATGTTGATTTCTTCTTCACAGTTGCTGCATTTATCAGTTGTCTGAGTTCTTTCCTCATCCTGTTCACTGTTGCATCTGCAAAATATTGTGCTATATTATACAACATTTAGCAAGAAATAGCATTTAGAACTGCCCGGACCTTGAGACCCTTACCCAATCTAATTTCTTTGTATGTATTGTTCTGAATGTTTTAATGGTGTGTCTAGAATTACGTTGTTTTGCTTCTTGGCATAAGTGCCAGTTGCATAGAGTTTTGTGTTGTGTGTGATGTTTTCCCTGGTTCACTTGAATAATTGTGGTTCAGTTTTGATGTATAACTTGGATATTCATCTAAATTTGGAGTTCCAGAGATTATTTTCCCCTTGGGGGTCCTTAGATAGTAGGGAAAGTGCAGAATCTGGAGCCAGCAGGCAGACCCAAGTCCCGTGTGTTCTGTTAGATGAGGACTCCCCACTCTGCCAGATCGGGGATATCACCCTCTGCCCTTCTCCTTTGTTCTCGCTTTTACCCGTTAATCCAGTCACCTGTACTTTGATGCTATAAAAGGTGTGAGTGAGTGCCTTTTAGTTGTACTTTAGGTAGATTTCCCTATTCTTCATGTTGTCCTTTTAGACAGTGTTTGATGGTTTCCCTTTAAAAAACATTAGATTAATGAATGACACAAAATTCGTTTTATCTAAAGGCAGAAATTGGGCTACAGTTGGACTCTCCAAATTCCACAGTCATCCTCCCACCCCACTCCAGTCAGATTTAGTTACAAAATTAGGTGTGTGTCTGTTTACTCACTGTGAATATCCAAACAAGAAATCACAGTTACCTAGGAAATCTCACTGTTCTGTTTTAATTTGATATTGCAGAATGTACTGTTTTTATTGGTACTATAACCTATATTTACATTGAACTTTATAACATTTTCAAGAATGGTTGTATTAAAATTCTTTCAATGACTTCATTTCTTGTTAAAATATGATTTTACCATTTAAAAAGGTTAAAGCAGAGGAATATTTGTTCTTTTTAGTTCTTTTTAATTAATTTCCTGAAAGAAATCACTGAATTGGCTATGTCATTAAAAACAAGTATGCTTAAAAATAAATTGGGCATTTTAAGAATATTGTTCTTATCAGGCCAGTTCTTTAAAAATACAACAACTACTTTGTAATTGGAGCTATTAAAATAAACTCAGATATTTTGCCAGTCATCATTTGGTCTCAGGATTAGAAGAAGCTTTAAAGGTAGGAGCCACATCCGACTTGGCCTCACAGGAGGTTGAGGCGCTGAGTCCTGGCCACGGTCCTCTCATCTTGCAGGGGCGGCCGTTTACTTTACAGCGGCTCAGTTAGAGTTCACACCATGTTTTGCCAAATTCTCTCCCCTGTAATTCCCACTCGTTTATACCACAGGATAATTTGTTTAACCCACAGAATAAATAACATCTCTTCAAATTGCAGAATACTTGAAGGCGTCTCTTACATGCCCCTTTGTCACTGTTGAATGTACTTACTTCCTAAAGCTGTTCCTTCTGTAATTTCTAAGACTCATTGGTTTATTTTATAGTCTACTAATATGAAGTCCTCAGAATGGAAAGACATATCCGCTAAGTTCATGGCCATTCTTGCTATATAAAGAATGTTGCCTCTCCTGCTCAGCAGTGAATTCATTAGGACCAGTTTTCTCGGGTACACGTTTATAGGGTGGGACCATGAAGCTGAGACTTGGAGAACTGTGGAGGTTCTCTAGGGCAAGGCCAGGGATATGCATCCGGGCAGAGGGAATGGCTCTGTGGTGCAGACAGATGGGAGGCGGTGTGGCTGGAGCCTGGTGCAGATGTGGCAAGTGGTGAAGCAGGACTGTGAGCATGTCTGGACCTGGGATCGTGGTTTGTACGGTGAAGGGATAACGGCACTGGTGCCTAAGTGTCACAGCAAGCAGTAGAGCCTATTCCAGAGCCTTGATTTCTTGATTCAAGGTCCCACGCCTTTCCCGATGAACCACAAAGCCTCACAGATGGGTGGAGCTCCAGTATGAAGAGGGTTATGATGGATTCAATAAAAGTGTTTTCTTGTTTGCAAAACTACCGCTTAGACAACCTGGATGTCTTCCCCTTGTCCATTTATATAACATAAATTAAGAAATTAATGTGAAAGTATACCTGCCTGAGTCAGTATCCTGTTTGGAAACCAGCTTCACCTAGAAGGGCTTTTCCTAGAGTGCCAAGTCCCCTGTGGGCTTGCTTCAGTCCTTAGTGCCTGCCCTCCCCTTCAGGGTTCAGTGCAGACTCCTGGGTGAGGATTCTAGGTGAAGGGGAGCGCCTGAGTACATAAGAAGCTTAACAACTTAGCAGAGGAAATTTTAACTACAAGTCTCCTATACCTTCAAGACACTTAGTGCTTTCCATCTGTCTCCGCAGCAGCCGGCAGCAGTGCAGACGGGACCCCGTGGTTTTCACTTCACTGTTGATGGGAATAAGAGGTCATCTGCTAAGGTTTCAGATTCAGTAAGTTCTTGGCTTCTTATTCCATTGTAAGTGATTTTCTTGGCTTAGATGGGTAATGAGCTATACCAGTTTTTACTGTATTTGAGTAATACACAGGTCTTACTTAAAGGAAAAATTCTCATTCCAGTGTATGCCCAGGTTATTTTTTACTGTAGTTAATACTTAATTGGAGTACAAATGTAAATGGTAGATATTACCATTTTTTCTTATGGTTGTGATGTATCTATAAACCAGATACAATTTAAACAAGTGAAACAACAAAATCGTGAAAGACAAATGACAGATGCACAGTGTGTGCTGTGGCGGATGATGACGCCCGCCCCACACGGGACCGTGTGGGCTCTGGCGTTCCCTGGGCTTGCCCGCTCTCTGCCAAAGACACTGAAATTTGCTTCCAGGCTCTCTTCTCATGACCTCACAGTAATTACTGAATACTCGTTGGCACCTTCTCAGTCAACAGTGCAAACGTGGGCCTGGAGTAGAGTTGTGGTCCTTGGTTCTTCTGTCAGGCACGTGAACTAGAATACAGTTATCTAAATGAAAGCAACATTTAATTTTAACATATTTGTGGGAAGCACGCAGATCACAATGGAGAAGTGTGATCTGCACTACATTCTAAGTTCAGATTCGTGTGTGTGTGTGTGTGTGTGTATACATAATACATATGTATGTGTCTATATATAGGTACAAAAAAAGAAGACTAATAAACGATAATTAAAAAGGAAAGCCAACTTTAGAATTGGCATTTTGATTGTGTTGGTGTTTTCCTTTGTGTCTACAGCCCCCTGCTTGGAGGTGCACCTTTATGTCTTCGGCATTCCAACTACTGTTGGTTTTCTAGCTCCACAGGGTAGTTGTCTCTACCCAGTGTGGGTACAGCTGGCTGGCCCCTTCCACGGAGGGTGTGCCCGCCGCATCTCAGGACTGCAAGTTGTTGGTATTCAGCCTCACGCAGGGCAGAGGCCTTCTGAGTACTTGGCTTTTTGTATTTCTTCTTTCATTCCCTTTAAGCCCTTCACTGTAGCTACAGTCTATGTGTTCAGCCTAGTTGAATGGGCCATAGACTGATAAATTTTTCTTTTCCAGATTTCTACACAGTACCCAGTAGTGGATCATGAATTTGATGCAGTGGTGGTCGGCGCTGGAGGGGCAGGCTTGCGAGCTGCGTTTGGCCTCTCTGAGGCAGGGTTTAACACAGCCTGTGTTACAAAGCTCTTCCCCACCAGGTCCCACACTGTGGCAGCCCAGGTAAGAAAAGGGGGCTCTGCCAGTGCTTTTGGCACCTGCGAGGCACCTGCAGTGCAGCCTCTGCCTGAGCAGCCTCCTGCCACAGACGGCCTTCCCATTGAGTTCCTTGCACTCACTTGGCCTCGCTCCCTTAGGGATCTCTGCCCACGCTGCCCCCACTCCCATTGCATGGGGCCACATTGTCGCTCTTTTTCTGCTCTGGTCACACTCAGGGCTTCTGTGACCCTTCCACTGAGTCCCCTTCCCCTCTCCTTGGTTTAATTTTCTTTACTGCACTTACCAATCTGAAATGAGCTTGTCTGTGGGCCTGTTTTCTGTCTGCTCTGAATCTGGTGGTTACTGCTGCATCCCCATTAAACGTGGTGGCGATGAGCTTTGATGATGACATGAATGTGCAGGACAGAGAAACAGTGGCTCTGGATTTGGGGGAGAGGACAAGAGTAAGGGAGAAGTTACTCAGTGGTTTCATAACTTTGTTCTTTCGTTCTGGCATTGTAGGTGTGTGCAGGCTGCATACAGGATGTGTTCCAAAATCATATTTGACCGTCTCTTCTTTATAGAGACAACAGAGTGTGTGGTGACTTCCCAGGGACCATATACGCCACTGTACTCTGGAACAGTCTGCATTCAGTGCCCAGCAGCGTTCTTTAGGCTGTCCAGATACTTTGTTCTAAGCTATGTTTTGTGAGCTAAAGAATAAATATATACCTCTGGAGAATCCATTGCCTTAAAGGAAAAGGGCAAACAAATAGTCCTAAATAATATGAAATAAAAGTGTTCAGGTAGGGCAGTATTAATAAAATAAAAAGAATAAGGAAAGGATAGCTTAACTTGCATGTTGGTTCTGAGAAAAGAGGTGTAGTTGGAAGGATAAGACAAGTGGGGGCCCGGGAGAGTCCAAAGAGCACTTCTAGGAATGCCCGGGAGAAAAGGCGCCTGTGGCCCTGGTTCTTACCAACAGCAGCCATACCACAAATAGCATTTATGCGTGCACCGGGCCAAGTATTTCTGTGTTGTTGTATGCCAGACTTCTGTGGTCTGCTACTTCTCTGATACTGAACATACTGTATCGGGGTTGCATTGGGTTTGCAGTTGGAGGGGTTGCAGGAGGGAGGAAGAGAGTAGCAAGGTTCCTCACTCTGCCAGTGACTCAGTTTGTCCCGACACATAACTTGGGAAACTGAGGCACAGCAACACTAAGTGGGGAAGGGATTCCAACATGGGTGTGCTCGATTCCAAAGTTGCGATTGAATAACAATTGGAAAAGAGCGAGGTGAGTTAGGAAATGTGCCTTATGTAAAAAACATAATCTAAAGAGGACGAGGAATCCAGTTTTAAGTTGGGGAGGAAAAGGGCCAGCCTCACATTTGTCCCTGAGCTGCATTTTCTGTGCCTCTGAGGGGTGGAGGCAGTGGGGACACGGTGGCGACCATGCACAGCAAAAGGAAGTAGGGGTATGGGGAGGTGACTCTGAGTTTGGAGTTTGTCACTTGGCAGTACTTCTCATCTTCAACACATGCCCATGAATGCTGTCAGGAACGTTTTGTCACAGAATCACCCAGATTTGTTGAGTATGTTTCGTGTGCCAGGTTTGGTGAGAAGCGCTGCACATGTAACCTCTCACTTTGTTCTCCAGGTAACTCTTCAAGGTGTTCAGCTTCATGTCCTGTTGACAGATACCGAGGCTGAGGGTTGCAATGACTTGGCCCACATCATTAGCAAGGGGAGGCAAGGGGAGGAGGCATGATTTAGAATCTGTCCTGAAGTGCTACCTCACAAGTTCTTGGCTTTCTCCACTTCTGGTTCCTGGGGAGGGTCCGTGGAGAGATGAGCCTGGAAGGTGCTGTGGGGCTCCCATTTGTAGCTACTAAGTTTGCTCTGTGTTTGTTTCCAGGGAGGAATCAATGCCGCTCTGGGGAACATGGAGGAGGACAACTGGAGGTGGCACTTCTATGACACTGTGAAGGGATCTGACTGGCTGGGGGACCAGGATGCCATCCACTACATGACAGAGCAGGCCCCTGCCTCCGTGGTTGAGGTAACATCCTCACAGTCTATTTTTGATGGTATTGATGCAAGTGTGGTTGGCTGATAAGTAAGGGTGGTGACAAGCCGTGTAAAGAGGGAAGTCTTTTCTGTTATCAGCCATTCATTTAGTACGGAAATATTTCTTTTTCCTGACGTGCCAGTGTTTTTGTGCAATATATTAGTGTTGGGTTTGCAGATTTAGGTTGAAGTTGCTTGGAGTAAATTAGCCATGAGTGTCTTGATTCCTTTAAAGCATTAGGTGCGCCCTGGCCGGTGTGGCTCAGTGGATTGAGTGCAGGCCGGCAAATTGAAGGGTCGCTGGTTTGATTCCCAGTCAGGGCACATGCCTGGGTTGTGGGCTGGGTCCTCCTCACTTGGTGGTGTGCAAGAGGCCAAGTTCCCACTTTGGGGCTTGCAAGAGGCAATGGATTAATGTTTCTCCCCTGTTCTCCCTCCCTTCCCCTCTCTCTAAAAAATAAATACAATTAAAAAAAATACTAGGTGTTTATTTTTGTTTCACAGCTGGAGAATTATGGCATGCCATTTAGCAGAACCGAGGATGGGAAGATATATCAGCGGGCCTTTGGTGGACAGAGCCTCAAGTTTGGGAAAGGCGGGCAGGCCCATCGGTGCTGCTGCGTGGCCGACCGCACTGGCCACTCACTGCTACACACGTTGTATGGAAGGGTGAGGCTGCCCTGGGTGGTGGGACAAGCATGTGGGGATCAGCTGGAGACAGGCCACCTGGGGATGTATCAGAGTGTCAGCTTAAGGTGTAGTGCCTTAAGCAGCAGCAGAACCACTTGGTAGGCCATGTGTAGTAATGGTGAATAGAAAAGAACCTATTTTAGCAAACTAAATCGATCATCATTACATACCAGGTTTGAACTTTGTAACCTCTCACACCAAAAGTATAGGAGCAGAGAGCGCATCTTAAGGCCCTTTCACCACCTCTAAGTTCACGAACTGATTTGTTTTAATACTTAATTGTTAAAACTGGACCAAGGCTTGAGGGCTACTCATCACTGGAAAATCAGGGCAGACTTTGACACAGCCAAAAAAGCAATACTCTGAGTAATGTTGATTCAGAATAATCAGTGTTCTGAATTCTTATTTACAAATGGTACAGGCCATTGATTTGCAAGTGTTAGACACCAGTGGCTTTTCTGGCCAAGTGTGTTGATAAATATGTGACAGGCCCTGCTCATCCCACAGAATTGTATGTCACCTGAGAAGCCGACAGTTGTGTGAGAGACCCTTTCGTGAGCTGAGGGGGCCATCAGATCCAGGGTGTGGGCAGTTGTTGTCCACTATTGAACATCCTGCTGCCCTAGAAATATGCTTACCTTGGTGTCCAGTCCAGCAGCTTCCCACCACGTGTGGCCATCACAGATGTTTCTGTTGTGCTGAGGGGCTGAATGTTTTGTTTTATTTAAGTGGCTGCGTGTGGCTATCAGCTCCCATGTAGTACAGCCAAGCCTAAGTCGACACCTGTGGTTGGTGGGCCCAATTCTGGCATCAAGCCACATGTGTCTCCAGAGAGCCTGGAACACCTCTTAGGACGTGTAGAAAGAAGGGATGTGTTGGCACATTCCCATTTGCTTCCTGGTGTCAGTCTCCCGGTGAGCACTGAGTGTGGGTGTCTGCAACTTGGTTCCAGCCTGGGACTCTCAGGGTCCACCCGATCCGTTTGTTTCACACCATACCAGGTTTTAACCTGTTCACATGAGCAGCATTGCCTTAAATGTTGGCCTAACGCCCTACATGCAGTCGAAAAGGTGGAATATTTATTTGTTTGTTTGTTTGTTTGTTTTTAGTCTTTGCGGTATGATACCAGCTATTTTGTAGAGTATTTTGCCTTGGATCTCCTGATGGAGAATGGAGAGTGTCGCGGTGTTATCGCGCTGTGCATAGAAGACGGGTCCATCCATCGCATAAGAGCAAAGAACACTGTTATAGCTACTGGGTAGGAATCTGATTTTAATGCGTGTAATTTCTCTGTAAAGAAGTTGAATTTCAGGGTTTTTTAATCCTGATAAAAGCAGAGGCATTTTGGACATGTGGTTCAGACACAGGCCGTCTCTTGGCCTCTGAGGCCAATCACTTTTGCCAGCCTCGGTTCCTCCTCTCTCAAGGGGGCAGCAGTAGCACCCGCCTCTGCGGTGGGTAAGAAGGTGTCTTATCATCAGTGTGCAGTGGGGAGGACCCTTGAGGAAACTGAGGCCTAGAGAGTCACATGACACTGGGAATAATGAGACTATTGCTTTAATGAATAGTGTTTTGGTTAGATAAGTGCTCTTTGTTCACGTGATGAAAATATGTAAATTCCATTTTATACCATCAATCTGTTATTTTAACCCCTTAAAAAGGTGAATCCATAAACATTTAAAACTTTCATTGTCAAAGTGATATATGCTTATCATAAGCGAAATCACTCAGACTTCACACAGGTGGTAGAGTACCAGTGAGAGAACCTTCTCCCAGGCCCCCCCTCCCACTTGTCCAGGGTAGTGTGTGGGGAGCACAGCCCTGGCGGTGCTGCATGGGCTGCTGTCCACTCAGTGCCATCAGAAAGGAGGTTCTGCTGGGGCGCTGTGTGCAGTCACCACCCTCTCTGGGCCGGCTTGTCTGTTTTCCAGAGGCTACGGGCGCACCTACTTCAGCTGCACGTCTGCCCACACCAGCACCGGAGACGGCACCGCCATGATCACCAGGGCGGGCCTCCCCTGCCAGGACTTGGAGTTCGTCCAGTTCCACCCCACAGGTAGGGAGGGGCTCCGTGTCTTTGCAGCACTCAGTACCCGTGGATGCTCCTCTGCGGTTCCTGCAGAAACTGTCCCGCGGCCTCTTCTCTCGGTCCTAACTTGTCACTTCCTCGTAAACTTTCCCTGCTTTACCCGGGGCAGTAGAGGACCCGTCTTAACTACACCTTGCCCAGGTGTGCTCAGTTGTAAAGCAACGGTTGTTTCAGTGTCCCTTTCCCCACTGGGTTGTCAGCAGAAATCAGGGGAGGTCTCTGTCATTTACTGCTGTGTTCTCAGTACCTGGCACCTGGTAGCTCCTCAGTCACATCTCACTGAGTGAATATCCTGAGAGCAAGGGGGATACCTGTGACCAGAAAAGTGGCACCGGCATATTTCAGTTTGTGGGGACAGCATCAGGCTGCCACAGTGACAGTGCCATCAGGGTGTAGCTCTGACGTGCAGGGCTCCGTGAGGTGCTGATGAGGGAGGCTGCCGGTCATGGCGGGGACGAGCTTACCTTGGGTCATCGGGCGTTAAAAGTGTGGGATTCAGACCGTACAGGTGCAGTCTCGCCTGGGATGGCAGGTTAGAGATTGTGGAGCAGTTATCCCTCCATAAGTGAATCTCAGAATCTGCCTCTTGGGAGATCAGTCTCATCCTGACCTTTCTTTCTGGGCTGCTGTTCTGGTCTGTCAGCCCAGGAGACTCCACACACGGTAGCAGTGGCTGCCGTGCTAAGAGCTAGACCTGTGTTTTCTCTTTGCTCTTTGTCAGTGTGTTCTTCCTGATCCCTGGCAGGGAGGGAAGCTAAACATTGCATTAGGTGGTTTTATAATTACTAGTCCGAACCAGACTTTTAATTCCCCTTGTAATTTATTAGAGCTCCATTTCTCATGCTTCCTATTCAGTGTGTGAGAAATAAACCATTGGAAGAAAGGCCATTGAAAGTAGGAACACTGAAAGGCAAGTGAAATGTAAGAGTTTATATTCTCATTTTAAAAGCGAGGTAATTCTCGTGGTGTGTGAATGCAAGTGTTAGCTGTCCAGTTACATTATGTATCTGTCTCCTTTGTTAAAACTGGAGCGTGACTTAGCATTCCTCATTTTCATTACATCGAGGACCAAGTTGAGGAGAAGGGAGCAGATCTCACGTGTTGCCAGGTGTGAGTTTGGGCTCTGCCCTTCCCAGCTGTGGAGTATTGGGCAACTTACGGAGCTTCAATTGCCCTTCTCTGAAACTGAGGATAATATTACTTGGAATCACTTGCAAGTACAGTGTCAGTATTAACTATATATTATTACCATTGTTGGTATTTTTTACTTTATTTTATTTTTTTTATTCATTTTAGAGAGAAGGGAGAGGGCAAGAAACATTGATTTTTTTGTTCCACTTATTTGTGCATTCGTTGGTTGATTCTTGTGCATGCCCTGACCAAGGATTGAACTTGCAACCTGGGTGTATAGGGGTGATGCGCTAACTAACTGAGCTACCTGTCTTGGGTGGTATACTTTAGATACAAACTTTCATATATATATCCTATGATCACCACAATTTCAGGGTGTTCAAAAATTAAAATAAGCCCTGGCTGGTGTAGCTCAGTGGATTGAGCGCGAGCCTGCGAACCACACGATCGCGGTTCGATTCCCAATCAGGGCACATGCCTGGGTTGCAGGCCAGTTCCTGGCAGGGGATGCACGAGAGGCAACCATACATTGATAGTTCTCTCCCCCTCTCCTTTCCTTCCCCTCTAAAGACAAATAAATAAATCTTAAAAAAATGAAAATAAAACCTGAGATATGTAACATATACTTAGTTGTGTTGAGAGGCTAAAATGCAGTGAAAAATCAGTACTCAGCAGGGCTGCGTCATCGTCCATGGTAGCTGTCCTTCCTCCTCACTACAGTTTTATCAGTGCCTTTGTTCCAGAAACCTCCTGCTTACTATTCCTTAACTTTTCTGTTGTCTTACTTACACCGTTGACTTTAATGTTCTTTGACGCCCCTTTACCATCCTCCCCCCAAATGTCTTTCAGGAAATACTTGCACAGGCCTGGCATTGTCAGATTATAAATATTTCATTAACTGGGTTCTTCGCAGGCATATACGGTGCTGGTTGTCTCATCACGGAAGGGTGCCGAGGAGAAGGTGGCATTCTCATTAACAGTCAAGGCGAGAGGTTCATGGAGCGATACGCCCCAGTCGCAAAGGACCTGGCCTCCAGAGATGTCGTTTCTCGGTCCATGACTCTGGAAATCCGTGAAGGAAGGTCTGTGCGACTATCACCGAAGGTGTCTGAGTGCACGTGCATGCAGGCACTGCCTCCTTTCTCTTCGGTGACCGTTGTTCACGTCTGTATTTTAACATGGGCTGGTGTGGCTTCTGTGTGAGTTCAGCACCCACCCCCACCTCTGTGTCAGCAGGCAGACTTTTGCCTGTGCTGCTTCTGGCTGTCGTCTGTTAGTTTATGTTTCTCTAAAGAGTTACACTTTGAGAAGTTTAGCAGGTTTGATTTAAATCTTTCTCAGATCTTTGGAACATGTCTGTGTGAGTGTGAGTGTGTGGTGGAGACAGTCAGGCAGTACCAGAGAGGTAAGGTGGTGTTTGAGCCTGTGCTGTTTACTGTGTGTTAACCCCCATTTTGGTACCTTCAGGGAGTGTGGGCTGTTTGTTCTTCAACCAGGCAGCTTTAGGTTCCTTACTGTGGTGACACGTCAACTATCTGCTGGTATGGCCTTTGGAGGTTTTACATTTTTGTGTCAAAAATGAGAAGTCAAATGATTTTGGAATATTTGGCATAAAAGGACTTTCAAATGCAGTACCCAAGAAAAGCATAGCAAACTGTGCGGCCAGTGTGTCTGTCCATGGTGTTCATGGCTGTGTCCAGCATCTGGAGTCCACCCTGCACACAGTAGGTGCTTAGAAAAGACACGATGACTGGGTTTTATTTAGTGTCAAAGCTGGGGAGCCTCGTGTGCTTTGATGATTTCATGTCATGCTTTCTGTAACCACTGTTCTTTGACTTACATTGTACTGTCCTCTTTGACCAGAGGCTGTGGCCCGGAGAAAGATCACGTCTACCTGCAGTTGCACCACCTGCCCCCAGAGCAGCTGGCCGTCCGCCTGCCTGGCATTTCGGAGACGGCCATGATCTTTGCAGGTGTGGACGTCACCAAGGAGCCGATCCCCGTCCTTCCCACTGTGCATTATAACATGGGTGGCATTCCCACCAACTACAAGGGGCAGGTACACAGCAGGGAAGAGGATGGGGACCATGGGCCCGCCTTACAGTTGTCCCTTTAGATCTTAGAGGAAAAGGCACCTACTTTTCTCAAAAAAGTGCCTGTTGTTTGGCTGAACTTTCTTTAAATTGCTGTTAACTAGAGAGCAGAAGAAGCCCTTACTTAATATTCCAGTTTTTACATTCACTCCTTAATAACAATTCTGAGTATTTGCCAATCCCTCCTTAGTAAATAGTCATGGATATAACTTACGGTTTTTTCCTTTATGATCTTAATTACTTTACAGTGACCTTGTAAATTGTATGTTCTTTATAATTAATATGTTTGGGTGGTTTGCAGTTGACAAAGAGCTTTGCAATCACTTTATTGTAGTCCCTTCTCAGGTGAGGTGATTAGAATTGTATTCTCACTTCGTAAATGAGTAATAAGTTGGAAAAATCTGAGTTATAACTCAAGTCTTCCACCTCATAGTTTAATATTCCCATACCCTGCTGTGCTCCCTTCACCTGAATCCAATCAGAGGGTGGGAATAAAGGGAGTCAAGTCAGGTGATAGCTGAGGCTTCTGATGAGAACTAGTTGTGGGATTGAAATCACAGGTGCTGCCGTTCAGGGTCCTTTGACCTCGGCCTGGGGTAACCGAGTGTCCCCAGGCAGAGGGAGGAGGCTGGGCAGATAGGTTCAGAGGTTTCCCTGCAGGCGAGAGAAGACCCTGTCCTTGCTCTGACATACAGCGTGGCAGCTCCTTGTGGGGAAGAGCCGATGCGAACTGCACTCTTCCCCTTTACTTCCTTTCCCACAGGTTCTGAGGCATGTGAACGGCCAGGACCAGGTCGTGCCCGGCCTGTACGCCTGCGGGGAGGCTGCCTGCGCCTCGGTGCACGGTGCCAACCGTCTCGGGGCAAACTCGCTTTTGGACTTGGTCGTCTTTGGCCGGGCGTGTGCCCTGAGTATTGCAGAGTCCTGTAGACCCGGTATGTTTTCTACAAGTAGCTGGTGTTTCAGGGGCAGAAGTTTACAAAGTCAAGGTCTGTAATTGGGGTTTTGCTTAGCCATACAGTGGCAGTCTGGTTTTCCCCTGGAAGGGCGGAAACAGATTCAGAGGTTTACATGGCAGCACACTTAAGAAGGTAACATGTTTGATCAAAACTTTTTTGCAATTGATATGTTCTGTTTGGATAGAAACATCACTGTTAGGAAATTGTTATTTGGATGGGAAGTTTATCACATATTACTTGCTTCACATAAATTGCTTGTGGTGAGATATTGTAAATCACAAGTATAAGCAAATACATACCTTTTTGGTACTTACCGAACAGTAATTTACAATTCAGACCATTCTAAAAACAAAGTGTAACTAAAGGAGGAAGGGATGATTGATTGCAAACAAAACGAAGGCTGGGGTCACGGCTCTCCCCCTTCGGTAATAGAATAGGTGTTAAGCAGTGATTTTCTCCTTGTGGTAACTTTAAATATCTGCAGAGGAAAACAACACTGTGTATAAAAGTGTAAATCTACACTTAGCACCACTGAGACTGGTCAGGTAGCTGCTCTGGCCTTCCGGAGGGTCCTGGCCTCGGTTGCCTCTCCTCGGGCGTCCAGAGCAGCAGTGTGAGGTGGAGACGCATTTCCCGAGGCAAGACTGGAGGGGTCCCTGGGCCCCGACTCTGCATTGCATTTCACGGGTGTGAACTGTTCATTATCGGTGTCACTGTTTTTATCGAACAGAGATGTTTGTGCAGATTTTAAATTGGTGAAAGTGATGCTGTGAGAACAGTACAGTCTTGCTAACCACTAATTAAATGTAACCCTTAGCGTAGCAAGATGCTCTGCCCGCTTTTGTATCTGCAGGTATCGAGATGTACGTAACAAAAAGGACAGTTACACGTTCAGAGACACTTGGATGCTCTGTCCACAGCTCCAGGCTGAAACACAGAGGCGGGCGGGACCTTGTCTCCCGTCCTTGTTGCAATGGCAGGAATTAAATCCGCCTTGTCCGACTCCAGATCTGGTGCTCATTTCCCTGCCATGGAGCCTGATGCCAAATCTTCCAAAGCAAAGCAGAAAACTTAAGGTTCCCTTTCTTTGAAAATGAGAGAACGGAAACTTCAGAAGCATGCTTTATACTTCCATGTCTGAAGGATCAGCGCACACTTAAAATGTTCTTAAGTCAGCAATGAGAAGGGACAAATACCCGTATGTGCATCAACGTGAATGAATCTCAGATGTGTTAGCCTCTGTGGTCCAGGCTCAGGAGACTGCATTTGTATGAGTCTGTACACATAATGTTCTGGGAAAGGCAAAACCAGGGACTGAGAGGGATCCGTGGTTGCCAGGGACTTTATCCTGCTTCCGGTGGGGCCTGTGCATCTCCCTGTCCAAACCTGCAAAACTCTGCACTAAAACTGGTATTGGACCTTAGTTATATTTCGACTTTTGAAAGTCCAAAAAGGAAAGGAGAAATGTTTGTACCAATACTTCCCTCAAAATATGAATATTTTAAATATTAATGTCATTAAACCCTGTTCTGTATCTAATTATGGTGGTTACGGGAAATCTGTATGTGTATTAAAATGTGTGACACTGTGTACCTAGAAAACAGTCAATTTTACTAAATGATAATTTTTTAAAAGACTTTAAGGCAGGGAGAAAAACAGCAATGTGTGAGAGAGACATCGATCGGTTGTCTCTTTCTCGCCCCCCAACCAACGACCTGGCACACAACGCAGGCATGTGCTCTGACCAGGAATTGAGCTGGAGATCTTTTGGCTCACAGGCCAGCACTCTGTCCACTGAGCTACATCAGCCAGGACTAAATGATAATATCTTGAAACACTAAAAACAAAAGCAGACAGAACACCAGCCTACCTAGAAGAGCTCAGGGAGACCACAGAGTGGCCAGTGCCCTGCTTTATCTGCGGACCTTTGTCTCCTGCACTTCATACCCCCTGCATGTGTTACACGCTGAAGAAAATGCATTTAAAAAATATCCTTCCCCAAAAAGCCTTAAAAATCCTCAAAATATTTATCTTTTTAGAAAGTCGAGAATAGCAAACCTCGAGGTATAGTTAAGTGACTATAAAGTTTAGAATCAGTGGGAGATAAACACAGCTGGTCAGGCCAGTGAGGGGGAAGGAGGGGTGGGTAGATTGCCGAGAACCGCTGTCCTAAAGGATGCCACTTTTCCCCTTACTAGAGAGTAGTGGTACAAGGTCTGTTTGCATGAATCTCATTTTTAAACTTAAAAGATGGTTTTTTCTCTTTAGTTTGTTTAAAACTTACTAGACACCTACTCTTTGCCAGAAATTTTGTCTTTGTGTTTACTCTTTGACCCCAAGTCAGCAGAAGGTTCCTCAGGTATAGGGTGGTCCAGATGGAGTTACAGGTGCATTTTCAAACTTCCTAAAAGGTTGTAATACACATTTGGTGTCATTCATTTCATCTGGTTTTTCTCAATGTTTTTCAGAAGTTAAATTCTAGCTTTCCTTTTTTAGGAGATAAAGTTCCTCCTATTAAAGCAAATGCTGGAGAGGAGTCTGTCACGAATCTTGACAAATTGAGATTTGCTGATGGAAGCATAAGAACGTCAGAACTACGACTCAACATGCAGAAGGTAAGAACCTGGACTCTGCGGTGAGCACACTGGTTGCATCGATAGCCTTGCTCTGAGGTTTGGTGTAAAGAGCAGAAGGACATATTCCTTGCTGTATCAAGTAGGAGTAAAAATGAGATTATATAAGGTAAAAGTGCATGTCTTTCTACATAGAAGGCTGGAGGTAGTGGCCAAGGGCAGTAATTGCAACTCCACAGCATCAGAGACTCAGCCTTCCTCGTAAGCCCCAGGGTGCTTGCACGCGGGCTTCTTCCCTCACACCGCCTCTGGCCACCCTGTAATGTCACAGCCTGAAGGAGGAGGGACAGTGAAAGGTGTGAGCTCAGTTCCTAGCTGGAAGCTTCCTTTTCGCAGTCTTCCTCTAAGCTCAGCACTTCCCATTATTGAGAAATTAACCTCATCGTCACACCTAGCTTCCTCTGGGAAATGCCTTTATACCGGGCCGTTGGTGCCTGTAAGCAAAGTCAGGAAGAGGGGAGCGTGGATCGTTCTTGGGACTGTAATATGTGCATCGATGGCTATCAGAGTATTTACTTTTTTAGATCAGCATGTCTGGTGGATCATTCTACAAGGGGGTAAACGTTCCATATCTTTGACCACATGTGACTGTGGAGCACCTGAAATGTAGCCAGTCTGACTAAGGAACTGGATTTTAAATTTATGTAATTTCAATTTTAATGTAAATAGGTATATGCTGTTAGTGGCTACTGCATTGGATAACACAGGTTTAGATCAATGAATGTGATACGTGAAATAGCTAGGAATCTATCAAACTCTTCTAATACAGGGATTCTCGGTCCATGAATGAGATCTCTGTCCACCTAAAATTATCTGCAAGAATTTGTGTGGAGACATTTTCTGAAAAGAAGGCCCTTGTTTTAGTCATCTTTTGAAAGGGGTCTAGTGGCACATAACACAGATACCACCAGAAAAAAAAAAAAGAAAGTTGCGTATGGCCATGTGACTTCTGTCTGCAGGTGAGACTGGGCTTCAGGGAGGCTTCACGGCCTGGTGAGGAAAAAAGCGTGAGTGAAGGAACAGGAGTGTGCTTGTGGAAAACCAGTTAAGTGATATTCTGCAGGACTTCTGTAGGATACTGAGGGCAAGGGTAGAGGGCCAGCGAGGACTGACATGACCGTTGTGTTACATGTGATGGAAATGGCAGACCCAATAGAGACTTTGAAGTAGGAAGCGCTAGAGGCATTCCCATCAGGTACCGTGTGCCAGGGGCAGGGTTCTAGATGCCAGAGTCAACACTGTGGCACTTACATTTGAGAGGTGGACGGGGGTTTTGTTTTTGTTTCTGCTGATTCCATCTGATACAGTAGGAAACAAAAAAGAAAATTATGTATTAAAAAGAATAGATAAAATTATCATTACTTACAGATATGATTACCTAAGAATTCCAAGACAATAAACCGAAAAACTAATAAAAACTGCAACAGTGAAGTAAGTTGTCTGGCTAAAAGATTCATGTGCAAAAATCAGTAGCTTTCTTCCTGCAGTAATCCATTCAGAAGTTAATAAATACCTCATCCTCAGCGCAGTCAGCAAAGGCCTTGGATAAACCTGACCTTTTCATCCTTTGTAAAAAGGGTATGAAAAAACCAGACTACTGAAGAAGTGAAAAAAATAACTAGATTCTAAGACAATTTTTTCATTTGCTCTTCCTGAAATGAAAAACTGACATTAGAGCAGTATATCATTCTAAGGAAGTAGGTGATGTGCCTAAATAGAATTAAATTATAAAACTACATTAGTGTGATATTGGTAGAGGAAGAGGCATCTAGGTAAGTAGAACAAAATCAAATCCAGAAATAAGCCTCTGGGTTCATGCTGGGATTTAGCATATGATAAAGAAGTTTTTTAAGAGGGATGAAAAGTCATGCAGTAAATGATAGGAAACAAAGGCAGATTCTGCTTCTCCTCATGCTAAAATAATTTTCAAGTTTATTTCATATCACATTTCTTACAAGCATGAACAGTAAAGCTCTGAAGGCACTTCCTGTGTGAGGCGCTTCTACAGAATTACCAGCAGAGCAAGCAGTGAGGGTCCCCAGGCCTCATCACAGCCTGCCTCCTCAGCACCCACCTCTTTATCTCAGCAGTTCTTAGTTTGCATCACCAGGGGGGCATCTGCTGGCTCGGGTGGCATTTAACACCAGACCCTGTGAGGGGTGAGAAGGTGCCCCATAGCCCTCTTGGAGCTGCTGTCTCCTGGGTACTTGAGGGTGGAGAGCTTATGCCCTTTCTGCCACCGTGCATCAAAAGCTTTCATCAAAACTTAATCATGACATTTATTTATGATGAAAGTTTAACAAAGGAGGGTATAAAAAGAACATATCTCAACAAAATGAAGGCCATAAATGACAAGGCCATGGCTTACATCATACTCAACAATGAAAGGCTGAAAGCTTTTCTCTACCATTAGGAAAAGACAGGCATGCTCGCTCTCACCACTTTGATTCAACATCGTACTGGTAGTCCTAGCCAGAGCAGTCAGGCAAGAAACAAAAACTAAAATGTATCCAAGTTAGGAAAGAAGTAGAACTTCACTATTTGCAGATGATGTGATACTATATGCAGAGACCTCTAAAGATTCCACCAAAAAACAAGTAGAATTAATAAACTAAGTCACTGAAGTTGCAGCATATGCAATCAACAAAGAAAAATCTGTGGCATTTCTATATACTCATAATGAACTCTCAGAAAAATTGAGAAAATGGCCCCATTTATATTTGCATCAAAGTGAATAAAATACATAGGAGTAAATGTAACCAAGGAGATGATAAACCTCTGTACTGGAAACTATAACACATGGATGACAAAAATTAAAGACACAAATAAATGGAGAGAGGGTTTGTACTCATGGATAGTAAGAATTAATATTGTTGAAATGTCCATACTTCCCAAAGCAATCTGTAGGTTCCGTGCAAATTTCCATTCAAAATTCCAATGGCATTTTTCACATAAATCAAATAATCCTAAAATTTGTATGGAACCCACAAAAGACCCTGACTAGCCACAGTAATCTTGAAAAGGAAGAACAAACTGGAGATACCACACTCTGTGATTTCAAATCATATTACTAAGCCGTAGTAATCAAAGCAGTAGGTATGGTGTTGGCATAAAAACAGATGAACAGAGTAGTGGGATAGAATAGATTAATAACCCATGCTTGTATGGTCAATGAATTTATGATGAAGGAGCAAGAGTTTACAATGGAGAAAGCACAGGTCCTTTAATACATGGTGTTGGGAAAATTGGACAGCCACAAGCAAAAGAATGACACTGGGTTACTATCTCACACCACACACAAACTGACTCAGAAATGAATTAAAGACTTGAATGTAAGAATTGAAACCATAAAGCCCAAAGAAAACAGGGAGGGAGCTTTTTGACATCGATCTTAGCTATGAGTTTTAGTATCTGACAGCAGAAGCAAATAAGCATAAACAAGTGGGACTACATCAAAATAAAAAGCTTCTGCACAGCAAAGGAAACCATCAGCAAAATGAAGAGGCAACCTGTGGAATGGAAGAAAATAACTGCAAATCATATGTCTAATGAGGAACTAATATGTGAATATGTAAAGAACTCATACAACTTAATAGCAAAAAAATCTGATATATAAATGGGCAGAAGATCCTAATAGACATTTTTCCAAAGAAGACATAGGAGTGGTCAGCGGGTGCATGAAAAGATGCGTCACACTAGTCATCATCAGAGAGTCGGGCGGGGAAATGCAAGTCAGAACCACAGTGCAGCATCACCTCTCACCTGTCAGAGTGACTACTATCAAATATAAGAAAGAATTGTTGGCAAGGATGTGGAGAAAGGGAATCCTCGTGCACCGTTGGTGGGACTGTAAACTAGTGCAGCCACTATAGAAAACAGTACGGAGGTTTCTCAAAAAATTAAAATGGAACTACTATTGATTTAGCAATACTGCTTCTAGGTATTTATCCAAAGAAATACACTGAGTTGAAAGGCTACATGCTCCTTTGTTTTCATTGCAGCAGCATTTACAGTTTGGGAGGTCATGAAAATGTTGACAGATAAATGGATAAAGGTGAGGCACGTGTGTATAGTGGAATATTATTTAGCCATAAAAAAGAAGACAATTCTGCCGTGTGTACAGCATGATGAACCTGAAGGGTGTTAGGCTAAGTGAAGTAAGTCAACAAAAGACAATTACCATGTACTCTTATATGGGGAACCTTAAAACACACAATAACCGAGCTCATAGGTAGAGTACAGATTGGTGGTTACCAGAAGTAGGGAGTGAGCAAAATGAGTGAAAGGGATCAAAGGGTACAAATTCCCAGTTAAAAATAACTGGGCATGTAATGTGCATTATGGTGACTGTAGTTAATAATACTGTATTGCATATTTGAAAATTGCTGAGAGTATCTCACAAATGAAAAAAAACACTTCAGTTTAAAATTCAGAGTAATAAGCACAGTCTGGATTTCTTAGTTTTTCTATTTAATTTATATAAATATTTTACAAAAAATGAAATGCAAAGGAAGAAAATCTGAAGGTTCAGCAGTTTTTGACATGGCTTCTATGTGTGGATAAACGACTCCTGGGTCACTTTGTGTTACAGTCAATGCAGAATCATGCTGCGGTGTTCCGTGTGGGCAGCGTCCTGCAGGAAGGCTGTGAGAAAATCACCCAGCTCTACGGAGACCTAAAGCACGTGAAGACCTTTGACAGAGGTGAGCAGGCCCTAGGCCCCTGCACACGGTTAGGATGTCCTGTTCAGCGATGACTTAGCCCCACCCTATCTGTCCCTCACGGTGCCTTTTGTGTCCCCAGGAATGGTCTGGAACACTGACCTGGTAGAGACCTTGGAGCTGCAGAACCTGATGCTCTGTGCACTTCAGACCATTTATGGAGCAGAGGCCAGGAAGGAGTCACGTGGCGCCCATGCCCGGGAAGACTACAAGGTGCGCCTTCCTGACATACTCTTGTGCACCCGGTGTCCTCCCCATGGGCATCACTCAGTCCCTGACAGACCCTGTGGCTTCTCCCCATTTTACTTCATTTTGAGTAAAATGAGAAAAGTGAATTGAGAACCTTGCCTTTTCTTTCCTCCTGGTAACGTTTACACCTGTGTTCTCACTGTATTTGTACCACATAACTTTTTTCTGGCTTTGGGTCAGCATCTCCTGCCACGAGTTGGCATCTCTAGGCAGAGTGCACTTTTCCTCACTAGGGTGAAGATTAGCCTGCAACCTGAGTACTGTTGCCAGAAAATGCTACCTTAGGGATTAAAAATGATGAGTAAATCATTCGGGGACTGTGGTCATGGGGCCTCATCTAGGGACCACTATTTTTTTAAAGAAGCTGATTTTTATATAGAGCATACTTGTCAGATTCTTCCAGAAAAGAGCACTCAGCTTATCAGAGCAAAAAGTCATGAACAGAGGAGCTTAGGGCAAATGTCACTTAAAGATGAATGACATCAGCAAGCCCTGAGCCACTTCTCTTGGACAAGCACAGAGTTGGGTCCAGAACAATGGTGGGGTCTCTGACAGTCTTGCCAGCCTACCAGGTAGGGTGGGTCGGGGATTGGCTAAGCAAGAGGGTCTTGATTTACTGTGAAATTTTACTAATTGACCCTTCACCAGTTGGGGCTGAACTAGATTTGCTGTTTGCATGGGGTGATGGAAGAAATTGGTAAGCACATTTGTCCTGTGTACAGAAGGACTGAAAGCTTCTCTGTGGGTTGGCAGCTCTGTGGCTGCAACGGAGGCTTCATTTCGTTCAGTCAGAACCCACTCACCCTGGGAGAGCACATCCCATTCCTTACAGGCTTAGGAGAGAATGTGCTGTGGCTCACTTGCCTCTGCCGCCCCACCCCAACCCCTACACACACACACACACACACACACACTCTCTCTCTCTCTCTCTCCCTCCCTCTCTCCCCCCTCCCTCCCTCCCTCTCTCTCCCCCCACCCCTCTCTCTTTTGCCTCACTCCACAGAAATAGCAAGTATTTAGATCTTTGGGGTTTTATTTGAAGAGGCTCTTGTATAGCTTATCCACTACCATGTGCGAGTTACTGCTTAACAGCATCTAGCTTCTCTAAGAGATTTTGAAAATTTTGATTTACAGTCAAACCTCAGTTCTTGATGTCTCCCACCTCAAACAGTTTGGTTGTCAAACAGAACTTCGGTTCTCGGCCCAACAACTCTTTCATGCTGATAACCTGTATGATCAGCCATGTGTCTATCAGGTGACAGAGGAGAGAACATGCGAGTATGAATATGACTACGTTTTTGAAAAAATGGCTTTTTGAGCAGCCTTCTGGAATGAGTTAAGTTTGAGAACCAAGGTTCCACTGTAATTGCTAAGAGTGAAGCATTCAAATAAAAAAGGCTGAAAGAAGTTGCAGTCTCCTAGAGTACAGAGTAAAAAGACGAGAGGAAGTATTTGATGAACTTTTAAGTGCATAAAAGCACAGAGGTGGAACTCTGGACCCTCTGCCTGTGCAAACCCACTGCCTGGCTGTGTGGCTTTCCACCATTAGCTCTTTAGCTGTGGTGGAAATGGGATGAGTAACAGCTAGGGATCTGGGATGGGCTAGTACAGAGTGAGGGGCTTACCGGTAACTGTGGAGGCTGGGGGCTGGTACATCGTGGTTCTCCCTTCCCCTGTAACTGGTACTTAGTTGCACCCTGTTACGTGCTATGTGTTCTTTCAGATGAGATGTACACAAGTGGTTTTTACTAGGAATAATAGAGGGATAGACGTAGGTTGGAAGACGGACTAGAAAGGCCCTGGCTCTCTGAACAAGGTGTGCTTAGCACAGTGGGACCTCCTTGTTGAGGGGATGTGGGGTTCATATCAGACCAGTCTCTCATGTATGATTTTAATGAGTTTGCCATGTTTTGTGGTTATATTGCTGTTAGAGTACTAAGAACTTGGGAATGTAATTGTCAGTGGTGTTTTCTGAAATAAACTTAACCTTCTTGGCCTCAGGTGCGGATCGATGAGTATGACTATTCCAAGCCCATCCANAAGTGGTTTTTACTAGGAATAATAGAGGGATAGACGTACGTTGGAAGACGGACTAGGAAGGCCCTGGCTCTCTGAACAAGGTGTGCTTAGCACAGTGGGACCTCCTTGTTGAGGGGATGTGGGGTTTATATCAGACCAGTCTCTCATGTATGATTTTAATGAGTTTGCCATGTTTTGTGGTTATATTGCTGTTAGAGTACTAAGAACTTGGGAATGTAATTGTCAGTGGTGTTTTCTGAAATAAACTTAACCTTCTTGGCCTCAGGTGCGGATCGATGAGTATGACTATTCCAAGCCCATCCAGGGGCAGCAGAAGAAGCCATTTGAGCAGCACTGGAGGAAGCACACCCTTTCCTATGTTGATATCCAGACTGGGAAGGTAGGTGGGGAATGTGGTTTGCTCACATGTGCACAAACACATGTCATTTGATGAACTGGGAGAAGCACCATGGATTTAAGCCACCTGCTGATAAGTTGAGACACCACTGAAAAAGATACTGTCAGTCAGGCTTCTCTGCCTGGAAACAGAATCCAGCCTGGGTGGGTGTGCAGAAGGGCCGGCTTTCCACAGCCTTGGCGCTGGGCAGGGGGTGAGCACCCAAAGCCTGGTGGCAGGGTCTAAAATGGTGATTCCTGACCCCATGGAGGGTGGGGGTGGGACAGGAAAATCCTGCTTTTCCTCTCCCCTCCCATTGGTTAGACCACCTGGGAGCAGCCTCAGGGAAGCCCAGGGGATGCTTGGAGGAGCAGAGACAGGGTGGGGTGTACAGGGCCTAGGAATGGACCAAAGTGTTTACCGCTAAGCATTTCTTAGCTTGTAAGGATAATCTTGATCCTTTTATCTGGGTATTTAGAAAGCCAGTTGTGCTCTGTGGTCATCACTTAATGTAGTTTAGTCTAGGCAGTCATGTTCATACTTTTTTACGAAGGCTATTTTCTGGTTGTATGGGAAGACATCAGACCTTCCTCTCTCAGTACAACCCTGTTTTTAGTAATGTTTGGAGGTTTTGATGATTATTAAAGAAATACATGCTGATGTTAGAAAGTACAGAAGGCATAAAAAGAATAAAATAAACAGTTGTAAGTTCACCAATTAGAAATATCCTGGGTGGGTGGGTTGGGATGGGAGTAAAAGACAGAAAACTATACTTGAACAACAATTAAAATAAAATTTAAAAAATATAAATCCTTTATTGTCATTTGGAAATACTTCTTTTGTGTGTGTGTGTAGAGATACTCAGTTACTAGGAGGAAAAATGGAAGAAAACACAGTATAAAGATATTTCAAGTATGACAGTACATACAGGCTTTTACCTACTTCTCGGACATTTTTGTAAAGCATCAAGAATTGTGTATTTTAGTTGCTGTTCTACTACATGGATTTGCCATGGTTACGTAGCTAGTCCCCTGCTATGCATTTAGATAATTTTCAAGTTTGTTGTTGAAAATATGCCCTATATACTTTTGTTTTTCAGTATCTGCATATTTGTCTGAAAATCTGTTTTTATAGTTAATTTTTCAAAAGAGCATAAGAAAGTTGCTGTTAGTACATCTTTGTGTCCCAACTTACCACCAACTCTTCTGTTCAAGGTCTCGCTGGAATACAGACCTGTGATCGACAGAACTTTAAACGAGTCTGACTGCGCCACAGTGCCCCCAGCCATTCGCTCCTACTGAGGAGACTGGAGTTGACCTGCTTTTGTAATTATGTATTATAGCTCCCACGTTCAGAACGTAACTGTATGAGAAATCTTTGCTCTAGAGAAGAAGGCATGCCCTCACAATAGGGATCATCTACCCAGTGGTTAGCAACTTGCCAGTAATTAAAGCCAAAAGAGTTACACTTACCTTTATCCTTGTTTCATTTTTGTGAAATAATGAAAGTTGGCAGGATTCTTAAATAAAACGTAAGTTACAAACTGAGGTGGATGTAAATGGATTTCCTGCCTCCCCACTTTCACAAACACTTCCTACTTGTTCTTAACAAACAAATGGTTTCTTGTGTGAACATATGTCCTGAAGCATTTAAATAACGAAATACTAAATGAAACCAATGTGAATTTAAATGGATTTCTTCCCTCCCCACTTCTTTCAGGTGCCACCAGCGGTCCAGTTCTTGTCTCAGTGTCAGCTTCTCTGGAATCCAACAAGGCAGTTACGTTCATTCATTGCAGATCCTATTTCTCAGTTCTAGAGATTGTCTTAAAATTCTTAAAGTTTGTAAATATGTTGAATATTTACATGATTTCAAAGTCTGTTGTATTCAGAGCTCACCTCCTTAATTGTCCCTGCACCCTCTCTCCACCCCCCAGAGCATCACTTTATTTTTCTAGTGTTTTAAGAAGAAAAAGCAAATAGATATGTGCATTCCATGAACGATATATCCTGGGGTCGGTTATTCCTTATCATCAGTAGAGTTGCTCTCAGTCCTTCTGAGGCTTCACAGTACCCCACTGCTGCATGGAACTTATCCCCTAGTGCAGACCATCTGTGTTGTTTCCAGCGTTACAGATGCCGCAATGAATAACTTTGTGTGTGAAGTCATTTTCTTTGCCAGTTTCTTTGAGGTGGAGTCTTAGGTGTATAATTGCTGGGTCACCTTTTGTCAGATGTCGCCAAATTGTCTTTCCTACCAGCAATGTGTGAGAGTCCTGCTTTGCAAAGAAATGCAATGGCAAGCTTCTGGGTGTTAATGACTCACATAATGAGAAGTTTTATCTTAGTATAGCTTCTCTTCTATTTTTTTTTCATTGTCATTGTTTACATTTTTTTGAGGTGTAATTGGCAGAGGGTAAACATTCACCAACCCCAAATACCTACCTCCCCCTTTCTCCGCACCAGTCCACAGGGAACTACTGATCTGTTTCCCATTCTTACAGGTTAGTTTGCATTCTCTACATTTTTCAAGGTGCTCCCTTACTTTATTTTTAAGTTTTTTATTATTGATTTTAGGGAGAAAAAACATAGATTTGTTGTTCCATTTATTTAATACATTCATTGGTTGCTTGTATGTGCCCTGACCAGAGATCAAATAAACCCTCAACCTTGTCATATTGGGATGACACTAACCAACTGAGCTACCCAGCCAGGGCTAGGCATTCTCTACATTTATGTAAGTGGAAACATACAGTATGTTATATCTTTGCTTTCTCTACTCAGCATGGTAATTGAGATTCATCCATGCCTCTGAGCCAGTAGTTCACGAGCAAGGAGACTGGTCTGTTTCATGGGTTGAGGGCTACCTCCAGGGTGTCAAAACTCCTTGCCCTGCCCCAAGCCACACTTCTACCACCAAAGAAAGCTCTCAGGCAGAGTTGCAGGTTCTTGGGGCAAGAAGCAAGGGGCTGCACAGATCCAGTGAGTGCTGAGGGACAGCATCAAGTGTCTGCAACCCAACCACAAATACAGCTGTGACAGTCACACAAAGGAGAACGTTACTTCAAGTGGCACTGAGTCTACAACCTCAGGAAACTGGAATCTAACAACAAATGGAGCTACTAAAAAGTCCTAAATTTCAATCAGTAGTTTCATTATTGGTAGTAATGTTGGCATTTATCTTTGGAATTGTGTAGTGTAAGTTAAAGCTAATAGGTAATTATATTACTTAAGACTGAAAGCAATTTTTTTTACAAAAGGAAACATTCAAAATCAGAGGTGAAAACCCTATAATATTGTGTAAACCCATTCTTTGTTCTAAAGTACTGGCATTTCCTAGTGCCACCCTAGTGCCAGTGGACACCCCAAGCACCTGGACTGTGGCCTGCATACCATATCCCACTGCAAGGGACCAGGCCTCCTCGGATTCTAGATTCCTGGGCTGAGGAAGGAAATGTGTAAGATGTACCCAAATAGTTTTCTAATTGAGAGCCAGGAAACCACCAGAGACCACTAAGACCATGTCAGAGGGTGAATGGAAGCCAGCAAACAATAATGATCACATCCGACTGAAACACTGAACGTATTAAAGTGTCTAATATCTAATGTTGAATGTGTAGCCCTGGCTGGGTAGCTCAGCTCAGTTGGTTAGAGTGTTGTCCCAAACACCAAGGTTGCATGCAGGTTTGCTCTCTGGTCAGGGCACCAGAGAAGCAACCAATGAATGCACGAGTAAGTGGAACAACAAATCAATGCTCTCTCTTTCTCCCTAAAATAAATAAATAAATTTAACATATAATGATAGTTAAAAAAAAAGAAAAACAGCCAAAACCTAACAAAAACATAATTGGTCACTCTTGGAAGTAACTAGGGCACCAATTCCTAACACTGAAAGTGGACATTTAAAGGAAAATAAACAATTATCCTGCCTTTTTCCTAAAAACTGCAACTCAGGATAACCTAGTTGATTAGGGAAAGTTCTTTACAGAGGAATTCCTATAAATAAATAAGGAATAATAGGATTTGAAGACCACCATTTAGCAATCCCTCATATAGTGGTTCTGGAACTTGTGTGCACAGGTCATCTCACTGAGAGATTGTTAAGGAATTCATGTCCAAAGGCCACACTTTGAAAACCACCTGCACGGAATGATGTGCTCCAACAAACATGAAGGAGGTCATTTTCATGAGAAAACAAAAACAACTGACTACTGCAGACAGCTTCATCCCGACCACTAGATACAATGAGAAGGTGTATGCCAGAGGGTTTTGTGAACTAAGTCAAAGTGTTAATACAGGATTTTGAGCAACATTTAGGCATTAGGATAATGAATTAAAAGCGTAGGTCCCCCTGAAGCACAACAGGAGAACAATGAAAGGGCCAATTAGGATTCAAAGAAATAATTGTCATGGTTTTCTTGTCTGTCTCCTCCTTCTGAACCAGAAACCTTCAAACTATTTTCATGAGTATTTGGAGACCAAGAAAGCCACCCGCACAGGTAGCCTGGAAGTGTAAGTTTCTATGGGACTCCTCTAGTTGAGCCATGGGACAGAATATTTCACACCAGAAAGGTTTATAAAATGTGTTCGCAGTTTTTAAATGAACCCACCCGTACTAGGGGAACTGACAAACTAGACAAGTAAAAAGAAAATGTGAGTCAAGATACACAAGTAAAAAGAAAATATGATTCAAGATACAAGGAAAATAGAATAATATCCAAAAAGATTATGTGGATAATTTCTAATATGGATTAAAAGAACCAAATGGCAAGACATACAGTGAAACATTCTGACTTGCACTGCCATAGCAATAACCGTAACCACATGGCTGTTCACATTTAAGTTCATTAAAATTAAAATTCCATTCCCAACCTATCTTCATCCATTTTCAGGTGTTTGGTAGCTACACGTGGCAAGTAGCTATCACACTGGACAGCATATACAAAACTGTTATCTTTGCAGAAAGTTCTATTGGCCAATGCTAATGTGGACATTCACTAGTATCTAAGAAATCAGCATATACTTGATAAATTGACCACTACTCAGTAAGAAGCCTGACAAAATGGTAGGGCATACATTTTCATACTGAATTCTGCCAAGAATATAGAAAAGGAAGGGGAAGGCTGGGTGTGCTGGGCTCTGTCCCCTAGAATTCTACACCAGAGTTTGTAAAAGGTAAAGTGACTGAAGAAGGAAAGTTACCCATTTTGCTAGCGTCACAATGCAGCTGATGAGAAGACATAGGTAATTTGTTAAGGTAAGATGCACACAAAACTCATCCTCCATTTGTTTAACATATTTATAGAGAAGTAATTGTACACCAAAGATGGAATGAACAAGAAGGTGGGCCGTGGAAAGTGTTACAAATTCCAGCATCCAGATAGAACCAATGTTTAGAAAAATTCTAAGGATAATGGAAGAGCCATTTCCCAATTAGCCCAGAGAAATTAGACTAAAAGGAAAGACTGGCCTGAGATTTGATACATCGTGTAGTAACGTTAATGTACAGAAGAAAGCAGTGTTGTCTTTCAGTTTATTTCCCCCTCCATCCAGGAGCACCATTTAAATGGAAAGTTTAGAACAGACCTGGTTAGGAGGGAACTGAATCCCGAGATAGGCGAGGAGATAGTGGCAAGCACATCAATACTTTAAATGACTGAGTCAGCAGGACCAGGGGCAGGAGATGATCTGCCTCCTCTTGGCAGAAGGTGATCTCCATTGTTGCTGTACATCTTCGCAATGTGGTGAAGGATCCCAGGCAATGCCCCTCATCAATAACAATGACATGAAGGCCTTGTTGTGCCCCAGCAGTGCAGCACAGGTGTGCCACCCACTTGGGTGTGCCACCCACATGTAGTGCTCAGCCTCACAGAGCCAGAGGTTCCTTGGAGATGGGTGCAGTGAAGGGAGAGACAGAGCCTGCCTGGTTTGTGAGTGCACCAGGCCTATCTGGTGAATCCTTTCTAAGTGCATTTGTCGATTTATATGGATATACATGGGGCAGGGGTGATTTTTCTACAAATCTTTATTTGCTACTAATTAATCTCCCATTTAAAAGTCAACCTTGCCACTACTGAGGTAATGCAGAAAAAACAGACAGCAAGCAAATTGCCCATTTGGTCTTAGGCCAACCATGGTTTTCTCATCAGCAAAATGTGGACCTTAGTACAATACCTTACAAACAGGTGCTAATATGAGGATCACATGAAGTAACACTTAAGCACTTAAGGTAGATTCTAGCTCATTGTGAGCAGCCAGTGAGTGATTTTTACCTTGAATGAATCGTTGCCCACCCCAAGAACTAAACAGAAGATAGAATGGGGGGCCCTTTTGGGCCCCAGAGATGGCGTTGGCTGGGTCCATCTAGGTTGGAGAATGGGTCAAGGGTCTGTGGAAACTGGTGTCACTGTGGAGAGAGGGAAGCAGGGGCCCTCTGCAGCCGAGGAGGTGAGCAACGAGATGTTTCTTGCTGAAATTTCCCTATGCACACTGTACTAGAAAACTTCCAATTTGGGTTGGAAAATCACAGTTATTAACTTCGTAGAGATCTAAAGAACAAAATAAGAGCCAGAGATGGGATCTAAAGATGGGATTTCAAAAACTACAGATCAAAGAGCTGTGGAAAATCTAGAAAGGACTGTTCAAGTGATGTGAATACTTCATGAGGTGAAAACAAGAAATCACTTAATTCACCGGGTCATAAAAAAAAAATCCACATTGTTGAAAAAGTTTGAGGATTAGTACTGCGGTTGAATGCCATGGTCACAAAATATTTTAATTTCTTTGTAGAACTTGTGAGAACTCTCCATAATGTGGCCCGGTGTTAAGTGGGGCAGAGGATAACAGTTGGGAGAATGATCGCTGGTCAGATCTGCAGCTGTGCCCAGAGCGCTAAATAATGGATTCGTGACCACAGGGAGCAAAGTCTCAGGTGCCTCCAATAAAAGGCCACGTTCTTGGCTCCCATTCCTCCCACATTCTGGTAAGACATGCTTCCCAGCTCTGAGGATGAAACAAGTCAACGACCATTGAATCAGGAACTTAAAAACCTTCGAACCTGGAAGTCTATGAATGCCCAGGAAAAAACTGCGTCCGGACCTGGACAGGAGGGGCGAGCTGGCGGACAGGAGCGGGACTTGAGTGCCCTTAAGCGGGGACCTCGCTAAAAACAGTCGCACAACCGTCCAAATGAAGGCAGTGTCTATCACTGGGAGACGGGGACAGCCTGCCCGGGGGAGTGAGGGGTCCCGGGTCCGCAAGCATTTAGAGCCTCTCGTGAGGCCCGGGAAAAGCGCGCTGGGACAGGGTCTGTAAAAACCAAAGACATGCCAACGGCGTTCTGCCCTCAATCACATTAGCCTTCACGACTCTTTTGGTGCATGAATTAAACGTGCGGGGGTGGAACCCCTTCCGGTACTCAATCCTCACGCGCGCTCGGCGGACCTGACGCAGGCGGTACCCAAACCCGGAAGCGGCCGACAGCAAGGAAGCTGGGCTGCAAGGGATTGGTAACGTCAGGCCCCGTGACCTTCCCCGAGACACGCACTTCCGGTTGCTTCTGGAAGTGGAATGAGAACCAGGCCACGCCCTTGGCAGAGGCGGAAGTGCAGTTACCCTAAGGCATTTAGTGTCTCCTCCGACTCCCCAGCCTAGCCTCACCCCTGGGCCCATGGCCGCCTACCCCTACCGTCCGGGCCCCGGGGCCGGTCCCGGCCCGACCCCCGGCCCAGCCGCAGGCGCGGCGCTGCCGGACCAGAGCTTCCTGTGGAACGTCTTTCAGAGGTGAGATCCGGCGTGCGGGCGCTTGCGGGAGTCTGCCAGCCTCTGCTCCTCCACCCCCTCAATCCCCGGCCTACTCGCAGCCTCTCCGCCTCCTGCTCAGTTTTCACCCGTTGCCTCTCCCGGGCCTCGCTCGCTCCCATCCCACCCCCGCCTCTCTCTAGCCTTCACTCTAGCCTGCCTCCGGTCTCTCCCGGTCTCTTCCCTCCTCTAGCCTTTCCCCGTCCTTCTGGCCTCCTGCCCCAACTGCCCCCCACAACCCAGCAGTTCCCGAGGCCTCCGCTCTGCCCACTCTCCCTCCTCCCCTCCGGTCCCTGGCCCTGCCCTTGCCCCCTTTTATCTCCGGGTCTTCTCAGGCGCCGGACCTCTCGTGGAGTGGAGCCTGCCTTAGACGCCAGGGACTTGGCGTCAACCCCTCCCCCTAACCTCCAAAAACCCTCAGTTGAGGGGAGGGCTCTTGCTGTTCCGGAAGATTCTCCTGGCGATGCTAGTTTTCGATAAACAGAAACAAGACTCTGGCCCAGCGCTATTAAAATGCCAACAGCCAGGAAAGAAGCTGGGACGTGATGGCTGCCAGGATAGGTGATCTTTACCTGAGGACTTTCTGTCTGTGGCCGTCCTTCCAGTGAATAAATGACGGAAACTTGGGTGACGCATGGCCAGGGAATGACTAGATTGAGAAAATCTTTTCTTGTTTGTGAACAAGAGAGAACCTGGTGCAGGTGGAACTCGGGCCAAGGGAGAATCGAAGGGAAAGGCCTGGAAACCAACTTGGACTTTGTCAGGTGGGGTGCTTAGGATGAGGGAGGGGCCCCAGCGTTTCCCTTGTCTCCCGAAGAACAAAGTGGAAGCTCCAAGGGAAGAAACGTGCCAGAACTAATGTTGGATGGACAGTGGGATTAAATGTTTTGCTTGCATAGTTTGCTTTTGTAATCACCAGGTGAACTGGTCTTGATTTTGTAGGGTTGATAAAGACAGGAGTGGCGTGATATCCGACAATGAGCTTCAGCAAGCACTGTCCAACGGTGAGTGGGACTTGGTCATCAAGACTTCTAAACTGCAAGCCCGACCCCCCCCCCCATCTAATTATTATTGGCAGGTGCTGGAGGCGGATCTGACTTATTTTTCCAAGTGGCCCTGTGTGTGTTGTGTCAGTGCTGCTAGAGTGCCTTGCAGAGTGCAACTGTGTGGATCAGCGTGCAGAACCTCTGTTTGAGAAATGCAGGTTGGAGGTGTAGGTTTTAGGGAGGGATAGAAGTTTAGACTTATACAGCAGATAATCCTTCCAGTATCTTGAAGATTATTGAATTTCTTAGGTAACTGATCTCTGCAACCCTGCTGGAGAGGACCACCAAGGTCCAGTGACCATCAGATTGGGGAGGTGGTCTTGTCAGTGACAGAATTAGAAGCATTCAGACAAGGAAGAGGGTTCTTGTGGGTGGTGTGTTACCGGCTGTCCCTGGAGTTGAGTATTTGCCAGTGTCAGTCCACACTATTAATCCGTGGAATTGCTGTTAGAGATCTTTCACTTTATTAAATGTCCTGACTATGGTGTCCTTTTTTTAATCCCTCAGATGCACTGTCCTTTCTGATTCTTACATTTGTGGCTTGCCTTACCACTAGAAATATGCTAGAAAAGGGATTGATTTTAAGATGTAATAAAGATGTTGAAAGGCTCATTTTTATTAGTTTTTAGTAGTGGCAAGCAGTTTGATTCTATAGAAAGACTGGACTAGGGAGTGGAAAAGACCAAGGGTACACACCCTGCCTCCCAGTGTTGGAGATGGTGTTAGAGAAGGCAGAGCCCCTCGCTGTTAGCACATACCAGGAACTCAGCGTTAATGTGTATTTCATTGTCTCATGATTTGCGTGAAGCTGAAGATTTGTATTTAGAAAGGTAGATGCCACTGACTTTATTTCCACTATTTAACATGTGTAGGCCACAGATGTTGGTATACAGTTTCACATGTATAGATTATTTTCACATGTATATAGATTATTTTCAGAAAATTTAGAAATTCCATTGCTTCCATCTTGACGATTATGCCGTCTTGATTCTTCTCTGAGCATTATTTACCCCTTTTTATTTTTAATTTCTGTCCCCAGTGCTTGAGTTACATTAGGGCAAGTAGAAGACAGGGTTGCCAGAAAGATGAAAGATGTCCAGAGCACCTGAAATCCAGCAGGCTACAATCTGGCAAATCCTGGCTTAAAACTTGGTAAATATTGACCATAATAGATGATTTCTTCACGTCATATGTTAATTGTGGCAGATGTAAAGCTGTTGGCCAGGACAGTGAGAGTGCCCCATGGGGTCAGTCTTTCTTTTGAGCTCTTTTCCAGTGAGGGAGGACTGATCTTCAGTCCCCTTGGACATCTTTTTGTCCGTTTGCTGTTTAGTTTGGAGAGTGCCACCCAGGTTTAGGGCTTGTGTGAAACCTGTGCAGTTGGGAGTGATGGTCGCATCCTCTGAATCTGTCCACCTAGGGTGGGCTCAGGGGACCAGCCTCCCTGGATCAAACCCAGGCTCTACCAGTTCTAGGAACATGACCTGGAGCAGGGGCTTGACCTTTCTGGGTCTGTGTCCCACAGTTACTGGGACGGTAGATGGAGGAGATGCATGTAGAGCACTGGTGAGGGATGAGGAATAGTGGTGTCACTCCCACTGTTACTGGCCAAAGGGCCACCTCGAGTCTGATGGCTTTTCTTTTCTGCATGACAGTGGTGGTGATGGTCATCATCTAGTGAGCATCCACTACAGGTGGGCAGCATGCCACGCACTTCGCAAACCTTGTCCCATACTCAACGTTGTTGTTTGAGCCCCTCGGGTGTGAGTGGGGGACCCTCTGTTCTGACCTAAGGGTTGGGCTCCTGTGTCTTCACTAGAGGTGTCAGTATGCCCCCCTGGTTATGCTTGTTATTGGAGCATATGGCTCTTTACTCTGTCACAACATAGTCTTGAACTCCGCTGCTACTAAATCTCAGCCAGGAGCCTGCTTGAGATCGTTCCCCCCTTCTGAGGTGCTTAGAAATTAATACCTGGATTAACCCAGTGCATGTGGGGACCCATCTCACAGTGGCCCCTTTAGAGTCACTTTTCTTGAATTGCCCTGTGGGATTCCCTCAGCTTTTGTTGGGACCATTATACTAGCCCCATGAAGCAGTCATTTAACCTGACAGAGATGGCCTTGCGGTCACTGTGCCCTCTGGGGCAGCCCCAGAGAAATGACCATGTCACTTCTCACTGGGAACGTGGTGCTTCCTGGGTACTAAGCAGCTGTGATGATTGGTCTGTTTTGTTTGTATTTTACAAACACAGTTTTTTAACACAGTACCTGCTATAAAATTTTAATTAAATTTGTGGTGCACTGGTAACAAGAATTTAGAGTTTAGGAGGTAGTTTCATGGACGTAGCCTTAGACTCCTCACTTTCTTCCTACTTTTCTCCAACATAATTAAAATTTACTTTCATGACTGAATGTCTTTAACAACTTCTTTTTTAAAAATTTGTTATTTTTTTTTTTAAGGAGAGAGACAGAGGAAGAGGGGTGGGGAGTGAGACAAACAGCGATTTTTTGTTCCACTTATTTATGCATTCATTGGTTGCTTCTTGTACGTGCCCTGACTTGGACCCACAACCATGGTGTATCAGTACAGCACTCTAACCAACTGAAATACCCAGACAGGGCTTCATAAAGGGTAGTGATTAATGAGTACAGGTTTCTATTCCTTTCACAACATCCCAGAGTAGGTGACAGTATTACCACCACCTTACTTGCCCTTTGTAGCTTTCACATGGTAAAGTCAGGATTTGAATCCAGAAGTGTGCTGCTGGTGCATCTCTGTGTCCCTGCTCGTGTTCTGCTCGGGGTTGCTCCTCAGTCAGGCCCTCGCTGACCTTGGTGCTTTCCCACTGTCTTTTCATGTTGGTAACCAAATGCTTCTGGTGCCCTGCTGTGTCCACCCCAGCCTCGAATCTCTGTTCCTTCTGTCTAGAATGCCTGCCTCTCTTCCTGAAGATGGACTCCACCTACACCACCTTGCTTTCAAGTCCCTTTGCTCCCACGTTGGTGTGCCGCCGCCCCCCCCCCCCCCTTTTGAACAGCATTTCTTTTTCTTTGGTGTGTTCCTTTCTCTTCACCTTCTGTAACCATTTTTGTGGCTGTCTCCTCCTGAACAAAGGCCAAGCTGCTTACTGGATAGACAGTGTTGGTTCTCCTTGCTCCTTGAATTCCTGTAGCTGATATGATTGACATTGCTTTCAGTTCTGATTTTTCTCTCAGGAGTAGGCTTCTGTTTTCACATTAGAACTAGGCCATTGGTCCACTTCAGGAAATTATTTTTAGTAGTTTGTTGCTGGTGAGCAACTGGAGTTACAGAACAGCGTGGTCTTTCACTTCAGTTAGACCTGTGGTTTGGAGTGCTCTCTGTTTAAAGTCGAGCTGAAACTGTCTTGGAAAAGGGCTTTTGTAGGTCCCACACACTGACTCCTTTGTAGGAAAACCTCCAGAAACGACTGCTCTCAGGACATGTGTGGCCAGTGGGTCTGAAGAGAGAGGGCACTGTTCTTGTGCCTTCATTTTAAAATAACTTGTCACAAACTGTCTTGGCTTTTAGGTACTTATTTATTTATTTATTTATTTATTTTACTTTCATGCTATTTTTTGGAATTAAGGGAAATTAATTTTGCTCAAGCCTCTTTTTTGTGCTTTAAGGTTTGCCTTGACATAAGATATTGGTGTATTTTGAGGAGACATTTTTTAGCTCTGCTTATTCATAGATTCTTTTAAAGGCATTTTTATCAAAATAGAATTTCAGCTTTCTTTGGGAACCCATATTTGAAAGAATGAGAGAAATGAGACCATCCAAGCAGATAGTCCCTATAGTTGCATCCCTGTCCTGTCCCAACCCAGTGTCATGGGTGATGGTGTTTGTTGCCCAGATGTACCAGAGGGAGTGAGGTTCACCTGCAACCCCCATCTGCCTGTTTGCAGGCGTGGGCTAACTCAGCAGGCTGGGTTACTCAGAGCCTGCACGTTTCCAGGAAGGGCCCGTTGGATGACTGGCTGCCTCTGGAATGTTCTGACTAATAAAGAGTGTTTCACCCACTGAGGGCCTTAATTGCATTTTACCCGTTTGCCTGGAAAATTCTGTTTGGTGCTGGCAAGCACCTGTCTTCCCCCTGGGCTCCCTGGCTCAGGGGAGCTCCTCTGGTTGACCATCAGCACTTCACATGTGTCATGAGCCTCTCGCTGGAGGATCAAGCTTGTCCTTTGTGACCACATGTGGCACTCTGGAAGCTGTGCCTGGTCTCCCCAGTCTTGTCACAGTGCCTTTCCCTCTGCTGGTTTGACTTTCTGTCCTTTTGCTGCACCAGACTGAGCATGAGTGTTGTCCTAGCTAGTTATCGAGCCTGAGGGAAGTCTGGGGACCCTTAGTACAGCCTGTCACATCTGCTCTTCCTAGAAACTTGCCCACCAGCATTTCAGATACAAACAAGGAAGGTTGGTGGGATTGGATGGCCTGACTTTGCCAGTAGGTTATTGCACAAGCCTGGGCAGGTCACAGCGTTCCTGGCCTCGGTGTCTTTGGGTGTAAAAACACGACAGCTGAAGTTGAGATCCCTTTCCCCCTCCAGCCAAACCCATCTCCACCAGGTGCCACCCTGCCTGGTCCAGAACTGCAAGACAATGTCAGATATACCCAAATGGAGTTCACAGTGTTCACCGTTCGACACTTGCATTGTTTTAATTTTCATTAATGTTAACTACTACAGTGATTAGACCCAAAGTTTCATAGAACATGTTTCTAGAAGGGGCATTTATCAGATCAAAGGGTATAGGCATTGTTGTGCTCTTAGTCAGTGTTCAGTCAGCTTTTCAGAAAGACCATATTTCTAGTCATGGCTGTTTGAGGCTGTAACCGAAGATGACTGGTGAAACGTGGGATTTTGCTGAATCTAAAGAGGCACCAAAGTCCTCGCACATCCATGCGCTGAATGGCATCCCGTGCCTGTGGCACTTCCACCCCCTCCTCACAGGTTCCCCTGGCAGAAAAGCCCAGGAAGGCTGGATTCTGGGTCTGCTGCAGGAAAGCACACAGAGACAGCCAGTGATGATGGGGAAAGTCTTTTCCCCCTCAAAAAAGATTCTAAGTACTTAGGTATTTCAGTTGTACGTATGCAAGATGTTGTGAAGACTTAACCCATCACCATCAATAAAGTCTTCATGAACCAAAATTTAAGTTTATGGTTAATAGGACATAATTTCAAGAAAGAAAACTCTTTGGAGAGTAAAAAGATGATATAGTTGGCCAAAAAGTTCATTTGGGGTTTTTTTCCCATTAGATGGCTCTTACAGTGCTTAGTTGTCTTTAATGTCATCTGAAACAATTTTGTTAGATTGTACTGTGACAGCTGTCACAACAGCATGCATTCTGAAAACTTAGCAAAATTGGTGAATTTTTGTGTAGCTATTTTAATATTGAAGATAGAATAAAATAGCAACATTTTCAGCATATTATGCTTTATTATTTCAGGAAATGTAAAATTGGAACTGAAACAAAAATTTGTGCAGTGCTTAGAGAAAGTGCTGTGACTGATCAAATGTGTCTAAAGTGGTTTGTGAAGTTTTGTGCTGGAGATTTCTTTCTGGACAGTGCTCCATGGTCAGACCAGTTGAATTTGATAGCAATCAAATCGAGACATTAATTGAAAACAGCATTATACTATGTGGGAGATAGCTGACGTACTCAAAACATCCAAATCAATAAAGTTATTGGTGAAAATGAAAAAAATTATGTTTCATTTTACAGAAAAAAAAAAAACAAGGACTTTTTTTGGCCAACACATATCACAGAGCAGACTGAGGAGGGAGCAGATGTAAATTCCTAAAAATCAGTTGCACGCTTGGAGTTTAAGTGGGAAAACGCTGAAGTCCCCTATGGTGACTGACTACCCTGTAGACTGCAGCTTGTTCCATAAGCATGCATTTGTGCGTCGTTGCTTCAGGTTTTAGCACTGTTTCCAAATTATGGGTGAAAACTTGTGTACTCAATTTACAGGGGAAATAGTAGTGTTTCCCAGTTTTTTGTTTTGGGATTTGGGGGGAGGCAGGAGGGCTCTTTGAGATGAAGTTGAGACAATACAGTGAACATATATTTCTGTATAAAAATCTGATAGGAAATCTTTTGCAATCTGGGTGGTTCTGGTGTTTCTGTACACATCGCTTACTGGAAAGAGCAAATGGGAATGTTTGAAGTCACAGCTGGCCCAGGAAACCTGGGAGAGGCTTGCTGGGGGTGAAGGGCTTGTGGAAAAACCCAGTTGTAGGATGTGGCCTCTGCCTCCAGCAAGCGCTGTTGAATGTGCCTTATTGGCATTACAGTGTGTTTTCTTATAGAAAGCTGTTGTATAAACTGTTTAGGTTTTCAGGCTGATACTTGGGTGCATTTATTTATTTTTTAAATATTTTATTTATTTATTTTTAGGGAGAGGGGAAGGGAAGGAGAGAGAGGGAGAGAAACATCAATGTGTGGTTGCCTCTCACAACCTTCCTCCACCTCCCGTGGACCTGGCCTGCAACCCAGGCATGTGCCCTGACTGTGAATTGAAGTTGGCGACCCTTTTGTTCGTAGGCTGGCACTCAATCCACTGAGCCACACCAGCCAGGGCCGGTGCATTTAATGCTTAATATAACCAAAATGTAAAATGTCTGCACATTGCGGCATTTCGGCTTCATTGTGGGTTGTTAAACTTTGATGTTAAGCCTGGGAACCAGGCCACAGGACTGAGAGTCAACTACCTGTTGGCTGTTATTGCCCCCCTGGTTTCTGTGGAGAGTCAGGTCCTATTTGGGTAACAAGAAAGACAAGTGGATGTCCAGGTCCTTCCATCATTGACTCTGCCCAGATCCTTCAGTTCTCAGACTCCCCCAGCACGGCTCGGTTCCCAGGCCTGCCTCTCTGGGGTGCACCATCTGTGCACTCCACACCTGCCTGTTGGGGTCCTTGGTCCTCACCACAAGAGGGCCTGTGTGTACAGCCTTACTTAATTAGTTCACTTGGACTGCTTTCGTTTAACACTTGTTCCACGAAGTCATTTGCTGACAGCCTAGGGTTGATGTGCGCAGTCAGGGTGGACTAACCACTCCAGCTCTGCACAGTCAGCTCAGTTTGGCCCATGCTCACAACTCTTCTCCTTGGTCACTTAGTGCATATCAGGTGGCAGGAATACAAAGGACGGAAGAGACTCCAGTGGGGGCCTGTGGTTCCTGGCTTCTGGTCAGTGGTGGGTTATCTTCTGTGAAACCCAGTTCTGTGCATGGAGCCACTAAGAGGGAGGGAAGGGCCAGCAGGCACAGGTGAAGCAGTGATACTCCCTGGTGTGTGTAATTTTCCTATAACATAGTTTTGCTTTTATACTGGCTTCCAACAATACTGACTTTTCCTAATGCCTATGTATACGTACTCCTGCCCAACTCCCCCAAACGTCTATGAAGCCTACACAGAGGTGCTGTCCAGCGCTGATGTGTGCCAGGCCTGGGTGGGGCCATGTGAGCCCCTGCTTTCTGGGGAGGACCAGCCTTCCTGGAGGAATGACCATTACAGGTGTTCTGAAGGGGCAGTCAGAAGGCATGAGCAGAACAGATGGATTTAACTTAGCTCCCTAGAGTGTGGGGCACTCAGGTAAAGCTCCCTGAGGAAGCATTTCACCTGAAGCCTGAAGGTGGGGTAGGAGTTGGGTGGAGGGTGTGTGTGTGCTTGCAGGAGTACCTGTGAGGATTAGAAACCTGGACAAGCCCTGAATTGGGTGGGTGTGGACTTAGGGGGTGCTCCAGGGCCCAGTGTCCCTGAGTGTGAACTGTGGCTCCACCCCAGCAGACTGTCCATCCCACCACAGCCCAAAGGTCAGGGGTAGGTCTCTGTGTACCACCCAGAACTGAAACAGTTGTATATATAGAAGGGAAAATGGGCTGTTTTTATAGAAACGAGACATAAGCAGAAATACTGCTTTTCCTCCACATTAAAAGCATTTTCATTTACTTTGTTTTTACGGAGTGTAAAAAAAACTATGAATTGCTTTCTCTTACTTTTGTTCCTCTTTGTTTTCAGGTACCTGGACTCCATTTAATCCTGTGACCGTCAGGTCAATCATATGTAAGTAAGTGTGCTAGCATCCTGCTGTACTCTCCTGAACTCTCGTTAGACGTGGGCCTTCATCTTGCCCTTCTGTGCCCACACTGACTCTTTTCTTTAATCCTTGCCTGAGGATACATTTATTGATTTTAGAGAGGAAGGAAGAGAGTGAGAGAATCAGAGTAACACCTATTGGTTGCCTTCTGTACACACACCAACTGGGGATTGAACCCAAAATCTAGGTGTGTGCCCAGACCAGGGATTGAACCAGCAACCTTTTGATACATGAGGTGACGCTCCAACCAACCGAGTCACCTGGCCAGGGCTGATTCTTTACTGTCAGTGTACATCTGATCTGCCCTTTCAGTTGCCCACCCTGAAGGTTTCGTGCACACACTGGACTGCACGCTGCACACACAGGCCTTATCCCCTGTGACCTCAGACTTGAGGAATTCCCTGGTTTTTTTACATGGAACTTCACTGAATGCAATGTGCTTCTGACCAAACCAGGAGCACTCATGAAGAGAGTGATTTAGCTGAAGAGACTCCGAACGATTTATTAGTTTCTTTATGGCATTGATTCAGAGTGAGTTTTTATATACATATATTTTAGCCATTTTGCAATTTTATGTAAACACAGTTTTAGGTTCTTTTGTATTTGGAGCTGGAATTGGGCTGATTTTTTAAAAATGAAAGGCAGGTCTTACTAAGGAAACATTAAAGCCAGTAGAGTCCCTCCTTGGCTGGTGTGGCTCAGTGGGTCGAGTGCTGGCCTGTGAACCAAAAGGTTGCCAGTTCAATTCCCAATGAGGGTACATGCCTGGATGTGGGCCAGATCCCTGGTTGGGGGCATGCGAGAGGTAACCCATCAATGTTTCTCTTGCACATCCATGTTTCTCTCCCTCTCTTCGTCCCTCCCTTCCCTGCTCTCTAAAAAATAAATAAAATCTTTTGAAACTAAAAATAAAGCCAGTAGACTACAGGGGTGTCCAGCCTGTGGCCTGTGGGCTGCATGCAGCCCAGGATGGCTATGATTGTGGCTCAACACAAAATCGTAAATTTACTTAAAACATTATGAGGTTTTCTGTTGATCACGTGTTGCAGTGTATTTAATGTGTGACCCAAGACAACCTTTCTTCTTCCAGGGTGGCCCAGAGACACCAAAAGGTTGGACACCCCTGATAGAGTCTCTTTCTCATGGACGTGGCCTCCTCTGGAGTATGTCAGTCCTGGGGAATGGCGGGGACCCGGGCTCTAGACCCAGAACTAGGAGCTGGGAATAAGGGGCTCTTAGTTCTGGAGTCTTTCTGGCAGTGCAAGGGCACCCGCCAGTGGTTGCACTTCTCTAGAACCTACTGCAGTGTGAAGTATTCTTTTTATTATGACTCTAATAGTGTGTTTTGTTTGCACTTTCCTTTTCATGGGGACTGTGGCTGGGTGACGGCATCTCTGCCCCTCCCCAGCAGAGGGCATCTTGCCCCTTACTCACCAGGGAGCATGATCAGCAGCAGCACTTAGGGCTTCACTGGCTGAGCACCACGGTGGGACTGACGGTATCCAGGTCTGCTGGATATGTGGGGAGGTAGCTGCTGGGGTCGTGTTTCTTGGTGAATAATGTTGAGATTCTATTCACTGCCACCACTCACTCTCCTTTTCCTCTCAGCAATGTTTGACCGCGAGAACAAGGCTGGTGTGAACTTCAACGAGTTCACAGGCGTCTGGAAGTACATCACAGACTGGCAGAATGTCTTCCGCACCTACGACAGGGACAATTCAGGGATGATTGACAAGAATGAGCTCAAGCAAGCACTTTCAGGTTTTGGTAATTCATTTACCTTGATTGTGTAGCATGTTTCATTTTGGAACCTAGGTACCATAAAAGTGCTTTTTACTTTGTTCAGCTTAACTGATTTTTTAACCCAGTGTGTGTGAAATTTTTGTTTACATCATACAGATTTATATTTTGATGTTACTGGGACTAATGCAGTTTTGTTAATGCATTTTTTTCATCCAAAATGAGATAAGGGCTATGCAATCATTTATCTTTTGTGAATTGGAATGATGACATCACAAGCACATTGAGAATGTGGCTTTGAAACAATTTAGAGTGAAGAAGTGAAAAAAAAAACAGTGTAGGGCACCTTACAGTTCATGATACATCAAAATGCACAGGAAGGTGACATGATACACATAAGAAGTGATTCTCTAGGCTGCAGTGCACATTGCGGGCCTCGGGTATGGTGTCAGAGTCAGCGAGAGCTCCCATTCTCAAGTGCATGTCAGCGTGTGTGCGTGCAGTGCGGTCAGGAGTGCGCACATGGTACCTTTCCAGAGGGGCCAGTGGGCCTTCCGATACCAAGGCATGGGTCTTAGAGGAATTTGTGGGGGGTTTTTGTTTTAATAGAGGCAAAACCGAAATGTTGACAGATTTGTTCAAGGGTGAAGTTACACTGAGATTCTAATTTGGGGCATTTTTACTCAACCCTGTGTTCACTGGGCCCCTGTGACGAAACTCCTTCTATGTTTTTCTTTAAAGGCTGCTTATAAATGCCTCTTAGAAATAAGAAAAGTTAGATTGTAATGCACAGTTTTCTAGGTATTTCAAGTATAAACTACATTTCAGTTCTTGTGGTGGTTAATATGGTTCTGCCCTCTCCCTGTTTCTCTGATCACGTGCTTTACAGCTGTCTTTGCTTTCTGTCATTTTTTTTCTTGCCTTGTGAACTCAGACATAGTATCAGATAGAGGCTGTGGGATTGCACAGGAATCCTGTGTGGTCAGTTTGGGCAGGACATGGACCTCGGGTTCTCTGAGTTGGAACTCAAAATGTAGCCGACCTTGTTCTTCCCTTAGGTAGGGGACCTGGTGGGGGTCCGAGGGAAGTCTGGGAGGGAAGGAGGGAGGAGCCCAGATCCTGTGAATGATTTCCAGTCAAGTGACCTCAGGTGTCACGGGTCACAGAACACAGCATCGTCTAACCTTGTGAGGCCCAGAGCCCTCTTTTTTAACTTAATGCTGTGCACTCTGTGTCCTTGGAGCTCATGGTGGAAAGGCTTATGTGGAGCGTTATGACCTGGAACTCTTGGGCCTCCCAGTACCGGTCAGACCCAGGACGCGCAATGATGACGGAGCCGTTCAGGTCAGGCAGGTACGCCGAGTGGTCAGGAACTGGCAGGTCCCACACATCGGTGCTGAGATGCTTCCTGACTTCCGACCTTTTTATGGAGAAAGTAAATAATCTTTTGCAATGTTTCTTCATTCTAAAAAGTTTATTCCTGTGATTGGTTCTTGATTTTCCAGGGCTTTTCTGAAGCCTTGTTTTTTGTGCAAGAACATTGTCATCCTTTTCCCATATTGATTATTTTGGAAGATTTTCATAGTATTAGGAAATGTTTCGCAAAAACAAGATGGTCCATTCAGTTTTGACCCTTAAGAATATGTATCTTGCCTCTGGTAAGCAGGGGCTAAATTTAGCTCAGCAGATGCATGAGGGGGTCTGGGGGATTGAGCCTTAAAGGGTCTTCTGACCTTGGTCATCTCTGTGCTGGTGTCTCAGGCAGCCCTGGCAGCGCTGTGTGAGTGGTTGGCACATGTGCTGGATTTGATAGTCCATTTATTTTTAAACTTTTATTAATATGTGCTGTATGCCACATACAGAGACCTAGACATGAGAAGGTGCACAAGGCACAGCCCTCACTCCTGGCAGCCTGGTGGCCGCAGCTCCACACCCCTTTTTCCACCTGGCACAGCTCTCCTTTCTTCTACCTGGGCCCTGTCGGCTGCTGAGCCAGGGCAATGTTTATTATGAAAACTTTAAAGTGTAGTGAACCTCTATTTACTCATAACTCATTTTCAGCCATTTTCTATCTTTTTACTGCATTTGCTTTGTCTCCTTTTTATTTAGAAGCAGAGAGGTGCTTATCTACAGGTTTGTGTATGACCCTGCAGCCTGCACGCCAGTCTTAGAGGGCAGCCAGTCCCAGCCAGGTCTCCAGACTGTGGGGGCCACAACAGAGGGCACCTCCTTTTAATTATTGCTACATGGATTTTTACTGAAAGGACCCATTAGAGGACTGGCTGCTACCAGATTTTGGCTTCTTAGATAAATACTCTTTTTTCTATGGTTTGTCCACCATTCATTTTTCTGGTCTGATTTTCTTCACTTTTGTTTTCCCGGCAATGGTATTGAGATCCAAGGTCACTGGAAGTTAGTGCCGGGGCAATACAAGCTGCTTCCAGTTGTCTGTAGATTGTGGAGATACTGTGTCATCACTTTCTTGTCTGTCCTTTCCCATTCTGGGTAGGAGACTATTGCATCCGAGTGGGCGTGGCCTCCTCCTGGTTTCCCAAGCTCAGCCCTCACCAGCCGGGTCTCTGTCTTACCTGACCACAGGCACAGGTGCTGGTGTGAGGAGGCGAGAAGATGAGAATCATAGGGGCTAGGAGGAATGACAGCCAGCCAGGACCTGCTGTCTCTTTCTGAGTCAGGCGTCCTGTCTTCTACTGAGATTTCAGGGAGGGGGACCTGGATTTAAGTCATAGAGACGTGCAAAGCACGCTGGCCACTCAAGAAGGTACCATCACGTTTGCATGTTTAAATCTTTTTTAGTAAAGCGTTAAGTGTTTACACAGCTAATTAACTGTGACATTCACTCAGACAGTATGGTGTGCATTTCCTTGCAAAGACTACAGCAAGACTGAAAACCAGTAAAAATATTTTGGCACCTGGATCTTGTCTCCTGAATAAGTAAGGATACCTTGGTCACACCGGTAGTGGGACTCAGAGGGGAGGAAGGGGAAGAAAGCAGTTGTCCTCATTTCATTGGCCCACTGGGTTGTCCCACACGTAAGGAACTGTGCGTTCACACATCTTCAGACCCATCTTCCTGCTGGAAGTCTTTTCAAGACACATCTAGTAAATTGAAAATGGAATCAGTGACCCTTTGCCATAACATTTGTTGAACCTGTAGTGGTTTTAAACTTTGTGAGGCTCTCTTACTCCTTGAAAAGTTTAATTTCCTAGTCAGTTCATATCTGTGGGGGAGATACCTATCAATTCAAATGTTTCCTTCTTAGGTTTACATTTTGTTTAACTAGAAGATATCAGTACTATTTTATCTTTCAAAACATTCTCTAGTAATGAGTAACCCAGGGCAGCTGAACTATTCAGAACTTTCGTATCTAGGTTAATGAATGTAATAAAATCTACCAGCAAAGGAATTTTTAAAGTGAGTATCCCATTGCATTCAAGAAACTTGGCCTGGGTACCTTGCAGGGTGGTCTGTGGTGGGGCCACCCAGTGAACTGCAGGTACAATGTGAACTAGTGAGTTCACAGGATCCTTCAGCTCGTGGTGTGTGTGGTCCAGCCTCCAGTTTCTCCGCTCCTTCCGGGAGGACACTCTGGCCTGTCAGCAGTGGTCACTGCTGAATGGCTCACGTAGCTTAGAGTGCCTTTGAACAAATGTGCACCATGTGTTTCCCACCCAGCCCAGAGCATTCATTACCGGCTGTGGTAAGAGGCATGGTCTGTTGGGGAGGAGGGTGAGTGTGGTGTTGAAGGAAACACCTGTTCTCCTGGCACTGTATTTACTCTGATTCCTTTTCAAGGCTACCGGCTCTCTGACCAGTTTCATGACATCCTTATTCGAAAATTTGACAGACAAGGACGGGGACAGATCGCCTTTGATGACTTCATCCAGGGTTGCATCGTCTTGCAGGTAACTGGGCTCCCCAGAGGAAAAAGGAACTGCCAGTCTGGACTCTGCGATAAAGTGGAGTCAGGCATATGTAAGATTAGTTCCTAAAGCTTCTAAATGTTAGTCTTTCCTTTGGAGAAGTAACTCTTTTTCTCTGTTACTCAGGGGGTAAACAGTCGTGCCCTTTTCTCTCCCTGGGAATACAGAGCGGTCCGTTCGGAAGAAGTGGTTTTCTTTCCCTGTATCCAGTGGGTTATTTACATGTAGACTCTGCTGTTTTGTTTTTTTTTTTAAGTTTTTATTTGTTTATTTATCTTTTAGAGGGGAAGGAGAGAGGGAGAGAAACATCAATGTATGGTTGCCTTTTGTGTGTCCCCTGCTGGTTAGTTAGCCTGCAAGGAACTGGCCTGCAACCCAGGCATGTGCCCTGACTGAGAATCGAACCACGATCATCTGGTTCGCAGGCCCGCGCTCAATCCACTGAGCTACGCCAGCCAGGTGCTGTTTTTGTTCTGTTTTTATTCTGAGGAAATGGGCAGATTTTCCACGTGGTCTTCCTGCTCCTGCCTTCCTGTGTAAGGTGGGCTCTAAATCCCCAGCCTGGGTCCAGAGCTCACGGGCCTTTCTGTGGGTGTTGGTGCCATTCCTGCCAGTATCTGGTGGAGCTCATGGGTCACACTGAACCCTGCACGCCCTATTTCCCCACGTTTCTGAGATACCTGTCCTACGGCAAAAAAAAAAAAAAAAATTTAACAGTGACAGAGACAACAGTAGAATGAACCCATGTGCCCATCACCCCCATTCAACTGTTTTCACTCCTAGTCAGCGAATCAGGATAACACTATGACCTCCTCCCCCATTATTCTGAAGCAAATTCCACTTATGGAAAGAGAATGTTTTTTCCATCAATATTTTAGCAGAGCCCATCTCATTTTGTCAGCTTTAAAGCTCACTGGAGATGTGAACAGCATGAGGTTTCTAAATGTAATTTGGAATTTTTAAAAATGTTCTCAGATTTTTTTTCCTTGTTAAAATGACAGGCCATTAAAAGTAAAGTTTCTGATTTCCTTCCCAATGAATCTGGTGGGTCACTGTGTCTCCAGATCCAGGCCTGTTAACTCTGAAGCTTCAGATATATGAGATGCGAGGCCTTGACCTCATCTGTCTCTCAGGGTCTGGTGAGGTTGAGTCACATGTGTGCAGTATTTGAACACACTAGAAAAAGGTGCAGCATAAAAATCTCATTAGGGTATGTGTCTGATTTGCTTAGGATTTTCGTTTGAGATGATTACATACGTAAACATATCCTTTTTTTTCTGCCTAAGCAACGGTTACTGCATATATGCTTAGCAGTTGAGGTAATGTGGTAAATCTCCTGAGAAGCTCCCCCCAGGCTGCGAACAGGCCAGCCACTCCCTCCAGGCAGGCCTCCAGAAACTGTGCTTGGGGGCCCGATTGCCATTTCCTAGTCCCACCCACACTGTGAGAATGACCCTAAATGCTGGACAGAGGTGGGGAATTGAAAAGAAGAGCTTCAGGCCACAAGTAAAAAGCCCTCAAAATGTTTGTTTTCCTTCATCTGCTCTTTTCCAAAAAGAAAAGGGCTTTTTGAAAATTGTTTCTGACAAAACAGCATGAAAACTTGTAGAGCTCTGACCAGTGTGGCTCACTGCGCTGGGTGTCATCCTGCAGAGTCAAAGGTCACCAGGCGATTCCCAGGCAGGGCACATGCCTGGGCTGCAGTTCAGTGCCTGGTCAAGGTGTGTATGAGAGGCAATTGATCTGTTTCTCTTTCACATAGATGTTTTTCTCTCTTTCTCCCTCCCTTCCCCTCTAAAAATTAAATTTTTTAAAAAACCTTGCAGAAATCTTGGAAAAATACAATTAAAACATAAAAAAAGATTACCCATTGTTCTTCAAACCAGAGTTATATGCTACTGGTGGTTTCTGTCATTTTGCTCACATGCTGGAATGCTCCTTGCTGACGCTGAGGGGATGGTTACCTGTGTCAGGCCCCGTTTGTTATAGCCACTTCCTTGCCCCAGCTCTGGAGAGACAACAGGTAGAGCCCCAGGAAGACTAGGGCATGCACAGCCCACATGGCCAGGCTCCAACCTTTCTCCGGGCCTTGCTCTGGGCAGCTAGCTAGCCACCAAGGTCATGATGAACCCAGGCTTTGATTTCTTCTCTTGGCATTATGATTCTTCAGGACCTATTGTGGTTGCCAGCTCTGTCATCTGGGGTCTTTCCTGACTGTTCTGCTGTTGGGTACCAGCTCTTTTCTGCTTTTGAATGGTCAGACTTGGGGTGAGAGATCGGCGGACAGGAGAACACAGCGGGCAGGATACACCCTGAACTGCTGCAGGGAGACTCACCCTTCCATGCTGTGTGCTGAGCATCACCTGCTGGGGCCAGGCCTGGCTTGGGAAGTGGGCAGGAATCTCCCACCTGTGCCTGCCTGTACTGGTCTTTGTCTTGGTGTGGAACATGAATGCTTCTGAACTGGGCTTCCAAATGTCTTTCTGCCAAAGTCATTTTGTTCCTTCTCTTTAATAACAAGATCTAAATGCCTGTGGTTTTTTCTCCCCAGAGGTTGACAGACATATTCAGACGCTATGATACAGATCAGGACGGCTGGATTCAGGTGTCATATGAACAGTATCTCTCCATGGTCTTCAGCATCGTATAACACTGGCCTTCTACAAATAGCAACGTGACTTGCAGGAAAAAAGACTGAAAATGCCAAATCTCTTACATTTAACGGAACAGAGCATGGATGCAGTAGCCACTGTTCTTCCTTTAGATTTTATATAATTCGTATTTTGGGGACCCAACTGTACATATGTGGATAGGCTGATTAACATTTTTGCAGTTGTAACAGTAGTCATATTGTCATTCACACACAGGCATTTGATTTGGGACTGTGCCATGAGGTAAGGTATAATAATGGTTCAGGTATTCTGCATGTAAAACATTCATCATGTGCTTTTCTATATAGCTCTGATTCTACAGTGGGAAAACTTTTATTAGCCAATAGGAATTTTAAAATTATACAAAACTTGCACAGAAGGCTTTTCATGTGCCTTACTTTTTAATAAAGGGGTTTATTGCATTTATTTGAGTATGCAGCATAAGCAATAAAGCAATGTGCCCCTTGTCCTGGTCCATCTCTGACATGCTTGCAAGGGAAGCTTTGAGGGGTTTGGACACCCGGAGGTGTCCACACGACTCGCTTACAGAAATGCTTCGAATCCTACCTGTCCTGTTCCAGGAGTTCATTTAAATTTCAGAGGACTACTTTGGACACGAATCCTAGAGTAGTGTAGAGGTGGGTTTTGTCGTTCGCTCTGAACCCTGTGATGGTCTGCCACAGAGTTTTCAAACACGAAAATGAAGTGGGTGAGTGCTCACGTAAGGAATCGCCTTAACCTGTTTCTGCCCCTCCCCTATATATACTTCCCCAAACCAGAACTTGTGGAGTGGGGGTGGGTTCTGAGGATTTCCACTCTTATGGGTGTTGGGTGCCTCTCTAGATGTTGACACAATTATGACAGCACCATCACGGGGCCCCAAAGTTCTACTTTTTGTGACGTCAGTGTCTGACCCCAAACCCTAAATTTGCAACTACAAGCAGCCTTCAGGCCCAAGAATTAACTTTGTGCATCCTACACACCCATGTGCTCAGGTGACTTCTCCTTGGGTCCTCATGGGCACATTGGACTCAGTGTCTTCCATCTACTGAGTCCCATACTCACACTGCCTGCACCTGGTAACCTCTGCTACCTCCCTGTCCCCCTTCCGGTTCCACACACCGTGGATACTAGTGATGCCTGTGGAGACACCACTCCCATTTCTCCCTTGATCACCAGCCTGTGAAGACCCCAAACTTAGAGCAAGGGCAGCAGCCATCGCCACTTAGCCAGCCTCGTGTTCTGTGCCCTGTCCTGCGAGTGCTGGCTTGCCCAGTCCACTTGCTATACGCCGCATCCTACCTATATTGTACCTGAAGCCCCTTGGGCCCTGGAATCAGCCTGGGACGCTGGGAAGCTGGTCTCGGCGATGGTGGTTCAAGGCTCTGGTGAGGAACCTTCCCACAGATACACGGTATTTAATCTCCAGGGATCATCGAGTGTCAGACAGTGGGTGCTGAAAGAGACCTCTCACACTATCGGCCACAGTGAAGGGATGTGATGTGTGAACCATCAGCTCTGCTTTCCTGATTTAGGGAAGGTGAGACAGACACTTGGAAAGAAAAGGTCTGATTGTAGATGGGTTAAGGTCTCATCCTCATTAGCAGGTAGAGCTGTTCCTGTTGATAGTATGGGCTTCTCATCAACTCACAGGTGTGGTAGAGCTACTTTTTAATATACAGATGTGTGCAGGTGTGCGGAGTCAGGTAAGTACAGATAGGCTTAATGGAGCAGATAGGTAAGGTTCAGATGTGGTATAGATCCAGGTAAGGTACAGTATGCTTGGGTGTGTGGGACAGATAGTATGGGGCAGATGTGCTCAGGCATGTGGTGCACATTCAGATAAGGTACAGGTGTGTGGTACACGTCCTCTCAGTGAGAGTCAAGGGTTTTGGCCAGTAGAAACACCCTGAGGAAGTTTGGGGGTGCTGAATGTGGGGGCAGTTTGGCAGCCTCTGAGGGCTGTGGTGGGGGGAGCCAACTCAGCTCACAAAAATGCCAGAGAGACAGGTGAGCTCTGGGGGTCCAGAGGACCGTGCTGGAGGCCAGGGCTACCTGATGGGTGGTAAGCAAGCCCTCCTGAGCCACCAGGCTGCCCTGGCAGGAGGGCAGGAAAGTAAAGGGCTCCAAATGTAGCCCACAAGTAGTGGCCACACGGGGGCAGTGCATCACGCCTCAGGGGCACCAACCACCTCATTTCTGACCTGCCATCATGGAATTCACAGATGCTTCCCAGAACCAGGGTCAGTGGGGCTCAAAGTGGTGGGGAGGCAACAAGGCCACTAGAAAGTTGTGGAAACACTGGCTGGAAGCTTTTCATTTATCAAGTTGCGCAGCTCATGGTGCATCAGGTCCACTTGGAGTCGGGTGTTTGGGACAAACAAGCACTGCTGGGCAGCTGGCCTGGCCTGGCAAGGTCACCGGGAGGTCAAGCCAGGCAAGCTGCAAAGGCCACAACTGTACCCTGTCCCTGCCCCATTTCCCTCCCTTTGTTCCCCATTACTCCTCCCAGTCCTCCACACCCCACCTTTCCTTCCCCATAACTCCTCCCCAGTCCACCATCCCTAGTTCTCTCTCCTCTGTTTCTAGGCCCTCATCCTCCACCCCCACCCCTGTCTCCCATCCTCAGTCCCAAATCCCCTGTCTGCCCCCTTCCCCCATTCTGCATCCCTGGTCACTGCTCTCAGTCACATGCTATCATGACTCCTTCTTGCCATTTGAACAGTGTATTGACCCAGCTCCTAATCTGACTTGTGGAGAAATGAAAAACCTCAAGACCCCTGGAGTTCTTGTCCAGTTGTTCGTGAAAAGGACCATAGTCCCAGAACAATCAGGACATCTGACCTTGGCCTCTTCTGCAGTCACTTCTGAAGTCACTGTTGCCAGCCGGAAGAGTCCCCTATTCCAGTCTAGATGAGTCTTGCCAAGGAGGAGAGCAGGCGGGGGTCCAGGGGAGGGTGTCATCACCAGGGGCCAGGCTGCCAGAGATGGGGGCTGTTACCCTTCACCTGAGATGGGCAGGTGGAGCAGAGGGCAAATCTTTCTGTTGTGTAGCTGAGTCACTCCCAATGGAGTCCCCACTGGGTCCTCTTGTCCCCTCTGCAAGGTGCCCATGCAGTTGGGCTACTGGGCTGCCCCGGGAGATGGGGACCTGAGAGGCTGGGCAGCGTGTGCCCACCTGGTACCTAGACCTTCACCCTGCCCGACAAATGGGCCTGCTGCTTCTCCAGCACTTGTGCATTGTGGACATACTCATGCATGCGCATGTAAGTGTGAATGCACGTGTGTGTGTGAGTGTACAAGTGCATGTGTATATGAATCTGTGTGCCTAAATATATGAGTGTGTGTGTGCTCATGAGTGTGAATGTGTACCAATGTCTGACCCCATAAATTAGAGGCTCCAGGAAGCCAACCCATGTCTGCCTCTAAGAGTGGGACACTCACACCTTTGGGATGGTATTCTTACCTCTGTGTGTGTGTGTGTTGAAATATATAGAACAAAATTTACCATTTTAACTACTTTTAAGCATTTGTTGGGATTAAGCACATTAACATCACTGTGCAGCTGTTACCTCCATCGTCTGCAGAACTTTTTCATCTTCCCAAAATGGAACACTGCCCCCACAAAACACTAACTCCCCAGCCCTGCCCCCAGCCCTGGCACCTACCATCTGCTTTCTATCTCGGTATTTGAAGACCCTAGGGACCTCACAGAAGTAATAGCACAGTATTTGCCTTCAGTGATTGGCTAATCTCACTCGATAATATCTTCAAAGTTAATCCTTGTTGCAGCATGTGTCAGAATTTCCTTACTTTTAAAGATGGATTAATATTCCATTGTATACATGTACCACATTGTGCTCATCCATTCGTCAGTAGACACTTGGTTTGTTTCCACCTTTTGCCCATTGCGAATAGCTGCTATGAACATGGGTGTGGAAATATACCTTTCATTTTTTTTTGGTTCTATACCCAGAAGTGGTAGGTTATATGGTAATTCTATGTTTAATTTTTTTTAGGAACCTCCATACTGTTTCCCACAGTGACTGCACCATCTTACGTTTCTACCACCAGTGCATGGCCTTCCAACTTCTCCACTTTAAAAAAAAAAAAGCCATTCTAATGGCTGTGAAGCATTATCTCATTGTGGTTTGATTTCCATTCTCCTAATGATCCGTGATGTTGAGCATCTTTCCATGTGCCTGTTGGCCATTTACATGTCCTCTTTGGAGAGAGGTCTAGTCAAGTCCTTGGTCCATTTTTTAATTGGCTGTCTTTTTACCTTTGAGTTGTAGGAGCTCTGTATAGATTCTGGATGTTAATCCCTTATCAGATGTATGATTTGCAAGTACGTTCTCCTATGATAGGTTGTGTTTTCATTCTATCGTTAGTGTCCTTTGTACACAAAAGTTTTAAATTTCTATGTACTTTTTTCCTTCTTTCCTGTGTTTCGGGTGTCATTCTGTAAGATAGCAATGCCGAATCAATGTCATGAAGCTTCCCCACTATGTTTCCTTCTAAGAGTTTTATCTTTTATGTTTAGATTTTTGATGCATTTTGAGTTCATATTTGCATTTGGTGTGAGGTAAGGGTCCAACTTCACTCTCTGCTTATGGAGACCCTGTTGTCCCAGCACCATTTCTTGGAAAAACTGTTCTTTTCCTATTGCATGCTCTAGCACCCTTATCAGATGTCACTGACCGCACATGCGAGGGTTTATTTCTGGGCTCTCTATTTTGATCCATTGGTCTGTCCCTTTTTTTTTTGTAGATAGGAAAGTAGAGACCCAGGGAGGACCCATAATTTGGCTGAGGTTATATGATCAACAGTGGTTGGGCTGGGGTTCTGACCCTGCCCTGTTCGCACTGGGAGGTGGGGAATGCAGAGGGCACATCCTTCCGGCCAGCTCTTTCCACCAGATGACACGCAGGCCAGCAGGGGTGTTTTAAATAGGTCACGCTAGCTTCCCGCAATGCAGGAATATTTTAGGATGGCCAAGTTCCTCTTGATGTTGCCTCAACAATGCAAAGAACCAGAGCGGGAAACAAAGCTTCAGCCTCTGATGACATCAGGAGACACCTGTCCCCAAATCCCCAGAAGGACAATTCAGGGGAGAAGGGAGAAGGTGACAGTCCCTGCAGAACCTGGGAAGGCTCAGAAGGGTAGTGGTAGCTAAGGGTAGGGCAAGGAGGGGCTGAGGGAGTCCTAGGGTCTTCCTGCAGGACAAGCCCCCCACCCCAGGTGAGAGACCTGAGAAACCACCATCCTGAGAGCATGCCCTGCGATACCAGGCAGTAAGCCCACCACTCAGATGGCCTATGCAGCGCTGCCCTCCCATATGAAGCCTGGCAGAGTTCACCTGACATGTGTAAAAGGCACCTTAGGGACCAGAAGGAGTGTTTATAGAGTCCTACAGTCTTCAGCCAGCATCTCAGATGACTGAAGACACCGCATCCATTAAAAAATGAACCAATCCTATAAGAAATAATACAGAATGAGAATTAGCCCTGGCTGGTGTGGCTCACTGGACTGAGTGCTGGCCTGTGAACCAAAGGGTCACGGGTTCAATTCTCAGTCAGGACACATGTCTGGGTTGTGGGCTAGGTCCTCAGTAGGGGGCGTGTGAGAGGAAACCACGCGTTGATGTTTCCCCCTCTCCTTCTCTTCCCCTCTCTCTAAAAAACAACATCTAGTAGGAAAAAAATGAAAGAACAGAGAAGAGTATAGGGAAGAAAGTTTCAAAACAAAAGCAGAGAGATAATTTTCCAGAACAGGTGAGACTTGGTTTGGAAGGAAGGGTGCACTGGTGTCCAGCACTGTGCATGGACAAGGTTGCCTTGAGGACCATAGGGGACAAGGAGGCCCTAACCCTCCTGTGAGGCTGGCTCAGGCCCACATGAGGCTCAGGGACAGGATGGCTGCAGCAGCAGCAGCCAATGTCAGGCATGTGGAGGGAAAGTTTCCACCTTCAATTCTGTCCTGGTCTAGCCGTCCCCCAGCTGTGCGAGTGGACATCAGGAAGTTTTCTTCCTCCATTCCTTGAGCCCTTACAGGCTGTGCTCCAGCAAAAGTGAGTAAACCAGGAGGAAGGCCTGGGGTTCCAGAAATGAAAACAACATAGAGACAGGCCAAGGGGAGCGGGGAGCGTGGGCAGCAGCCTGGAGGGAGCTGGCCCTGTGTGTGTGGGATCGAGAGGGTCTGACCCTCTGAACCCTGCAGAAGGCTCCTGGACAGAATTTACGGAGCTGCCGGAGGATGTGGAGGACAACAGCAGGTACAGAGAAAGCCAGGCCAATGACTCTTCGTTCGGTTGGGAGCGGCAGTTGTGCAAGAAAGGAAATAAAACAGTAAATATGTCAGGAAATTTAGTAAGTTGTCCCTCCCTTCCTCCCCCTCCTCTCCACCTCTCTCCTATCTCTTTTCCTCCCCCTCCCTTTCTCTCCCTCCGTCCCCCCTCTCTCCCACCTTTCCTCTCCCTCCCTCTCCCCCTATGGGCTAAAGAGCTGTAGCAGGGTACAAGGTGAATAAAAGTTTCTGCACTGTCCGCCACCTTAAACCCAAATAAATGTCAGGTGGTAACGGGCATATGGGTGGCCTCTTCTACAATAAAAGGGGACCTCTAAGCTGAAGGAGAAGTACAGGCCGCAATATGCCTGGAAGAGCATTCCAGTCACAGGGAACAGCACCCGCAAACCCTGAAGGGTTTTGACTATGCCCTCTTCCAAGTGTGGGTTCCCCATCCCCCACTTCCTTGGAAGTAGGGTGCTATCCTGCACCCCAGGAGTGGCTTTCCTGCTAGGCACCCTGTGCTGGGGGAGACCCTGATCATCTGTTTCAGGTGGGGAATCTGTCCTGGTTCCCTGCTAGCAGGGGGTCTTCAAAGGATGGTTACCTGGTGGGAGCCAGAGACACACCTTTGAGATGCATCAGCTGGCAGAGATTGGGCTCCATGGGGCTTCAGGGCCACCAGAGGCTGGGCTGTTGGCACCAGGGTGGGAGTACTAGGAGGTGGAGGTGAGTGGCAGGGTCAGACCAGCCTACTCCCTGAGGGTATTTCACCCCCTCACCTTCTAGACTCATTTGCCAGTTGGCCACAACCAGTGTCTTTGGTGTTCAGGAACAACCCCTAAATTGTATGTCATTGACTCAAATGTCCCTGGGTCAGTGGAGCTCCTGGCCTCCCAGAATGGTCATCTGCTGAGCCGTCCTGCTCCTCCCTGCACTTCTGTCTTGGGCCCTCCTGAGGATGGAGAGTCTGGGCAGGTACCTGGAGCCCCAGGTGCTGCAGGTCCATGCTTTGAGTGGTCACAGCTCATGTGGCTAACTGTCACATCCCCAGGCTCTCACTTGGGAGGGCGCCACCTGAGATGCAGACATTTAGGAGAGAGCACAGCACCTGGGGGTTTCCTCTTTCTCTAGCACCCATTCCCGTTACTCTGGGAGGACAGCTGACCCAGGAACGAGAAACTCCTCCCCGGCTGGTGGCAGCTGGAGGACTCAGGCCCACAGAGCTGGTTTGTAGTGGGGGGTCCTGACCGTGGAGAGAGAGAGAGAAGGGGCATCTACTAGGAGGTTCCGAGGAGAAGGCTGCTACTGGGGGGGTGTCTAGCTGCATGTGGACCCTTGTGGCGGGAGTAGGGGCAGGGTAGTCACAATGAGGAAGTTATACGACACTACTGGATACGCACTGCAAACTGTCGTGTGCGCACAGCACCTGTGTGAACAGGAAGCTGCCAGAGGGAAGATGTGCCTGCTGAGCCCCTCAGGAACACCAGCTCGGATACAGCAGGGCGGGAGCCACTTCATTCTGGTGGGGTGCCCAGAGGCTCCCAGAAAGGGTGCTCCCCTGGGAGGGCTACAAGGGAGGCGGCCTTTCTGGGCAGGGTCATCTGTTTCTGCTCAGTCCCACTGACTGCCTGAGGCTCTGCTTTGAGAACCAACACAGCGGGTGGCTGAGGCGAGTGGCCTGTGTTCATCCAGGACAGTATGAGGGAAGGAGGGGGAGGTGGACACTGGTTTTCTTTGGCACCTTGGGCTGCCCAGCTTCATCTGTCTGGCTGCAGCCAGTTCCCTGATGGGAAGGAGGGGGCAGGTGGATGTGACTGGTGCCTGGACAAAAAGTAGGGGGTCCCCTGAGATGCAGGGGAAGTGTCAGCTCTTACTGCAAAGCTCCGGTTCCTCGGGGTGGGTGGTCACACAGGTGTTTCTGCCCACATTCCTAGGTCCAAGGGTCCCACCATAGGCCTGCACTGCCCATGGCTGACCCAGGTCACCACTGCCTCTCCAAGAGGGGTCCCCCAGCATCGTACATGTGCTCACTCATTTTCTTTAACAAAAGAAAAAACTACCAAAAACATCCAAAGCAGCACATGGTTCTTGCAAAAGGAATTATAGAAATTTAAAAAGTATAAAGAAGAAACTAAAGCTCACCTGTAACCTTGGAATTATCCGATCAATGTGTCTGTTTATAATGCACTTTACAAAAATTAGATCAAGTCACAACTACTGATTTTTAACTACTTAAAACACGGAGCACTATAGCTGCACATTGTTGCATGTCAAAAAATAACATAAAACCACTTACTCAGCCAACAGTTTCAGCCCCTGCTCTGCAGCAGGCGCCAGGCCCTGGAGAGAGGCATGTGGAACGGTCCTGGTGAGCCTGCCTGTTGGACCCAACTCGCGCTGTGAGGTCCGGGGTGCGCACACTGTGAAAAACATCACGGAGAGAAGGGTGGCGGTGGGCTTCCATTTGGCGTTCCCTTGAGGACAGAGGAACAAGAGGCTGACCCTGTGAGTAGCAGGAGAAGAGCATTTTCTTGAAGGGACAGCAAGAGCAAAGGTCCCGAGGCACATTGCTCATTCAGAGGGCATCAGTGAAGCCAGGGGAGAAGGGGTTAGGGGTTTCTGGGGGGAGCAGCATTTTTCTCAGAGCCCAGGAAGAGGGCTGGACTTTGGCTGTGGGCAGGAGGGTCACAGAAGCCCCTACAGGACCAGCTGCAGTGATCCGACATCGGTCTGTTGGGCTTGGATGAGGAAGGTGGTGGGTGCTGAGATGCCGCCTCCTGGAACGACCGAGGGACTGGACTAAGGAGAGAACAGAGGCTGGGTGACCCTGTGGTGGCCCGGTGAGGACAGTGGCGCCAGAGTGGGCTGAGGTCTCTGGGGTCCCTCAGACGTTGGGCAGAGACCTCAGGATGTGAGGCCAGGCTCTGGGAGTGTTCTGGGAGTCCAGGACAGGACACAGGTCCGCGTGGGGGTGGGGAGGTTGTGAAAGTCAGATCTTCAGCGGGACAGAAGAGGGGAGGAGGCCTGAGGATCGCAGAGTGGAAGAGAGGAGGAGTAGGAAGCATGCCCGAGGGGTTGGCAGGTACCCACCGCTGGAGGCCCAGGAAGAAGAGGTGAGGGGTAGGAGCGTGCGCTCGCCGCTCGAGTTCCCAATGCCCACAGCGTGCGGGTTAGCAGAGCAGGGCATCTATGTCATGCGCACCCACCTGGTGGCACCCGAAATACCCAGGGTTGGGACATCGCAGGAATGAAGCTGCGGTTGCAGTGAAGTTCAGGGTCAAGGGTATATATGTATTACCGGACATATATACCTTTTGCCGTTTGTAAAACCTTTTGATTATGGCAACAACCCGTAGAAGCTGGCGGGGCCGGACACATTACCTCCTGTTACCTCTTCGGTTGGTTGGGGACCGCCAGGGCCCCTGGCTAGGGACCCTGGGGCTTTACCTTTGCATCTCGAGCAGGTGTGTTCTCTAGCTACTCGGGCGCAGGTGGAGGGGCGCGTGGCTGAAGGCGAGGAACCGAGGATGTGAGGAGAGCACTGGGGCCTCGAGAGGCGCAGGGCACCACCCACCCGGGAGCGGACAGTTCCCTGTGGAGGCCGCGGGGACAGAGGAATGCAGGGCGCGACCTGGCAGAGGCGCACTCAGACCGGGAGGATCAGAGGACCCGATGGGATGCACTCGCGCGCGCGCGCCCCCTGCTGCCTCCCGGTCCTCGGCTCCGGGGCGGGGCAGAGCGGGCTCGCGTGCCGGGGTGGGGCCGTCCGCCGCAGCCGCCGGCTGGTCCCCGAGATGCGGGAACCCGCAGCCGCTCTGCCACAGCTCCTGGCCCTGGCGGGCTTTCCCCACGGGTGCGCCTGAGCCTCCCAGCCGAGCGGCCCCGGTAAGTGCCCTGGGCGGGCTCCTCGGCCCCGCTGCGCGATGTAGACGCTCTTGGGGAGCCTTCCTCCTACAGGTCCTACCCCATCCTCCGTTAGATTACCCTCCTCCCACCCCATCCCCACGTCTCAAGGCCCTGGGGTCCAACGGGCAGCTTCTCACGTAAAAAATAAAAATGGAACTTTTGAGGAAAGCCGGTCCACTTCCACTGCTCATGGTCCACTTCCATGGCTCACGATCCTTCAATCCCCCACCCCATAGCCTCAGTCCTCGTCGTCCCCCATCCCTCCTCCCCCCCAAGCAGTGAGTTGAAGCTCATGCTTGTGACCCACCCGCGCTGGGGGAGTTGGTCTAATTGCCCTCAGTCTTAGCTCAGTTTCTTTAAGAAATGTTTTGGGCAGATGCTGGTGAGAGGCTTTGAACCCACGTCCTGAGCTTTCACCAGGGCAGCTAGGGGTGGCAAAGGCCAGGCTGGGGGCTTCCAGAGCCCGTGTGGCACAGCCTGGCCCCTGGTACAGCTCAGCCCCTGCTTCCTGGCAGGGGGTACCAGGCCTAATTCCCGCACTTGGGAAAGGCGGAAGGGCCCATGTTCCAGGAATTCGCTCGGTTGCAGTACTTGCACCAAGAAAGTTTTCCCCCTTGAAGTCTTGTTTCAAGTTGCTGAAAATCATAGGTTGTGGATTCTTCCTGACTGGCACAGACCCTCAGGGCCCTGCCCACCCTGATGTTGTCCCAGTGACCCCTGTTGGGAGGGACAGGTACTGGTCAGGGTCAGAGGTCAGAGGCTTGGGCAGTTCAGCCTTTGGGTCCCTCCTGCTTCCTGGTTGGTTCCGAGAGCTGGGGCTGGAGACACTGTATTTGCCCCCCTGGAAGCCATCAGGCAGGCCTGCAGTTGTTAGTGTCCCCTTTGGGGGCATGGGGTGGGGGGAGATGACTTCTGTTGGACCAGCCACAGGCTCTGGGTGTCTGTCCCCAGGCTCTGGGTGCTCTGGGTGCTTTGGATCTCTCCATGAAGGGCACTCTCCAGTGGGCTCTGAGAGAGGCAGGCCCTTAAGCCTGCCTGGTTTCTGCCCTGTGTCCATCTGCCACTGGGGCCTCAGGCCTGGGTAGGAGCCTGTCAGTTATGGGGGAGGAGGAGACCTGGTGGTAATGTGCGGGCAATCCCCACAGGTGCTGCCCTGACATGGGGGCTCTGCCATCTCCTGCAGTCCTCCTGAGGTGGCTGGAAGTCACCCTATTTTATGGAGGACAAGTTTGAGGCACTAACTGGCAGAGTTTGGACACAGACTGTGTGCGGTTTCTCTCTGGGTTTGGCCCCAGAGTGGCGTGTGCCCTGTGGAAAGAGGGTGGGGGGCACTGTTGGGTGGGAAGGATTTTTGTTTGTGTTTTGCTTACACGTATCTTCTAAAATGGAGTTATTCCTTTTACCTCTTATACGTGAAAAGTTCAGATTTCTCTGAGATGTAGTCAGCCTAGAGCTTGGTGGGGGCGGGAGGCCCACAAGCCACCTGGTCGGGCTCAGTGCACCTGTTGCTGGTCTGTGTGGTGCCCAGCCCCCACGCACCCCCACCCCAGCTCTGTCTATGGCTGCAGGAGGACCCTGGCCCTGGGCGGATGCAGGCTGCAAGGAGCCTAGTGGCCCCCTTAGGCAGAAAAGGAAGGTGGTCCTGGGCTGGGCCCTGCATCCCTCCTCAGATGGACATTTCTGTGGGGAGGTTAGTTTAGGCCAAGGAGGCTTCACGCTTTTTAGGAGAATACACCAGTATTTAGTAGAGCAGAGAAACTCCTGCAGAGCACTCATCCCTGTATTTATGACTGCGAGGTTAGAAACTCTGCACAGATCGCACTCCGTGCTGTTATGCAGCAGGGACTGTGGCTAGGGAGGATGGTGGGGGCATTGACCGTGGCTTCCACACTCCCCAGTGGAGAGGTACCTGGGGATGCTTTTCTGCTCTTGGTGCTTTTTGCCATACCTGCATTTTTAGGGCCCTTGGAGCACTGAGCTGGAGACACTGAAAGAGACTGTGGCTTTGTGCAGGGGCAGGTAGTGTGTGGGTTGGGGAGGGGGCCGCACGTGGGGAGCCTGGATCCTTCTTAGCTCCTGCTGTGGGGAAGAGGGTTTTGGATGGAGAGGGAGGGTGTCAGTTCCGAGGAATGTTTGGGGCAGATGCTGGTGGGAGGCTTTGAACCCATGTCCTGAGCTTTCACCAGGGCGTCTGGTGGAGACAACTGGTCCCCTCCTCATCTTCCCAGTCATGCCTGCCCTGAGGCTCAGGCTGATTTGGGAAGTATTGGTGCTGGGGACAATGTCTCCTGGTGCTGGGATCTTTTGGGACTGGTGCAGGTCAGCTGTCCCTGCCATATTTGACTTCAAGGGGTAGCTGGGTGGGTTACTGAGTGGTTGGCCTGTCTCGGGGTTCAGGAAAACCTTCCTGGCCTATTCTCCCCAAGGCTGGAAATGGGCCTGGGTGCGGCTCAGGACTCTCCTGATTGAACTGAAAGGTCTTGCAGCTCAGATGGGAGGGTCTTGCATATTGGCATCTAGCCACCAAGGGTAGGACCTGGCTTCTTGGAGAAGTGTGGGCAAGAAGGCCCTGGCACTGGGTGCGGCTGAGAAGGCTGGGCCTTCTGCAGAATCCATCTACCTGTTCCTGCTCCAGCCTATGGCCACCTGGACCCTCTCCCCACTCACAAAACCCAACCCATGCTCAAAGCTCCCTGTCCCCTACAGCACCATTGCCCTCCACTTAATCCGTGCTTTTGACCTCCAGCCCCTGCTGCCCCACTACCCTCCACCCCCTTCATGCAGAGCTCCCTGCAGGCATTGCCCTCGTTGCCATACCCTTTCTATCTCACCAATCTGCAAACTTTATTTATATTTGCATGTACATTTGTGCTGTACCTTCTTAAAAATCTCCACCCAAGGATACATTTAATGATTTTAGAGAGAAAGGAAGGAGAGGGAGAGAGAGAGACATCTGTGTGAGAGAGAAACATTGATAGGTTGCCTCCCATACATGCCTGGACTGGGGATTGCACCTGAAAACCTAGGTATGTGCCCTGACCAGGAATCGAACCCACAACTTTTTGGTGCATGGGATGACATTCCAGGCATGTAGGCCATGTGGCCAGGCTGTATGTTTTTTATTGAGGTAAAATTCACATCACATAACAGTAACCATTTAAAAGTATATACGGTTCAGTGGCATTTATTTTGTATATTGCCAGAGTAGGGCGGCTACCACCTCTGTCTAATTCCAAAATATTTTCTTCACCCCAAAGGGAAGCTCTGGACCCATTAGCGGTCACTCCCCATTTTCCCTCCAGCCCCTGGCAACCATGAATCTACTTTCTGTCTCTACGGACTTGCCTGCTCCGGACATTTCATGTCATAGAGTCAACGTGTGCCCTTTCATGGCTGCCTACTTTCACGTAGCGCCATGTGTTCCAGGTCCGTCCCTGTCGGAGCATCATGAACATGAACCTGGCTTCTGTGGCCACGTAAGAGCCCACTGTGTGGAGAGTGCCCGTCTTGCTCATCCATCCACCAGATGATGCACGTTTGAGTTGCTTCCCCTTTCCAGCTCCCGTGAGGTGTGGCCGTGAGCATTTGTGTGCCAGGTTTTCCTTGAACGTGTTTTCAGTTCTCTTGGGCATCCACCTAGGAGTGGGGTTGCTGGGTCATATGGTAACTCTGTGTTCAGCTCTTTGAGGAAATACCACGCTGCTTTGCACAGCTGCTCACAGAGCACAGGGGTGCGGTTTCTCTGCAGCCTCACCAAGACCTGTTACTTTCCATTTATTTTGTTACAGCCATCCCCAGGGGTGTGACGTGGTATCTCAGAGAGGTTTCGGTTTACGTTTCTCCAGTGACTAATAGTATTCAGCATCTTTTCATGTGTTTGCTGTCTCTTTCTATATTTTCTTTGGAAAAATATCCATTCGAGTTGTTTGCCCATTTTTAAATTGGGTTGTTTGTCTTTGTCTTTTTGTTGTTGAGTTGTAGGAGCTCTTTGTGTAGTGTGGGACTGATCCTTATCAGCTGCATGGTTGGTAAATATTTTCTCCCATTCGGTGCGTTGTCTTTTCACTTGTTTTTGATAGTGTTCCTTAAAGCACAAGTTTTAATTTGGATGACGTCTAACTTGTCTATTTTTTTGTCTTACTTGTGCTTTTGGCAACATTTCTAAGACTCCATTGCCAAATTTAAGGTCATGAAGATATATCTTTACATTTTCTTTGAGAGTTTTGTAGTTTAATTTTTACACTTTGGTCTTTTAACTAATGTTGGTTAAGTTTTTCCATATGGTGTGAGGTAGGGATCCAACTTCATTCTCTGGCCTGTGGGTATCAGCTGTCCCGGCATTTTCCGTTAGAGGCTGCCCTTCCCCCACCGAATGGCCTGGGCACTCTTGTTAAAAATCAATTGACCACAGTGTGCCTATTCTTCTGGTCCTTTTTCTCTCTTTTTAATGCTTTAAAATTATTATGGGTATTTTCAAATCTTTTGCCCAAAAGGAAACAGTTTGATCATTCATCAGCCAGCACAGGTGGTCAGCTCTCCGCATGGGCCAGTCCAGTTCCAGTTAGACCCCACTGTGCTCCCGGCGGTGGAAGCAAATCCCTGACATATCATTTCTTTTGTATGTGTTTTAGTATTCACCTCTAAGATATGTGCACTTTAAAAGATTAGCTTTTTATGTATAATAGCTTTTTAACTTAATGTTTTGTGTGACGTGAGAGACTTAAATGTAAAGAAGGATAAGCTACAACAGTGGAGTCACTGCACAGGTGAAAAGGCGACCCTGAAGGGTTCTTGAGGGCTGAGCAGGTCCCAGCACACTGGGACGTGGAGGGCCCTCCCCAAACCTGGGTTCAGGCCTCCTTGGAGAAGTTATTGTTAAGTGCCCTGGTTGGTGAAGTTCAGAGTCCAGCCTCCGGCAGCAGTGAGCAGAAACAAACAGAAACATTGGAAGCCCTGGAGCCCGAGGCCCCTCACTCCTACAGTTCCCTCCAGTGCCTGTATTGGCAGTGACGCATTGTGTTAACTTCAAAGAAGAGACGCTGGAGGGGTCCAGCGCACGAGTGAATGTGGAGCCTTGGGACAGTACCGTTCCACGGCTGCGTGAGGAGGGTGGGAACCTTACCCCAGCGGGTACTTCCCGCCTGGCCTTTGTGCTGTCCTTGCCATCCCCTTGACGTCTACATGTTATAAACCCCGTGGTACATGGGGTATTGTCGTTGTTTTGGAACCGTTGATTATCTTTTGAAGACATTTAATAGCAAGAACAAATGCGTACTTTGTGTTCCATGTACCATCTGGTATCGGTTTCCTTTCGCCGGGAGACACCCTTTCAGATTTCTTCTAGTGTGGGTCAGCAGGAAGTGAATTCTTTCAGCTTTCGTATGTCTGAAAAAGTCCTTATTTCACCTTCATTTTTGAAAGGTATTCTCGCAGGGTGTGGAATCCTAGGTCTCAGTGTTTTTTCCCCTCCATGCTTTTTGGCCACTGCCCCACTGTCTTCCTGCGCACGTGTTCCTGAGGAGGCATCTGCTGCCATTCTCACCTTTGGTGCTCAGCCTGCTGACTGTTTCCTCTGGGGACCGTTAAATTATTCTATTTACCGCTGGTTATGAGCGTTCGATTGTGATGTGCCAGGGTGCATTTTTTTTCACGTTTTCTTTTGTACTTGGGGGTTATTGACCTTCTGGAATTTGTAAGTTTATAGTTTTCATTAAATTTGGAAAAGTTTCTGCTACTATTTCTTAATTCCACCCCCCCCATGCCTCCTTTACTTCCCTATTCTTTAGGGCCCCAGTTATACCTCCTAAAATCCCTGAGTATTTCTCTTTTTTTGGCGCTACTGTCAATGGTACTGGTTTCTAAAAATCTGTACTCAGATGGTTCATTGCTGGCCTGCAGAAATGCAATGTGCTTTCGTGTGTTATTCTCACCCCAAGACCCTGCTGAGCCCAGGTATTGGTCATCCAAGGTTTGTCTCAGCAAAGTTGTTGGGATGTGCGAACATGTGCCCGTCATCGTGGAGTATGTCTCTTCCTTTCCCAGCGGCATGCCATGTCTTTTTGTCACCTTCTTGTCCTGACCCGTGCACACGTGACAGGTTTGATGGAGCTGGGGGTGGAGGGTGGCCTGGCCTGGGTCTGTCTCAGGGGCGGGACGCGGCCTTTCGCCGTGGGGTGCGGTGTTGGCTGCAGCCTCTGTTGTAGATACCCTCCCTCGGGTGAATTGAGTTCATGACCTATTCTTAGTTTGATGAGAATTATTTATGATTATGAATGATTTGAATTTTTTTCAAAAGCTTTTTTGCATCTTCTGAGATGATCGTATGTATTTTTCTGTAGTTAATTGATGTAGTGAACTACACTGATGAATGTTTGGATGTTGAAGCAACCTTGAATTCTTTGGCTAAATCTCACTTGTAGTGTACTGTCCTCTCTCTATATTGCTGGATTCTACTTGCTAATATCTAATCGAGGATTGTGTGCCTATGTTTGTGAGGGATAATGGTCTGTAGCTTTTTCTTCTTGAAATCACTTTACTTTTTGGTATCAGAATAATGCTGAGCTTATAAACGGATTGGCATCTTTAAATTTTATTTTCAATGTTCTGCCAGAGGCTGTAGAGAATTGGTATTTGTTTATCCCTTAACTTGGGAGAATTTGCCAGTGGAAGTCATAGATGTTGGAGTTGGAATAGACAGAGGACTGAACAGGTTACCTACTTTTTTCTCGAGTGAGTTTTGGTAGTTCGCGTCTTTCAAGGAATCCGTCCATTTTACCTAAATTGTTGAATTTGTGGGGATAGTACCTGTCTTGGTCACCTTGGGCCACCATAACAAAATAGAGCAGACTGGGCAGCTTCAGTGATGGAAATTTGGTTTTCATAGTTCCGAAGGCTGGGAGTCCCCGATCAGGGTGCCAGCTGATCTGGGTTCCAGTGAGAGCCTCCTCTGGGCTTGCAGGTGGCCACCCACACGTGGTGAGGAGGGAGCTCTTTTTCGTCTCACCAGGGCGACAGTTCTGTTGGGTCAGGGCTCCACCTTTATGACCCTGTTTAACCTTAATTTCCTCCTGAAAGGCACTGTCTCCAGTACAGTCCAGTGGAGGGTTAGGGCTTCAACACAGGAATTTTCAGGGGATAGAACTAAGCCTCTAGCAGCATTCTCTTATTTCCCTTCTAGTGCATGTGGGGTCTGTAGTGATGCCCCTTTTGATAATGGTAATTCATGTCTCTCTGTGTCTTGATCAGCCTGGCTAGAGATTGATCAACTTTGTTGATCTTTTCAAAGAACCAGCTTTTGGCTTGTGTGATTTTTTTCTATTTTTCTGTTTAAGTGCCGTTTATTTTTTCCTCTATTATTTCCGTCTTTTTGCTTGATCTGGATTTCTTGTCTCCTAGATATTGAAAGTAGAAACTCAGCTTGCTTACTGAGACCTTTCTTCTGCTATCAACGTTTAATGCGATCGGCTCCCATCAAAGTGCTGCTCAGGATACGCTGTATTTTCATTTTTCCTTCAGTCCAAAAGACTTTTAAATTTCTTTGGGACTTTCTCTTTGACCCATGGCTATTTAGAAATGGGTTACTTTCCAGATATTTGGACATTTTAAATTACCTTTGTAGTTTTTAATACCATAGTTGTCAGCAAACGTACTTTATATAATTTCTATTCTTTTAAATTCATTTTAATTCCCAGAATATAGTCTGTCTTGGCAAACGTGCTGTGTCCAAAGGGCGTGTGCTCCGCCTTCGCTGGGGTGAGTGCCCTGTCAGTCCCTGTCGGCCCACGGCTGCCGTCGTTTGGATGCTCTGGGTCCTTCGGAGCTTGCTTGCTTGTTCTGTTGATCACGGAGGGAGCAGTGTTGAAGTCTCTAACGAATTATCTTGTGCTTTATCAGCTTTTGCTTTGAGTATTTTGTTGTTGTTGTTAGGTGCATACACATTTAGGATTGCTATATCTTGTCAGAAAACTGAACCTTGTGTCGTTATGTGATAACCCTTTTTGTCACTGGTGATCCCTTTGTGAGATCTACTTTGTCTGATACTGATACAGCTATGGTAGCCTCTTTTGATTACTGTCTGCATGGTGTGTCTTTTTCCATCCATTTACTTTACTTTACCGGCTTACATCTTTATAGTCAAAGTGTGCTTCTTGTATTTAAAGTGGGTCCATGACACGTTTCCGATATTGTCACGGCGCTTTCCGCACAGGTTGGAAGCTGTGTTTTCCAGTCTGCCTCGTCTTCCAGGTTGCACATGTGTGAGGCTCCTGACCTCCTCTCCATGCCTGTTGGCCCAGAACGTGGCACTGAGTGGTTACTGCGCACTCATCTGCAGGGTGTGAGAGGCCTCAGGCATCCTCACTGCACAGAAACCTGAAGTGGTGGGCGAGCTGACCAGCCTCAGGACACAGGTAGTGGACTGCCTCTTGGGGGCCACTGCTCAGATTCAGGCACCCGTGTCCAGCTGTGCTGATGGAGGCTGGCGGGTTGGGTCAGCTGGGCTTGGTGCAGCTGTGAGTTAGTGGCCAGCATGGAAGCCCCACACTGTGGACTCAAGTGAGAGATTTACACAGAAAAGAGGAAGCCTATTTATTGGCTTAGAAGTTCAGGGCCGTCGGTGGGGGGGATGGGAAGAGGAAGAAGACCCACCACAAGGGCCACTGAGACAGGACACCCAGTCCCAGGGCTGCACGGAGCTCTGACACTGTGTCTCAGCTGTGTGTGTTCTGCTTGGGGCACCATGTGGAACATCTTCTGTGTTGTGGTGGTAGCCCAAGTGTGTTTGTCTACTGCAAGCTTTTCGAGCCAGGCACAAGGGCACCAGGCTGTGCACTGTAGGGGTGTGGTGTCGCCAGTCCTCAGGCCAGGCTGGGGGTCCATGATGCTGCCCGTTGAAGGGGGGATGCTGACCGGGGGTACACTGAGTGAGACGAGGTATGAGGAGTGCCGGCTTGTGCTGGAGTAGGTCATCTTGCTTGACTGTCAACAGAGGAGTGGGACCCCAGTAGTGGGGGCAGGACAGTGTGGTGCCTCAATCCAGGCACAGGGACCTCGGCTGCCTTTGGTGGCTTGGGGAGTCATGCAGGCACTGGGGCCACGTTGACGTGACTAACCTGATGCTCCTTTTTTTAGGGCCAAAGACGATGATCCCGCCAGGGGAGTGCATGTATGCGGGGAGGAAAAGAAGGAAGCCCATCCAGAAACAGTAAAGTATCACCTTTTTTTTTGCTGATTGTGACTGATGAAGGGGGAAGTGTTTGTGTTTTCATTGGCAAAAGTGAATTTTAGTAACGCAGTGAAGGAGGAAAAGGCTTTGGTTACGTCTCCCCAGGGAACAGAGGGCCTTGCAAGGCCTGGCTGCTGGTGTGCACACTGGATCCCATGGTGGGGGACCCAGCTGCCCTTCTCCAGGGGTGATGTGGGAGAACCTGCTTTGGCTGCTCTCCTGACTTTGATGGAAGGTGAGGTGAGGGCCCAGTGATGCTTGTTTGGCTGGAAGCCCACATGGAGGGCTGTGATGTCACCCCTATCTGTGGCGGCCACCTGACCCTTCTCTGCCCATCCTTGGTGAGGACGTACCCAGCACTCCTTTGGGAGCTTCACCATGGAAGAAAGGAGACCATGGAGGAGGGGGGCTCATCCTCCCCACCTGGGGGCGCCCTGAGCTCCATGGCTCCAGCCCTCCATCACCTCTGGAACGTATTGCCATTGCTCACAGTCCCTCTACCTGTCATGGCTGGCCCAGGGGAGCTCTGGGCCACTGAGGTGTGAGGTCTGCAGTAGCTGCAGGAATAATGGGGTTTAGGGGATGCCCTGCAGGGCAGTCAGCAGCGAGGCCACTTCTGGCTCCTCCAACAGGGGTCCTGCAGGTGTCCCTCATTGGCTGGGGCTCCGTGTATGTGTAATACAGCTCCGTGTTTAGTAAAGCTGTGTGTGAGAGAAAGAGAGATAACTGTGTGTGTTTAATACAGCTATGTGTGTAACAGCTGTGTGTAATACTGCTGTGTGTGAGTGTGTAACACAGCTGTGTGTATTACTGCTGTGTGTAATACTGAGTGGATGCTGGTGGGAGGCATCCACTCAGCATTATGTGTCTGCCTTGCCCGCGTCCAGGTGCACGCAGCTGCACTCTTCAGCCGCCTCCCCTGCAGACCCCGCTGTGCCTGTGTTCCCGGCACCCACCCACCTAAGGCCAGCAGGCTATATTAATTGCAAGAAGGTAAATCAAGGCCCAGACCCAACGAGCACACGCATGCCTAAACTGGGATTGCTCAGTCAACGATGTGGGTGTCTGTGATGTTGGCAGGTCGCTGAACTGCTGCTCGGCATTGGAGATGTGTCTGTCCCCTGCCGGGCATAGTGCAGACCGTGGTAATCTGTGTGCTTTTATCACAAGGGAGGTTTGGAGCCATTGTGTTTCCTTCTTTCTGAACTGTCTGTGTTGATAACTTTTGCTCATTTTTCTATTCAGTTGTTAATGTTTTTGTGCTTCTTGATCCTTAGGAATGTGTCCACGTAGGGAGACTAATTCTTGAGTGTGTTTCAAATACTTTTCTCCTGTTTCCTTTTTTTAATCCTCACCTGAGAATACTTTTTCATTGCTTTTAGAGAGAGGGGAAGGGGAGGAGAGAGAGACAGAGAGACCTTAGTGTGAGAAAGAACATTGATTGGTTGCCTTCTCGTATGCATCCCAATAAAGGCACAAACCTGGTATGTGCCCTGACCAAGAACTGAACCTACAGCCTTTCAGTTGATGGGATAATGCTCGAAACAACTGAGCCACACTGGCCAGGGCTCCCCAGTTTTAATTTATTTATGGTGTTCTTTGTCATGCAGAAAAACTTAATTTTTATCAAGGTGAATTTATTCATCTTTTATTTTGTGGCTAATTTAATTTTACATCATGGTTAGAAAGATCTCTGCTTCACTTTTATAAGAAAATTTTGCAACTATTTCTTCTTAACTTTTATGGATTCCTTTAAAAAAATTAAATTTTGAGCCCTTGGAACTTTTCCTGGTATAAGAAGTGAGGTCTGAATCTGTCTCCTTCTTTTCCCTTATGGCTACCAGTTGTTTGTAATACTTTCATTGAATTATCACTCTTTTCCCCACCGATTTAAGTGGCATCAGACATCTTTTTTATTTTTCTTTAATTTTTTCCTTTTATTGAACTTACTGGGGTGACACTGGTTAACACAATTATACAGGTTTTGGGTGCACAACGCCACAACACATCATCTGTATTACGTTCACCACCCCAAGTCAAGTCTCTCCATCACCATTCATGTCCCCTTTACCTTCCACCACCTCTCCCCACCTCTCTTCCCCCCAGCAATCACCACACTTGTTCATGTCCATGAGTTTCTTCTCTGTTTTTCTTTATAGCTCAATCCCTCTACCAACCCACCCGGCCCCTCAACATCTGCCCCCAGCTGTCAGCCTGTTCTGGATCTCTGAGTCTGTCTCTATTTTGCTTGTTAGTTCATACTGTTCATTGCATTCCACATATGAGTGAAGTTACATGGTACCTGTCTCTCTCTGTCTGGGTTATCTCACTTAGCGTAAGGCTCTCTAGGTCCACCATACTATCACAAATGGTAAGATTTCCTTTCTTATAGCTGAGAAGTATTCTACTGTGTAAATGTACCAGAGCTTTTTTTATCTACTCATCTACTGACGGACAGTGGGGCTGCTTCCAAACCTTGGCTGTTGTTAATAGCACTGCAGTGAACATGGGGTGCATATATTCTTTCAAACCAGTGTTTCAGGTTCCTTGGAATATACTCCCAGAAGTGGAATCACTGGGTCATAAGGTAGTTCCATTTTTAATTTTTCTTTAGGTAAGTTCAGACTGCTTTCCACAGTGGCTGCACCAATGTGCATTCCCACCAACAGTGCATGAGGGTTCCCTTTCTCTACATCCTCACCAGCACTTGTAGTTTGTTGATTTATTGATGATAGCCATTCTGACAGGTGTGAGATGGTATCTCACTGTGGTTTTAATTTGCATTTCTCTGATGATTAGTGGCATTCACAGAGCATCTTTTCATGTGTTTATTTGCCATCTCTATGTCCTCCTTAGAGAAGTGTCTATTGAGGTCCTTTGCCCATTTTTTAAAATTAGATTGTTTGTTTTTTTGGTGTTGAGTTGTATAGTTCTTTGTAAATTTTGGCTACCAACATCCTATCAGATGTGTCATTGGCAAATATGTTCTCCCTTTCAGTGGATTGTCTTTTCATTTTGTTGATGGTTTCCTTTTCTGGGCAAAACTTTGTACTTTGATGTAGTCCCATTTGTTTCTTTTCTTTTTTTTTTAAGATTTTATCTATTTTTCTTTAGAGGGGAAGGGAAGGAGAGAGGGAGAGAAATATCAATGTATGGTTGCCTCTCATGCATCCCCTGCTGGGAACTGGCCTACAACCCAGGCATGTGCCCTGACTGGGAATCAAACCACAATACTCTGGTTTGCAGGCCCGCACTCAATCCACTGAGCTACACCAGCCAGGGCTTCTATTTTCTTTTTTTAAAATATATTTTATTGATAATGCCATTACAGTTGTCCCATTTCCCCATTCATTACCCTCCACCCTACACACCCCCTCCCACCCACCTTCTTCCCCTTTAGTTCATGTCCATGTATCGTAAGTTCTTTAGCTTCTACATTTCCCACACTACTCTTGCCGTATCCCTATTTCCCCCCCACTGTCTATGCTACTTATTCTCTGTACCTTCTCCCCCACCCTCCTTCCACTCCCCTGTTGCTAACCTTCCATGTGATCTCCATTTCTGTGGGTCTGCTCCTATTTTAGGTATCAGCTTAGTTTGCTTTTGTTTTAGGTTGTTAATAACTGAGTTTGCTGTCCATTCACTGTTCATATTTTTTATCTTCTTTTTCTTAGACAAGTCCCCTTTTTAAAAAATATTTTATTTATTTATTTTTAGAGAGAGGGGAAGGGAAAGGAGAAAGAAAGGGAGAGAAACATCAATGTGAGGTTGCCTCTCATGTGTCCCCCACTGGGGACCTGGCCTACAACCCAGGCATGTGCCCTGACTGGGAATTGAACCGACGACCTTTTGCTTCACAGGTCCGTGCTCAATCCACTGAGCTATGCCAGCCAGGGCTTAGATAAGTCCCTTTAACATTTCATATAGTAAGGGCTTGGTGATGATGAACTCCTTGATCTTGACCTTATCTGAGAAGCACTTTATCTGCCCTTCCATTCTAAATGAAAGCTTTGCTGTATAGAGCAATCTTGGCTGTAGGTCTTTGGATTTCATGACTTGGAATACTTCTTTCTAGTCCCTTCTTGCCTGTAAGGTCTCTTTTGAGAAATTCACTGACAGTCTGATGGGTACTCCTTTGTAGGTGACTGTCCCCTTATTTCTTGCTGCTTCTAGGATTTTCTCCTTCATTTTAATTTTGGCTAATGTAATGATGATGTGCCTTGGTGTGTTCCTCCTTGGGTCCAACTTCTTTGGGACTCTCTGAGCTTCCTGGACTTCCTGAAAGTCTATTTCCTTTGCCAGATTGGGGAAGTTCTCCTTTATTATTTCTTCAAATAAGTTTTCCACTTGTAGCTGTTCCTCTTCCCCTTCTGGTACCCCTATAATTCGGATGTTGGAATGTTTAAAGATGTCCTGGAGGTTCCTAAGCCTCTCCTCATTTTTTTGAGTTCTTGTTTCTTCATATTTTTCTGTTTGGTTGCTTCTTTCTTCCTTCTGGTCCACTCCATTGATTTTAGTCCCAGTTTCCTTTCCATCACTACTGGTTCCCTGTGCATTTTCCTTCATTTCACTTAATGTAGCATTCATTTTTTCATCTAATTTGTGACCAAAATTAACCAGTTTTGTGAGCATCCTGATCACCAGTGTTTTGAACTGTGCATCTGATAGGTTGGCTATCTCTTGGTCGCTTAAAAGTATTGACTCTGGGGCTTTGATTTGTTCTTCTGATTCAGCCATTTTTGGTCAGATCTTGCCAGTTACGTATGAGGGGTATACCCTTTGGTGTTTACCAGGACCGGGCAACCCACGTCCCTGGGTTGTGACGCTGGGAACATTTGTGGGGGTGAGGTCAGGGAGGGAGCAATGTCTCTTGCTCTGCTCTCTCTCAGATTTCAGTCCCCTCTGCTACTTCCCATAAGCCGGCACCTTTTCACTCTGTGCTTTTAGGCTTTATTTCCCATCCCTGGGGCCCTGGGTTATGCGGTCTGTCTTGCTGCCCGTTTTTGCCTAGTTTATCTGTGCATGAATGTGTGACCGCGGTCAGCCTCACGCTGCCTTCACTCCTGGGTCTGGCTGCCACTGCCTTTTCCTGCTGCAACCCCTCTCCCCCAGCCACCGACTTCACCCCTCTTACTGGTCTGGTTAGATGGTTGTCGGACTTCCATACAGTTCAATTTTCTGTCTGTTCTGGTTGTGTTTTTGTTTCTAAATCTTTGTTGTCCTTAATTTTGGTTGTGTGAGGAGGCACAGTGTTTCCACCTATGCCTCCATCTTGGCTGTGTTTATTTTCTCTTTTGTTTCCCTTCCCCAAGGAAGTATATCAGGAAAAAATATTGCTACAAAAATGTCTGAGATTTTATTGTGTTCTCTTCTAGGATTTTTATGGTCTTAAGTCTAATATTTAAGTCCATTTTGAGTTCATTCTTTTATTTTGTGTAAGAAGGTGGTCTAGTTTTTTTGCATATAAAGTCCAATATTCCCAACACCATTTATTGAATAGACTGTCTTTACCCCTTGTGTGTTCTTGCCTCCTTTGTCGAATATTACTTTATTGTAAAGGCATGAGTTTATTTCTGGGCTTTCTATTCTGTTCCACTGATCTGTGTGTCTGTTTTATGCCAGTACCATGCTGTATTGATTATTGATGCCTTGTAATATAGTTTGATATCAGGCAGCATGGTTCCTCCAACTTTGTTCTTCTTTCTCAAGATTACAGGACACATTGCTTTTGTGCAATGTGCTTTTGTGCGGGGCACACTGTTGCATTGCTTTTGTGGTTTCATACAAGTTTTTGGAATATTTGTCCTGGTTATGTGAAATATGCCATTGGTATTTTGATAGGAATTGCACTGAATCTATAGAGTGCTTTGGGTAATATGGATATTTTAAGATATTAATTCTTATCCATGAACATGGTATATGCTTCCACTTATTTATATCTTCTTCAGCTTCTTTCCATTTCTAAATTGAGCATTTTAGACTAGTGATTTGAGAAGCTCATGCAGAGCGGCTGGGTGTGTGCATGTGTGCCCAGCATCTCCACAGGGACGCGTTCTGGGAAACTGGGGGCCAGACGACTTCTGTTCTTGATGTTCGAATGCAGGACATCCAAGCCTGCAGCCCCTCCTTAGGAGTGAGCTATAGCCCTGCATCCCAGCAGTGGTCCCAGCCTCCCCATCATGGTGGAGTGCTGTGGGGCTATGGTCTGGCCCTGCCCTCTGGAGTGGGTGGTGGGTAGTGTGTCTGTGCACACCCACCTTTCCCCGGGAAGGTGAGGGTGATGAAAGCCATGGAGCAGGAGGTGAACAGAGAAGATAAAATTTGGCTGGACTTACGGGCACCCGGCTCCTGGGAAGAACCTGAGCCTGAAAAATTTTCTCGGGGCTGAAGGCAGAGAGTGGATACAGAGAGAGTGGACCTCGGTGCTGTTGGGTGCATGGGACTTCTGGAGGCAGCGTGACTGTGCTCTCGGGGGTGGCACGCTGAGCTCCCTGGGGTGAGTGAGCAGTGAGCATTCCCTTTTGTTGTCTGCATTTTCTATCTTCGTTGGGCTATAACTGAAGTACCTTGGGCTGCACAGATTTCAAGTGTGCAATCCACTCAGTTTTGACATATGTGAACACTCATGAAAGCATCTCTGAAACCAATGTCACAGACATGCCTGTCACACCCTGAGTTTCCTTGTCATTCCTTCCTGTACCTAGTTCCCAGCAGTCTGTGATGTGCTCTGCCCTGCACACTGGCTTGCATTTCCTGGAAGTTTCTATAAATGGCATCACATGCCACTGTGTTAGGCTCCTTTGACTGGGCAGAACAACTGTGAAGGGAGATTCCTGCAAGGTTGGTGCATCAGAGCCCTGCCCAGACTGGAAGCTCCACATTTGTTTATTCACAGGCAGACAGAAGCTCGGGCTGGCCCTGTTGGAGGCCTTTGCGACCAAAGCTGCTGTGGACATTAGTGTGCAGGTCTTTGTGTGGCTGCGTGTTTCCATTGCCCTTGAATAAATACCTAGGAGTGCCACTGCTGAGTCATATAGGTGGTGTGCGTTTAACTTCTTAAGAAACCACCCGACTGTTTGCGAAGCGGTTGCACTGTTTACATTTCGGTGTCCGAGTGTGAGTGTCCTGGATCCTCTGCACTCTGTCCGGGGCCTGGACACTGGTCCCCTTAGCATCGGCCATTCTGGCTCTGTGGTTCTCACCCTGCATTTCCCTAGTGACTGCTGGTGTTGAGAACCTTTCAGGCACTTATTTGCCAACCACACATCTTCTCTGGTGAAGTGTCTGCCTAAATAATGTGCCTGTCTTATCAGATTATATGTCTTTTCACTGAGTTGTAACACTTGATTCCATGTTCTGGATGTAAGCTCTTGCGAATTTCTTTTTCCTGTCTGTGGCTTCCTTTTTGATCTTTGTAAGGGTGACTTTCAAAAGACATTGAAAAATTTTTAATGAAGACCAATTTATCAACTTTTTTCTTTTATGATTTGTGTGTGTGTTCTAAGAGTCGGGAGCCACTGTAAGGTCAATAAGATTTTCTCGCATTTTCTTGTAAAGTTACACTGTAGGATGTAGCAGATTCAGGTCTATGACCCATTTTGTTAATTTGTGGGTGTAGTGTGAGGTACAGGTTGATGTTCACTTGTTTCCATGGACATCCAGTGGATCAGCACCATTTATTGAAAAGACTTTTTTCTTTCCCTGTTGAATTGCTTTAATAGTGTCTTTGTCAAATGAATTGACCAAAAATATGTGGGTCTATTTCTAGACTATTTTGTACCATCAATCTATATTTATATCTTGTCTCTAATGCCAAATCGTCTTGAATATTGTAGCTTTTGAGACGGCTTAGAAGCTACAGGGTAAGTCCTCCAACTTCTTCCTTCTTTTCTAATAGGCTGTTCTAGGTCCTTTGCACTTACACACAGATTCAGAATCGCTTGTCAACTTCTGTAGAAAGGCCTGTGGGACTTTTACTCGCTGTGGCAGTGAATCTGTGGATGAGATTCTGGGAGTGTTGCCACCGTGACAGTACCAAATCTCCAGACTATGAATGTAGTGTAACTTTTCCATTATTTAGGTCTTTAAAATTTCTTCTCAGCAATATTTTATAGTTTTGATTTAGGTGTCTGGGATGTCTTTTGTTAGACTTATTACAGGAATTTCATATTTTTGGTGTCACGAGGCTCCCTTCATGACTCTCCTTCTATCTGAGCTGACTGTAGCCCCTCCTGCCCTCTGCTTGTGCTCCGGTCCTGGCCCTTGGTCCCTGCGGCTGCCTGCTGAGTCTCTGCCCTGGGGGATGGGCACTTCCTCCCTGTGTCCCTTACCCCATCCCTTCTCACCCACCTGGCTGCAGGATGGTTCCGCTCTGGCCCCGGGGCTGGGAGTGGGGTGGAGGAGCTGTATCAAGGGGCAGCCAGGTGTTCTGAGAAAGTTTGAAAGAGCAGAGAGGTCATTGTCAGGCTCTTCAGACACCTGTTTCTTCAGCAGGCGAGAGTCTGTCCCCCAGGAATCCCATGGGAGAGGGGTGGGAGAACCGTCACACTCAGCTCGTTCTCAGACACAAGCTCTCTGGGGAGCAGGTGGCCAACAGCTCCCCCAGGTCTGCGCAGAGGTGAAATGTGAGCCAGGGCCTCCTGTCCATTTCCCAGTCTCTCCTCTGACCCCGCATGTGCCATCGGTGCTGCCTGTTTCTGGGGGGCTCTTTCACCGACGGAGTGGGCCTCTTCTCTGGCCAGCAAGTGCCCGTCTGCACTGGAGTCTGCTCAGTGTATCTCCAAGTCTCTTGCCTATTTATGTTTTGGCTAGTGGTGTGAGTAAATCTGGTGTAAGGGCCTCATTAAGACAAACAAACAAATAAACAAACAAACAAAAAAACCACAGAAAGCAAAACGATAACCAAAAATATAGGATAAAATTTTTGGAAAGTATGTATCTGATAAGGGACTTGTATCTAGAATATATAAAGAACTCCTACAACTCAACAATAAAAAGACAAAATAACCCAATTAAAAATTGAAAAAGGAATTGAATGGATATTTCTCTAAAGAAGATACAAAAAATGGCCCGAAATTACACGAAAAGATGCTCAACATTATTGGTCATTAAGGATATGCAAATCAAAGCACATCGAGATACCGCTTCGCACCAGTGAGACTGTCTCTTAGAATAAAAGGAGAAACCCCAAGCGTGGGCAGGATGTGGAACAACTAAGTCCCTCCTGCTGGTGATGCGAAGTGGGATGGCCCCCATGGGGACAGTTTGGCAGTTTTTCAAAAAGTTAAGCACAGAACCACGTATCAACCCAGGTACTCCACTGCTGGGCTTATGTCCAAGGGAACTGAGCTCACCCATCCACGCAAAAACTTGGATGTGGACGTCTGTGCGGGGTATTCAGAATACCCACCAAGGGGAAGTGACTCAGAGGTACATGGGCTGGCGGGGGGGGGGGGGGATAGGCAAATGTGGGAAATCCATGTGGAGGAACATTATTCAGCCTTAAAAAGGAACAAAGTTCTGATAAATGCCACACCACGGGTGACTCTTAAAAACCTGATGTTCAGTGACTGAAGCCAGACACGAAAAATCCCACATTGCATGGTTCCATTTATGTGAAACGTCCCAAACAGGCAAATCCTTGAGATGGAGAGCAGATGGCGGTTTCCTGGGCTGAGAGGGGGAGGCGGAGAGCAACTGGGTATGGGTTTTATTTGGGGCTGATGACATGGTTTGGACCCTGACAGAGGTGCTGGTTACACAACACTGTGGATGTCGGCATGCCACCGAACTGCACACTTTAAGTCAGTTGGTTTTATGTTATGTGAATTACCTCTCCGCCAAAAAAAGAAGTGACTGTGGAGCCGGGGCTGGAGGTGCTGCCGTGGTCCTCATGGCCAAGGCCCTCAGACAGCACAGAGGCCGAGTCTGCAGACAGAACAGGGAGCCTGTTCACAGCCTACTTCCAGCGTACTTACAAGTGAACACGCAATAGAAAACTAGGAACTCCTGGACAGAAGAGACCCAAGTGCCTAAAGGCAGCAGGAGCCCAGGGAGGGTCAGGAGCCCTGGAGCTGGGGCCCCCTCCTAGCAGGTCCAGTGCTCTGGCTGTGTTTAGGGGCAGAAGGTTTCCTGTGACGAGATCGAGAAAGGACACATGGGAGAAGCTGTTCTGTGAGGCAGGAAATAGGGTCAGGTGAAGGGGACTGTCATCCTGGAGGGCATGAGGGGTCAAATGAGAGAGGTAGGGGTCTGGGGTCAGGGAGGGTGGGCAGGGGACACTCCCTTTGAGGGGAGAGCCGGTCTGTTGTGGGCAAGGGGGAAAAGCAGCCGGGGCCTTGCCCACCTGCATGGTGGCACAGCCCTTGGTGGCAGGCCTTGAGGGGTGGGTGGGCAGCACCCATGGTGCCCAGGGTTCTCACTCACCTTCACCTCATTCCCTTGCAGCCCTGCTGTGTAGAGGGGAAGGTGGGGCCCAGAGAGGCCACTTGCACCCAGACTACAGGACTAGGAATCCAGGTTCTAAGAAGGCTGTGTGTTTAGACTCTGAGGAGTTGCTGAAAGAGGCTGAACAGATGTGGCCTTGGGCCAGCTGTCCTCTCACTTCCGGGACAGTTAGCACAGAGAGGTCAGGAACTTGCTAGAGTCACACAGCTCGAACCAAGCCACATTCTCAGGCTACAGCTATTGTTCATCTCTCAGTCTCTCTCTTCCGATAAGAAGAGGTGGTCACTCAGGTGCAGCTTCAGGTTCTTCGCATGCGCGTTTTCAGGCGTGGGTGAGTTTTGGTTCATTCCAGCACTTTTTTCCCAGCAGCAGTTCCACTTTGAAACAGGGACAGGTTTCCTCCTGTGTGGCCGATGGCCTCTGGTGGAGTCACCCAAGTCTGACTGTGGTCATTTCCTCACAGGAAGCCCGCTGTGGGGTCTGAGAAGTCGAACCCTTCCAAGCGGCACCGAGACCGCCTCAATGCCGAGCTGGACCACCTGGCCAGCCTGCTGCCGTTCCCACCAGATGTGGTCTCTAAGCTGGACAAACTCTCAGTCTTGCGTCTCAGCGTCAGTTACCTCAGGGTGAAGAGCTTCTTCCAAGGTAGGACTCTCACCCGTGTCCATCTGTGCCCAGCTGGGTCTCACCTGGGTTCTGCCCTCTCTGCTGGGATGGTCCAGTTTGTGCCTCTTGTCCTGGGTAACCATTTAGAGGAGGACTTGCTGAGTGTTGATGAACCAGAGCAGCTCTGGTAGAAGTGACAGGGCCGGTTCTCCCCACCTTGGGCTCACTCAGTGCCTGGGCCACGGGGCATCCTCACAACCCCAGGGCTCCACGGGACCGGGCGGATCTGCTTTGTGTCCTGCCATTGACCAGTGTAAGGCTGGGTGGCCAGCTGCCACGTGATTGCTTTGGCTGTCCTGGGTGTCTGGCATGCTCACCCACATCTGATGGTCTGGGTCATGCTATTTTCTATGCGGCCTGGCTCAGCTCCTGAGAAAGAAATGTGGTTGCCACTGATTTTAAAACTTGTGACTGCTACTCCCAGTGAATTAAGTGTGAGCTTTTTACAAAACCATCAACTTACGATGTGTCTTTGGAAGCAGGTAAGGTAACTGTCTTAAGTGGGCATGTGTGGGGGACAGGGAGCAGTGGGCATGCAGCCAACTGTACAGTTCCTGCTCTTCCTGCCGTCAATTTTTGTGCCTCCTCTTGCTGCTGAACAAAACGCCTTGGGCTGCAGTGAGGATGGACCGTAGGTGAGGGCCGAGGCCTGGACGATGTGAACCAAGTCTGTCCACGCTCCACACCAGTGGGAGCAGTTTGCACGGAGATGTGACCGGGGTGTGACTCAGCCTCTGCCCGTTGCTAGCTTTCTCTGTTCCTCCAGGAGAGGGAGGGTGGCTTTCCTGAGGACTCAGCTCTGGCTGCCATGCACTCCAGCCGGACACCGATCCCTCCTCCATAGGGTCCCTTTGGCCTTCTTTCCTCTCACAGAGCAGGAGCCCCAAGTCCTCTGGCCACCACTGGCCTCTGAGAGCCCCTGCTCTGAGTGCGAAGACTTTGCACAGGTGGTCTCAGCTCCCCTCCAACCTTGCGTGAAACCCAACTATCTGTGTTCCCACTCTGCTCAGGGGCTGGTCCTGAGCCCCACCAAGCTGTCCCATTGTGGAAAGGCCATCTGCCCCCACGGGAGGCTGAGCACATAAGGCTGTGGCTGTGAATGTGTTGAGTGGGGCTTGGTCCTATGTGCTGGCATCAGCCATGCCAGGGCTCCACTGGAGTGTCTCAGCTCCCTGTGCATATCTGTGCCACCTGAAGCCACCTGCCGGTGTCCACCCCACACTCACATACATGGGCACCTTAGGCAGGGATGGTGGGCTGAGATTTTTCAGCCTGGGCTTGGAGCTCACCCAGCACTCAGCCTAGGTCAGTCTCCCCAGAAAACCACATGCTTTTCCTTTGGGTTAAGAGGCTGCTATTCAGGGTTTCTTACCCAGACCCTGGTGGCTGGAGGGGCAAGCTCACAAAACATTTTCTGAAAAGTAGGTTTGGAGAACATCAGAGAACGATGGATGCCTTGGGGCGGGGGTGGGGGGGTGGGGGTGGGGGACTCAGTGAGGGTCACCAGAAGGGTCAAGTGGGCTGGAGGGCTTCCTGGAGGAGGTGAGATGGCCAGGTGCCCTCTGCAGGCGGCACTGAGGTGTTCCTGCATTCTTTAGGGGCCCTCTTCAGTGTTCCTGCCTTCCCGGTGTAGTCTGGGCCCCTTCTCCAGGGACAGAGGGATTTTCTGTTCCTACTCCAGCTGCACGAGGGGGGTTTTACCAGGCCCTAGGGTGATGGGCTTGCTGCCCCCCCCCCAGCCTGCACTAGAACTCTCCCAGCCCCCTCTTCTTCTCCCTGACCACCCCGAGGTCCCCACAGGAGCAGCTTCAGTGGGTGCAGGTCCCACCTCGAACCTTTATAACTGTCAGTGTTCTGGGTTCTTTCCCTGGGTTCTGGGCCCACATACAGAATCACGTCTGAGATGCGTCTGAATTCTCCTTCCCAGTGTCCACAGTAACAGGCTTGTGCCCTCTCTGTCCCTGGAAGTACCTTTATTTCCTTGGGTTTTTTGTTATTGATTGCCCTGGGACCTCGGGTCTCTTCTGAGCCCACGAAAACTTGCAAACTTGCAGGTCACTCAGTGTTTCGTTGTGAGGCGAGGTGACTGGCTTTGGGCTTCTGTATTCCAACTGGAAGCTGAAAATGACATCCCCTCAGGTGGTCTTAAATCACATTCCTTTTCAAATGAAAAAACGAACAGTCATCTGGCCAGCGGGGCATCTGAGGGGGGTGGAGGGAGTATTGTTCCAGGTCCTCCTGGCTCAGTGTTGGCCGCCAGGTCCTCCTTGGCTGCGAGGAGACTGGGGGTGTGGCCAGCTTTCTGACTTGGAGTGAGGCCTCTGCACAGGCCTCTCACTGGCCCTCCTGTGTCCCTCCAGGGAGGAGGGTCTGTGGTGGGCACGTGTGACAGCTTACCACAGGGGCGTGCTGGTCTCCACACACCTTAAGTGCCCCTTGTGAATGGTATTGGCTCTGGGGATGCTGGAGGGGGTGCCCGAATGGCGTGAACACTCAGCATCACCCCATGACCCTGCAGAGGGGACATCGTCAGCCCTGTTCCTAGGGCCTGGCCAGCCCCAGCGCCTGAGAACTGAACACAGGAAGGTGTTAGCAGCAGGTCTCACAGTGGAGATGTTCCAGGGGTTTTGTTCTACTTCCCAGGGTTCCAGTTTCATACCGAAGTGTATTAGTTTTATAAATAGGAAAAACTCAAATGTGTAAAGCAGCCAAGAAAAATCCCAGCCGCACTGCTGCCATCTTGATGTGGGGACTCCAGGCTCCCTGTCCTGGAGACCTGGTTGTGCTGGGGTTGCTGGATAGATAATTGTTGAAATCGTCACGTAGTTCCTTGTGTAAAAGCGTCATAACCAAACATTACACAGTAACGTATACAGCCGAGGATGACCAGATGTCGCTCCTGTGCGTGCTAACTGTGGGACAGTCCCCAGGGGGCAGGGCAGGCATCCACCAAGCAGCATAGGACACCTGCTGCGGGGACGTTCGAGGAGCAGAAGGAATTCTGTCTCATGAGGAAAAGCTACGTGACTCTGAGAACGGAGATTGTAGAAGTTACTGTGCCATGACTGCCCGGCCAGAAGGGCTGTGTTCACAGAGCTGGGAGTTCCTGGGGGAGTGACCGAAGAAGCCCTTCAGACGCAGACCTCTTGCTGCGGGCATGTGGTGCGTCCATCATGACCCTCTGCCTGGCTCGATGCTGTGGGGGCCACAAGGCCATGTCCTTAGTGAGTCACCACTGAGTGAAATAACAAACCTGTTTCCCCATCACCTTTCCTATTAAGGATTCTGCAGTTGTACATTTTAGAGGAAATTCTAAACACTTTCCTGAATTCATTTCCACTGTGTAGTTAGCAAAGAGTCAAGCTATAAAAATTGGATCTTAATCTGTGCTTCCTGACTCAGAAGTGAGCGAATTAATTTCATTACAGCTTCTATAAAAAGTCACCTTTGGGAAGGACGTGCACTGGAAAGTCTCGGCCTCATAACAATGGCCTGAAAATTTCCAGTAATGTTTACTTCGGAGGTGACTTTCATGAATTTTTAAAAGACAGTGGGATCATTTTATTTTATTTATTTGGTTTTGCATAGAGCAAAAGGCTGGAGCTTCTGAGTTATAAACCCTCTGTTTGTACTGAAGAGCGGAGTTTTCCACTCGTAAATCTGAGCATTCGCAAGAGAGATGTTGTAGGAGAAGGCGGGCAGAGGAGAAGCATGAAGGCCCCCCGAGGTGGGGCTGGAGCAGAGCTGGGTTCCTTCCTGGACCTCCTACTGCAGCACATGCGGGTCCAAGAAGTTCCTCACTTAGGCTGAATGGCCCGTCAGGCCTCAGTGCCCACTCGTCGGAGAGTCTCATTGGGTGTAAGGGACAGTACCCGGTGTGGAGGGGCAGCACGCACAGACGACAGAGGACCAATGTCCATGGAGGCCTGGCACATGGAGAGTGTGCCCCAGTGAGTAACAGATGTGTACTCCTGACACCCTGGTGAGAAGTGCAAGTGAGAGAGGATCGATCTCAGTAAATACCACTGAGATGGCATAGATCTCAAAACCTGGAGATTCTTCACATGGTGCCCCCACCCCAGTCTTCATGTACCCTGTGGCTGAAACTGGGCCTTCTGTCCCTCTGAGACTTCATGCTCAGCCTCTGACACCCAGTTCCACACATTCCCATCCCAGAGCTCCGCGTGGTTGGCCCTGGTCCCCACGGCACCTGAGCTGAATGGTCACCCCCACCAGGGACGGGCAGGTGCAGAAGTCCTTGAATCACGAGCATGTGTCCTGGGACCTCCACACAGGGCCATGTTCGTTGGCTGTCAGAAGTGAAGTGCTCCTTGAGACCATCAATAAGCTTCTAACCCAGGACTGAAGAGTATACAATTATTAAGCTAAATTCTACCAGTTTGCAGCCTTCCCTGGAGTCATCCTTCCCTTGTCAGCCCTGTTATGAACTGAATATTTGTGTACTCACGGATGCACATATTGAAGCCCTGACCCCCTGGGTGGCTCTCTTTGGAGATGGGGTCTCTAAGGAGGTAGTTAGGGTTCAGTGAAGTCACAAGGGTGGGCCCCAATCTGATAGTACTGGTGTCCTTACAAGAAGAGATGCCAGAACTCCCTCCGTCTCTGTCCCCCGTGGGGCTGAGGAAAGGCCATGTGAGGACACAGCGAGAAGGCGGCATCTGACTGTCAGGGGAAGAGCGGTTCCTGGAAACTGAGTCTATTGGCACCCTGCTCTCCGGCTTCCAGCCTCCAAAATGTGTTTAAGCCACCCCTGTGTGGCATCTTGTTAAAGCAGGCAGTGCAGACTGAGACGGCCCCGTTGTGCTGCTGGGGGTGTGAGACAGCCTTTTCTCTTTCGAACATCCGGTGAGCCCGTGCCCACGGGACAGACGTGGGTTGTTCCTGCCGGAGCCCCTCCAGAACACAGCTCACCCTGAGGCCTGTCCAGTGAAGACACACTCGCTTTGAACCATTCAGCTCCGAGAACCAGTCCTGCACCAAAGTCATGGTGACCATTGTGTAGCCACCTGCCCCTCTGACCCTGGGCCTGGGGAGGTCCCCACACAGTTGTGTGGAAAAGTCTCTCTTGATTATGTTACACATTGGTTTTATTTTTCCTACCATCCCTTAATCATTTCCAGAAGATAAATCTGACCAAGAGGAAGAGCAGGCCCCTGGCCATTCCTTCGTTCACCCACCGGGTGAACAAGGACACAGCAAGGAGCCAGAGCACGGATCAACAGCTTTGCCTTTCTCTCGCTGCCCCAGCAAGCCCAGCAAAACTTCGGGGGCTGGCTCCCTCTCTGTGCCTGGAAGAACAGGGATAGTCCTGGGACTTCTCTGGTCCCTTATGGTTAATTTGGGGTCTTCCAGTCACTGCCCCCCAAGCAGGCTGAGCAGCAGGAGGGAAGGGGGAGAATTGGGATGGGTCCCATGCAACTGGCTCCATGGGGACCTGGCACCTGCTGCTTGGCCGGGGCCTGGGGGCTCTTGGGGGCTTTAATGGATTCTTAAGAGACTATACACCAGGGATCTGTGTGCTGCTGTTGGCCAAGTCAGACAACCCATTCTCTCCTGCTGCTCCCTTGCACTTCCTTCTTTAGCCCCAGGTGACAAATTGTGCCTCCAGCCACTTCTCAGGCCTGCAGGCACTTCCTGGGAGGATTTGAGGTATCCTAGGACAATGTTTTGGGTGTGTGGCCTCACCTGCTCTTTAGGAAATGTGCACCTTTGACCCACCCAGTTGGCACGTGGTACTTCCCACACTCAGTCCTACTGCCTGCCAGGAGCTCCAGGTGCAGCCTCTGCCCCTTGGATTTCCTGAGTTAGGGATACACCAGTCTTTAGTGCCCCCACTGGCCTCTGGAGGCAGATGGAAGGTCCACACGTGGGGTCTTCATGAAGCCCCTCTCACTGGGCACAAGGTGAAGAGAGAAGTACCCCACCCCTCTCCTGGTGAAGGTGGGGGCATGGGACTCACAGCACAGCCCTTCCAAGGAAACCCTTCTCCCAGGCTGAATGTGTCTCATCCCTGACGCTGGCTTTGCAGCCCTGCCTCGGTCACCTGGATTCTCACTGTGGGACTTGGTATAGTTGCCACCTCTTGCCTTCAGGCATTGGCCAAAATTCAGACTAAAAGGGTTCCACACTAACAACCTGTTATAATGCAAGTAACCTGAAGAGCTGCCCTGGCATTCGGCGCCTGGTGGGGAATGTGCTCCAAACACAGTCTTTCCTGGCAGCAAGCTGGATAAGGAACCAGGCCATCCTCCTGCTGATGGCAGCCAAAAATACAAGATAAAAACATCTGAAGCCTTTTAAAATATATTGATGAGCCAGTAGAAAATTAAGGAATCCTCAGAGACCAAATTTAAGTGAAGCCGAGAGCCCAAGGAGAACTCTATTAAGGGAAATTTTGAAGGAAGGAAATTCCAGGTGGTGGACCTAAGATGCAGGGAGAAGGAAGATGGGAAGGTGTGACTGTGGATACACTGGGCCCTGACTATATAAAGCAATGGCATTGATGCATGGTAAGAACAAAAAGAGATAAATTCCAGGCAAAAGAGCATGTGTATTTGGAACAGGAGACTTGTGTTAAATAGTTCAATTGTTCTTGTAGTAATTACCTTTGGAGGTTGATGAGCTAATTTACAGTAAAATTTCCAGGATAATCATCAAGACAAGAAAAGGGGGATTTAACTTTCAAACTAGTAGAGAAAAAAAGTGGAATAAAAAAGGTAATCAAGCAAAAGAAAAAAGACAAGAAAGGAAAAAAAAGAAACGTGAAAAGGGTGTAACAAATAGAAAGCACTAAATTCTAAACAAGTTAATAAATACAGAAAATGTAGATGGACAAAGCATGCCAACTACTGGTCCAGGGTTTTGAGAGGAGACAGCTGTTTGCAGAGGGCACAGGACGGGGGAGTGAGAGGGTAGAGAGATGCTACCTGGAAGAAATCTGATGAAACCATATTAATGTCATAAAATTATTTGGGGGGGGACAAATGTTACTGGAAATCATAAGACAGTGTCCTCATCTAATGATTAGAACATTCATTTCATCGAGCAGATAAAATAATTTTAAATTTGTATGTTTCTAATAACATGACTTCAAAAACAAAACAGACATGGACTGAACTATAAGGAAAAATAATACATGAACTCATCATCAGAGAGAATGATGTTAAGTAATTCTCTCAGTTTTAATAGAGCAAATAAGTAAAAATCAGTAAAGATTACAGACTATTTGAACAAAGCAAAAAAGGCTTAATCTAATGTACATACATAAAACATTTTAGTCTAAAACAACAGAATTCATGTACTTTCAAGCCCACATAAAACTTGCAAATAGATTGAAAACAGATTGGTCAATAAAACAAGTCTCAATAAATTTGAAAGACAAAATCATGGAGAATGCGTGTTGAGGACTTAATGCAATTAAGCTAGAAATCAAAAATGAAAAGATGACTTGAAAACCCTCATATTGGGAAGTAAACACTCTTATAAATAACTCATAGTTCAAAGAACAAAATGTGGTGGAATTTAGAATATATTTACAAATTAAAATGTGTGGGAGACACCCAACACAATACTTACAAATAAATAACCTTAAGTGTTTATATAAAAGAAGAAAGGCTGAAAATTAATGGTCTAAGCCAGGGGTGTCCAACATTTTAGCGTCTCTGGGCCACACTGGAAGAAGAATTGTCCTGGGCCACACATTAAATACATTGTGACATGTAATCATAAAAAATCTTATAATGTTTTAAGTAAGTTCATAATTTTGTGTTGGGCCACATTCATGGCCATCCTGGGCTGCATGCATCCCATGGCTATGGGTTGGACACCCCTGACTAAGCAAGCATTCAGTTTAATAGTTTTTTTGTTTTTTTAAAATATTTTATTCATTTATCTTTAGAGGGGAAGGGAAGGAGAGAGGAAGAGAAACATCAATGTATGGTTGCTTCTTGTGCATCCCCGGCTGGGAACTGGCCCCTGCCGGGAACTGGCCTGCAACCCAGGAATGTGCCCTGACTGGGAATCGAACCGTGATTGTCTGGTTCACAGGCCCGCGCTCAATCCACTGAGCTACACCAGCCAGGGCTCAGTTTAATAGTTTTGATAAAGAAAAGCAAAATAAACAAAAAGAGAGTCAAAGAAAGCAAATAATAAAGGAAAATATTGGTGAAATACAGAAAAAACATACCATGGAGTTTCTTTAAAATTACAAAATTTGCAAAGATCTGGTCAGACTGATGAAAGAGAAAAGAAAACCAGTGTCAGGAATGTCAAAGGGATGCAGTGATAGATGATATAGATATTTCAAAGATAATTTGAGGCTAATGTGAACAAGTGTATGCCACTACATTTGAAAACCCATGTGACTAAATTCCTAGAAATTCATCTTATTAAAATTGACTCAAGAAAAAATAGAAAACCTAAATAGTCATATAATGATTAAAGAAGCTGAATCAGTTACAAACCTTCCCCCAGACAAAATCTAGGCCCAGATAGGTTTTAAAGCAATTTCTATCAAATACTAAAGTTAACATAATTTCACTGTCTACTGAATCCGGAGGTTCTGAGTTGGAATTGGAGGTATTGGTGTAAAACCATGAATTTTGATATATATAAATATAGACACAAATATATGAGGTCTGTCTGGGAAAAGTCCAGCCATTGTTAATATAATAAGAACAGTTTGTGTGGCATTGATGTAACCTGGCAGCCAAGGAGAGTAGACTGGAACGTGCATGTGTGAACAATGATGACTTCACTGTACTAGTCAGCGGGGGTGGTAGACGGTATTGAGTGAGCATGTGTACTGTGCGGCCATCCCATTCAAAATGAGCTAGTATAGCAAAGAATCTGCATCAGATTTTGCGTTAAGCTTGAACATTCCTCTGTGGAAACTATTCAGATGATTCGGAAGGCTTTCAGGGACAATGTAATGAGTGCAGCACAAATACACACTTCAAAGATAGTCAACAATCTGTTGAAAGTGATCCATATTCTAGAAGGCTTACAACAAGCAGAACCTGAGAAAGTTGAGCATGTACGGGCTGCAACCAACAAAGATCAGCGACTGACAGTGCAAGAACTAGAAGCTGATCTGGGGATTCCAAAAACTACTGTGTCTGAGATTTTCATAGAGGATCTTGGCAGGAACCATTTGGTGACAAAATTTGTTCTGCAGCTTCTGCTCCCAGAGCAGAAGGAACAGTGTGCTGCAGTTGCCAATGACTTGATTCAAACAACTACCAATGAACCAGACTTCCTCAAGGAGATCATAGCTGGAGATGAACCATGGGTCTACATCTATGACCTGGAAATCAAGGCCCAGTCGTATCTTGTATCTTCTTCAATAAATACCTCTATTTTTCACATTACATGTCTGGATACTTGATGGATAGGCCACATATATGCATAAATGTGTGTGTTCTAGCTCTGTCCACAGACGGAGTCTGGGAGCTGTTACACCACAGGAGTGAGCGTAACTCACATTCAGATCTTGGTGTCTAGACACCATTAAAAGGAATGAGGTCTTTTTCCTTTTCTTCTCTTTCTTTCTTTCCCTGCCCCTCTCCTTCCAGAGTCAGAGCAGGGACAGTTAAAAGAAGCTTAGATCCTTCGGGCCAGAAAACACGACTGTGCTCAGACAGTGAGCAGGATGTCACGGGACACAGAGCCATCCGAAGGGGCTGCACTGGCCATGCCTGGGACAGTTTCAACATTAGCATGAGTAAGGACAACGATTATAACCCAGTGAATAACATAGGATTTCATAAGCTCACACTGATATGAATAAATGAATAATAAGGGACAGCTCCTCCTTACAGTAAGTTGGCAACTAATAGGCAGGAGACAGAATTCCAGACAGATGGCTGTAAGTAGAAGAGGTGAATTATAAACTCACTAGTTGGTAACCATTCATACAAGAAACATCAAAGATGCTAAAATTAGTGTATGGAACTGAGGTGAGAAGTGGGCTTTTTGTAGTCTTGAATTATCTCCCAACAAAATACAAATGAATTACAAAGGGAAAAAACTTAAGAGTGAAGAAACCCAGCGAACACTCTCCTAAGTAGACAAATTTGACCTCCCCAATAATGGAATAAGCTGACATCATACATGAGAAGAACACACGTCACTTCTGTCATATTCTGGCTGAAGATGAATAACCTTGGTGTAATCAAAAGGAAACACCAGACAAAGTCAAATGGAGGAGCAGCCTGCAAAACAACTTGCTATAATGATTAAAGTCAAGGTCATGAATGTCAAGGATGGACCAAGGAGCACTCTGGATGGAGGGGAACGGAGTGATGGGACAGCGGGACCAGAACCCAGGCTAACAGGATGTTCGTGGGACAGTAGGCAGAACTACAGTAGAGTCTCTGGGCAAAGGGTATTTGGGGTGCTTTGCACTGTTCTTATAACTTGCCTGTGAGTCCACCATTGTCTCTAAACATATGCAGAGGAAGAACAAAGAAAACTACACAGCCAAAAATTTGCTCTGAGCTTATGAAGGGTGAGGCTCCTGGAGAGGCCATGGGGACAGCGAGGTCCTTGGGAAGGGAGGGCAGGAGGATGGCGAGGGTAGGTGTGGGGGGCAGCCCTGGACAGAGAGACTGTGTTCGGGGAGCGTGGCGTGCTTGTCAGGGTTTGTGAGGCAAGTCATGTTTGGACCTTTTAGGACAACTTGGCATTTTCCAGCACTTAGTCCTTTTGTCAAGAGAAACGTGAGAAGAGCCAGCGCGTCCCTCACACCACCGTGGCCACCCGCCATTTCACAAATGTGGTCTGAGCAGAGGTGGCTGGTCAGGCCGGAGCAGGGGAGGGGGGCGCTGTGGCCATACGGACTGGGGTGAAGCCCCATCAGGATGGGGTGCCATGGAGCACAGATGGGCCCCCACCTCAGATGGGGGCACTCTCCTGACCAAGCAGCTGCCCATGGTTTCCTTACAGCCACGCCCCGCCAGTCCCTCAAGCCCTCCAGGTCTTTTCATCAGTTAGGTCTGCGTCTGTTGATGGTGAATTATGTGTGATGGGTGGGAACCGACCTGTGATTGATTCATCAGGAAATTGAGGGTGACGAAGAGTGACAGGCCCACTTCAAGTTGGAGTCATTTGCAAATCTGGGTAACTGGTGGCTGGGCCTCCAGTTTTTACTGTATAAACTTACTATAAATTTACTATAAATTCGTGGCTCGTGCAGGAATCAGAGGCTGCCTGACAGCTGAGTTGAGCACTCCCCCAAGGTCCAGGTACCGTAGGTACCCCACTCTGGGACTGCCATCAGCTGGGACTGCCATCAGCTGTGACTGCCACTGAGACCTCTCTGTGAGGCCGTCTCTCTGAGGACTGTCCTGCCTCAACTCCGGCCAGGGTTCTCTGACTGTCACCGTGTGAGGTACCGGGTCCTGCATCCGGGCTCATGCACCTCGCTGTCACAGCTGCACACCATGCAATTACTGACCGAGTAAATCCTGGAATTTTTTAAAGCACCAGGACACTCTTTTTATGTTTTGTTTTGCAAAATTTTTCTTGAGCCCTCGGCTTGAAGTACACTGGTGCACTTTCCATTCAATGTGTTGGAACTTAACAAAAGCACCCAAAGAGTTGGCGTCTTCCAGGTGCCTTCCACCATGAACAGAACATGGACCCACGATGAGTATGAATAACATTCCTTTTATCTTTTTCTTTCCAAAGAGCTAGCTGTTCTTGGTGGCACTTTGCCCTGTGGCAGGGGGTCACAGGCAAGAAGGGTGCATTTTTGCTGCAGAACCTGTGACCAAGTTTCCACAGATCCCCCTGTGGGCTCCAGGGAGGAGTGACCTCAGAAAGTGGTTAGAAATGTGTCCTGTTGACCAGAGAAAACCAGAGTCACCGGCTCGGAAGAAAAGCATTTTTGGTGGTTCTTTGAGCCATGTTGAAGTGTGAAATGCCTAAAGCTTGCCTGGTGCATTTTAGAAAATATGAAAGTTCTTTCTATAGAAAATGAACAACAGGATGCATATACATTATGGAGCGTGCCCTCAGCCTCTAAATGTGTGAAACGCACATGTTTACTTACAGTCCTGATGAGTTTTCTTGTCTAAGGGAACTTTGGGCTTTGAACAGCAGTTTTAATCCCTTCTCCCCACAAGCTGTACTAGTAAGGAAGGTGGACAAGCATTTGGAAGGACATATACCCACGCCAAATCCCACATGCTGGGACCCCCTCTCCGCATGTGTGTGTCATGCTCTGGTAAAGCGCGTCTGTGCCACGTGTGGAAAGCATCCTCACAAAGGAATCATTTTCTCCCGCTCATTGTCTTAACCTGAAACAGGACGTTCAGACACTCAGAGTGTCCACACAGGCCCTGCTGGTGACTCCCACTCTTGCGGTCCCTCCCTGCCTGGTTTATCACCCGTTGGGCCCACCTGGCTGGCTAGCCTGCAGCTAGCCCGCACAGAAGAGCACTGCCTGGGGAGGGCAGGGCTGCCGGGCAGTGGGGGCAACGGGAATGTGGCTAGGAAAGGGGAGGCCTGCAGGCTTGCCCCTCCCCTTGCCCCCCTGTACCTTCCTGGGGGGTCTCCTCCAGGCCAGGTTGCAAACCTGGGCAGGTTGTAGACCCCGCAGGTAAAGTGAACTGTAGGCAGTGCCTTTTGGTCGAGGCAGGTGAGGTCCCCACAGATCCACAGAGGGAGCTCTTGGGTAAGAGGACTGAGAGCTGGGGAGAGACCCATCCTTGGCAGGACAGAGCTAGCACGCCCTCCTGTCCTCACCCTGTGGGGAACAGAAAGACACACACACCTGCCCAGGAGCTCCTGAAGGCTTCCAACTGGCAATCTGGACAGAGCTCTGCTCCCTCTCACCTGGTGCCACGTGTGTTCTGGGAGGGCTAGGGGCTCTTCGGGACCCCCATCACCCCTGTCCCCCCCAGGCACTTGCTCTGGCTGGTGTCCCGCATGTGCTGGACTCGCCTGCCCTTCGGGGCTAAAGTGTGTATGCTCCTCGCCTGTTTATAGATGTGTGCACAGTCCTTCCAGGCCTGCCGGGCACCCTCCATCTCCGTTCACACCGTTTGTGTTTAAGGCTGCCTTTGCACATTTCTTGTCACCCATCTGGGCGCTCCTGACTTATTCGTGGGGACTCCACCTCCCTGGGGTGGTTGGGTGAGAGGTGTGCCTGTCTGAGTCTCCTTCACAGGAACCTTTGGGCAGTATTACCCAGTGCTTCCACTCACCCTCCCTGTGCGGAGCCGAGCAGGTGTTGAGCACTAAGCACTGTCACCTGCCAGCTGCTTAGAATGACACAAAGGGTTAAGTGTCTGCATCCCAGGTACAGGCAATACACCTGTGCAGAAGGTAACAGAGGCCAGGAGCTTCCTCCACAAATACAGCTCATAGCCTTCAAGAAACACTAAGCACTGGCCGGATGGTTCAGTTGGTGTATAGACACAGTAGGGATGGGGAGCAGGGGTCAGGGGTAGAGCAGCCCCTCTCTCCCCCCCTGCCCTCCCACAGTACCTGCCCTCTGTCCCTGCCCTGGAGCACCCACCCCCCTGCCCTCCCTGCCAGGCCCTGGTCATTTAGTCCCCTTGGTCTGACTGCACGGCAGTGTACGGGACTCACAAACATGCCGGTCGGGCACGGAGCAAGCGGGTATTGTGAGAGGTGAGCTGGGGCTTTCTGGTTGCTCGTCAACTCCTGGACTCATGTTGCCTCTGGGCCCCCGGAGAGGCGTCGCCATAGTTACCAAAAGGGGCAGCACACTCCCATTACACTGCCCCGGTCCCAGATCCCAGTTTCTTAGCTGTACAAAGGGGACGGGCCATCCGCAGTGCACCTGGCAAAGTGACCCTTGTGCACGGGCTGCCAGGGACCCTGCCCCACTAGATGTGTGGCCACGTGGTTACCATCTGTATACTTCAGTAATTCAGTAACTACCCATGTTAGTCAAACCGGGCTGCTGTAACAAACTGCCGGGGTAGCTTATAAATAGACACTTATACCTCACATTCTGGAGGCTGGACATGTGAGCGCAGGGTGCCCACACAGTTGGGTTCTGGTGAGAACCTCTTCGGGAGGCAGACCTGCCTTCTCTCTGTCCTCACAAGGCCAGAGAGGTGGGGTAAGGGGACTAATCACACTCACGGTACTCCACCCGCATGACTCAATCATCCCCCAAAGCTCCACCTCCGCATACAACTTGGGGGTTAGATTTCAACACATGAATTGGGGGGCACACATCAGTCAGTAGCATTGCCTCCCTGTGGGTGGTGGTGAGTTAGCAGCAACAGCTGTGGAAACAGAACAGAAAGGGGCTTATGGGGCACCCGCTGCCCAGGCTGCATCAGGCATGTCAGGCGTGTGGCCTTGTGGGACCCCGCCTTACTGGGGACCCCAGGACCGGGCTCTAAACTGTGCTCATCCCTCTTCTGAGTGTGACTCCCAGGGGGCCAGGCTGGAGGTCAGCTTCCAACGAGAATGGGACAGAATGGGGCCTGAGGCCATGCCAGCTGACTGTAGAGGAACCCGAGGCCGGCCGTGTGGAGGTGGGCTCTGAGCTGTGAGGGCCTGGGCAGAGGCGGAGCCCTAGGGCCCTGCAAGCTGCTGGACCAGGGCTGGAGGAGGGAACACCCAGATGACACTTGCTGTGGGTACTGCCCCAAGCATGGAGTTCAGGTCACAGGGCAGAGCCCTTAGGACTGGACTTAATGACGAAATAGCGCCAGGTTTAACTGGACATGTGTTCCATTCAAAGCGGAGGCTGGCCTGTGGACACGGGCCCACGCACTCTAGGAACTGCAGCTGGTCAGAATCGGGTTTCCAGTCCAGCCTCCTGTGGGAGCCCTTGCTCTCTGTCACCCTGGGTGACAGAAGTCCTGGACCCCAACCCCTAGACAGCCCCACGAATTCCACATTCAGTGCACCCCACATCCTGGGATCATCCGTCCTGGACCCACCTGACCTAAACTCGCCTGTTGTGAATTCACTTGTCCCACACTCACCTGTCTTTCCACCAAGGAAGTGGCTTCACCTGAACTGGGAGCAAAATGGTTGCCACCTTCCAGGCATCACAGCACTGTCCAGAGGCAGAGATGGGGGAGTCTCCTGGATTCCACCAAGAGCACTTAGCCAGACTCAGGCACATGACCCCTAAACAGCTGTTGGTAGGGAACTGAGCCTCCACGGCACAGCTCAGGGTTATGCCTTGCCCTAAGTTTCCTCTGTGCAAAGGAGATGGAGGTCTCTTAGCAAGCAGGATAGGGGCCGGCAGGGTGCAGTCAGCCTCAGTCCGAGCCTCAGAGGGAAGCCCCTTCCCCACCCTGCATGTGCATGCCCCCTGTGTGTGTAGCTCTTTCTCAGGGATGTCCTCTGTCTCCATGATAATTCTTCAGTTTCCCTGTTCCAAACGAAACTTTTCATGGATGCAAGAAGAAATCAATGAAATGAGAGAAAGGCTGGGTCCAGTTAATTCGGCAGTCAGTTGGGGGACAGCGTGGACGGGGCAGTGAGAATCTCAAGTGTGGCTGCAGTTCCGGGGTTGTGGTACTCAGCGGGGAGGTCATGGGGCCAGACCTCTGTCATGGCAAGCAGCTGCATGAGCCAGTGACCCTGTCCTTTCTGAGAGTAGACAGCCCAGGCCCCTACTGCCTGGCCCTGAGTTCCATCTGACAGGAAGCCGAATGCCCCAGGATCTGCCCAGGGGAAGATCTACTTCCATGGGACCGCCCCACCTCACACTGCCCCCCAGAGGCACCTGAGCAACTGGATGTGGACAGGCCTCCTAGTCACTGGTTTGTCCCCGGTCTCCGGGCACTCTCATTCTAAGAACATTGCCTCCACCACCTTCTCCACAAGCTGGGCCTTGGAGAGAGGGGTGCATTGTGGCTCTCTCCACACGGACACCAACTCCCCCAAAAGACATCCCACACCTGCTGCTTTCCAGCCTTTCTCCTTGGCCTTGGGCAGACAGGTGCAGGTGGAAGGGGACCTGGAACCAACCTTGATGGTTGGCTTCCCCTCCTCCACAGGAGTAGGAGGCTGGGTATGGAGAGGGGGGACCCCCAGGGTATGCCCAGCAGTGGGGCTGTGGTCTGTCTGCTGGCACCCCTGCCCACAGCCCCACCTCCACTCAGCTCCTTGCTCAGGGGGGCTGGTTCCCCTCCCAGGTCCGACCCTCAGGTCTGAGTCCCAGGGGCGAGAGTGACTCAGGAGAGAGCCGCTGAGATGGAGGATCAGACCCAGGGTGATAGGCAGTGTGCTGAGGCCAGGAACTGCTGGGAGGGGACCTGGGGGTGCCTGCAGTGGGTGTGGGGGCGCTGCTCCCCAAGGTCTCCCTGCTGTGTCAGCACCTTCACTCACTGGTAACAGGGGTAACCCGACCCACAGCACTTGGGCCCCAGCTGGGATCCTCCCCCACTGGAGTTTGCTGCCCTGCTTCAACATCCTGAGAGCCCCTGAACTGGGGGACCTGGGAAGTGAGGGGGCAGGCCATGTTGGCTCAGGGATTTCTGGAAAGCGGATCCCCGCCCCGCCCCGCCCCTGCGAATCGCACTCGGTTTCTTTCTGTCTTGCCGCAGGCCTGGGGTTGGGGGTGGGGGTGGCAGTCCTGCTCGCACGCGAGGCCCTGGCCGGGGTCCAGGCGGCTGTCACTGTGCGCTGAGGCCCCATCGCGTGACAGGACTCGAGGAGGCCGCTGGGTGTGGCCCGGAATGTGGCTGCGGAGGAGGGAAGTGGGGGTGCCCACGATGCAGGGGGGGACCCCGCGATGCTGAGGGGGCGGTGTCTGGGTGCAGAGATCTGTGGAGCGGGGAAGTGGGGGGGTGTCTGCAGTGCGGCGGCAGCGGGGTGGGTGGGGGGCCCTGAGGGAGAGGGACACGCGATGCGAGGGGTGGTATTTGGGTGCAGAGATGTGGGGGGGATGTGATGCTGGGGGAAGGTGTCCAGGTGCAGAAAGGTACGGGGGATGGGGTAGAAGTTAAGAGGTGGGGAAGACCCCCACTTTTGACGCCACACGCGGGCTGCAGCCCCCGTGCACTGCAACCCCCTTGCACCTGAGAGTGAACTGTGAGCACTGCAGTAGGGGTCGGGATCCAGCAAGGGGGCGGCCTCCACATCCGCAGTGACGTCACCGCCTGGATTCCCACCCTCCTCACAACTGTAGGAGTCAGCATTCCCCACCCGCTGGGCCTGCAGGGGCGAGAGAGCAGAAAGGCAGGGTCAGGCCAGCCCCAAACCTCCCCTTCCCCTCAATTGAAGGGAAGTGTTGGGGAGGCTGGGGCAGGGAGCTGACCTGAGCTGGGGTGAGGGTAGGGGTGGGGGCAGGGGCGACCCTTGCAATGGAGTTTGGTGAACAGGAGGTCTTGGTGGTTGGGTCTGTGGCAGGCAACCTGGGTGTACTGATGTGGCGGTCCTGCCCTGCCCACCCCATCCCCCACCACGGCACCACTCCTGGCCTTTACTGAGCTCTTAATCCTCCCAGAGGCTGTGGACTCCACCCTCATCCCACCAGGTCCAGCCCCAAGCCCTAACATGGTGGGACCATCTGGGCATCTGGGAAGCCTGGCCTGGCACAGGGGCTGTCTGGAGGAGTGGGGGGACGGGTGGCAGGGGTAGACTTCCTTGTCTCATCCCCACACCAGTTTCTCCTTGATCATTCTCAGCATCTGAGCACACACTAACTAAACCCTCGGTCCGAAGCTCACCGCAACCTTGTGTGATGTTCTGAGACCAGGAGGCCCCTTCAGGGAAAGGGGCTGATCCTGGATCTGTCTTCCTCCAGGAAGCAGAGCTATAGCAGCTCTGTGTATTCAGAGCTCTCAGGCTTGGGAACTCCGTGTAGTAAGCAGGGCATGTACAAGGGGGGTATTAAAAATAATCGCCTTTTGCCCTGGCTGGCTTAGCTCAGTGGACTGAGCGTGGGCCTGCAAACCAGAGGATCGTGGTTCAATTCCCAGCCAGGGCACATGCCTGGGTTGCAGGCCAGTTCCCAGCAGGGGACGCAGGAGAGGCAACCATACACTGATATTTCTCTCCCTCTCTCCTTCCCTTCCCCTCTAAAGATAAATAAATAAAATCCCCCCCCCCCCCCAAATAGTCGTCTTTAATGTTGCAGAGCTCCTCCATGTGTCTGCCTGGAAAAACCAGCAGTTGTGTGGGGACTTGATTGCTGTGAGGTTTCCACTTTGAGAGGGTGACTGGCAGCGCACACAGCCTCCTTCTATTTGTCATAGACCCCTAGGGATGCCCCCCCCCACCAGGCACCACTGCTTTGTCCCCAGGAATACACCTGTCTTTGGGATGAAATGGGTTCTTTTTCTGTTCTATTCAGCACAGTGACTGGCGATTTAGTGCATGCTCACTGTGGGAGAGGAGGGTGATGGCACAAAGGCTTCTGAGAGAGGGAGAGACAGAGAGGCCAGCAGGGACCAAAGGCCATGATGTGGCCAAGAGGTGGCCACTGTCCATGGAGCTCTCCCAAGGGCTGCCTCCCTGCGTTGAGTTCTCTGCCCAGAGGACACCCTACTGGCTGGCACAGGGAGCTTAAATGAAGGTGCCCAGCATGGCCTGCATGGGGTGGGAGTTGCTGGTCCAGGGATGTGGCTTGGGCGTGTCCACTCTGTAGGGAGGACAGTCAGGCACAGTGTCTCAAGCTGGAGCACACATTCAGGCCCTGCTTTGCTGTGGGTCTGGGGGCCTGGAACCCCTGGGAGCAGGTGCTGCCCACCTCTCATTGATAGGGGTGAGGGGCATCTGTGGGGAGCTGCAGGCAGAGCCTTGTGGTTTTCTTCACAGTCAGCGGATGACAAGCATTGCAGACCAGCGCATCCTGGAACACAAGTTCAGGACAACCCACTGGTTTTGAGAGAGAAAATGCTGCAGATTTAAGTGCCTGTGTTTACATTTTATTCCCAGACCAGAGCAAGTGCTCAGCTCCACCTCCTGGATGAGCCCCTGGCCTTCAGGGCACTGACATCGCCTGTAGCCTCAGTTTGCAAATCTCAGAAATGAGAAGCCATGAGGCACTTCCCCTCTCCTCCTCCACAGAGACAAGGCCTGGGCTCCTGCCTGGATCCCTCTAGGCACCAGTCACCTTTGCCCCTGGGGGTCCTCCCATAACACCCAGGTGCCAATGAGGATTCTGGAGCATGGAGTTGAGGGTCCCTAACCAGCTCCAGGGAGCTGGGAATTGGACAGCATCTGTCTGTCATCTGTCTGAGCTCCTCTCCATAAAGCGGAGAAGAAGCCAGCCTGGAAGGGATTGGGGAATGTGAGCATGTGGGCATGGGGTAGGCATAGGGAGCTGCCAGAGTCACAGGGAAGGGTGGCAAGGCAAGGCGGGGCACTTCTGGAGCTGGAACAATCAGTGCAGTAATGGACAACTGTGGGGGTGGCCTGCTCCACCCCAGGGGGACCCTGAAACTAGTGGAGCTCTGAGGAATTTATAGGAGGGGGCAGAGAACAGTTTCTGGGGAGCAGAGTGGGTAGGGTCTTCAGGGTCAGGCCCAGGTGTGATGTCCTGATTTCCCAAATGGCTGCCCTGGTTGGATGTCCTGGCTCCACTTACCCTCCCCCTTCCCGGGGAGGCGGAGCTGCCCCAGTGTGTCCTGGTGACCACAGGTCAGCATGGGACCTCAATGTTGTCAGAAGAGGGTGGCAGTGAAGAACTATGGGCTGGAGGACGGAGTAATGTAGCTTCACAAAGGTTTGCGACTGGGCCTGGGTCTGGAAAGGTGCTAACGTCCTCTGTTCCTCTCTGACAGCTGTGCAGGAGAAGCGCCCACTGCGACCCGAAGTCAGTGGCCCCTCACCAGGAGCCAGAGGTCTGCACGGAGGCTCAGCTGTGCTGGAGGGAAGGTTGCTGCTGGAGGTGAGCCCCTTGACCTTTGATCACGTGCAGGGTCACTGTGTGTGGGCCACTCCCCCCTGGACCCTGAGGTTTTCACCCTTTACAATTAACTCCAGTTAAGACTCTGAGAAATGTTTGTGGTTGGAGTCCCAGGTGACCTCTTGGGAGAAGCATGAAATTAGGGTCTCGGGTACTTTGGGTGAGGTACCAGACAGAGAGAAACAGCCACGGCCACACTTCAAATCTGGAAATTCAGTCTGCATTCTTTGGTTTTATCTGTCTGTGGCAGAACCTAATAAAATATTAAGCAGGGTATTTTTTCTTTCAAATTAAGGACAGAAAATTGTGCATTAAGCTTCTGGGTGTCTGGCAGGCACGGCTGACTGGTCCATTTATAGGCATTACATGCCAGATGTGAAGGGTCAGGTGGGCATTTTCACCTGAAGTGGACACCCCTGGCCCCGTTCCATTGTTCTGGGGTGTTCCCCTGACCCTGTCACGTTGGCCTTTGCATATGGGATGGGAGAACTGTGGTCAGTTTCTTAAGGAGATGCAATGGTGAGGAGTTTTCCGGGTTCTATCCAGTCACTGTTGCAGAGTGAGGCTGCCGCTGCCTCACCAGGGGCCAAAGTCACTGCGCGCCCCAGGCCCTGGTGTGTCCTTTCTCTGGAGGGACTGGGAAGATGCAGCGATCTCTCCATGGGAGGGTGTGGGGGGCACAGGGAGAGAGGCCCATGGGAGATAGTGCCATAACCAGCTGCCAGGGTGTCCCTGAAGCCCCAAGGTGCCTCCCTTGGAGTGGCTGGGCCCACACATCCCCCGGAGGGCCCACCTTGGACCCCTATGTCCAGAGCAGAACTGGTTCTTACCACCTTGCCAGCCCTATTTGGTGGGAGGTTCTATGCCCCCAGGTGAAGCCTCCTTGACTCTCCTGTCCACATTTGGTCAATATATTAGACTGATGGATTCAAGGGCAGAAATGGTGGACTATGGGTGCCACTTCAGCTGGGTCAAGTCCCCATTCTCTGAACAGTAGCAGCAGCTTTGCTCCAGCTGGTTCTTCTGCACCCCAGCCTGCTCTGCAGCAACTGGAATGACAGGTGGACCCTGAGAAACCCCAGTCCTTCACCCCCAACCTGACGCCCACCTGTGCTACTGGAATTGCCTCTGTGGTCCCTGCATTTCACGGACCAGAGCAGTGCCAGGCTGTCTGAGGTGGAGACCATAGGGGAGGCCCCGTCCTCAGGCCCACTCAGCCCCTCCTCCTCGGACTCCAGCTCTTCAGTGGACTTCGCTGGTGCTCTTCTGGGCCCTCTCTCCAGCGTCCCTGATCAGTCTCACAAGTTCTTAGCTGTTCAGCTGTTTAACCAGCGTGGGCTGCGGTGGGGGTGGCGTGTCCTCTGATTGCTGCAGGCATTGAGATCAGTCACCCCATGTCCTTGCAGCCCCTTTGGGTAATTAAGGGGAACTCGCCTGATTCCTTTTCTATCCGACTCAGCCAAGCCCTTCAGAGATCCCCTCCCCTCGTTCACATTCCACTTTTTATTAGAAATTTCAAATGCTCACAAAGAAGGGAGGGTAGAGCAGTGGTGGTCAGCTTTGGCTAGCTTGCTCCTCCCCGTCCCCCCAGTCCTCTTCACCTCTCCCCTGATCACCGCTCTGCTTTATCTCCTCAGACTCTTCCCTGGCCCGAGATTTCTTGGTCTCTGGATGCCCCCTCTTCGTGCTGTACCCTCTCATTATGTGGGCACCGTGTCCAGCCCTCTACCTTCTTATCTGCCTGGCTGTGAGCTCTGCTATTTCTGAGTACCTGGGTGGGTAGCTAAGTACAGTGGGGATGGACAGACAGACAGTCAATATCTAGAGTGATTTGAGGGAAGTGGGAGAGAGGGAGACATTTGCAGCATAGGATCTGGGGGTGTGGGTGCCAGATGGAGCTTGGTGGCCCTGTATTCTCACCTGCTAGCTATGTACCCCTCATGACCCACCCAGCTTCATGAGCCCTTAACCTACCTGATCGACACAGGGACTCCATGATCCCTGTGGCCCACCGAAGTCTGTGCCCTGATGAAGGATCCTCTTAGGAGGATCAATGAGCTTATGAATCATTTCCTTTTTGAAAAATAAAATATGTGAGGAAGTGTTTAGATCACTGCTGTCTGGTCTGCTGGGTTCGTGGATGTTTGGGGGACGCCTGCCTTGGAGTGAGTGCAGGTTTCATTTCAGTTTTGTCTGGAGCAGAGCATGGGACTGGCAGTGGAGAGCGGGGGGCACGCCATGCGCTCAGTGCAGGAAATGCTTCCACACTTCACTATTTATCAGGTTTTTAGGAAGCAAATTCTTACATCTTATTTTTCCTTAACATTTTTTTTGGTCAGTGCTAGTAAAATTGGAGCTGGAATTGTGGCAGTTTGACTTTTAGTCTCAGCGAACCTAATTGGCATTACTTTTTTATTATTCATGTTCAAAGTTGAGATAAAATCTTAATCATGAAATCTTTTAAAAACTTTTGTTCTGAGGTGTCAATTCAGGAGCTTATGCACAGAGCACCCAGTCTCCCGGCTGGGGCTCAGGAGACCGTGTCACACACGTTCACATGTGTCCTCACCGCTAACCCTCTTCCTGCTCATCTGCTGGGTTCGCTGAGAGCAGCACCCCGGAGGCTGTTCTGCAGCCCCCCACCCCGTGGTTCTGCTCTAGGGGGCTGAGTCTTCCCTGGGGCTTCCTGGTTCAAGCAGCCCAGGTACTGATGACCAGGCCTGATTCTTGGGTCCCCACTGGTTCCTTCAGGAAAAAACCCTGCCCCACTTTCTGCCACTGACTTTCCGAGCCTGCTGCCCGGTGTGTGTAGGTGTTTTGGGAGATTCCTTTCAGGGTGGGACTTTTCCAAGGATCAGGTCCCAAGAGCTGAGGGCTGTCCTGGGGCCCACCCCACCCAGCAGCCCCCAGCCAGGTTGGAATAGTGTCCGCCCCACTACATTTTAGAGAACAAGGTCCTGCAGTTCTTGAAGCCTCATTCTGCCGCCTCTTGTTTATTGTTCTCTATGGCCCACAGGAAGTTTCTGGAAGTTTCCTTTGGTTGCAGTCAGGGAGGCTCTGTGGTGAGGGTCCTCCTTCACCCGATGATTCTCCAACTTAGGGGTTAGGCTCTTTTTTCTTTTTTAATGAATTTACTGGGGTGACATTGGTTAGTAAAATTATATAGGTTTCAGGTGTACAATTCTGTAATATATCATTGGTATATTGTATTGTATGAAGTTTAAAAGTATTCCCAAGCAGTGTAAGAGAAGCAGATTAAATAGTAATAACAAGAAAACTCAGCTTTTATTTCCAGCCTTCAATCTCTTGAAGATAAACTAGAAAAAAAGGAGAGGTTGGTGGCAGGGCATTATTAATTCACAAAAATTTAGAGTTGGCACAGACTTCAGAGTCCCTGTGGTCTCATGTCTGTTATTTTAAGATGAAGAAACCAAAATTTGCAGCCGTTAGGGGCTGGTCCAGGGCCCCCATTGGGTTCAGCGCTGGGGTTGGACCCGTGTTTCTTTGACTGAGTTTGGGGGCTCTTGTGCCAAGTGGCTCCCAGCCCTCGGCTCCCCTGGGAAGCCCAGGCAGACAGGCAGAGCTGCCAGCTAGTGAGCACCGTGACACAGGCACTGGGTATGGGGGAGAGCGAGGGCCCAGGCATGGGAGGTAGGTGGGAGGAGGAACCAGGAGGGCATGTGGGGGGAACACAGGGTCCTGGACACACACACACATCAGGTATACAACTGGAGCATCGCTGGGAGCTGGGAGCCTGGTTCAGAGTGCCTGGATTTTTATTTCTACTTGTAAGGTAGACTGCCAGGCCATTGTGTTTATTGTGGAGATTGCTATGTGTTCACAAGAATGTGAACTTGGGCCTGTGTGTGTTCAGGGGTGGCCAGGATGATATTATGACTGCTTAACCCTGGCTAGAGTTCAAGTGCATTGTGGCCACATGGTACATTTTCTAACATTTTTATGTTTTTATTTTTTATTGAATTTGCTGAAGTTACATTGGCTAATAAAAATTATATCAGTTCCAAATGTATAATTTTATGATACATTTTATTGTGTGTTCACTATCCAAAGTCTAGTTTCCTTCCATCACTATTTAACCCCTGTTTACCCTCTTCTACCTGCCCCCACCCCCTTTCCCTCTGGTAATGGCTGTACTGTCGTCTGTGTCTGTGAGTCTTTTGCTTTTGCTTAATACCTCCACCTATTTCACTTGGCCCCCCAGCCCTCCTCCTCTCTGACAGCTGTCAGTCTGTTCTCTGTGTCTATCAGTTTGTTTCTATTTTGTTTGGTGGTTCATTTTGTTTCTTAGATCCCACATATAAGTGAAATCACATGATATTTGTCTTTCTCGGACTGGCTGATTTCACTTACCATTATACCCTCTAGGTCCATCCACGCTGTCGTGAAAGGTAAGATGTCCTTCTTTTTTATGGCCAAGTAGTATTCCATTGTGTAAATGTACTGGAGCTTTTTTATCCATTCATCTACTGATGGGCACTTGGGCTGCTTCCAAACCTTGCCTATTGTAAATAGCATCGCAGTGAACATAGGGGTGCTGATATTCTTTCAAATCAGTGTTTCTGGTTGCTTCAGATATATTTCATGTCATAAGCCAGTTCCATTTTTAATGTTATGTTTTTTTTAGGTTAAGACTATACTGCTTTCCACAGTGGCTGCACCAATGTGCATTCCCACCAATAGTGCATGAGGGTTCCCTTTCCCCACATCCTCGTCAGCACTTGTTGTTTGTGGATTTATTGATGATAGTCACTCTGACAGGTGTGAGGTGGTATCTCATTATGGTTTTAATTTGCTTTTCTCTGATGATTAGTGACATTGAGCATCTTTTTGTATGTGTGGAATCTTCAGGGTTTGCTACATACAGTATCATGTCACCTGCAAATAGTGACAGTTTTACTTCTTCCTTTCCAATTTAGATGACTTTTATTTCTTCTTCTTGTCCGATTGCTGTGGCTAGAATTTCTAGTACTATTTTGAATTAGAGTGGTGAATGTGGACATCCATATCTTGCTCCTGATCTTAAGGGAAACTCTTTTAGTTTTTGTCCATTGAGTATGATGTTGGCTGTGGATTTGTCATATATGGGCTTTTTTATATTCAGGTATGTCCCCTCTATTCCCACTTTGCTGAGTGTTTTTGTCATAAATGGGTGCTGGATATTATCAAATGCTTTTTCTGCACTTATTGATATGATCATGTGAATTTCATCCTTCATTTTGTTTATGTGGTTAGCATTTATTGATCTGTGGGTATTGTACCAAACTTGCAACCATGGAATAAATCCCATTTGATCCTGGTGTATGATTTTTTAATGTATTGGTGGATCCAAATTAGTAATATTTGTTGAAGATTTTAGCATCTGTGTTCATCAAGGCTGTTGGTATGTACTGGCCCATCTCACAGTGCAGGGACATTTGGGTTGCTTCCAGGATTTCATGTTTCAGAATAAGGCTGCAATAAACGTTCACACACAAGTTTTTCTCTGAACATAGGGGGAGTTTGGGTGGTTTTGTTTGGGTAGCATTTATGCATGTAATTACCAGGTCATAAAGTAAGTGAGTTTTTAACCTAATGAGGACCCGCCACACTGTTTTCCAAAGTGACTGTGCCCTGCTGCATCCCCGCTGGCAATGATGGGCATTCCAATTGCTCCAAGTTACCTCTCTTGTCTGTTCTCAACCCCATCTTAATAGGTGTATACTGGAACCTCACCAAAGGTTTAATTTACATTTCCTTTAGGATTAATGATACTAGGCTACTTATAAGGATTAGGATACTTTTCTGTTTGCCTTCCATACGACCTCTTTATAGACTGTTTGCCTGTTTTAAAATATCAGATTGTTTGCTTTCTTACTATTGAAGCTAAGAGATTTCTTTATATATTCTGGACACATATCCTTTGTTGTATGTATGATTTGTAAGTATTTTCTTCCAGGCTGTGGCTTGTATTTTTATTCTCTTGACAAGATCTCGCAGGGAGTAGAAGTATTTAATTTTGATGAAGTGCTTTATAAGTCCTGAAATTGGTGTGAATCTTCCTTTTTTTGTTCTTTTTCAAAGTTGTTTCGGCTATTGTAGTTTCTCTTTCTTTCCTTATAAATTTTAGAATTAGCTTATTGATATGTACAAAAAATCTTGCTGCAATTATGACTGGGGCTGTGTTAAATCTGTAGGTAAGTTTGGGGAGAACCAATGCCCCAAAAGTACTGACTCTGCCAGTGCATGGTACAGCAACACGGTGCATCTCATTTGGAACTTCTGCTTATACAGTCTTCAGTGTTCTGTAGTTTTTAGTATACGGATCTTGTGTACACTGCTGGACTTATAGGTATTTGATATTTCAATTTTTATTATAAGTGGAACTGTTATTTCATTCCAATTTTCACTACTCACATATAGAAAGAGAATTTATTTTTCTAGGTTGACTTTGTATCTGTGAGCCTGCTGAATTCATTAGTATTTCTGAAAGATTTTTTTTGCAAAGTCTGTGGGAATTTTTACATAGATCATCATGTTGTCTGAGAATAGAGACAGTTTTATATCTACTTTTTCAATTGATTTGGTTTATTTTCTCACCTTATTGCACTTCTAGGAATTCCAGTACAATGTAGAGTAGGAGAAAGGACACCTTCTCCTTGTTCCAGGTCTTAGGGAGAAATCTTTAGTCTTTCAAGCTTAAATATATTAGCTCAGGTTTGTTTCCGTTGTTTCATTTTTTTGTACATGCCTTATTTCAGATCAAGAAATTTTCCTCTATTTCTTGTTTTCTGGGAGTTTCTATAATAGATGGGCATTAACTTTTGTCATATACTTTTTCTGCATCTATTGAGATGACTATGGTATTTCTTCTGTTAATGTTGTAAATTCCATTGACTGATTTTCAAATGTTGAGCCCAACTTGTATGCTCAGTTTAGATCTTAGTTATATATTGCTGGGTTAAATTTGCTAGTATTTTGGGGATACTTGTGTTTATGTTCATAAGAAATAGTTTTTTAGGTTTCTTTCTTGTATTGTCTTTGTCTGGTTTTGATATAGTAATACAGGCTTCATAAAATTAGTTGAGCGTATTCCCTTCACTTCTATTTTCTGGAAGAGATTGTGTAGAATTGGTATTATTCCTCCTGAAATGTTTGATAGAATTCAGTAGTGAAAACAACTGGTCTGGGAGTTTTCTTTGTTAGAATATTTGTAACTATGAATTTAATTTCTTTAATAGATATGGGACTATTAAGGCTATCTATTCTAGTGTGAAGTTTAGTAATTTGGGTCTTTCAGAGAAGTGATCTATTTCACCCGCCTAATTGAATTTGTGTATACAGAGTTGCTCACAGTTTTCCCATCAGTAAGTAAATTGGATGCCTTTTAATGTAGTTTCTGTAATGATGTCTTCTCTTTTATTCCATTGGTAATTTGTGTCTTCTTTCATTTTTTCATGGTCAGTTGGACTAGAGGTTTACCAGCTTTATTGATTGATTTTTTCCAAAGACACAGTTATTAGTTTCATTGACAGTTGCTCTGGACTGAGTATTTGTATCCCTGCCTCAAATGCCCAAGTTCCTGTGTGGAGATCTAATCCCCAGTGTGATGGCGTTTGGACATGGGGCCTTTGGAAGATGATTAGGTAATGAGGGTGGAACACTCATGAATGGGATTAGAACCCTTATAAAAGATACCCCAAAGACGTCCTTTCACCTAGTGCCACGTGATATGCAGCCATTACTGAACCAGGAAGTAGGCCCTCACTAGACAGTGCCATTGGGTGAGTTAGTCTACAAACATCAATTACATCCAGTTGGTTCAAGTCTTTTGTATCCTTGTAGATTTTCTATCTAGCCTTAATCTTAAAGACAAGTGTTAATGTTTTCCAGTATAATTGTAATTTTTTTATTTCTTTCAGTTCTATCAGTTTTTGCTTTATGTGGTTTGAAGTAGTTTCAGGGTGTGCATACTCTTTTGGGATGGATTGGCCCTTCTGGTACTATCATTACATAAAATGCCTCTCTTTTCTTGGTAATTTTTCTTGTTCTGAAGTCTACTTTGCCTGGTATCAATATAACCACTCTGGCTTTCTTTTTATTAATGTTTGCTTGGCATATTTTACTCCATCTTTTAACTTTTTATCTATTTATGTTATATTTAAAGTGTATTTCTTTTTACTTTTTAAAAATGCTTCCCATTATCACTCTGACTGGTGTGGCTCAGTTGGTTGGACATCATCCTGCAAAGTAAAAGGCCGCTGTTTGATTCCCAATTAGGGCACATGCCTGGTTTGCAGGTTTGGTCCCTGGTTGTAATGCATGCAAGAGTCAGCCTGATGTTGCTCTTCTACATTGACATTTCTCTTCTTCCCTTCACCTCGCTCTGAAAATAGATAAAATCTTTTAAAAATTAGGAAGAGATAAGTACATTTCATTATGTATTTAGATATTTAAACTCTGACACTAGATTTTCACAAGTTGGTGAACTCTGACAGATTATTTCTCCCCTAGAACTATAACCATACATTGCCAGACAGTATAAATACATGGTTGAACTCACGTTAATACACATCACCATTTTACCTATTACATAATAAAACAAATTATGACGTGTCTAAATAGTAAGTCACACAACTCAAAAGGCACATAAAATATTAAATGTCTGCTTAATTCATTAGCAGAAACCTACTTTTTTGCAAAAAAGGGTAGGAAGGAAAAAATCATACTTCAAACAAAAATAAGTTAGTTAACAACCTCAGAAAGTACGAAAAATACAAGAATTTCAGAGTTTTTATTATTAAGAATTGCTTTAGCTACAATAACAAAGCACCTCTACCTTTATTTACTCAATTAAAGAGCATATTCCACATGTTCCACACAAGACAATGGCAACATTTTACGAAAAATAGTTAATAGCGCCTCCCACTCTTTTCTCAGGGCCCCCATAGAAGTCACACCCCAAGTGCAAACATTAAAACTAACTAAGGCTTTTTGTCTGGAGACATTAAAGACATATGTTTCTGCACAATGCAGGTTTTCAAAATGAAGGTTTTTCCATACAGCACACCATGGGATTTATAGAACGACAATAAATAATCACTGAGACTTGGTATAAATTTTTTTTTCAAAAAGTTGAGCAGCCCTGATTTGTACTTGTATGAATGTGGGAGATGCAAACATAAAGTGAGCAGGCAAATAATCTGTAGGTCCTTATTGTCTATGTTTGAAATGAGTGAAGGGGTAAACCGCATAATGTCCAGAGTATAATGTCACATAACCGCATAATGACATTATAACCGCATAATGTCACAGTTCCTGGGCTTCTAGTTCAGTATGATACTAAATGTATACCAGTATTGTGCTGGGTGTTTTCACACATAATCTTTCTAAAACCTCTTATATGTTGATAAGATTCTGGCGTGGGAATAGATTTAAAAACATAACTCAGTACTACATAATTTCAGGAAAAATCAGTTGGCACAAATGATAAGCATGTTTTCAATGCTGAACAATAAGAATCTTTTGCTAAGTGTCAAAGTAGATTGCTCTGACCCACACATAGAGGTTGCATTCTGTCAAACTTGTGGCTTTGTAAAACTGCTCTTTAAAACTCCTGTGGAAGCTTCATTAGACTTATTCACTATGTCCACACGTTTGACAAGTTAGACCCTGTTTTAAATCCACATCCAAGGCAGTGGCATCAGGCACCCATTTTATTGCACGCGACAGTTTTTCTATGGCCGTTGGAAAATGGCCACTTTTTCTATGGCTCAGCTGCATGGTAGGATGATTGTTCTCCGCACACAGGAGTTGCTTGCTGTTGAAAGCTCCACAATGCTTTTGTCTTATGAACTGTGCCGCGTCTTCGTATTTCATTCCACCTTTGATTGATGCTAGGTCAGCAAACACCAGAGCTCAAAGTCTGCAACACAATGAACAGCAATACAACAACCAGGTTCTTCACGACACTTAATTTTTACAAGACTTAACCAGCCATCCACAGTCTGGTTGGATGGTGGTGCACCACTGTCAAAAGGTCAATCGAGAACACAGCTGCCTTTTCCCCAGTAGTGTCATAAGTTGCTTCACATACCCTTACTGTTGTGGTAACTCCATACTTCTTAAGTTCCTCTGTAAGGTTGTTTAAGGTCACATTGGTTGGACTGTGTGTTATAAGAAATCTCCTGTGTTCATATGTGACTTCCACAGGAGCTGGGTGGTTCATGTGAGCCATGTTAATTTAGTTAAGAAACACTCAGTAGGGTTATGAAAGAATTTAAAAAGTGGATGCAGAAATAATGCAAAGAAACTGAGTCTACTTCAGTATACTCCACTTGAAGTTCTCAGTGCTTTGAGTGTGGAGTTGGGAGAGATGGGAAGTGAAATGAACCTCCTAACAGGAAGCAGCAGTTCTTCGATCCGCCCGTAGTGAGGTAACAGAAAGGAAGTACACTGAGGTCTACCCATCCAGGTCAGAACTGTGAAATGCACTGCAGATTTCAATTCACCTCTTCCATGTCCAGGTTAACCACTCTTATGGGGGCTTCTGGGTGGACTAGTAATGAGTTTCAACAGCTCACTTGTCTGCACAGAGGTCGTGCTGTGCCTGGCAGGAGTCTCCACTGCCCCTCAGAAACTCCCTAAATGTGTGACCAAGAACACCACAGCACTGGAGAATACATTTACTCATTGAAGGTTGTGGCCTAATCACACCTCCAGTCCAGAGGTGGCAGCGACACAGAGGGCAGCAGTGGCGGCGGCTACAGGGCAGGACCCTGCGGTGGTCATGGCAGGACGGTGGCAGAATGGTGGCAGCTGTGCAGATGGCGGCAGGTGCACCGGACACTCTGAAGTATAGTTGTTGTTGTCAGTGTGTAGTTGGGTCTCGATTTTGCTTTCTTTTTAAATACTGTTTGACAACCTCTTTCTTTTAATTAATGTGTTATTAGATTTAAGTCTAACATTTAATAATTTTTCTATTTTTCTTTCTTTCATCTTTTATGCCTTCTTTATAAGGATATTTATTAGTATTCCATTTTAGTACACCTATTGGATTTTAGGTATATATTTCATTTTTTAAGTAGTTGCTCTAAGGAATACAATGTAAACCCAACTTTTTCCACACAGTTTATCAAGGATTTAAGATTTTATTTACTTATTTTTAAAAAGAGGGGAAAGAAGGGAAAAAGAGAGGGAGATACATTGATGTGTGAGAAATACATTCATCAGTTGCCTCTTGCACACCCCCAACTGAGGGCCTGGCCCACAACTCAGTCATGTGCCCTGACTGAGAATTGAACCTGTGACCTTTCAGTTCACAGGCTAGCGCTCAGTCCATTGAGCCACACCAGCCAGGGCAGCAAACCCCACTTTTAACAGTCAGAATTAAAATCTTATTGCTTCAAGTAAAGCTTGAAACCATTAAATCCTTTTACCTTATTCTTTTATATTTTTCATATGTATTATGTATACACTAAACCATCTAAACAATATAAATTTGGCTTTCAGTAGCCTTACATATTTCAAACAACTCAACAGGTGAAAATAGTCTATAATATTTTTCTCAGATGCTCTCTGTTGCTCCCTGAGATTCTGAGTTTCCATCTGGCATCAGTTCTCCTCGTCCTGAAGAACTCCCTTGAGCATTTCTTAGAGTGGTGGTCTGCTGGAGGTGAGTTTTCGAGTTGTTGATTACCAGGACATGTCTATATTTGCCTCCAGTGTTGACTGATATTTTTGCTGGGGATAGAATTCTGGAAAGACAGTTCTTTTTTTTTTTAAATTCTCACTTGAACACTTTTAAAATTACTTTTAAAGAGAGAGAGAGGAAGGGAGAGAGAAACATCTATGTGAGAGAGAAACATTGATTGAGTGCCTTCTGTACATGCCCAGACTGGGGATCACAGGTGCCTTGGCCAGGAATCAAACCCACAATCCTCCAGTTATGGGCCGATGCTCCAACTAATACGAGCCACACCAGCCAGAGTGACACACTTTTCTTTTAGCCCTTGAAAGATGTTATCTACTCTCTTCTGGCCTCCTTGTTTTCTGATGAGAAATGCACAGTCATTCAAATTATTGTTCCTTGGTGTATATTGTGCCATTTTTCTTGGGCTATAATCAGGACACTTCCCTTATCACTGGTTTTAATTTTTATGCTGAATTTTGATGTACCTAGTTTTGGTTTTATTAGATTGTCCTGCTTAGTGTTCACTGAGCTTCTTGAGCCTGTAAATTTATGTCTTTTGCCAAATTTTGGGAGTTTTCAGTTGCAGTCTTCAAATGCACTTTTACTGTACCAATCCCTTTCTCTTCTATTTCAGAAACTCCATTGACACAAACATTAAATCCCTGAGGCCCTGTTTGCTTTTTCCCACTATTTTCTCTCTGAGGTTGGATAATTTCCATTGAGCTGTCTTTAACTTCACTGACTCTTTTCTTTGTCGCCTCCTTTCCACTATTGAGCCCACCCAGTGATATTTTTAATTCATATATTGTATTTCTCAGCTCTAAAATTTCTTTTTCTAAATATATTGTATTGATTATGATATTACAGTTGTCCCATTTCCCCCCTTTATTACCCTCTGCCCTGCACCCCCACCCCTACTTGCATCCCCCCTCTTCGATCATGTCCTTTGGTGGTACATGTAAGTTCTTTGGCTTCTCCATTTCCCATACTATTCTTCACCTCCCCCTGTCTATTTTGTTCCTATCATTTATGCTTCTTAGTCCCTGTACCTTTTCCCTCATTCTCCCCTCTTCCCCCTCCCCACTGATAATCCTCCATGTGATCTCCATTTCTGTGAATCTGTTCCTATTCTAGTTGTTTGCTTAGTTCATTGTTGTAGTTTTTTTGTTCTTTTAGATTCACTTGTTGATAGTTGTGAGTTTGTTGTCATTTTACTATACATATTTTTATCATCTTTTTCTTAGATAAGTGTCTTTAACATTTCATATAATAATTGGCTGGGTGGTGATGAAATCCTTTAACTTGATCTTATCTGGGAGCACTTTATCTGCCCTTTCATTCTAAATGATAGCTTTGCTGGATACAGTAATTGGATTTAGGTCCTTGCCTTTCATGACTTAGACTACTTCTTTCCAGCCCCTTCTTGCCTACAAGGTTTCTTTTAAGAAATCAGCTGATAGTCTTATGGGAACTCCTGTGTAGGTAACTATCTCCTTTTCTTTTGCTGCTTTTAAGATTTTTTCCTTCTTTTTAATCTTGGGTAATGTAATTATGATGTGCCTTGGTGTGTGCTTCCTTGGGTCCAACTTCTTTGGGACTCTCCGTGCCTCCGGGACTTTCTGGAAGTCTATTTCCTTTGCCAGATTGGGGGAATTCTCCTTCATTATGTTTTCAATTTCCTGCTCTTCCTCTTCTTCTGGCACCCGTATGAGTTGGATATTGGAACATTTAAAGTTGTCCTCAAGGTTCCTAAGCCTCTCCTCATTTTTCTGAATTCTTGTTTCTTCATTCTGTTCTGGTCAAATGTTTATTTCTTCCTTCTTGTTCAAGTCCTTGATTTGAGTCCTGGTTTTCTTTGTTTCACTGTTGGTTCTCTGTATATTTTCCAACCTTCAATTTTTCCTGTGTTTTGCAACCATACTCCATCATTTCTGTGAGCATCCTGATTACCAGTGTTTTCAACTCTGCATCTGATAGGTTGGCTATCTCTTCATCACTTAGTTCTAGCTTTGGAGTTTTGATCTGTTCTTTTATCTGGGCCAACTTTCTTTGTCTCGGCACTCTTATTAAGTTGTAAGGGTCAGTGCCTTAGCTATTCACCAGGGTAGGGCAACCCACTTCACTGTATTGTCCTGTTGTACGTGGAGAAGGGGTCTGAGAGGGAACAATGCCGCTTGCTTGGCCCTGCCAGCTTTCAGTCACTTCCCCTACTACCCACAAGTAAATTGGGCCCTTCCTGTGCTGATTCCCTGGTGGGTGGCTTTGTGTACATTCTAGAACCCTGTGGGTCTCTCCAGTAAACTCTCCTGTGAGGCTGGGAGTTTCTCTTGCTGCCCCAATCCCCACAGGTTTTTACTGCCAAAGGTTTTGAGCCTTTATTTCCCTGTGCTGGAACCCTGGGTTATGTGGTCTGTCTCGCTCACCAGTTGTTCTTCCTGGTTTATCTGCACACAAATGTGTGACTTCCCGGTCCTCCAGCCACTGCCCTACCATGAGTCCTCTCTGCTCCAGCTGCCCATCTCTGCCCCTCCTACCAGTCTGGATGAATGTTTCTTCTTTAACTCCTTGGTTGTCAGGCTTCCACACAGTTCAGTTTTCTGGCAGTTCTGGTTATTTTTCATTTTTAAATTTGTTGTTGTCTTTCTTTTGGTTGTGTGAGGAGATAAAGTATATCTACCTATGCCTCCATCTTGGCCAGAAGTCCTCTCAGTTCTAAAATTTCTATTGGTTCTTTTTTTTTATAGCGTCAGCTTCTCTTCTGAGACTCTTTATCTTTTTTCTTATTTTTATTTCAGGAGTGTTTATTTTTATCTCATTAGCTGTTTTAAAATTTTAAACTGATAATTCCATCATTTGTGACATATCAGAGGTGGCATCTGTTCATTGCCTTTTCCCTTTAGTATGACTCTCATACTCTAGTTCTCAGTATATACAGTGATTTTGGATTGTATGGTAGACAGTATGATGGCCCCCAGAAATGTTCAGATCTTCCTCAGAGCCTGCAAAAATTGATTGTATGTGGCAAAAGGGACTGTGCAGGTATGACTACAGATACAGACCTGAAAGTGGGGAGATGATCCTGAATTATCTAGTGTAATTAAAAGGACCTATAAAAGTGGGGGCCCCTTCCTAGCTGTGGTCAGAGGAAGAGATGCAGCAACAGAAGAGTCAGACAGTTGCTACGTGGCCAACTGTGGACGTGGAGGAAGAAGCCAAGAAATAAGCAGCTCTATAAGGTAGAAAAGGCCAGAAAGCGAATTCTCCCCCAGAGCCTCCAGAAGGAATGTAGCCATGCCATCACCTTCACTTTAGTCCATAAAACTCGTTTTGGACTTCTAACCTACAGAATGAAGAAAATAGATTGGAGTTGCTTATAGTAATTTGTTATAGCAGCAATAGGAAACTAATCCAGATTGTATCCTGGACATTTTTCACAGACTCTGGGTCCTTTTAAAACCCTCTGGGGAGTGTTGGTTATTTTGAATTATATTTTAGCAGCAGTCAGCCTGGTTAGATTCGGCCAGCAGGCTTTCTTCTGATGCTATAAAAAAGGATGCCAGCTGGGTTGTCAAAGCCTCTGCTGTGCCCTGCAGGCCTGCCCCCTCACCAGCCTCACTCAGGACCCTGGGCAGCAGATTATATCTCAGTCCAGCTCTCAAAGCCATTGCACTGCTTCTCTGGGTGTGTTCCACATGCACATACACGTACACACACAGGTGGGGTGAGCCCGGACTCAAGTCAATTCACACACAGAAGTCAGGACTCCCCCACTCCCGCCGTCTCCTCTGCAGGATCCCTCCACACTTGGAGCTCATACCCTGATCTTCTGAATAGAAAGAGGATATTTCTCTTGGAGGTGTAGGCACCATCATTGCTTTGCAGTTGTGTGCAGTGAGCTTGACATCAGAGCAAAGTGGGGAGAAAGAGAATAATAAGGACCCTGCATCTTTGCACAGCAGCCCCTCCTCCCTGGCTCCTCCTTGCAGAGGGTCAGCTTTGTCTCCAGGCTCTTGCATGCACCCACTGTTCCTGCTACAGCCACAGCACAGCTGCCCAGCCTGTCTCTCTCTGGTGTTGGTGGATGGGGAGCTCACTGAGGTCTGTCCTTACAGAGGGAGGCCCCAGGGCTGGCACTATAAAAAAAGAACCAATAGAAATTTTAGAACTGAGATACAGGGGACTTAGAGACCATCTCAGCGTGTGGACACCATGGCTCCTGGTGGGAATAACTGTTAAAAATGTAACTGGGAAGCAGTTAGCCACCAGAAGACCCTGCAGTCCTGCAGAAGAGCGTTGGGGTCTCTGGGCCCTCACACAACTAGACAGTTGAGCCGCACACGTGTGCTGAGCCCAAGCCCTAACTTGGCCACCAGAGCACTGGCCACTTCCACCTATAGGTGCAAGGAAGGGCAAGGCACCTCCAAAGAGATGGGCAGCCCAGAGAAAGGACCCAGAGATGCCAACCCTAGTGCTTGCCTCTGGAACACACTGCCCAGAAGCCAGTGGGCATGCAGGCTCCGTCATGGGTGCAGGGCTTCCTGCCATGTCCTGTGCCTGCTCCTAAAGCAAGCATGCTAGGATCGCTGCACCCCTCAGGAAAGAGGCTGACATGAAAGATAGGAGCAAAACCCAGGGCCGAGCATCAGGGCAGCATGGATGAAGCAGATGTGCAGCAGAAGAAATGAAGACAAAACAAACCAAGATGTCATTGGGCTCTTCAGAGAGAACTGAGGGCCAACCAAATAAAAACAGGTTGCTATAAAAAAGGATAATCTGAGATTTTTTTAAAAAGATCAACAATTAAAAGCATGAGAGCAAAACTTAGAAATCCTTAGGAATATCAGAAATTAGAGTTGAAGGGGTCTTTCCCAGAGTAAAAGAAAAGTAAGGAAGCCCTGGCTGGGTGGCTCAGTTGGTTGAAGCATCATCTTGTGCACCGCATTGTTGTGGGTTCAGTTCCCCAGTCAGGTGCATACCTAGGTGGTGGGTTGTGTCTTCTCATATTGATGTCTCTCTTTCTCTCTCTTTCTGGAATTGGTGAGTATATCCTTGGGTGAGGGAAGGAAGGAAGGAAAGGGAGGGTGGGAGGGGAGAGAGAGAGAGAGAGAGGCAAAGGAAAGAAGAAAAAAAAGAAAAGTAAGAGAGAAAAGGAGAGGAAAGTCAGGCAAACTGCCAGATCCCACACGACCTGAGTAATCAGAGTTCCAGAAAGATCAGAGGGAAGGAAATGGGCAAGGGAGCAACCCAGAAGGTTTCCCAGAACCCAGGACTGAGTTTCCGGCCCAGAAGGTCCCACTGGGTGACCAGCACAATGGATGAAAGGACTAGAGTGTTCATCTTTGTGAAATTCCACTCCCGGGGACAATGAGGAAACCCTTTGTGCTCCCAGAGAGAAGGAGCGGGTTTCACAACGCATCCATGGGCCTCAGAGGCTGGACTGCCAGGAGGAAATGCCTGCAGAGTGCTGAGGGAAGGTGACTTTCCACCTAGGACTCACACACACCTGGCCTACCATTGGAAAGGAGGTGGCCCAAGGACGGCCCCAGACGTTCTGGGTCTCAAAAGTTTCACCTCCTCTGCATGGTTTCCCAGGAAGAGTCTCTCCACCAGAACCAGGGTGACGGAGAGGGGAAGGAGGCCAGCTTCCAGGAGGTGGGCGAACAGGAAGCCAACAGATAGAAGGCTTTACCCCACGCAGGAGATTTAGGGGGTAAATCAGGGACAGTGTAAATAAATCAGCAAGCTCATTTATTAACACCGGGCCCACAAGTCGTTGAGGGACAAAGAAGTGTTCAAAGTGCATCCGCCTGGCTCAGCGGAGAGGAGTCTGTAATAACACAAACACTGTGCACTGATTTAAGCAAAATTATGACACAGCTAAATTAGGGCGGTGAAGCGGAAGCTAGCGTGTGAGCGTGTGTGTTGGTCAGGTACACGTGGCAGCAAGCCAACAGGGACGTCTGAACCCAAGGAAGTGGAGAGAGAGCCGTTATGTAAGCGAGCCACTCAGAGAGAGCTGGGAGGGGCAGCTCTGAGGAGTGGGAGGCTGGGGGTAGCGGGTGGGTGTCAGCCACAGGCTGCTAATTTTGTTACAGGCTTGGGGTGGCCCAGGCCTCTTAAGTCTGGCACATTTGACTTTAACCCTCTTGTCCCAGCTAATTATATTTTATCAGATACAAAGTTGTCCTCAGCTTCCTGTGGGTTTCTTGCCACGTGATACAGCTTTCTTGTTCTTTCATTTTCAGCTTTTCTTCTCTGTTTAAGTCTGCCTCTTGCAGACACACATGAAGGACCCTTCCCCCAAACTTTCTTCCGGTGATTGTTTTAACCTATCTGTACTTCTTGTAATCACTTTTACTGGGGCTAATTTCTATCATTACATTTTCTATTTTCCATTTTACTATCCTTTCATTCATTTCTCTTTTTCTCCCCAGCTCTCCAGTTGCAGACTGAGCTTTCATAAGCTTTTGTTCTTATGGGGTTGCCTTTACCATAAACCTTTTTCATGTTGGTGTGATCTTATTTATTATTGTAGATGCATCAATGTTGGCATTTTCCCAACAAGACTTGCGCATGGCATGCACTCAGGTCCTCTGGTCCCTACCTACCCTCCTCCCACGCGCACGCTTACACATTGATTTGGTCTAGAGGTTGAATCCTGGATGGGAAAGATTCTAGTCTTGGTTCCTAACTTGTTAAAAGACTCCCCTGTAACGTTGACTGGGATTTGGCCACCATCCTTGCTCTGTCTTATAGCCCAGATGTGTTTCTCTTTGAGTGCTTCCCTGAAAGTGCTTTCCTTGTGGGTCTGGGTGTGAACTTCCCCTTGGTCCCTGCTTGCTGGGATGTTGTTATGCCTTCACATCTGGATAGTAATGGGGCTGAAGATACAATTTTAGCTTCAAAGTTTTTATCCTTCCATCTCCATACATTGTTCCCAGCATCCTTGTGGCTGCTGGTGTGGTGAAGTCTGGGGGTTCCTGCTGTTTGTTGCATTCTCTTGCTGCTTTGGGGTTCTTTCTTTGACTTTGATGTTCTTAAATGTCACTGTGTTGTTTGCCTGGGTCACCTGTGTGGTGCTGTATGCTCTGTCCATCTGAGCTCTTCTGACTTCAGTCCGGACACCTCATTTCCATCGTTTATCCAGCATCGTCCCCCGCACATCACTGCCGCACCTCCCGGAGCTGCCCTTGCATAGGTGCTGGCCCTTCTGTGGCATCCTCCCCCACCTGGCTTCCCTTGTGTATCTTTTTCTCCTGCCTTAGTGGGCAGTGAACTCGTCATTCCAACCCCCCCAATGGTTTTCTCCCTTTGTGCCATGTTCATTCCTAGTATTTCCTGTTGATTTGTTTGTACTCTTTCTTGTTCTTGTTTCATTTTGCTGATAGCTTTTCTAATCCCCTGACATACATGTATTTGAAATCACGCTTGGCTCAGCTCTTAGGTGTCTGCTCTGTGCTGCCCATGGGCTGGGCGTCCACCAGGCTCCTGTGTGCTCTGTGCCTGCCAGTGTCTGACCCCAGCTGCTCCAGTGAGCTGTGTGCTAGCCTAGGGTTGAAGGCCAGAGACAAGGGGAGGGGAGGGTCTGGGTGGAAGTTTGTGTCCTCTTTAGAAAGGGGTACAGAGAGGGGAGTCCCTGGCCTGGGGTTTGCACCAGAAGGAGGGGTGGGTGCCTGGAGGGCAGCTCAGCTGCTCTCACTCCAGCCAGCCCTGCCCCTCAGTGCAGCCCCTGTTGTCCCACCAGGCAGAGACTGTGCCCAGGCAACCTGGAGGGGTAGCAGCAGAACATAAAACAGATTTCTTCCACCTGTTCGCTGCTTCCCCAAAGCCCCTGCAGCCTGCAACCTCCAGTCTTCTCCTTGCCCCATCCCAGGCAGCCTTGGGCTAGTGGGAGGAGCCCAGGGGCCCACCTGCCAGTCTTTGTGGCCCCACCACCTCAGCCAATTGCATTGTTCAAGAACTGCTCTCAAGTGCTGAGCTGCTTCATGGCAGAGAGTCAAGCCAGAGTGTACTGTTTGTGGGATCTATAAACAGCCAGTTGTTCCGCTCCCCAAGCAGGAACGCCGCTCGCACGCACACTGGCCGCAGAGAGGCCCAGCGAGTGATCTGGCTCCAGGAGGCTGAGCCAGCTGCCCGACACCCGAGTCAGTGCCCGCTCACTCACTGGGCTCGCGTGACTAGCAGGCTTTGGCCTTGTGTTGTTGCTTGGTGACCTTGGCAACAGCTCTCAGGGGAGTGCTCTGCTCCCCACTGCCTTTTACTCTGGGAGGAGCAAGGAGGGGCTGTGAGAATTGTTCCTTTTCCCTCTTTTTTCCCCCTACCCTGACCTTGACAAAACCATCTCTGAAGTACTTGCTGGCTCTTTCTTTGCCACAGAACTGGAAGAGATCGGGGTATTCAATGGGTTGAGCAGTGGAAGCCCTGGTTTTCTCAGAGGTCCCTTTTTCTCAGAGAAGGGCTGCTGGTGGCAACATTGTCTGTGGCCGAGCTGGGCGGGAGGTGCTGGCACCTCGGACCCTTGCCCTGAAGTGGCAGGTGCACATTTCGTGACTTTCAGTAATTGAATGTAGATGTGATTATTTTCCCCTTAAAAAAATGCAGCCTTCAGCTTGGGGCCAAATCCTGTTTTCCACTTGGAAAAGTGATCTCATTTTCCATGTACCATGTTTAAAAAAAACACACACACAAAACTCTTGCAGGATTAAAAAGAGAGGGGGAGAGAAAACAAACAAACGCTCACGATGCATATTTGAAGGATGGTCCCACATGTGTAAAAGTATTTGGCGCGATGACTCTGGACCAGAAAGCCAGTCTGATATTGAATCCATATGACTCGGCACACAGCACTTTATGGTCTTTCTTCTTTTTTTAAATTTCTGCTTTGTGAGTTAAAATTAAGGTTGTTTTGATTGTGACTAATCTCATAAAATCTTTTTTAAGAAGGCATTTTATATGCTCAAGCCTTGAGCATTTCTTTGGTCTTTGAACTATTATTAGTAGGACATCAGTATGCGGCGACCTTGGCATTGGGCGAAGCTGTGGGGGAGCCGGTGCCCAGCCCAGGCACCCACTGCCTCCTCCCTGACCGCTCGCTGAGGTGCTGGGTGCGGAGGATGGGGCTGCCCCGGCCCTGCAGGTGGCTGTGCCCCTTCGGCTTGCCCAGGGGTTGGACCTGAGGTCCCTCTCAAGGTTACTACTGCCCAGCAGCACTCGTGGGTGATTGGACCCTGACCACTGCCCTTTCACCATATGTTTCCTGGACCACGTAGTCCACAGGTTACATCAGGTCTTCACTTTTTGGTGATTTGCTGTAACAGCAAATAGTTGCTCTAATAGTCTATTAGAATGGACACTTGGTCTTCTAAGAACCCCTGGTGGACCCCAGCATCGCCCCACTGTACGGCTGCCCAAATCCTGGAGGCAAGGCTGCAGGGGCCTGATGGAGTGAGTGTCAGACAGGCAGCCTGCAGGGTCCCCCATCCCAGGATGCTGTTGCTGGCTCCTGATATGCCAGGAGCCGCTGTGGTGATAGCTCTCCAACCACTGAGCACCTGTGGGAGCCAGGCATTGGGCTCTTGTGGTCTGAGTGTGCCCCCCTCACCACCGGGTCAATGTGTGGTACCAGCCCTGTCCTCCCTGCTGAGGCCCTGAAACCGTCGTCCTCCATCAGCACCGGCCCCAGAGCCTCATCCGTGCCCAGGTCCCGCTGAGCATGGAGCAGGAGCGATTTGTGCACGTATTCCAATCAAGTGCAGGTGAGCAGCAGCTCCAGGGCTTCCGAGAAGCAGCACATTGAGGCCAACACAGGATGGATTTGGGGTGCAGGCTGAATGCCATCTGTCCTTTTCAAAAGACTTCCAGCTCTGCAGGTTGGCAGTGTCCTTAAACCTCATCATGGGCCTCTTCTATCCCAGGCAGGGTGTCAGGGAAGAGTAAAGTGTCGAAATGAATTTCATGCTTACCTCGGATACCTTCCTTCTTGCAAATGCGCTACTGTCTTACTGGTTCCGACATGGCCACCCCAGCATCAGTTACAGTAGCCAGGAGTGGAAGCAACCCCAGCATCCACTGATGGATGAATGGAGAAGCACAACGTGGCCCAGCCACACACTGGAACATTACTCTGTCCTGAAAGAGGAAGGAGATTCCGACATACGCGACAGTGTGGACAAACCTTTGGGACATGATGCTGAGTGAGACAAGCTGGTCCGAAAGGAACACATCCTATGTGATTCCACTAATTTGAGGTCCCTAGAGCCGCCAAACTCACAGAGACAGAAAGCAGCAGGGAAGGCACAGGGCTGGGGGAAGGGGATGGGGAGTTAGTGTGTGATGGGTGCAGAGCCTCAGTTCGGGAAGATGGGAAAGTTCTGGAGAGGATGGTGGATGTGGCCGCACAACAGTGTGAAGGTGCCTAATGCCAGCAAACTGTACACTCAGAAATGGTCAAAATGCTGGGTTTTATGTTATGCGTGTTTTACCACAATTTTTAAAAATTTAATTTAAAAAATGTCATTAAAAACATACTGCCTTGGCTGGGTCAGCAGTCTGAGAAACACAGCAATCTGGACCTTGGTGGGTCCCAGTCTGGTCGCAGGTGCTGACAGTAAAGGTGCTTTAGGAAGACCTCCGAGCTGGTGGGAGAGGATGAGACAGTCTTAGATGTTCAGGTGAAATGTTTCTGAAGTGGCACAGGACACGGCGGAGGGGGTGGGGATGGACATCCAAACTCACTGATTGCCAGGCAGGGGAGACCAGCCTTCAAGATCAGGCCTCGCCTGCCCAGGAAAACCCCCACATGATGCGGCTTTCATAGCCCCCACTCTCCCCGCTCCAGGTCCTGGAGTCCGACCACAGTGCCGGTGGGAGAGCTGTGTCCTGTCTGCACTCACCAGACTAGACAAATCGGGTTGTTTGTTAAATGATGAAAACAAGTAAATCTTTTGCCCTGGCCAGTGTGCCTCAGTTGGGGGGGGGGGTGTCCTGTACACTGAAAGGTTGCAGGTTCGATTCCTGGTCAGAGCACATGCGTAGGTTGCAGGTTTGATCCCCAGTCAGAGCGTGAATGGGAGGCTACTGATTGAAGTTCCTCTCCCTCTCCCCCACCCCCTTCTTTCTCTTTCGCACACATTTTCTCTTTTCCCCCTTCTCCCTGCCTTCCTCTCTCTTTAGAAGCAATGAAAAAAATGATTTCTGATGAGGATTAAAAAATAAACAAGCCAAGCAAATCTCAAATGTTTCACAGGCCCCCCCAAGAAATACTGTGTGTCTCAGAACAGAGGCACTGGCGAGACTCTGGCACTTTCAGCCTCAGGACTAACCCAGAAGGACGAGGTTCAGGCAGACACTGCCCATCCCTCTCTACTCAGAGATGTCAGGACAGTGGCACCAGGCACACCTCCATGGAGCTGCACCAAAATTGGAATGACAAATGACACAGTCCGTTTAGTTCCCGGATACGTCATGGTGGATGCTTAGGTTGCATGGGTCAGTTTCCCGTTCTTTAGAAGTACATCGGAGTCCAGGGGTCCGGGGCTGCCAATGAGCTTTGTGGCAATCTGTGGTCATCGTCTCAGGCCGCAACTGGCTGCTGCCTCTGCGGTGCCGTGTGAGCTGGGCCTTCTCGCTCCAAGAACAAAGTCTAAATCACATTGTGAGGTCACCGCCCTGGTGTTTGCACCTCCGTGTCAGGAGAATTATCTGGAACTTTGAAACAAGCCAGTGACTTGGGTGGCACGTCCTTTTCACTTGGGGATCATCCGGGGACTGGGTTTTGCCTCTCTCAGCAACCTCAACCTGACTGCTTCCCTCTGGAGTGAAACTTTGACATGAGCGCATTTCCTGTTTTCATGAGCATCACATCTTTTCCTTTCGGAACTGTATCTTCATGGTTGGAAGTACTGGGATGAGACAGCAGTCAGGGTTCGCTTTCCCAGCCACATAACCGACGGTCCCAAGTACATTTGCGTAAAAGACGTTCCTTTCCCCATTGGACTGACCCAGCACCTCTGCCGAAGACAGCTTGTCTGTCCTTGTCTGTCTTCACACCAAGTGGCCGTAATCACTGCCCCTTCAGAGCCAGGTGGGGAGGCAGTCGGCGAAGCCTTACAGCGTCGTTCTGACCCCACCACGTCTGTCGGTCGGGACCTTGCACATCAGTGCACTTGGGCTCCTCTCCACACCATCGTTTTCAGCACCTGGGGCTTGCACGTGTTTTATTACATTTATTACTAAGTTTAAATTTCTTTCATCTGGGCTTGGAGGTTTCTTTGTGAGATAGTTTTGATTACAAATATAACTGCTTAATTAAACAAATTTAGTTATTTAATAGATATTGGGCTCTTTAGATATTCTAGTTCTTATATCACTTTTCTGAGTGTTTTTTTCAAGGAATTGGTCCATTTCATTTAACTTGTTTAGTTTGTTGACTATCAGTCTTAATTATTTCCTACTATCCTTTTAATGTCTGTAGGATCTGTGATGATACAGTCTTTAAAGTTCCTGGCATCAGTAATTTGTATTTTTCTTGATCAAGCTTTAAAGAACCAAATTTCGACTTTATTGATGACCTTCATTATTTGACTGCTTTAGACAACTGTCCTTGGCTTTTTCTCTTATTCTTACTTTTCCTTCCTTCTGCTTACCATGGATTTCATGGGCTTCTCTCCCTGGCTTCTTGATGCGGGGGGTGGGGGGCGTTCTCTGCTTTTCCTTTTGAGACATTTGTGTTAGGCTCACTGGGACTTAGTGCTGCCTGTCCTGCCCCAGTTTCTGTGTCCTCGCCACATTGAGGGGCGTGGGTTGTGCAGTTGTGCTCATTCTCATTGCTCTCCATCATTTTTTAGAAGTGTGGGGTTTGGGTCTGGGTGGCTGCCATGAGTATCCTCAGTATCTGTAATTTAAAAGCTCTTCAAAGTCGGTATTTATAAACCCTAATGGAAAAATTAGCACATGACCTGCATGGGCAGTTTGCTGAAAAAGAAATATAAGTTACGACTGTATAAAATGTTGTCAGTCTCACTGATGATGGCAGAGATGAAAAGCACAATAATGGTCAAGTAGTTTAGTGCTTAACAAATTGGCAAAGGTTTAGAAAGAAAAAACAAAAGTATCCAGATGGTCAAGAATTAAGTGAGTATTATGATATACTGCAGATGGCCACAGACTTCATGGGAATTAAAATCTCTAAATGTCTGCATTTTAAAGATATAAATGGAAGTATTTATGAACTCCGCTGTCCAGAGGTCTCAGCCTCCCTCACCTGCAGCTTCCGCACTGGCAGAGTGGAGTCACGCCTGCTCCTGTCTCATGGAGGCGATGTGAGATCGAGTGAGATATTTCATGTGCAATGTCTCACACTCATAAGGACCTAAATGGCTTGTGCTGCCCTTACTTTATCATGGTGATGGTTGTGATGATGGTCGTGGTGATGGAGAAGACAGACAGATAGACAGACAGCAGATAGATGGTTGAATGCGCACCAGTCCTGCCATTAGGCGCTGTGGTCTCCTGTGCATCTTCAGTGGTGACGGTTTGGGGAGGCCGCTGCAGGGTGGTCCGGAGGGCTTGCTTTCCAAGTGAAGGGAGACTTGTACAAGTCGAGTACAACAGCCATGGGCCCTACTTTTCTCTGCACACAAAGTCCACAATAAATATAGATACAGTAGATTTAATAATCACAATAGCATTGTAAATAATATGCACCAACAAATTTAAAATCAAGATGAAATAGATTCATTGTTACAAAATATTTTAAGATGCCAGAATTTATATAAGAAAAAAATGTGAACACCAATATGCTAACAACCGTTAAATAAATGATATAGTACAGAAATCTACCCATTTTCACTTCCTGCCTCCCTAGAATGTGCCTAAACTGAATGATCTAAGAGATGGGGCGGGGGGAACCAAACTCTCAAGGAATCCATGAAGCTCATCTTAAATAAGTGGGTCCAGAAAAATGAAAGGGGAAAGGGGCCTTACTCACGTTTGATAATTTCGTATACTTGGCACATAAATGAGAAAATCATACAGTCTGGTTTCTCATTAAATGTAGCATAAATTTACAAATAACTCCCAAGTGAAACAAATCATTTCATAGCATATAAAGTTACAATCAGATAAGTTTACCCTAAGTGTGCCAGGATGATTCTGTTTTTTAAAATCCTTATCTAAAGAGGATTATTGATTTTAGGGAGAGAGAGAACCATCAGTGTGAGGGAGAAATATACGCACCTTGACTGGGGATTGAACCTGTAACTTTTGGTGTATGGGACAATGCTCAAACCAATTGAGCCACCCTGCCAAGGCAGAATGATTCTTCATCAGGAAATCTATTCCTGTAATTCAACACATTAATAGATTAACAAAAGTTTATGTGATTATTTCTGTTGATATAACACTCAATGGAGTTCAATGCTTTTTCATGATTAGAGATTCTTACAAAAACTACAACACAGTAAAGAAGAAGACAGGGAAGTCGCACAGGTGAAATGAAAGACAGGCTTCTGTTTTGTTTCAGGGACTGATGGTGTGTCACCTTTTCATGATGAAGTTCACATTTTGTAAAACAACTTTTATAACCATCACAAAAACAGGAGTTCGAGTCTTGAGCTTTATAAGCTGTGACCAAGTTTCCATGTCACCTGCTGACTTGGGGTACAGACTACAAAGCAGGGAGAGAGGTGGAAGTCTCAAGCAGAAACGATGCCTGCCCTTTTTTCTTTCGAGTGGTTGCATGCATGTATCTTGGAGCCAACTCGATTTTCGTTTCTTCCAGTCCCTGGACGGCTTCGCTCTGGTTGTGAGCGCAGAAGGGGTGATATTTTATGCCTCAGCCACCATCGCAGACTACCTGGGCTTCCACCAGGTAAGCACGGCTCTTGCATCTGCCGCACAATAGCTTCCATTACCTGTGAATGCCCATTGTCTTTGAGGTTTAAACATCTCCAAAATCAAGCTTTCCTTATCACAGAGGTTTTGTCAGGTAAGGATTTCCACAGCCCACCTTTGTCTGGGGCTCAGTCATGGCAAGAGGCATGACAGTGTCCAGGGTGTCCCAAGTCTGAGGGGCAACAGCGACCGTGCTGACTGTGGCATGGTTCCCACACTTGTCACTCTCTGGTGAGTCCTCACCAGTAGCACCGATGCCTTAAACCTCAGAACAAACTGTGTTTTGGAAACACTCTCACCGATGTGCTGATAATCCATATGGAATGTTTCCACAGACCAGCCAGGGGGTTGGTTCCAGACATTGGGGCCAAGAGCTGCTGCCGAGGCCATCAAATGCTGGGACCCAGGGACGGCTTCTCCAAGAAAAGGAGCGATGAGAAGTCCCATTCCCACCCAGGAAGGGAAAAGGAAACTTCTCTGCATGGCCTTTGGGAAAGGAAAGAAGTCTCTTGTGAGGAATCCAACCCCCGCCCCCCAAATGACTTACAGTCCCACAGAGTGCAGACTCCTGGGACTGGGGGGAGGAGTCCACAGTATGAAATGACAAACCCATGGGAAGCCTGACCTGTAAGGGGCTGGCGGTCTCCCTGAGGACTCACGATAACAGTGGGTCAAAGAAAGAAAAACAGAACTTGGAAAATGAGGAATACAGTGTGTCAGTCAGTCAGGGTCTTGTGTGGGGTGGAAACTGCACAATGATTGGAACAGTTAATATAAAGAATTGCTGTATGTTTATGCAAAGATTTGTTAAGTAATAGCACAGATTAATGATGAGGGAGAACAGATGTAGGCACACACAGTGGGTGGGGGACAGCAATGCCCCCAGCACCAAGGCTGGACGTCCAGGGGAGCAAATTTTAGAGACCTCTCCTTACTGGTGAGGTGAGGCCTTGGCCCCTGGGTAGAGAAATCCCCCAAGGTGCTCCAGGCCAGGGCTGGCCAGGAGGGAACTGTGCACTGGGGTGCTGGCGGGACTCTTGAGGAGACTGCCTGTGGTGGGCTGCTCCTCGGGAGGCCGCTGGAAGCGTCTGATACTTGAGGGGATGGACCTCCCTCTGCAGAGCCGGAAGCCCCATTTCTGGCCAAGGGGAGATGTTGGTAGGATCCAGGATCAGAACAGAGCTGTGAAAGTGGGGTTTGAAGCCAAGAGGCAAGTGGTGAAGTTAGTAGCAAAAATCTCAGTGGGCGGGCAGAACACCAGGAAGGTACCTAGAAGCAAGGAGCAATGGGGCCAAAACTTGAGAATGTGGGTCTTTGGCACATCAGGGAAGTTCAAGACCTGTTCAAGTCCGCCTGAGGCCCCGGAGGCTGAGGAAGTGTTCACTCCAATTTCTGCAGAAACTGTCATTTTGAATGTTTGCAAACCTAAAGTGGCTGCCACCCCACCACGATGCTGAGGAACAGTTTCTCTTACACCTGCCTCTCAGTTTGCTTTCCGTTGTCCTTGAACCTGAGGACCGACAACCACCGTGCCCTGTCCTGACCGGGCTTCCTTCTCACGGGCCCCAGGGCAGGCCTTTGGCTGTCCATGTGTTCACAGTAGGACTCCCCATCCCCTCGGCCTCTCATGTAGCTGATCACATAGCCTGGGTGAGACCCTGCAGCATGTGGAGGTGTGACCCCTGAGGGACCCCATGGGACAGTCGGTATGTCCCATGAGTGAGTGAGTGAAGTGTGGTGGGCGCAACCTCCATGAGGCATTCCCAGGCTGCATGTCAGAGCCTTGGCTCTGGCGTCTGGGCTGTTAGGTGCTGCTCTGAGCCTCCTTTTGTTTCCGTACATGAAGGGGTAGCAGCAGTGTCTACGGCCAAGGTAGCTGCTGGGACGACACAGGTCCCTGTCCATGCAAAGCACTGGGAAGGGCATTGGCGTCTGTGACACTTAGGAGAGGCGTCCCCACCACCAGCCCCGCTGCCAGAGGTGTTTCACCCCTTGGCCACACCTGAAGTGTATGTGACAAGAGTTCTGTCACCACGTCCATCTCCCGAAGACCCCTGGCTCAGAGAGACAGGTAGTGATGAGTAATGAGTCTCTCCCTTCCTAGGATGATACAAATGCCAGGCATGGCCAGCTGAGCCCTGATGCCCTCCCTCTCCATAGTCCCCTCCTGTGTGTCACAGTCACTCTGGGGAGCTTCGTTTACACTGTGCTGACTCCACCCCTAAGAGAGCAGTAGATTGGTGGGCATGGCTGGGGTCAGTGGCTCCCTCACCAGGGGTCCACTGACACTGTGCAGAGCTCATAGGGTCACTAGTGGACCCTCTGAGTCTGTGGACGTGACTCGATTCCAGCCCCCCGGGGGGCAAAGCTGTCAACTGACTTCCCACCATTGCTTGCGCAGGGCCTGCATGCAGAGAAACCGCTTTGGTCTGCCTTCTTGTGCTGTCACCAGAGTCGCCCTGCGGATTCTTCAGCCGTAACTGAAGGATCTCAGTGCAGGCTTCAGCTCGGTGGTCAAGGCCGGGGTCTGACTGTGTCTCGAAGCTTGATTATTTCCCACCAAAGTTAGAAGTAAAAAAAAAAGTTTTGCCTTTTATTATACAGACATTGTTTCCAAATGCCATTAAATTGACTCTTAATTTATGCAAAATATTTCATAAAATATTAGAACAGCTTTGTGCTACTGTGAGCTTCTTATACAAAATGCTTTACAAAGTCAGGAGCCAGATTCTTCCCATCACATCCTGACCTGGTTGTTCGTCTTCAAGTCCAGCACGTTTGGTGATGAATATGTAGGTTAAGACATATATTGCAGTTGCCACTGACACTTATTGATTGAAGAAGTCGTCTGTTGCCTCAAAGGTCAGCAGCTGGGGCAGGCTGTCCCCGTGTGAGCCGGGCGCCTCCTGGAGCTCGTTGGTCGGAGCACACTCTTGGGTCACAGATACACACCCACTTTGTACAAAGAAGTAAAGTTGGTAACGGCTGGGCTAAGGACTGTTAAAAGTGGCACTTTTAGTCTGAGCTCCATAAATTATTGGTTACAGCTAAACCAGTGACTGCTTTTACTTGATCAAAGTTGTGTTTTTGTCCATTTGAATAATTGTTGCATCATTCTCTCCCCTCCTCACATTTTCCCACCATTCGTGTTTCTTGACTTCGCTTCGTTGGACTCAAAGTCTAGGAGATTGAAAAAACACAGGGCGGTTAGATAGGCCACACTGATTATTACAGCACAGACCCTGTTTCCCCGCGTTGAAAAAGAACCCCATTTAGTGCCTCCAAATTTGCCTTGGTCAGAAGTGCCGTTTCCAGTGTTTTCATGCTCTCCTCCAAGTTAACCTGCCCCATTTCAGTGGAGCCGCAGATCCATACATCACATGTTAACTCAGCACGTCCCTTTCATTGGTGACTGGGTGTGGCAGCGATGAACGGGGCAACCAGGGGCACCTGTGTGCAGCTCACCACCTTCTGGGTTCTGCAAAGCACTGGGGCGACTGACTAAAACTCACCAGAGAACAAGATGAACTGTGGTGAGAGCCATGACTACCCAGTGCTCAGAGGTCAGCGTAAGCTTTTTCTTAATCAAAACCATAGAGGGAAAAATGCCATCCCTCTGAAACTGGATGGAAAAACATCAAATTCTCAGCAATGACGCAACCACACAGAAAGCATAAAACATTCTTTAAAGAAATTAAAGAAGACCCAGATAAATTAAGGGATATGTCAAATTCATGAATTGGAGGGCCCAGTATTATTATAAAGATGTCAGATCAAGTTATAGAATTAAGGACATTACCACAAAAAAAAATGAGCAGCCTTCCTGGAAATTGACAAGCTAATTGGAAGTGTGGAAAGCTAAGGGGATCCGAGCGGAGGGAGGGGTGGGGTGACTATGCGGAATGTACGATCCTGTACACAAGGCTTCCTGCAAAGCTCAGCAGTTAAGACAGTGTAGCCTCAGCGCAGGGACAAGTGGCCCCATGGGAGAACTGGAAGTCAGAGAAGACGTGTGTGCGTGGATGGGGGTTACGGTAAAGGCAGCACTGCCGACGGTGGGGAAGGGGTGGTCTTGCCAACGAATGGAGCTGGGTGAACTGGATCCACTGCCAGAAAAACAAATCTTGGCTCCTGCCTCACACCATACCCAGTAAATACCAAGTGGACGGTAGAAGTTTCTAGAAGAAGACTAAGGGCAGAGTTGGGAGATCTGTAAGGAAAGACTTCTTAGGACAAAACCCCATCTCTGAGAAAAGATTGCTGAATTAAATGGAGTGAGACCCCCCCGAGAGAGCAGGAAGGCAGGCCAGGGAGTGGAAATGTTTGCCCTGGAGCACACCCCACGGAGTCCTCGTCCAGAGTCCAGAACAGACAAAGAACACTGACAACTCAGCATGCTAGTCCGTGGAAAATGGAGAAAAAGACACAAATGGGCAACATGCACACACACACATACACGTCCGAAGACCAATAAATATGTGAGATGCTCAAGTTCCTTAGAGTTTATGACGTGCCAATTAAAACCACACGAAGAAACCCTGACACATTTGCCACAGTGGCTCGAAAAAGAAAGGCTGAAGGGCCGGCTGTTGGCCAGAACGTAAAGCGGCCGGACTTTCACACTTGCCACACAGGAGCGTGTATGTCTAGGCTCACTTTGGAAAGCCGTCTGGCGTGAGATGCGGACGCTGAACTTCGGCCACCATGACCATGTAATTCCACTCCTGGGTGTGTCCTCGCAGACTCAGTAGTGTCCCGTGTGCGGCCCGGACGGGAAACAGCCCGGATGTCCGTCAGCAGGGAGGGGGTCAGCCGAAGGTGGGGTGTTCATGCAGTGACACCCGTACACCAATGGGAATGGAAACTGCCCCCCACACAACACGGGGCAATGGACGGGCACCAGAGAGCAAGGCATTCACGTACAGAACCAGTGACCTCGGCGCCATGACCGCCTCCAGGGAGGAGGGTGAGAAGGGAGAGGAGGGGTCTCTGAGGGGCTATTGGTATCCTGTTTCCTGAGTGGGTGGTGGTTTCCTGGGAACTCGTCAAGCTGTATGTTTCTGTTTTGGGCGCTTTTCAGCCTATATGTTATGCTTGAATTATGAAAGTTTATTAGGAAAACATCCCTGAAGGAAGTATACTTGTGATCATAGAGCCTCCAGGTAAGGTGAGAGCCCCCAGGTGAGCTGGAAGCCACCAGGTGAGACAGGAACCTTCAGGTGCGCTGGGAGCTGCCAGATGAGGTGGAGCCAGCCAGTCCGCGGCTGGAGGGAGAGCCTGTGCATCCCCTTCTGCCATGAGTCAGTCTCTGCCAGTTGGTCCCATGTTCATGTCCAGAGGCCCTGGCCCTGGACAACACTGACCAAGGACAATACCATCCTGACCTCTGCGTCCACTTCTTTCTGTACAATATAGTCTCTTTGGACTGTGGGTGTGCAGAGGATCAGAGTCCAGCCTTTGAGCTCTGATCGTGTTCCTGTTCTGCCTTCCCAAGGTGGTATCTGGTTTGACATTTGGGGCATCCCAAGCAGCCTTAGCCAGAGTTACAGTTGAGAGAAGGTAGTGGGAGATGTGCACAGGCCCTCATCATTCATGTCCGTGCTCTGAGAATGTTTTCACTGGCGATAGCAACAGCCTTTGTGGCCTGTGGTTGTGGCCTTTGTGCCCCAGACAGTGACTTCACAGTGTGGACCCGGTGCCTGTGAGGGCCAGCCTCTGTGTGGAGGTCCCAAGCAGAGGGGAAGACAGAGGAAGAGAGAGAGGGCTGTGGACTGGTGGGTCCCTATGGAATCCTGGAAGGGGCTGAACGTGGCCTGGAGGTGCTAAGAAAAAGGAAGTCACTGGCTGGGAAGCACTGGTAGCTCCTGCCTCACCTCCCAAGGGTGATTTCCTAACAAACTTTTGTGATTTGAATATAACATATAGTCTTTAAAGTGCCCTAATAATACAGCTTGATGAGTTCCCCCAAGTCATTGAGGGTCAGAATCAATTTAGAAAAGTGGGTATCTTGGCCCCAGAAGACATTTGGTCTCTGAGCCTCCTGCTCTGCCCCTGAAGGTGCCACATGGCAGGTGGACAGGGGCCTGGAGGGCTCTGCATTGCAGGTCGTGTGGCCCACCCTCCCAGAGTGGGGAGGGAACGGCTTCAAGGCCAAGCTTCGGTCTTTCCTGTGGACTTTCTCTTCACGGACGTGACTTCCTCTTGACAGACGGATGAGGCGTTTGTGCAGGTGGTAATCACCAGGTACCGTGTGGAAACTCCTGCAGGGAAAGGCTGAAATAACTGTTGCAATGTTTCAGACGGATGTGATGCACCAGAACATTTACGACTACATCCACGTGGACGACCGCCAGGACTTCTGCCGGCAGCTGCACTGGGCCATGGACCCCCCACAGGTGGTGTGTGGGCAGCCCCTGCACTCAGAGACAGGTGGGTCTCACTGAGACTGGGAGCCCTTCAACATGGATGCTGCCCAAGAAACTGCCCACCTATAGCCTCCATCTCTCCTCCTTCACACTGAATGCAGTGGCCCCCCCCCCCTTAGCACCCCTCTCGCCTCCTCCACTTGGCCCCACGTGTCTTGGGCTCCTGAGTGTGATGGTGACTCTAGTCACTTCTCTGTGCTCTGCCTGGGCCTGAGAACCCCTCGCCAAAAAGCCACAGAGCTTGTCTTCTCCTTGGGACACAGTCCCCCAGGAAATTCCTTTGGTCCATGTTAGATTTACCTTTTTAAAAAAGCCCCCAAAGATTGCTGTCTGCTCACAGATGTTGCCCCTTGCAGGCAGAACCCCCTGAGAAGCCCCACCAGCCCAAGGCCCCTGTTCACTCAGGACGCACATGGCAGGCGTCCAGCTGCTGCAGAGCAGACTGGCACTCGGGGGACAGCGCACTCGGGTGTCGGGAGACAGGGTGCCATCCACCTGGGGCCCAGCAGGGGAGAGCGAGTTCAGGTCCTTTCACACATCTCCCCAGAAGTTGTAAATGATTCAAGAAAAGTTTCCAACACAACCTCATGCAGCAGCATAATTCCCTCGTAAAGCTGAGTGAAGAAAGCAAACCCCAGGTGCTGACACGCCGCCCCATTTTGTAAGGCTCGAAACAGATGGAGAAAAAACAACCAATGGTGTCACGTGTGTGCTCATACTGAAGTGGCATTTTTAAGGGCAAAGGACTGTGAGCACTTTGTCAGAGCAGCTGTCTCTACGTGGTCATGGGGACAGGTAGAAGCATGGGGGACAAGCAAGCTGTGCCCTCCAGGGTGCATGTAACGGGGCGACAGCTGGCTGTTAACTTCCATGCCCTTGCTTATTGGTGTGTTTTTTTGGTTTCTCTCGGTCACTGCCTTCCTGGCTCTCACCACTGCCGGGGCCTCCTGGGCAGGAGAGGATGCTGTCCTGGGGAGGCTTCTCAGGGCCCAGGAGGGGGCCTCGGGCCCCACCGAGTACGCCGCCTTCCTGACACGCTGCTTCATCTGCCGCGTGCGCTGCCTGCTGGACAGCACCTCGGGCTTCCTGGTGAGTGAGCGTGATGTCCGGCTGCATTGCTTCCGGCTGCAGGGGGGACGGGGTGGGGGAGCGAGGGGCTGGGGGCTAGACCGCACGTGGTTCTCGGTGGGACGGAGCATGACAATGGGTGGCTGAGCACGAGGGAACATGTGACACCTGCTACAGGTCGATGGCACGGCACAGCTGAAATGTTAAAAATCTGCGGGAGGTTTTACACTGCAGTGTAAAGGATTTACACTACAGGATTTTTATTTATGTTTAGCCGTTATTTCAAGTCCATTTTCAAAATTTTCTCTGTACACACCACAAGAACCCGAGACAATGTTCCTGCCAGGCTTTTAGGTTTAACCTCTTCTCTTGCAAATAGATAACTTGGATTCCTGCTTCTAATATGTGACCATTTTCTCTCCCTCACTGAAGGGCCCAGGGGGAGGGAAGAGATGGCCTTGTCGGGACACAAAAGAGCAGAGCACCCAGCCCATGCCAGGCCTCTGCCGACCACCCAGCCTGTGTGGCGTTCCAGAGCCTCTGCCCCCACCCCTTCCCCAGCTGGGTCCCCACAGTCTCCTCTGGGTCACAGCCTCCCAAGGTCTCCAGTGCTCCCACCCTTGGGTAGCAATTCAACACCAAGACCCTTCGACCCCAGGATCCTTCGCCATCAGTGCGGTAGAGCAGGCCTCTTAGGCTCAGCTTCCAGCCCCTGCTGCCTGGCCACTGCACACACCTCCCCAGACCCACCTGGACTGTGCACCCCCAAGGAATTCGTCTGTCCACCCCAGAGTTTGGGCCTCTACCCTGGGGTCTGTGTCCCCACCTGGACTATGGGCTCTTGGAAGGCCCATTTCCCCACCTGGGTTGTGGCCCTGGGAGGGATAAACCTTGTTGTTTGGTGTTTGGTGTTTGACCAAGCCCCTGAGTGTTGGGCCCAGGGTGGGCTGGTGACTTCTAACGGATACTCAGTGTGCCTGTCAGGAGGCGAGGCAAGCTGCCTGTGGATCATCCTCTAAGCGGCTCTGGAAGAGGGAGCAGTCCTTGCAGACCCGTCCTCAGGCGCCACCTACTGGCTTGTCGCATCAGTGCCTGTCTCACTGTTAGTGTTTGGTGCCCCTTTTCAGCTCAGGGCCCTTTGAGCCCCCCAACCCCCAGGCTCAGACCTTGGGGAAATGCACACCCAAACCGTCCCACATTGGAGCTGCCCATCAGTCCTGGGCTGAGGGGGCCAACCCCCGAGGACTCAAGGCCCTTGGCACCAGTGGCTTGGGTCACCTGGCGCCAGCCCTTGCAGGCTGGACTCAGTACAGGGGGCCATGCGCTCCAGAGGCTAAAGTTTCATGAACCTGTTCCTGTTGGTTGGTTGTTTTGTTTCTGCGTTAGAAGTTGTTGTTGTTTTTTTTCTTAAGAAAAACATTATTCGTACGTAATACAAATTTAATCACTTCAGAACAGTAGAGAATGAAAAAACGTTCCTTCTTTGTGTCTACCCAGGCCCCTTCTCCAGAAGGGAAGGGAAGGGAGTGGGGCCCTGTTGCAGAGTCATTCTTATATCAAGGGCAGGAGGGAAAGCATCCTAAAGGCACTTGGTAACTAACTCAATTATAGATCAGCTTTTCTATGATATAGAGATCTTTGTTTTAATTTATCACAAAATGTCAAGTTACATGTTGGCTTTTAAACTTACACTATGTACTGTAGATAAAGTCAGGCTGTCCCTAAATGTTGTCATCACAAGTGAAGGCGTGGTCATTTGGAAATGGAGGGTTAAAGCTGGAACAGTTCTCAGAGATGGTCCCTAGCAGCAAACTGTCCTGGGGTCAGTGTCAGCCCAAGCTGATGCACGTCCCCACTCGCACGTGACCCACGAGCACACACCTGCCAGTTAAAGGCTGATACAGAGACTCCAGAGGAACCGTGGATCATTACAAAGGCATGGGCCAAGGAGGTCAAGGAGGCCACGCATGGAGAAACGCCAGTTCACGTCTCCTCAGTGACTTAGGACAAGCTTCTTGTCTGTGTTTCCTTCCCAGAGCATATCATTTCTCCGTCTTTTGACCGTGTTACTAATTGCTTTGTGAACATGTTTCTGTCTTTAAAAACCAGACAATGCAGTTTCAAGGAAAACTAAAATTCCTGTTTGGACAGAAGAGGAAGGCACCATCGGGGACCGTCCTGTCCCCTCGGCTCTCACTGTTCTGCGTTGTGGTACCCGTCCTCCTACCTTCTGTGGCAGAGATGAAAATGAAGGGCGCGTTCTTGAGGGCGAAGCACAGAACAGACATCTCAGCCACAATGGACACAAAGTAAGTAAGAAACCCCCAGCGGCCACACTCACTGTGGCTGGTGCTTAAAGCAAAGTGTCTGACACGGAGCACTTTCCATCTACTCTTTCTCTATTTCCAGCAAACAATACAATGAGAAACTTGGTGTCTTTTAAGCTAGCACATTAGGGAAGCCATTATTAGAAAAAAACGAAATGTTGCCCTGGCCAGCGTGGTTCAGTTGGTTGGAGCATCGTCTCATAACCAAAAGGTTGCAGGTTCTACCCCCAGTCCAGGTATCTATGGGAGGCAACCAAATGATGCTTCTCTCTTGCATCAATATTTTTCTCTCTCTCTAAAAGCAATGAAAAAAATGTCTTTGGCTGAGGATAAAGAAAAAAGATGCCTTCGTGAATGGTGGCGGCCAACCTGCCTACACCTCTCCCTCCCGAAATCCTCCAGTTACAGTCCAGACACAGGAGGCTTCTCTCCAAAGCCTGCAGTGGGAGCCACTGACTTCGTGGCACAAGCCCCACCTTGCTGCGCTGGTCTCACATGTCTGCACCAAAGGTGGCTTCTAGGGGTACAGGCACATGTGACCCTGAGGCCATCCTCTGGGTCCCTGGCAGGTGCCAGCATGCTAAGACAGCAGCTTTTTAAAGCAGTTTTAAATGAAATATATATGCCCTTTTAACATTAAAGATACAAAATGTCATGAAATATAAAGGAGGAAAAACACAATACCCAATGAAAACAGCTGTAAACCTAAGCGATAAGGCAAGATAAATCTGGAAGGTGTGCCAAAGTGCAGAGGTTATTTATTGTCCAGAGATTAACTCACGTGTGCAGAGCCCACTGCAAAGGTCTCATCCATCTGGTGGGAGTTGAGCCTGTCCACACCTCCTTCCTTACCACCTGGACTAACACACCCCTGTTCATTTTCATTTATTCTCTTCCAGTTTTCTGTGTTTTTAAGCTGCTGTGGCTTGATAATTATAATTGAAACTCAGGCAATGAGTTTTCTCTCTTCCATACATGTTTTTCCAACCCTACATATTGCAGAAAAATTCTACCTTTCCCATGGCCTGGCAGAGGTCGGTGTGCAAGGTGGGCTCCTGCCGCCCCCTGGTGACCATGCATGGAAGCACAGGCTGGCTGCTGCTGCTGCTGCAGCTAGTGTGTGGTGGTGGCAGGTGTGGTGTGGCCCTAAGCGATATGAAGGTGGCACACATGATGACAGCTGAATCAATCCCAGACATCATACTGTACAGAATATCATTAAAACTCAGAAGAGGCCAGACAGAGGCCCTAGGAGAACGTTGATTCCACTCAACATTTTAAGAGAGGAGTGAACAACTTCCTGGGCTTCCTGGTTTGGGAATTCCCAGATGCTCTGAATGGATTTCCTAAGCCCAGGTTCAGTTCACACATCACATTCACTTCCCTCTGAGCTCAGAAACCCTAGAAGGTGCAAACCCAGAGAGTCAGAGGCCCCGAGGGCTGCTCTGGATGTGTGTCATGGTCCCTGCAGACAACTGGTCGAGTCCTCCACAACTTTCCCCATAGCTTTGTGACACTCCTTCATGCCCAATTGTCCATGCGTCCTGTATGTGTGACTCCACCTGCTCGCCAACACTTATTTGTGCCCCCAAATCAATACCCAGGGGCCTTTGCAGTCGTTCATGGGCATGCAGAGTGGCAGATACTTGAGTTGCCCAATGAACACATTCCAGCGGAGGGAGATGTTTCACCCTCTTTCTCTGCTCTTTCCTCTTTTCTCTCATCTTCTCCATTTCTGTCCTCCTGTCTCTGTTCTACAGAAACAAGCAGGGGATGGTGAGGCGGGGCCAGGGCCGGGCAGGCAGCTGTGGCTCTGGGGCGGGTAGGGTGGACTGGGTTTGAACCCCACCCCTGGCCCTGCTAGAATAGCGGCCCCAAGCAAGTCACTGAACAATTCTGAGCTTGTCTTTTCTCTTGAAAAAATATTTTTTAAAAAAAGAATCTAGCAGGAGGGGTTGCCCCAGACTTAGGATCCCACATAAGCTCTGTGAGGGGGCAGTGTATGCGTGTACACACTCAGGAGTGATGGCCCAGTGTTCACTAATGTAGTATTCACAGTGACATGTAGCACATAACTAGTGTAAACAACAAGAATCAACTGCGTTTTCGTTCTGGCCATCCAGAATGAAACAAAATTCATTCTGTGTGCAAGTTGACTTTCTGAAGCAAATCCTTTAGCCCTTTATTGACCTAAAAAGTGACATGAATTGGGATTTTCAGCAAATATCTAGCTGAGAAAAGGCTTTACAATCTACGCAAAGTTAGAAAGTGTGAATTACTGGTGTGTCTCCCCCTCCAAGCTGTGACAGTAATGCCTGTCTTATTGTTAACTTCTACTGTCTACACATGTGATCTGCATGTCACTTTGCTATTTCTCTTCTTCACAGAGCAAAAGCCACCAGGAGTCTGTGTGTGTCAGAATTGCATGGAAAACCCAATTACTTAGCAGGTACCTTTTAAAAGTTTAGTATGTCATCCATTTTAAACGGGTAAAATGTGTCCATGTCTCTTGGGGGCCTCCCCCTGCCTCTGGAAACCATGTGTATTCCATGGGAATTCCGTTCGGAGCGAGCGAGCAAGGCTGGGACGAAGGGGGGGCTCTTGTGGGCTCTGGCCTGTGCCTTTCTGAGGAACTCCACAAATCATGTCCGTGGAGACAAAGCTAGTCAGGTCCGGGCACCGTTCAGTTCATGAGTTGATGGCATTTCCCCCCTCTGAATCCTGACAGGAAGAAACAATGGAGAAAATGGCATTTCAGTGTTCAGGACACAGATGGATGCCTGCCACTGGGCCCGGGTTCCAGCCAGGGCCACGTGTCTGTGCCTCAGGGGTGGCCCCGACCTCGTCCTTTACCCTGAGGGGGCTGCAGGGTAAGTGGTGCCCCTGCCCAAGGCCACATATAGCCAAGTCACAGCCGGGTTTTAAGGAAAAAAGAGTGACTGGTGGCCTTGACCGTGACGGCTGGCTAAACCTTGCTCTTAGTGGAACATGCAGATGCATACGAAACATGCCCAAACATGCTTCTCACCCTAGAAGTCATTATCCCATGTGTGGGGACTGGCTGGAGACAGGGGAGGGGACTTCAGTGGAGGCTGCCAGGACCTATGGACTCTCCCTCTGCCTGTAGTCTGGACCCTGGATGGGTGACTGTGCCATCCTCCACCCTCACCTTTGCTTGGAAACCCTCTGTACTCCCCACTCATCTACACCCCCACCCCTTCCCTAACCAGTGGTTCACCAGACTGGCCTGGCTATGTGGTTGCAAGGGCTGCACCTCTTGCTCCCTGTCACCATCTCCCCTGTCACCACAGGTGATGCCACACCATGTAATGATTGCAGCAGCAACATGGGCAGTGACAGGGCCTGGCACACAGAAACCACCCAGAAACCCCTCTCCCAGTGTTAGTAGCTACTGGCATGGTTGGCCGTCCCTTCAGACGTGGCATGTGCCTTACAGAGGTGCTGCTCTCTGCACCCCTACCCCATCCTGAGCCCTCAGAGTCCCGCTGGGTACCCAGGAAGTGGTGGAGGGTCAAGTACAAGAAGGGAGGGTCCTGGCACAGGCATCACAGGGCCGCAGGCAGTTTAAGAGCAGCAGTGGAGTATGGGCATGTATCAGCCCTCACAGATTCAGTGTCACCCTAACTTAGCACCCTCCCTTATCACCATCCTTGCTCTGTCTGACTGGCCATCTCCTCTCTGCAGGGACTGGGGAGGAGAGGAGCACAGGCGGGTGCCAGGCAGCTCCTCTGGGGTGAGGAGGAGAAGGCGGGAAATACACGCATATGACTGCTGCTTCGAGACACCAGGACCCATGAGGCAGGTGAACTGGGTGACAGGGAAACATGGTCAGGATGGCACCAAGCTGAAGGTGGAGCCCAGCAGGAGTGACCCGTTCTCTGTGCATGCCACACCCCGGGGTTCCTGCCTGCCCTACCCTGGCACCCCGGGCACTGTCCCTGCCTTCAGGAACTCACCCAGCTTGCAGCAGTCTCCTAACGTGTACGCCAGCCAGCCGAGCAGAGCTTTGCGGGACGGTGATGAGGGCCAAGTACACCCCCACACCAGCTGTCCTTTCCCCCAGGGAAGCCTGGAAAACCAGCTCCCTCAGCCTGGAGTACAGTGTCTCTCAGCAGGGGGCTATTCCACCGAGGACATCAAGTTGCCAGGTGTGCCCATGCCCCTGGAGGCCCCATGCAACCCCATGTTGTCACTCAACGTACCCATCAAGATGGAGAGTGACTCTGGGTCCGAGGATGCAGCAGATGGCTACTCTATGCCCCCAAGCCAGGTGTGGCTGGGAACCAGTGATGCGGCCAAGAGACAGCTGGTCACTTTCCCTACCAGGATGCATTTAAAAACAGAGCCAGACTCCAAGCACCACCTGTACCCCCCGCACCTGGGGCATGGCATGCTGGGGGCTCCCCCCAGGCCTGGCAGGGAGCTGGCCCCATTCCATCCTGCACACTTCGTCTGCCTGGAGCGTGGCCACGGCCCTCCTGAGCCGGAGCCTCCCCCCTGTCTTTGTGTGCGGAGCCACCGGCCCCCCACTCTGGACTGTGACTGCAGAGCTCCAGGGACCACACCCATGATCAAGCTTGAGCCCTTGGACTCCCCACCGTGGGCTGCTCACAGCCAGAGTGCAGTGCCCAGAATGCTCCCCAGAAGTGCCTTGGCAACGCTGGTGCCTCCCAAAGCCTCTGAATGCTCTTTTCTGCCATAGGTCTGGGTGGTTGTTAAAAGTGACATCTGTCCACGCTCTGATTCAGTGGTCAGCTGGAATGGACAGCAGGTGCGGGTCAGAGCCTCTCCTCAGTGACACTCTGCAGAGTTGCACCAGTCCAGTCCTCTGTTATGTGTTCCATGCAAGACCTCTGTTATGTGTTCCATGCAAGAGCACATTCTGTGTTTTGTAAAATATCACCAAAGTTCTTAAGTGCAAAGTGGCCTTAAGTCGGTTCCAGTATGACAGTATTTCTCTCTGAGGTATTAAAATTTTTCAGGAAGTGACCATCACGGGGCATGCAGGCCTGATGGGGTGCACTCCCTCAGAGGCTTGAGCAGTGGCAGCAGGCTCTGGGCTGACTGTCCGTCATGTCCACAGTGGAGGACATGCAGGCTGTTGAGCTGGAGTTTCCTGCTGCCCCACACCTGCCTCCCAGCTCCTGGCTTGGATTTGGAGAGCCACCCCACCCTGGAGACTCTGCTGCCAGCAGTAGCTCAGGGCTGTAGCTCACTGAGCTGCAGACGGCCAGGCACCCATTCATGGAAGGAATCTAGGAAGTTCCAGGCAGAAGGCACGGTGGGCACCAGGTCCAGCAGCACGTGCTGAGTGGTGGAGTTTGAGGCCGTAGTGAAGTGGAGATTCACGGGGCAATGTCCAGTTTCTTCCGGCAGTCTCTCTGAGGTTCTGAATGGGCCTCTGAAGAAGGTTTGTGCTTATCTGTCTCTTGGTACAACGTGTAACGTAGAGTCCCCAGAGTCTGGTTTGGAGGTAGAAGTTGAAAACGTAGAGAAAAGAAACAGGAGGTCACATTGTGCTGCTGTCTCACTGACTGTCCACAATTTTTCAAATGAGGACTCCAATCACCATCCCAGGAAGAATTATTAGAGAAAAGGCAGGCAGGTAACTTTTTTCATTGAAATACATTATGACTGTAGACAATTTGGATACAAAGCATAAATCGGAAAGTGAAGATGACCCCCAGTCTCTACCCAGGGACGGCTTGTGGCTGACGGCGAAGTTCCACAGGGGGCTCCAGTGCACTCCATCGGGGTGTGTAAACTGCCGACAGGCAGGAGGAGAGGTCACGGCAGTAGGCCCTGTGGGGGAAGGACATCTGTCCTTAAAGTCACCTCCAGTTGGGCATCTAGGGAGGTGGCAGGAGGCCCTGAGTAAGGAATTGCTGTTCTGCCATCTGGAAATTCTCCTCTTCAGTGTGTGGTTTTTGCTCTCTGTCGTCGGTGGCTTTGGTGTGTCAGTGTTCAGTTCCTGGGTTAATGCTGAAACTGGTTGGTAAGAGCCACCAAGGGGACCAGCCACCCAGAGGACCTGCTACCTGTGAGCACCAGCCACTCTGAGGACCACCTGCTTCCCCTCTTGCCCCACGCTGCCCCAGCATCTCCTGTCTACCCAGTTCTCACACCGAGCACAGCAAACCTGTGCTCCCTGGGTATCTATGGATTTTATTCCAAAGACAAGAGGTGGAGTTTCAGAACCTTCCTGCCTCCTTCCTGTTCAAACTGAGTGCCCACTCCTCATCACCGGAAAGAAGCCCGTGCGCATCTCTCGGGAGTAGCCGTCCACTCTCTGTGCTCCCACCTGGGAGAGCTCTCCCTCAGCTCCTCCTCTCACTTCATTCGACTGAGAGGATGCAGGCCACTGCCCTTCCCCATCTTCGGATGCTGAAGACGGCAGTACTGTGCATGTGTAATGTGTAACTATGAAAATATGGGACTGAAAAGATGGAATTCAGAGATGCTGTTGTGTGTTTGCACACTGTAGCCAGATCCCATCGTAAATGAAGGAGAGCTGCAGGCTTGAACATCCCGGGAGGAGAAGCCTTTGCAAACATACTCGGCGGCCCCTGCCCACGGGGCGAGGCACCGGCGCTGCCCTGTCCTGCCCACGCCAGTGCCCATGCGGCCCCACCTCCTGCCTCACGTTCAGATGAGCCTGTCTGTCTGCATTCTCCCTGGCCCACGTGCACCAGATTGGCCATTGTTGGGTGGACAGGGCATGCTCATTGATGTAGAATTCAGCGTCTGGACCTCAGTGCCACAGGTTTTCTGTCCTTGAGACTGTCCTGTGCTTGGGCCCGGCAGCAACAAGACTTTCCTGAGTCAGTACGTCTGTTATCTTACCTGCTTGTCTGTCCTCAAAACTGTGGGGAAGATGACGACAGGAGGCAGGAGGCACAGCTGTGGTATTCCTGCTCGGGGCTGTCGACAGTGGTGCCGATCACTGCTGTGTTGTTCTGCTGTCTGGGGCTTGTGCCTGCGCCGCTGAAACAGATTACGGTCAAATAGAAGGTGGGGCTGGGGTGGAAGGGAGGAGATGCACACAAATTATATTTTATATTTTGGCAGTTTCTACTGGAAGAAAAAATTTCCAGTATCTATACTGATGTTTTTGAATTTTACAAACAGATGACTATAACTTTTTACATTATAGTAAAAAGTTACTATAATGTAACTTTTTGTAGTTTCCTTGGTGCCTTTAGAAGGAGCTTTCAAATGTATTTCTGATACTGTGGACTCATTACGTTTGCAATATTGATGTAAAATAAATCATGGTAATGAGGGTCTATCATACATGGAAACATCTACTTGATTTTTTCAAATGAAGTCACTTTATTTCCTTTAAAAATGTGTGTTGGTTGACTCACATGGTAAGACCGTTCTTTACTGTCTCAGGCACCAGGCAGTGATAAAAATGAAAATCAACATGGTGAAGCCCAGTCACAAAAGGAGGGAGACTGACCACGAGGCAGTGCCCTTGCTGCGGCCTAGGACTGCTTCCTCCTTCTGCCTGCCAGCCCCTCTCCTGCCACCACTGAGGGCTGGGAGACTCTCCCAGGTCACCCAGACTTCAGGACACCCCAGACTTGACCTTTCCATTGAGTGCAGATGCCCCTGCCACATGTGTGTGGGGACCCTATGGGATCAGCCCAGCCGGGCCTGGTGATGGGTGTGTGGGAAGGGGCGAGGATCATCAGGGCCCAGCAGAGAGCCCTCCCAAGGCCCAGAGAGTGGTGGTGGTTTCCTTCGTCTGGTCGAAGAGCGTCTCCAAAACAACACATGTCAGGGGCCCCGGACAGAGCGTGGATCCGCCCCTGCCTGCAGCACGTCACGCCCTGGCCAGGCCTCCTTTGGGGTCCTGAGACTCCTGTGTCCTTCACAGGGGAGAGCAAGCCAGCCGCCCCCCATTGCTGGGCCAACCCCAGCTGCTCCCTCTGTAGTGGCCGCCTGCCCTCCCCTGTGCCACCTCTCGATCTTGCGCATGTTCTCATACTCACCTGTGTTGAGACCTGAGATGGAGGTCACTCACTCACACTCTGTCCCATGACTACTCTGCTCCTGTGGGGACAGATGGGCATGGGGATCAATTCCAGACCCCAAATGCACTTTTTAGGACTGAAGACACCCCCAGAGAGCTGCTCATGACCTGCCAAAGGGGTCCTGCCACGTGTGTGCCTCAGTCCCCTTGTGGCAGCACCAGCACAGGTGGGGGTTCAACAATAGACATTCACATCCTGGGGGCTGGACCCTGAGATCAGGGTGCCGGACAGTCGGGCTCAGCCAGCTCTTTACTTTGTCCTCACTGGTGGGAGGGCCCCGCTCTGTGGCATGTTTTCTGAAGGACAGTTTGGGCCTAGTACCCCTCCAAAGGTCCACCTCTGGACACCATCACCTTTGGGGTGAGGTTTCAGCATATGAAGTTTGTGGGACATGGACCACAGCCGTGTGCCCCACCAGCAGCCCTGGGGCTCATGTTCCAACTGACACTGGGTGTTGTCAGACATTTTGGTTTTGTTCTTTGGAGGATGAATGGTAGGTAGTTGCTTTATGTGTATTTCCTTCCTTTCATCATTCAACGGTAGTTGTTAAGTCCCTGGTAAACACCAGGCCCCGTGACAGGGCTGGGGACACACCAGAGATGGAAGGATGCAGACATTTCTGCCATGCTGAAGCTGACACCCATGTGTGTGCATGGGGGAAGGGAGAAGTGACCTCAGAACCACTAAGTTCTGTAATGCATCATAAGAGGATGGGTGCCACACAGGCGAATTAGCTGGGGTGGGGCAGGGGGCAGCCCAGGTGGCGGCTTTGTGTGCAAGGCTGTGCTGGGAGGCTGTGTTTGAGCCAACACCCAAAGTTTGCTTGCAGGTGCAGGTACACAAACAGCTCAAGCAGGTGGGGTAGGAGGGACCGTGGAGTGGCATGGAAGGGAAGGAGAGGGTGGGACAAGGCCCTGTAGGGCCTGCAGGTCACAGGTAGGTCGAGTGAGAGGGAGTGGCAGGGCTTTGAGTGGGAATGACCCTGGTCTGTGGTTTGAAGGCTGTGAGGGCTGCAGGGTAGGAGGGGCCCTCTGGCCTCCCTGAGAATGCTGACCAGGCTTGGGGCAGCACAGACTTAGTTTCTTCCCTGCTCTCCTGTACACTCGCTCTCGCTGGGCGATTTGTGCCTTTCTTTGCTCAGGATAGCAGTGCCCCTCAGTCAAAGATCACTGCAGCTTGTTTTTTTCAGTGAAGGGTTTTTTTTAATCATAAAAGTTTAAGATTTTAGTATAGCAAACTGTTTCTTTATGGCTTAGGCATTTAGCATCTTAATGACTCTGACAGTGCCTCTGACATAAAGCCCATTTTGTCTGACACCAGCTTTGTTGGCTCCAAATGGCCATGTGCCAACTGCTTCCATGCCTAGCTATCCTGTTTGTGTTTTGGGCTTTTCTCATTAACAGCTATTCTGCTGCTTTAAAATTAATTTACTTGTGTTCTGATCATTGATATAGTTGAACATATATCTACTTAGTGTTCCGAGTTACATATGATCCTTTGGCATTTTCCCCTTTCCTGCTGTCCATGTGGGATTGCTGGGTTTCCTCTCTTCCTTCCCTCATTTGTTTGGAAATCACAACTCTTTCTGTTTCTTCAGTGGTTATCATGGATGTGCCTATTTAACAAGGTCTCAGTTGGAGATAACCAAGATCCCTATTCCCTCAGAACTGACACGGGTCTCAGAATGCTTCAGAACAGGCCTCCTCACTTCTCTTACTCGTGCCAACATTAAAGGGGCCTCTCTAGAAATGTTCCCAGTTTGCTTCTGCCAAGGGGTGTTCAAGTGAGAGCTTCTAGCCCAAGGAGGGTATAAACGCAAGTGAAGTGCGGGCCCCTCGCTTTGAGTTCCTGGGTGCCTTCCTTAACCTCTGGGTCCCAGTAATGGAAAGAAGCTAGTTTTCAGGGCTGTTGTTTGTTTCCCCTGGTCCACTCTTACGCTGATGCACCCTTTGAGCATACTGTCCTTATGGAGGAGGGTCAGAGTCCACCCACTGGACTGTGGCCTTGCCTTGGGCATTAGGAGTATCTCCCCCACCCCCACTCCAGGGGAAGTTTTCACTCATCTCACTCTCTCCTCTTTACCTTGCCACCCTGGTTGTTTCTGTGCTTGCTTGTGAATTTTCCTGTGCATTTAAATAGGTGATTGCTATTTTTATTCAGTGTTTTATAGAAGGTATTCCAGTTATTTGGTTTGCAAAAAAACCCAGAAGTCAAAAAAGATTTTTAATCAATATTTTGTTCTCGTTTTTAAGGATGAAAAAAATAATTTAACAAAGTATCCCTGGCAAACTGTGCACCCAGGTGTGTGCATGTTTGTGGGATCACATGTGCATGCATGTGTGTGTTCACATGTGTGCGTGCAGGCGCCCATCCCCTTTGCTGCTGCCCCACCTGTCTCCCCTCCACATCCGCTCACTCGCTGCCTGCTCAGGACTCTGCCCCGTTAGTACCAACTGGGCTGGGCTAACTTCCAGGATGTGCCCATTGGTAGTCTAGTAGTTAGTAACAGTGAAAGGTTCCCTTCTCAGTTCGAGTTAAGGCAATGTACTTCCCACTACAACAGACAAGCCTGAAACCTTACTAGTACATGTTTCTCCCTCAAGGAGAAACGCATGGACCCTTCTCCCCCAGCTTCCTTTCCAGCTCACGCCCTGCGACTCTCGCACCTATCCAGCGAGGTAACTTCCTCCTCGACAATCGGGCTCGGCCCACGGCCTCGCATTCCGGCATTCCCCAACCACCAATCCCAGGTGGGCTGCTCCTTTCTGATCTGTTTGTACTCCCTGACGGGCTTGGTTCAAGTCAGATTCCAGGGTGCAACGAGGACAGCTCACGAGGAAACTGCCAAGTGACACGGAGGGTGTCGGGTGTCACACGTGACGCTCATTTACAAAACATCCGCCACGTGCCAATCGTTGGTCTGGAGAAAGGCCCCTGCTGCACCTTGCCTAGTGGACAAGTGTGGCCTAAGAACAGGGAGCATCAGAGATGGACGCCGTGGTGGACACACACACAAAACTGCTATGGAGGACGTGCAGGACAACAGCACGGGTCACGGTGAGTCCGGAAGACGGGTCCGAGGGAGGGAGACGGCCTGTGCATTGATAGGAGAGGGCTGGAGGACCCCATCCACCAGAAGTCAACCCGCTAGAGGTAAGGGTAGCAAGGATCCTGGAAGCCACAGCCGTCAGGCGCAGCGGGTGGTTGGGGGAGCCGCCCGCCCCGCCTTTCCGGTCGTGCAGCCGGAAGCGGAAGTAGTCGCGGATCGCTCAATTCCGATCAGGCCGCGGGCCGCCGCAGTACTGACGGTGAGGGGGCCGCGGATAGGGGGCGCGGGTAGACGCGGACGCAGGTTCCCGGGCGGTGGTCGCCGGCCTCCGCCGCGGTCCCACCGCGAGCTCGGGCGGGCGGGGCGCGGCTCGGGAGGCGGGTGGCGCAGCTCTGGCTGCAGCCTCCGCGGTCCCGTCACCCTAGTTGTGTTCGGGCCGCAGTCCGTCGTCTGCTCCGTCTGAGCGGGCGCGGTGTCGTCCCTCGTTTGGGGGCCCTGTCAGGAGATGACCGTCGGGTTTCGAGGGCGCTTGGCTGTCCCCGAGAACGGCATTCGCAGCTGAGGCCGCACATATCCCCGAGGCGTGGAAAGCTTCGCGCACCTGTGGCCGCTGGAGACTCCCTCCATGTGAAACACTCGGCCTCGAGGTGAAAATCGTACAGGTGTTAATGTCGCTGTCAATGCTGGAAACATGTCAGAGTGAAACAAGGAAACAAAGCAAATGCAGGGTTATATACGCAGGTGGATATCAACTTCGGAATGCAAAGGAAAAACGGGAGCCCTGGCAGAAGTGCCTGCCCCTGGATGGCGGACTTAAGGCGGGGTTGCCTTAAGATATTCTGCATTGGTGTCCATAACTTCATAATCAGAAAAGAAAGAAAGACAGTGGTTCCGATATAGTTCCACTTGAAAGAGAAAAAGCATATTATGTACAAGCCAGAGGACTTATTTAACACTTAGAAAATCCTCCGTGAATTTCAGTGTTTTTCTGTAAGCATGTGGAGATGGGGAATGGAAATTTTAGGGAGAGGGTCGGTCTTTTTCATACCTTTGAGAAGTTGTGTACAGAAAACATGCATGAAAATGGAAGTTCGATGGCTGAAGTCCAGGGGAACCGATTCTTGTTTGATCCTCTCATTTGCCAGAAACCAACTCTCCCTTTTGACTCCATGACCAGGATGTTAGTGGAGCTGGGGTTGAAGGCAGGTTTGCTTGGTTTGGCAGCATCTCTTTATGCTGTGTCCAAGCCTTCTGTCCTCTCACCTTCGTTTACTTGGCTGTGTTAAGTAGTAGGAAACAAATCTGGATGCTACAGACAGTCGTAATTCTTGAGGGGTATTGTAGGATGTGTGCTGAGGCTTCACCTGGGGTGGTGAGGTGTACTGTCCCTGTGCCTCTGTGTCCCCACTGAGTGGTTCTGGTATAGCTGTCCCACTGGCATGGCCAAGGGGTGGTGTGACAGCTCTGGAAATGACAGCTCTGGGGGCCCTGTCTGGGCAAGAGAAATGCCTTGGAGACTGCCATCTGATGTGCTGAGTGGTCGGGGGCCCACACAGAGACATCTTCCATATGTTGATATCTTATACCTGTGAATGCCTCTGCTCTCCCTAAGGGTAGAACTTTCTCCATGTTTGAGTTCTTAACTTTTATATTTACTATTACAGTGTTGATGATCGTAGTCCAACATTCTTTCAGGTTTACTGGATTAATCAAATGCTCTCATAAGTCCACTATGAACAACTGACTATTGGCAGGGTGGGGGGGTGAGTTGTGTATCTGATGTTACTACCTTGCTAACAAACCTCCCCTCCTATTCACTCTCCCCCGTTCACACAGGGTATGTAACTTTAGTATGACAGGTTCCGAGATTCCACCTGCTTTTTAACCATGAAGGAGACTGACCGGGAGGCTGTTGCAACGGCAGTCCAAAGGGTTGCTGGGATGCTTCAGCGCCCGGACCAGCTGGACAAAGTGGAGCAGTATCGCAGAAGAGAGGCCCGGAAAAAGGCCTCCGTGGAGGCTAGATTAAAGGTATACGGCCAGAGAGACCACAGGCACCTGCTGAATCCCCAGGCGGGACATAATCATTTATCTTGAGTTCTAGGCTCTTAGCTTATTATAATTTTCCTAATTAGACTAGTGATGATCTGGGAAGCGGCAGAGTGGAACATTCCCTTTACTTAGTACATTCCTTCCAGCAGTATATTACCCATCAGTAGATTTATAAATAAGATTGTGGGAATATTGAAAACACCAGGAGAACAATCTTTTTAAACACCTGGAATTTCCACTTAACTTTTTCAAAGCTTTTCTACAGATTGCATCCTGAGAATATTTTGTGTAGATCACTTCAGCATGTGCTGTAACAGGCTGACTGTGGGCCAGGTATTCTGCTGGCCCTGGGAGAGGAGGGAGGAAGAGAGTTAGACACAGGTATTGGGTGTGTAAGTGGGGCAAGAAAGAAAATCACTTTTTTCAAGATATTTCGTGATTTGGATTGGCTTGCAACTTAATTCATATGAAAAGGGGAGGTTTCATTAAAACATGCACATTCACTATCGTTATAAAAATGTTCAAAACCCTGGGCTGCCTGGTGACAGGCAGCAGAATGGCTGCAGGGGTATTCCACCTTTTGGCATCTCTGGGCCTCACTGGAAGAAGAAGAGTTGTCTTGGGCCACACATTAAATACACAAACACTAATGAAAACTGATGAGCAAAAAATATAAGTAAATTTACGATTTTGTGTTGCACTGCATTCATAGCCATCCTGGGCTGCATGTGGCCCATGGGCCACAGGTTGGACACCCCTGGTTGAGGATTTGTCTTTGAGGGAAGTTAATTCTCACACTGATATGGCAGTGAGGTCAGCTGTCCACCAGAAAACACTAGTATCCAGGTAAGGTAAGGGCAGCCTTGGTGAGACAGAATGAGGCCATTTGTTTGTACCAAGGAGGCATCCCCAAACCATGGATGGATTGTAAACAGCAGTTTCATATTAATTTTAAGGTGTGGAGTTGCTGCATTTTTAGTTAGAATTTTAATCTGTTCTAGAAACGTGTGGGATTAACTAAGGATTATCAATAGTGACTTAGAAACCTTGTGCAGTCTTTTGTTAATTATTTCTAAATGCAATTTAAGACTCCTGGATTAAAGGTATTCCTGGCCTCTTTTGTGCTACCCAGTCTTTTCCCTCCCCACTGCCTGTGTCCTTTGTCCTGCCCTGTCCCTTCTGAGTGTACAGTTCACTGGGTGGCATGCCAGGGCCCCGCAGAATGAGTCCGAACCATACACGCACCAGCTCTGCACAGTGGGGCTGGCTCCCCTTGAGTGGAGTCTGGTTCAGGCTGAATGGCAGGAGACCCCTTATCTCCAAAGCTGATGGGCAAGTCCTGACAGTTTTCTGCACTGAGATAAGGCCTGTTAGGAAACTGAGAGGCACCTGGGAAATCACGGGGAGTGGGGGGTTCCTTCTAAAGATACCATTTAATGGGTGGCCACAGGACCTGAGGTGCACCCACAGTGTCATCCATTGCCTTCAGGGGGAAGGGCTAGATGAGGGATGTTGTGAGGTTTTCTCAAAAAGCTTTAAAAAGTATTGTGTTTTTTCCCCGAAGCAGCAATGAAAAAAAAGTTCTCTTGGGAATCAGTTGGGTACTTGTTGAATTTTACTCTCTTTTCTCTGGGTATTGACTCTTCCCTGCTGCTGAGATAGCATTTCTCTTGGGAAGCTGTGTTTGTGGCTGCCCGGCACTGCTCACTGCCCACTGCCCACTGTCTCCCCCAGGCAGCTATCCAGTCTCAGTTAGACGGGGTCCGCACAGGCCTGAGCCAGCTCCACAATGCACTGAACGACGTGAAGGACATTCAGCGGTCCTTGGGCGATGTCAGCAAGGACTGGAGACAGAGCATTAACACCATCGAGAGCCTCAAGGACGTGAAGGATGCCGTGGTGCGGCATAGCCAGCTTGCTGCTGCCGTGGAGAACCTCAAGAACATCTTCTCAGGTAACTGGGCTGACAGCAGGGCAGGTGGGCAATGCAGGCATCATAGGGCAGAGTGCTGCTGGCGCGCATGCCCATGGCTCTTGCTTGGTTTTCCTTGCTCTGTGGGTGATGCAGAGCTGGTCCAGCTTCTGTGCAGTGTGTTTTGTAGACCTGTTTCAGAGTGAGCAGTAGGTGTGATTTCTACTTGCACAGTTAGCTCTTATTTTGAACATGGGTGGAAGTGATCAACTGAGCAAGTAAAGGCTGGTAGCTCTGTGCTGGTCAGGACAGAGTGGGTAACTGACCCACTGCTGTGTGAGCTGCGTTCACTCAGTGGTAGGGCGGCTATTGTTAGATCAGTAGACCAGCTGGGGCTCTGCCAGGTGCGGAAGAATAAAGATGTGCCACACCCATGAAAGGAACTTGTGGTCTGTGAGAGAAATGGCCTTGTGAACAGGACAGACAGGGAGTAATCATCAGAGGGTGAGGTGATTAAGGAGAGGAACAGTTCCCAGGAGGAGGAAGAGTATGCACAGGCCTCGGGCCTGGAGGGAAGGTGTGCAGCACATTCTGGAGTCTCAGTCTTATTTGGAACCAGACTGGGTGGAGGCTGTGGGGCTGGTGGGGATGGTCTGCGGGCAGGAAGGTATGGGAAGGACCCTCCCAGAGTAATCTCCCAGCACCTCCATGATGGTAGGGAAAGTGTTCCAGGGCCTATTCAGGGAAGTGTCAGCTGTCACCTAGGTGGGCTCCCTCTTGTGTGCAGCACAGCTGATGCTCACATGATACTGGGACGGAAGCTCCCCATGTGCTGCCCCTCCCCCCAGAGCCTGCCCCTCCCCCCAGAGCCTGCCCCTCCCCTTGTCCCCTTGCCTCCTTGCCTTCATCAGGTTCACCAGCATCCCAGCAAGAATCCTGGGGTTGATCTGATCACTTCTCTGCCTTCATCTCATATCTGGTCTCAGTGAGTTCTTTCTGTCTTTCCATAAACTCTACCTGACCCCTGAGTGTAACCCAGCACTGTTCTTCCTACCAACCTACCGCTGTGAATCCGTACCACAGGAGGCCTTGTTTTTGCCACCTGGTACCTTGGTGATCTGTGTCCTGTTCTCACCCCTGTGTCTGATGGCAGCATGTTGAGCACCTGGCCCCATTGCTTCGCGCATGTTTGTCTTCCTGGGCCCATGCTCTGAGTCACTTCTTGTGTCCCCCATTAATGGCCTGGCAGCACTCCCAACTCCACGGTGGGTGCCTAGGACGCAGCTCGCCTCGATGACTGCCGACTGCCTGCCTGGAGCTGGAGCAAAGTCCTCGTGCCAGGATATCCTTCAGTCAGCCGGTGCCTTGCTAGTGAATTTCCTCCTCTCACACTTGCCTGTGGACTGGCAGCATTTTCTTCCGCCTTGGAAAGCTAATGCCGAATGACTGGAACATTTCTTTACTGGAAGATGTTTATCCACAGAAGTTGAAAATAATTCTGTTCCCTTGATGAACAAGTGTGCCTATGTCATATATATATATATTTTTTTGTTAGGAGTAGATTTTTCCTGGGAGGACACCGTGCTTATTTGGCTCCCTCCAGACTTTTCCCATCGCCTGTAATTCAGTAGTACTGTGCACACAGTGTTTTCCCCCGCTTTTTGAAAATGAAAATATGTTTAATATAAATGCACTGTCATCACCATTTGAAGTGTACAGTTTTGTGGTTTTAAGTACTTTCATATTGTGCTACTCTCATCACCATCCATCTTCAGAACTCTTCATCTTATAAACCAAACGTCTTCGTACAGTGCAGTATGTCAGTCATACCTCAAAACTGGAGGAAAATCCCCTGAAACTACACCCATTAAGTGATAGTGCCCTGTCGCCCGTCCTGTCAGCCCATGACTCGTCAGAGGCCTGTTTAGATTTTCTGTTTCTTCACAATTTGGTCTCGGTAGGTTGTGTCTTCCTAGTAAGTTCCATTTTATCTAGGCTACCCAGTGTGTTGGCCTACAGTTGTTCCTGGCATTCTCTTTATTTCTCTTTATTTCTGTGGTAGTAATGTCCCCCTTTCATTTCTCATTTTAGAATGTGAGTCTTTTCTCTTTTTTCCTTAGTCCATCTAACTGGAGATTTGTCAGTTGTGACCTTTACACAGAACCACATTTTGGTTTTGTTGATATTCTCTATTTTTTGTTCTCTGTTTTTTATTTGTGCACTAATCATCATGATTTTCTTTCTTCAGAGTAGCTTTAGGTTTAGCATATTATTTTTGTAGTTCCTTAAGTTGTAAAGTTAGGTTGTTGATTTGAAATCTTCTTTTTCAGTGTATTTATAGCTGCACACTTTTTCTTTAGCACTGCTCTCTTTGTAGCCTGTAAGTTTTGGTATGTGTTATTATTTTCGTTTGTCCATAAGTGTTTTCTAATTTCCCTTGTGATAGTTCCCTCGACCCATTAAGAGTATGTTGTTTAATTTCTGCAAACTTGTGAATTTTCATCTGTTACAGGTTGCTAATTTTATCCATTGTGGTCACAAAAGACACTGTATGATTCCTGTCTTTTAAATTCCACTGAGATTTAATTTGTGGTCTAACCTATGGTCTATCCTGGAAAATGTCTCATGTACACTTAAGAAAAATGTATGTGCAGTTTTTGTGTCCTGTTTTGTATATGTCTGTTAAGTCTGGTGGTTTATGGTGTTGCTTAAATCCTCTATTTTCTTACCTTCTGTCTGATTTTTCTAGCCATTGTTGTGAGTGGTATATTGAAGTCTCCAAGTATTGTTATTGAACTGTGTTTCTCCATTCAGTTCTGTTTGTTTTTTCTTCATATATGAGTATTTGGTGGTCTCTCACTAGGTGTGTAAATGTTTATGATTATTGTATAGTCGTGCTGGATTGAAGCTTTTATTCATATATACTATTTTCTTTTTCTCTTGTAATTTTTTAATATTTCAGTATTTTGTCTGGTATTAGTATAGGTGCCACTATAGTTTGAAATTTAATTCTAATTTTAATTCTAATTCAAACATTTTAATTCTTTTCTGTTTTCCTTTTGTGTATATTGCATAACTGTTTTCTGTGTTCTTCCCATGGGATTACATTTAACATCCCAGTTACAACACTTTAAACTTATGCAAGCTTGATTTCAGTGACATAAAAACTCTACCTCTGCAACTCTCCTCACCTCCTCTCAGTTACTGATGTCACAGAATTACATATTTGTATATTGTGTGTCCAAAAACATAGGCTGATAGTTTTTTTAATGCATTAGTTTCTCAAATTATGTATAAAGCAAAATGTAAAATTATAAACCAAAGTTACAGTAGTCCTAGCTTCGGACTAATATTTTTATTTTCTCTAAATGTATTAGCCTCTTAAATTATGTAGAGTAAAAAGTAAAGTCACAAACCACATTTACAAAAGTAGTGGCTTTTACAATTACCCATCTGTTTATCTTTACCGAGATACTTGTTTCTCCATGCAGCTTCAAGTTAGTGTCCGGGTCCTTTCACCTCACCTTGTAGAACTCCCTGGAGCGATCCTGGTGGGGCAGGCCTGGTGGTTAGGTGCTCCCTCGGCTTTTGTCTGTCTGGGTATGTCTTAATTTCTCCTTCACTTCTGAAATACAGTCTTGCCAGATACAAGATTCTTGGGTGACAATTTTTTAAAATTTTTATTTATTTATCTTTAGAGGGGAAGGGAAGGAGAGAAGGAGAGAAGTATCAATGTATGGTTGCCTCTCGTGAGTTCCCTGCTGGGAACTGGCCTGCAACCCAGGCATGTGCCCTGACTGGGAATTGAACCACGATCGTGTGGATCGCAGGCCCGCAATCAATCCACTGAGCTACACCAGCCAGGGCTGGTGACAATTTTTTTTAACACCGAATATACCAGCCTATTGTCCTTTGTCTCCAAAGTGTCTGATGAGAAATCTGCTTACAATCTTACTGATGATCTCTTGTATGTAATGAGTTGCTTCTCCCTTGCTGCTTTCAAGATTCTCTCATTGTCTTTGGCTTTCAGCAGTTTAAAGGTCTTAGTATAGGTATCTGAGTTTTTTCTACTTGGAGTTTGTTGAACTTTTGGATATTTTTACTGATGTATTTCATCAAATTTGGTAAAATTGTTACTGTTATTCAAATACTGCCTCTTCCCTTTTGTCTCCTTGTCTTCATCTGGCATTTCCGCGGTGTGCACGTGTCTGCCTGACGGTGTCCCCAAGGTCCCTTCAACTGCATTCACTCTTCTTCAGTTATTTTTCTTTCTGTTTCTCATAGCACATAATTTCTGTTGTACAGTTTTCAAGTTTACTGATTCCCTCTTATGTCTGCTCAAATCTGTCTTTGAAATCCTGAAGTAAAATTTTTATTTCAGTTATTATTATTTTTAGCTCCTAAATTGGGGGGCAGGGGTTCTTTTAATTTTTTATGTCTTGATTTATGTTTCCAGTTTGTCCATTTGTCATTTTCTTAATGTTCTCTGTGTCTTCCTTTAGTTCTTTGAGCTGCATATTTAAAGCTTATTTTAAAGCTTTTATTTAATAAATTTCCCATCTAGTCTTTCTCAAGGACAGTTTCTGTTGGTTTATTTTTTACTTTGAACCTTCATACTTCCCTATTGTCCTGCTACTGTTCCAGCCAGGCAGGTTCGCATGGGACTCGGGCAGACAGTAGAAAATAGAGGAGCCTTAGGGATGTTCAACATGCCTTTGCTGTGGGGTGGGGCAATCCACGTGTGCCACAAGCCAGGAGTAGCATCGCAGAGAGTCCCCACTCCCTTAGATACTAAGTGAGCACAGAGCCGGCAAGGCGCCAATATCTGACCTTCTGGTGTATAACAGAGCTTAATTCTGCTCATGTGGGCCCTACTCTAGGGTATGTGGACACTGCTAAGTCATAGTTGCCTGGATATCGGGCGACGGAGCCTGGCTAACTCCATTGTCCCTACACCTATATCGTTGTATGCCTTGGTTCTTTTGGTTTAACACGAGATTTTTGAATTTAATAATTAGGTAACTCAAAACCAGATTCTCCTCTTCCCTAAGAATGCTGGTTTTTGTGTATTGTTTTTGATTTTTTTTTACTGTTATAGGCTGTCTGTGCTGGGGATCAGCCTGAGATGAGAGCTTCGGGTGTTCTCGAGTCTTTTCTGAGCCTGTGCCTTTCCCTGGGCCTGTGTAGTCACTTTCTAAATTTCCCTTTATATGAGGTTGCCTCTAGTCTTTAAATATCTGGCTTCCAAAAGGGAAAAAGAGAAAAGTGAAAGAGGTAAAGGTACTGGTCCTGTAAGTCCTCTGGATGTCTCTTCACCTAGTTGGGGAGGGGCTTGCAGCAGTGGCACCCACCTTTGTGTCTGCACCTCTGTGATCAGACACAGCAATCAGCAAGTGAGCACAGGTCCCCAGTATTTGGAGGTCAGGGCCCTTTTTGCATACTCTGGCTCCTGCAAGGTGTATGTAAGTTGCTCTAGAAACATGTGGCAGCCATGGTGGCAGCTGGGGGACAGTGGCTGCTGTTGTTCTGAGAGCTGAAATTGACCCAAATTAACTGTAATTTCCTGTCCGAGCCTTCCCTTGGAAGTTGCAAGGCTCTAGAGTTCAGTAGACTCTAGAGTTCCATAATAGTTACATCAGACAGATTGTCAGTACAATTATCCAGATAGGAGGTAGATGGATTCTGAGTACTTCCTCCTCTGCCACCTTCCCAGAATCCTGCACAGCCTTATGTGGTTTTTCACCGTGCCATCTTGTGCCTTTTTCCCCAGTGCCTGAGATCGTGAGGGAAACCCAGGACCTCATAGAGCAAGGGGCGCTCCTGCAGGCCCACCGGAAGCTGATGGACTTGGAGTGCTCCCGGGACGGTCTGATGTATGAGCAGTACCGCATAGACAGTGGGAACACTCGGGACATGACCCTCATCCACAGCTACTTTGGGAGCACACAGGGGCTGTCGGATGAGCTGGCCAAGCAGCTGTGGATGGTGCTGCAGAGGTCGCTGGTCACCGTCCGCCGTGACCCCACCTTGCTGGTGTCAGTTGTCAGGATCATCGAAAGGGAAGAAAAGATTGACAGGCGCATACTTGATCGAAAAAAGCAAACTGGCTTTGTTCCTCCGGGGAGGCCCAAGAATTGGAAGGAGAAGATGTTTGCCATCTTGGACAGAACTGTAACTACCAGAATTGAGGGCACGCAGGCAGACACCAGGGAGTCCGACAAGATGTGGCTCGTTCGCCACTTAGAAATTATAAGGAAGTACGTCCTAGATGACCTCACTGTGGCCAAAAACTTGATGGTTCAGTGTTTCCCTCCCCATTATGAGATTTTCAGGAATCTCCTGAGCATGTACCACCAGGCCCTGACCACACGGATGCAGGAGCTTGCGTCAGAAGACCTAGAAGCCAATGAAATTGTGAGCCTGTTGACTTGGGTCTTAAACACCTATACAAGGTAACACTAACTTTGCCTCTTGTATCTTCTTTTGTGTAGAAACTAACAAAAACATACTGACCTCCTCTAAACAGCCGCTGTTGTTCTGCTCCAGTCAGGTGCTCAGCACCCCAGGCATTATTTTCTGGTTGGTGAAAGTTGTCTTTCTGGGGGGGGGGGCTTGTCCTTGAGGTCAGAGCCCAGCCTCTGGTCATGTAAATGCTCTTATATTTGGGGGTGCCTCCGCCCTTGACATCTAGTCCACATTGAGCAGTTCAGGTTGGACTTTCCTGTGGTACTAAGTGTCGCTATACACTAACCCGCTTTCTCCTTGAGCTGGCACTAAACAGGTGGTTTCAGTGGACAGATGAGGATGCATGGGCCCAGGAGGTCCTTCAGAGTCACCGTGGTTGGTGAGGAGATGCCTTCACTCCTTCCCCAGATGTGCTTTCTTTTCTCTCACCAGTATGGTGGTCAGTTCAGTTGTCCTTTTTGCATTTCAGCCTTGGGGCTCTGTCACTTCACAAAAGGGTGAAAGGGTACAAGATGAGACAGTGGTCGGATACTATGAAATTCTTTAACATCATCTGGCTGAGAAAAAACGCAATGTTTTGCTAATAGAAACAGTATTAAGTACTGTATCGGAGTTGCTTTTTTTTAGTCTTGTCACTAGAGTGTAAAAATTAAGTCTCTTGTTCTAGCAGTAAGGTTTTGGGATGTTTTGTTTTTGGTATCAGCTTAGAGTAGAGAATGTATACATTTTCAGTGCAGAAAAATATGAAGATAGAGGAAACATCTCACCTTTTTAATGATGATCCTTGCAGCCGCAGCTTTGGTTGCTTCCTGTGTGCTGGCTGTCACACAGCCTGGGAGCCCATGGCTGCCACGGTCGCCCCATGTGGCAGTTGTCTCTGTGCGGCCTTGGCCTATACGTGCTACCCGTGAGGAAGGCACTGGATGATTGTCTTCCCTTTGTACGGAAGGGAACTGAGGCACAGGAGTAATGTGCCCATTCACACAGCCAGCGAGTCAAGGGTTCAAATCTGGACCCCGGGCCCTTGCCTGTGCTCCAGCCATCTGACCGTGGGGCCCGTGTTTGTGTGACATGCTGAGTTCTGTGTGTTGATTTTGTTTTTCACTCAGTACGTTGTAAGCACTTTTCTGTCTTGGGCAGCTTCCTGTTGTCTTCCCATTCCATCATATTAGACTTTATCATGGGAAGAATTCAGCTGCTTTTGTACTGCAAACATTTTCATGCTGGATTAAGGTTCTTGCGGGGGGGGGGGTTAAGTAAATCGTCTTTTAACATTGGCATAATTGTATGAAATGCCATTCTATTCAGGAGGACCTTGGATTTCTATAGAGAGTGGAGTAGTGTCATTTAAATATACATTTACGGCTCTGGCTGAGGTAGCTCAATTGGTTGGAGCATTGTCCTATAAAGCAAAAGGTCACAGGTTCGATTCCTGGTCATAGCACTTACCCCAGGTTGTGGTTCAATCCCCGTTGGGGTGCAAATGAGAAAGCAATCAATTAATGTTTCTGTCTCACATTGATGTGTCTCTTCTTGCTTCCTCTCTTTCTCACTCTCCCAAAAAAATGTCTTCAGATGAGGATAAAAATAAACACATACACACATTTTAAAGGAATGTAGCATAAGGTATATGAATTTTCTGAGCAGTTGAACCTCTGACCTTTAAGAACCCAAACACATACACAGGTATTAACCGTTTTTTGGGAAAACTTCTTTTCTGAAACTTAGTCTATATCCCTGCCTTCTTAAGCATGGTAGACTGGATACAGTGACATTTTCCTTGCTGACTTGAGTTTCATTATGGATGTCACATGTTCTCTGCACTAGAGATTACTTTCCTGTTTCATGAGACACATCTGTTCAGCACCTTCGACTTGCCCCTGGTCTTCCACGGGATATAACAGATCTCTCCAGCCCAGAGCTTCTTTCCTAAGGGGGCCTCCAGTACCACGTGATTGGGCACAGGGGATCCTCAGCCAGTGCCCAAGGCCCTGCCTCTCCTCCTAAAAAGAAATAGCAATACTTAACTGGGAATTTTCTGTCTGTTTCCTGGTTCTTAATCTTTCTCATTCCTGGATTTTTTTTGTAGCACAGAGATGATGGGAAACGTGGAGCTGGCCCCAGAAGTGGATGTTAGCAGCCTGGAGCCTTTGCTTTCTCCAAATGTGGTCTCTGAGCTACTGGACACGTACATGTCAACTCTTACTGTGAGTAGAGCAGCATGTGGTCCCAAACAGTCTGCGTCTAGTGCCCAGACGCTGCATCGGGTCTTTGCATGTCGACCTGGAACCAATGCCAGTGGGCAAAAGAAGGGAGTGAGACCCTGCCTTGACATTGGCCTCCTAAGGATACACAGGCTCTCTTTTTGGGAAATTGGGTCTTGAAACATACGTTTGCCAGTTAGATGAGGGGAGTACCCCAATCTCTAGCCCTGGATCTGGAGATTGTCTGGGATATACATTCCGCAGGTACGGAAACCGGCTCTGGAGTGAGCCTATCCTGACCCCAGTAGGCTGACAAGACCCCAGGAGGTCCTGCTGATGTGTGGTGGTGCCTGCCAGCCACTTAGCATTGAGCCTGGGATGAGAGGGTGGCAGTTAGGGCACCAAATGCTGCCCAGACCCCAGGCAGTCTCAAAGTAAGATGAGAAAGCCAGGGTCTGCTTCCTGCCTGCTCACCACACAGTGTTCTGACATGCGGAGTTCCACACCGTGGAAGCAGGGTGGTGGCTCTGTGCACATGAGGTGAAGGTACTGGTGTCTGGTCTTCCACGGACAGGTCTGTCTCGATCTTTCGTGTACTTCTGATGAACCTGACCAAAAGCATGGAGGCTGGGGGGGCGGGCACTGCGGCTATGGAGTTGGCTATCGGAATGGCTTTTGTGGCATCCCCTTGTTTGGGAATAGGAGTTCCCAGGGTGCTGTGTTTGGTTTCTGCAGCTGCACCAGTGTATCCTTGGCTTAGAGGGCATATTCTTTTCTCCTTTCCTCTGCTGCCAAACTTCCTTAGTCAAACATCATTGCCTGGCTGCGGAAAGCTCTAGAAACAGACAAGAAAGACTGGATAAAAGAGACTGAACCTGAAGCCGACCAAGACGGGTACTACCAGACGACACTCCCAGCCATTGTCTTCCAGGTACCATCTGTGGATTCTGAGGTTCACTTCTGGGTAGTTAATAGGGTCTGCGGGTTTTAAAAATGAATGCAAAGCGCCTCATTTCATAGTGAAGATAGAAAGAATCCTGCCTAGTGCATCAGGTCCTTCTCTCTCTGAAGCTGAGCAAATTGAAGGTTGTACCTACCAAGTAGATCTGTCCAGGGTCACTTTAGTTTTCCTAATCCTTTTGCACTTGAACTAGAACTGAATTCTTTGTTATTTGAGTGTAACGTTCGGATTTGAGTTTGCTTGTTTGGAGTATCCTGATATTGTAAATGCCTTTATAAATGCCACAGAATTGAGTCTAACCTGATGGAGTTGGAGAAGAATCCCTTGGGTTTTAACAATAATCATGCATTCTCATAGATAATACACTTTTGAATGCCTGGCCACCTGCTGGTGTCCCCCAGTGCCCTTCCTTTTTTTTTTTTTTTTTTTTTTTGGCCTGTGCAGTTTTTTTCAGTGGCGTGGCTGCGCCCTGTTGGAGTATTCATATGGCACTCTGCTGCAGAAGCGGGTGCTGGTGCTGTTTTTCTCCAGGCAGCACATAGTTAGCCACAGATTGGGCCTCACCCTTTCTTTATTTTTATTCTTTATTTATTCTGACATCATGACAGCCCATTTGCAACAAGAACCTGGGGTGAGTTCTGCCTGCTGGCTCTTCTGTCTTTTCAAGTTCACTTTCCCTCAGCTCCAATGTATGTCCTAATTCTTAAGAAATCCACATCAGTAATCACTGTGCAGCACCCATGTCACCTCATGGGCCCCCATCTCCTTGCCAGCTTCCCCTTCAAGGAGACCTGCCGGTTTATAGGCGACTAGGAAATGATTCACTTGCTTTTCTACCCTGAGAGAAAGCTGTTTGTTTAGCTTTGTTTTTCACATGGTGTCATTTTTTTTTTCTCTGAATTGGACTACCCTAACTACCAGTTAGCAGATGGGGTTTTATATAAGTGGAAACCTGTGCTCCCATGAGCTGATGTTAGAAATCATCCATTCTCTGGTTTTTAGATGTTTGAACAGAATCTTCAAGTTGCTGCTCAGATAAATGAAGATTTGAAAACAAAGGTACTAGGTTTGTGTCTTCAGCAAATGAATTCTTTCTTAAGTAGGTATGTATTTTTGCCATTGTACTAATTTAGAAAATATGTGTTTTTAAAAATTACAAGCAAAACTCTGTTGGTCCTGCTATGCCTTATGTTAAAAAAGAATTTAAGCCTCGGTTGGCTGTAGTCACCTTATTTTGTTGTATAGAAGGGCAGCCTTTCCTTGTTACCTCCCGTTGAAAGTGTGTCCCCAGGCCCCTGAGAACCCAGATCTGATCTGCAACACCCCAACAGTGTTGTCCATACCCCGCCGATTGGAGTTAGAGCTTCTCCCGGGATGCCTGTCCTTCCTGTAGTCTGAACTTCTGTGGCGGGGAGGACAGCTCTGGGGGCGGTGGTTCCTACCTCTGGGAGGCAAGCCAGCAGGGCCAGCCCTGGACGGGGCGCTCAGAGGGACTGTACCTCCAGGACACCTCCCTCCCTTGGAATTGTTCATGAAGAAGATTTTTAAACCTGTGCAGAAGTAGAAAGAATGACATAAAAAACTTTATCCATCATCCAGGTTCAAAAGCTGTTCATTTAAAGCCACCTTTTGCCTCATGCAGTCACCCTCCCTCCTCCCTTCTCCCCCGTGCTCTCTTTCTCTGCTGAAGTAACTTAAAGAAAATCCCAGACACTGAGGCATTTCCCTGCATTCTCTACCCTAACTCCAGTGCTACCAACCCACATAAAACTTGCGCAGTCACTCCATGGGACCATCGGACACCAAGTTTGTGTTTGAGCTTTCCCAGTGTTCGCATATGTATCTCTTTATAGTTACGTATTCTACATCACATGTGGTTTTTTGGGTTCTCAGGTCTGTGACACAGGAGAAGAGTCCCTTCCCTTCTATAAGCCACTGGCCTCTGGAGAGTACACATTGTCCCATAGAATAACCAGCATCCTCCAGCCCACCTCTCGGATTGCCACCTGCCCACAACCACAAGTTGTCTCTAACAGCTTGTGGGGTTCCCCGTGTTCTTGTTCTGTAAGAACCCTGCACAGGTGGTATGTGTGTTCCATACGGCAGCACGTCAGGAGATGCGTGCCATTCCATCCTGCTTTGGTGGCTCAGCACCAACAGTCAGGCCCCTCAGAGTTCCCACTGGCCATCCATCTGGGAGACTTGGCCTGAATTAGTCATTTTGATAGAGGAGCGAGGTGGGGTTCTTCTGTAAAGAGGAAGCTTTTCCCGTTTCCTCAGCCATTTGATTACCTGAATCCCACTTTGGACAGAAAGGTAGAATACGGAATAATTTCCCTTTAGTTGCCGATTTTCGTTTTGGTTCTTTTTTAAGATCTATAGCATGTTGCACTGTTCTGCTCCTGTACATCTTTGAGGATCTCCATAATTAGTTAAAAAATAAAATGTGTAGCCCTCTCAGTTGTTCGTTTTTGTGACATCTAAAGAGTCTCATTTATTTTTAATTCAATTTCTTCAGAGAGAGTTTCAGAAACGGACATTGTATCTAATACTTGATTGTGTTCCCATTTTATAAATTTCTAGGCAAATTGTGTCAGAAAAAATACTTTCTCAATGACTCACAATCAGATATTCCGGAATATTTGTATAATCACAATACTGAACCCTATTTCAAAGACTTGATATGAAATTAATTTTTAATAATTCATTTAAAATGACCAATTTTCCTGTTCTTTTATTAGTACAGAGCATCCACATTTTCTTTTTTTGTGTTAAAGACACTCATCTGGTCAAGCTTTAGTGCTGTAAACCATGTATTACGGGTGATGTCAGCAAACACCTGCAGGTTGTCCTCTGATAGTGTTTGCTGTGGGTTGTGCGTCCTCAGATACAAAGACGAAGCCCAGCTGTACAAGGAGGAGCACCTGAGAAACCGGCAGCACCCTCACTGCTATGTCCAGTACATGATCGCCATCATCAACAACTGCCAGACCTTCAAGTAAGTGACTGTTAGGGATCAAGGCAGGCATGTGAGGACACTCAGCCGCCTCACTGAGCCTCAACTCTTCCTTTGCAGAGAGTCCATAGTCAGTTTAAAGAAGAAGTATTTAAAAAATGAAGTGGAAGAAGGCATGTCTCTGAGCCAGCCGAGCATGGACGGGATTCTGGATGCCATCGCGAAGGAGGGCTGCGGCAGCCTGCTGGAGGAGGTCTTCTTGGACCTGGAGGTGGGGCACCCCGACTGTGCACCCCAGCCGGGTGCGCCTGCCTTCCTCCTCAGTCGTAGTAGCGGCGCCGTGGCCTTTCTGTGGCATGGTGCGCCCTGGGTGGTGTAGGTCTGAGTTTTCGTCCTGCTGCATGACTGAATAGAGACTCCCGGTAAACACCAGTGGGTTACAGCCTAGAACCGTGTCGCAGGAAGGCCGTTACATTCCTTAGCAGGGTCCTGATGGCACAGAAATACAAATATAAAACTATTATTTGTTACTAATCAAGACGGCAGGGATTGCAAACGTGTTGTCGAGGGCATGAGCAAAGAGAAGATCTTGTGTTCTGTGCAGAATGTGAATTGTGCAGTGTTTGGAGGGCAGTTTTGAAACAGGTAATTGAGGTTTTAGTTTGCATACTTTTTGAACAATTCCACTTATAAGAGTTTCACCTCCAGAAGAGTACAAAATCACTGTAGCATTTTTTTAATTGTAGAATGTGAAAATTTTTAAATGTCCATCAGAATAGGGTGGGTAAATTACAGAATGTTTGTATGATAAATTCAGGGTGAGGCAAAAGTTAATTTTATATAAAAATGACAGTAATTAATAAATAACAATGCAAGAATAAAATGTTTCACACACAACTGTACACCTACTTTTGTCCAACACTATATATAGTCATTAAAGGTGAAATGTGTACACAGATAGATACCTGCATACCTCATAGGTGCGTGTGGTCCGAGTCCCGTGTGGTTAAAGTACACACTTGCTGGTCACACACCAATAGTGCTTGTGATTACCAGGTGCTGTCACTCACATCAGTACATCAGGCAGACGTGATGCCAGGATCTCAGTATCAAAGTGATGTTTTCTGTGCTCTGCTTTTTAGCCACATCTCAGTGACCTGATGACCAAAAAGTGGCTCTTGGGATCGAATGCTGTAGACATCATCTGTGTCACCGTGGAAGACTATTTCAATGATTTTGCCAAAATTAAAAAGCCATATAAAAAGGTAAGAGCTTGGGGCACAGTTGCTGGTGTGAGCTCACCAGCATGCTGGAGCCCACACGGCATATTGTGTAGAATTCAGTGTCAAATTAGTTCTGAGTGGAAGTTCAGAGGTGGTTTTATTAAGCCAAGGCAGGAGACATCAGTGTCTAAAGATAGGATAGAGGTGGAGGTGATGGTGTCTCTGAGTGAAGACTGAAACCATCATCTGGCTTTACTGCTCCTGACACCCCACTAAACCCACACTGACACACGGCCACAGACCCGATCCCCCGTGGGGGGGGTGGGGCAGTGGCTGTGGCTCTGATGAGATGATGGGGAGAAAGGGCAGTCCTCTGTCCACATACCCATCAAGACACATTGGCTACTGGACTTCCTCCGTTCCACAGAGGTCCCGTGATAACAGGGAGCTCCTGCATTAATTGCTCTTTAGTCTCCTCCAAGTCTTAACCGTACAATGCCACCCTGTCCTCATCCAAGACTGGGGCATATTTTCGTGTATACCCAGCCTTGTGTAGTTTTTGTTATCGTTGTTATCAAAAGTTTAATTTGGCCATGACTGGCATGGCTGAGCACACTGGGCATCATCCTGTGGAGCAAAACGGCTGCTGGTTTGATTCCTGGTCAGGGCGCATGCCTGGGTTGTGGGCCAGGTCCCAAGTTGGGGGCACTCGAGAGGCAACTGATCAATGTTTCTTTCACACATCTATGCTTCTCTCCATCTCTTTCTCCCTCCCTTCCCTCCCCCAAAAATGAATAAATTTAAACGTTTAATTTGTAAAATCAGGCTTTCTAACTTTATTTTTTACAGAAATGAAATGGTTTTGATATGTTGACCTCATATCCAGACACTTTGTAAAACTGTCCCTAGGATTTGTCTCCACATCTTTCCAGGTCTCTAGGCAGACAGGTGTTTTATCCATGAATATTGACATTGTATGTTCATTTCTGGTCCTTACAGCTTTTATGTCTTCTCCATGTCTTGCTGTGCTGGACATCCAGCCAGTGGGCATCTGTGTCTAATTCCAGATTTTAAAAGAAATTCTTGTAGCCATTAAAAGTAATACTTGCAGGGATACCCAGGTGCTGTAAATCCACCTGACAGACGGGTCCCTTCACAGCTGCCAGGAGGCTCTGGTGCTTAGAGGTTTGGTGGGATCAGCCAGCTCTGGTCATGTTTGAATTTCTTGTTGCTTGCACAGGTTTTAGTTCCACTGTTTATTTCTTTAAACGTTTTGTACGTTTATTTAACCATCAATGTCTGGGGTCTGTGTGGAGTCCCTGGGCCAGGAGCTTGTTGTCTCTGTGGACTCCCAGTCCTGGTAGCTTGTCTCCCGGTGTGATGATGCCCATGCCTCACACAAGGGTGTCTGCTGTCCCAAGAGCCTGGGCTGCTGGACCGGCACACAGTCCTTTGACCCTGCTCTTGGCCCCAACCCCAGGCAGGTGCTATCCTACTTGTCTTGGTTGGGGTCCTTGGGGTCTCCCTCCCTTTGGCATGGGGAGCGGAGCACCCAGCCTTCCCAGGTAGGCACAGCTCTGTTTGGTCTGGAGCTGTGATGCCACTCATCACGTCAGTGCCGTTTTATTTGCATGATTGCAGGATGACTGCCTGGTGCCCAAGTGCCACTGAGGGTGGGTGTCAGTGGGAGCTGGGGTCTGCATTGTGTTGTGGAGAGAACCATGGCCTTCTCTGACGTGTCCTCGAATGGATGGACTCAGGGTTCCTCCTTCCTCTGAAGCTCTGTCACCATTTTCCTAGTTGTGAAAAAGGCTTCTGTGGATGAGGCACGATGTGTGTGCTTCATGTGCATCTGTCCTTTAGAGCCTGTCCACTTGTGAGGGCTGGAGCTGGGGCCTGGCCCAGGGTCCCCACTTTTCCTGCTGACCCCAAACTCCAGCCTGAGGGTGAGGTGCTCTGAGACATGAGCGAGATGAGACAGCTAGAGGAGTCGACTGGAGTTGCCCAGAGTGGTGGGCATGAGGCCCCGTGAAGGGGTCTGGGAAAAGCACGTGCTATGCTGGTGCACCTGGTGGGAAGTTGTCCAGCAGCGATGTCTGGTGCTAGAAGGACATGTTGTGTGAGGCTGCAGGCAGGCCTTTTGTGGTGACCTTTATTCTCTCTGTCCTCTGGAGGGACAGTCAGCATCTGAGGTGCAGGGTCAGCTCCGTGGGCACCCATCTGCACGGTGCTTGCTTGTGCCAGGCCCTGCCTGTGTAATTCCTTTTCATCGTTGGATTTCAGGGAAACAGAGTGAATGTTGGTATGATTTTCTAAAGTAAAAAGTATAATCGAAAGTCACAGATGTGCTTGTTTACTTACCCTGAAGCCCTGCTGTTTGTACTGATGGGAAATGGGAAGGAATGTGCTCTGTTCACATGTCGACCTAGATGTGAATGGAAGTCCGTGCGTCCGCGCAGCTGACGTGTCTCTGCTCCTCAGCGGATGACGGCCGAAGCACACCGACGCGTGGTGGTGGAGTATCTGCGGGCTGTCATGCAGAAGCGCATCTCCTTCCGCAGCCCAGAGGAGCGCAAGGAGGGGGCTGAAAGGATGGTCCGGGAGGCCGAGCAGCTGCGCTTCCTGTTCCGCAAGCTGGCGTCTGTGAGTGCCACTGCCTCATGCCCTTTCAGAATTACTGCCACTAAAAAGTAGCCCTGTGGCTGCTTTTCCAGTTTCCACCCATAGGACTTTCAGTTCATCAGGATTAGTCATGTCAGGAACCAAGTGACTGATTCTTGTCTCCTGTGTAAACAGGAGAATCTGCGTGGAGATCTGTCTAACCCGTGGTTGGGGCACATGTGCTCAGGGCAGTAGCTTCTAGACCTGTGGTGTCAGCACGTAACCAGACTTCAGCTCTGAGACACAGTGCTCATCTGTCCCTTCCTTCATGCGGGGCCGAGCTGACCTCATGACCCACCAGCCCCCAGCCCCGTCTCTGTGCCTAGTGCTCCCATGGAACGGCCCCTGTGGGAACCTGCTTGGCGTTTACGTGGGAGGAGGGAATGGGCTGGCCAGCCAGGTGTCCTCAGCCAGAGAGGGGGTTGGAGAGGCTCCAGCCTGTGTCCTGCTCCAGGTGTCATGGTGCCGCATGCTGCTCATGACCTCTACACTCCTAGGGATTTGGTGAAGAAGTGGATGGGTACTGTGATACGATTGTCGCCATTGCAGAAGTGATTAAGCTGACAGACCCATCCCTGCTCTACCTGGAAGTTTCGACTCTGGTCAGCAAATACCCAGACATCAGGTAATAGCCTCCTGTCTCAGTTGGAACTCGGGGAGCAGAGCAGCAGGATCATTCCTGGGTCCTAGGGTTTAGGTGAGACCCTGAAGGGTAACAGTGCAGCAGCTCTGGGCTCCCTCAAGGATGAGCTGTGCAGACAACAGCCGCAGGCAGAGTGGGCTTCTGAGAATGACAGCGGACATGCCTGCATTTCATGTGCCCTCTGCCAGCCCTGTTCGTGTTCCTCCCAAGTATCAGAGTGGGTGGGGCCAGGCTGGGACTCGATGTGGGTGGGAAGGTGGCTGAGCAGAGTGGTTTTAGGAAGCTTAACTTGTGCTTGTGGTGGGCTCAGAAAAGGGAGCCTGTGTGCTGTGCTTGGCCAGGACACCTTCCAGCCCTCGTCGGGAAAGGGGCCTGCCCGTGGGGCTGGCTGCAGGCTCCTGCAGCCTTTGGGAACCCACCCAGGTTGTCTCCCAGCATCTTCTCCTCCTGCAGTTGCTCTAGGCTGGCTTTGAGCAGGAACAACTGATGGTCCTGTGCTCTCCAGGGTCCTCCTGCTCTAGTTAGTCCGTTAAACAAAGATTTAGAAAAGCAACCTTTAAAACACTTTGCAGTTGTAGACTGAAAAAAAGACCATGTTATGATATAAAAACTTGGGCTTCACTCCCTCTGACAGGAGGGGAGAGATGCCTTTCACTTGCAGCTGTTGACCCTGTTCCGGGAACCCTCAGTATCAGCTGAGCTGCAGCAGGTGGTGGGGTGTGGGGAGCCCAAGTAAGGCTCAAGGTGAGCGGTTCAGTGCAGCCTCCCATGCACCCCTGCCATTCCCCCCGCTTTCCCAGAGATGACCACATCGGTGCTCTGCTGGCCATGCGAGGGGATGCCAGCCGGGACATGAAGCAGACCATCATCGAGACGTTGGAGCAGGGCCCCACACAGGCGAATCCGAACTACGTGCCCATCTTCAAGGAAATCATAGTTCCCAGTCTGAATGTGGCCAAGCTCCTCAAGTAGCCATTCAGTTTCCAGCCCGAATCTGTATAATTCCCGAATCTGTGCAGTCATCACCACATGGAGTGACAGGGACGTGTGGTGCCGAGGACAAGGTTCTCTGAGGGACAGGTGCTCTGGTGGCGGGTTCTGGCCCTCTCGTCATGGACAGGCTTTGTGAGTAGGGTCCTGGCTGGCTGTTCCTGTTTGCCCCTCGGCCTCCCTTTCTTCCACAGTGTCAGGACTTTGGATGCCTCCGCTCAATAAAAGCTGCTGTGGGGAACTGAGAGTTGCCCGGCTTTGAGGTTTTCTTACTAGTGGTGGCTGCACGGGGACCAGATGCTGCATCTGAAGGCCACCTCCACCCTCACCCACCTGAGTCGGGCGGGTGAGGGGAGGGGCCACTGGCATCCCTTTGGCTCACTGCTCCTCACCTGAATAGGCAGTAGCCCTAGGTGTGTCTGATTTATGGGCCCTGCTTATTCCTGACACACAGCCCCTGAGACCCTCTTTCTGTCATTTGACTGTCTATGGCTACCTTCAGCCGTAGCTTCATTTTACACATTGAGCTTTGCACCAAGCCCAGGAAAGTTCCACCCGGGACAAACGGTGAGCGAGCCCCTGCAAGTGCCTCCCCAGCCTCACACTGCCGTCCCGGCGAGTGGGCTTTTGTAGGTGGCAGTGCTCTGGTCTAGCCTCGCTGCGGACTAAAATGGGAAGCAGAGGCGTTGACTCTTGTTCCCCCGTCAAAGACCCCTCCACCCTTGATTCAGGGTCCCAGAGACTGGCCAGTTCAGGCAGGAGGGTCCTCGCCGGAAGAGACGCCTGTGCTGCAACTTCCCCCAGGACGGCGCATGTGTGTGTGTGGGGTCGGGCTGCTCTAAACCTCCCAGGGTGTTTGTGGGCGGGCCTGTCCCTGTTAGCACTGTTGGCTGGCGCGCTCATGAGAAATTCACAAATAGGACTTTCTGGGAGGAGTCAAAACTGAAGAATCAAGTAACTGAAAATTCAGTTCTTATGGGTACTACTGGCTTGGAAGAGATGTACTGTTCCTAAAGACCCCTAGCTGGTGTGCGGTTTCCTGACATACATGTTAATCTGGTTCCCTACTTATGAGATGCCTTAAATAGCATCTAGCAATGCTCAATAAATATTTTTAAATTAATTGTTAATACTCATAATTATTGCCCCTTATAATGATAAAAATGCATTTATTTTCACTCCAAGTTACTTCTGGACTAAATGTCCAGTGTGACCATTTAAAGAATAACAGACGCAGGTGGCACGTGTCCTGGCCGGCATCCTGCTCTGATTATGCAATGGTCACTTGGCTATGTCCACTTCGGGGACACTGCAGTCACAGCTAAGCACTGGCTGCCCAAGCTGGATGCCAGCACCAGCACGGTCCGATGGTGGCACACATACGGGGACAGGATGTGGGCTGGGATGTGCTGGGAGGCACGGGCGGTCCACAGTGGAGGTCGTGTCTTGGTGGGTGGGTATGACACCAGCACCCAGGGCAGGGTTATGTACAGGCTACCTGGCAAGAGGCCAGCAGCACCCAGGTAAAGTGCCCTGGTTTTAACAGGACAGGCAGCCTGTACCAGGGGACAGCTTCATCCTGTCTCATTGGGCCCACTGTCTACTCACTGAGTCTCGGGGTCATTCTCTGTAAAAACACTTGTCATTCAGGAGGAAGAACATCTCTAAGAAATTTCCTTGACTCATTCGGTGGATTTTCAGGGAACGGGGGAAGGACTCCTGACTAAGTTGACGAGAGTGCATGTCACTCTTGCCAGTCAGCCTCTCCTGGTGTGCTGTCCCCTTGTATCTGCTAAGGCACCATCCAGGCTGCTGTAATGAGGTCACCCCTAGACACAGGTCCTGAGAGCATGCGGTTTCTACCCAGAGGAAACCCATCATGCCTGGTGGGCAACACCGGGCTGATCTGCCTCACCTTCCTGTGTAGGGCACACCTTAGCCGGGATGGTGCCAATCAGCAAGTGCCACTTGGGCACAGACATAGGACAGCAAGGAGAGGCCAGAAAATGGCTCCCTCTGGTAACCAACCTGGGAGAGGGGCAGTGGGGTCCCTAAACTGACTTAGTGTCCTTAAGAGGTGGCACTAGGTGAAGACAGGGTTGGGGCGATGCCTCTGTAAGCCTAGGGATGCAGAGAATGCAGAGCTGGGAGGACCCTATAGGGGGAGTGGGCCCCTGTCCACATCCGTTTCTGACTCCTGGCCGTGAAGTTGTGTTGTTTTTAAGCCACCAGTTCGCGGTGATTCCTATGACAGCCCCAGGAAGCTCCTTTCTATCAACCGAAATGGGTCAGACTCCTCATGAATGGCATCTATGGACTTGACGTTGATGTACTATTTTCTTTTTATAATAGACATTCAAAATTTTAACTGTTAAAGGTGTGTCTCTGTGACACCAAGACCTCAAGGATGACCTGCTGGAGATGATTGCCTAGGCTTCCCTATGTGGCTCCACCTGGGGGGTCTGGTCCACCCCGGTGATGGGACTCACCTGGGAGGTGGGATCCATTGGGACATTCAAGGGCAGGCACATGGCTCCATCTCTTGGGCCCACCCCCATTTGTGCCCCCCCCCCAACTAGTCTTGTCTTAACCCTGTAGAGGCCCTCTTTGTGCACTACGCTAGGGGCCCCGTTGTCCCCGTTGCCCCATGCCGCCCTCGTTTCGGCCCCAGGCCGAAAACGCCCTGATGTTTTGGTTGCTTTGCCCTCCTCTTAGACTGGATGAGTGCTGTTCCCATCCTTCTCGGGCCTGGCCCCTGTGTGCAGTGACAAGTCTAAGCAAGTAGTGGCAGTGTCCACCTGTCTCTGCTGGGGAGGAACCAGTTTCCAGGACCCAGCCTGTGCCCACAGCTGTGTGTCCAGTGACCTCAGACGATCCAGAAGGACCCCCCCAAACACGCACACACAGTTATGTGCACACACACACACAGTTATGTGCACACACACACATCCATGTTAATTCCAGAGCCAGAGCAATGTCTGCCTCCAGGAGACTGCTCCTTACATTCTCCTTGATGTGATTTCTCACTGATAAAGTTTGCACCCAGAAATGCTTTGAAATGTTTTTAATAGATTTGATCAGGCAGTTGTGGCAGGGTCTACGATGGGCCCCCTGCCTGGACACTGCCAACAGCACATGGGGGGCCCTTTAAGGCACGTTGATTGTGATTAGGGTTACACAAAGTCTGGCTACGATCATTTGCACAAAATTCACAGTTTCACCACTCATTATAATACACTTCAATTCCAGTGAAATTCTTGCCTTAAAAATCTCCATTCACAATAGATCAGCAGTACATGGTACATGAGTGACAAACTTATTTTGAAGAAGTGAGAAACTGACTCCTAAATCTGTGCTTTATCATCTACCACAAAGTAGGCCAAAGTTTAGTATTAAATAAATAGGAATTATTTCCTAATAAAAAAATTTTACAACAGTTTTCCTAAGGAAATACATTCATAAGACATTGTTTACATTCTGTTTTACAGTGACGAGAACAGCTAGGATTCTCATTTGTGAAATATATCCACGGTACTGGGGTCTATAACACTGTGTCACGGGAGGGGTTGTCTCTCAGTCACTGAAATGTGGGGCTTGGGGTTCTGTGAGGTCTCGTGTCTGGAACTTCGGTTCCATTATGGCTGTGCTTAGACTGTGCAGTTCAACAAACATCTGCCCACCCACCACAGAAACAGGGCCGGTTTGCCCAGATGTTTGCCAAATGGATTCACCACGGGGAAGTTTAGCGTGAGTGGGGTGAGGAGGGCGTCCAGCCATTGCCCCTGAGCTGCTTTACCAGACTCAGCCTCTGGCCCTGCAGCCGGAAATTGGATCTGGGTCCAGTGGTCCACGGGAGTTAGTTGTTAAGGCGGCTGGAGGTGCCAGACTGACGGGGCTGTGGACCCCAGACAACCCCCTGCTCCTGGATCCAGCCTTCTCTGGATGAACCACTCCTGCAGGGGAGTGGACAGAACATCACCTTCCTAAAGTTGCTGTTGGTGGCTGTGGCTCAGCTGTGGGTCAGCAACGGCTGGCCTGAGGTCACTAACAGACAGGTTTTGTTGTGCGGATTGTGGCTGAGTCTTGTGCTCTCAGAGTTGATCAAAATGGTTGCAAAGTGTGGGGAGCAACTACCGAAAACCAACTCTCCTTTGTGATGGCTGAGCGAATTATTCAAACAGTGAGTAGCTCTGCTCCCCTCCGGACGAAGAGCCTCCTGTGCGCTGGTGAACAAACACCACACTGAATGTCCACTTGTTTTTCTGAATAGCAAAGCTACAAACAGCAAATTGCAGACTTTTCCATCAGGGACTCAATGTGCACCATGAAAACACTATAAACTGCTAGTGATCCTCACCCGTGGAGGCTGTGACAACCTGAGCACAGCATAAAGTCTCCTTTCCTGAGCATAGCAGAGCCTGGCTTCTTTAGAAGAGTCTCTAGGAGTGTCCTCAAGTCCACTGTCCCTTTAATCCTTCACTACCTCGACTTCACACAAAACCTTACCTCTGAGGAATGGGAGGGCAGATGAGGGGCAACTCGGCAACTGCTAAGTTAGCAGGTCCCTTGATAACCGCTCCCCACAGGATAGCCAGACAGTGGTCTTGGTGGGGATGGGGGAGGTCTGAGGGCTCATCTCTGATACCCTGGAGGAGGTAACAAGCCATCTGTGCTACGTCCTCAATATAGGGCCAGGGGTCTTACCAGGGTCTGGGCCCTGCTCCAAGACCCCTTAGTTCTCCATAAAAAAGCAGCTCCCAAGGGCAGAACTTCCACCAGCTTTCCTCTGCTATGGTCAGGAGGGCCCAGGAGCACTTAAGGACTGGCTGTATTTCTAAACAAGAGTTGTTCATAAATGAAGGCCCCACTTGGCTTAGCTAAAGCTATGGGAGACACCCATGCAGCCAGTACAAACTCTGACCCAGCCTGGGCTATCTGCCAGTGCCAGGTGGGGCAGCTCAGGCCAGAGAGCAGGTGTTTTGAGTACAGGGCAGCACCTGGTAGAGGATGCTGCGCTCAGACCAGACAGGTGCTGGGCTTTAGAAATCTCAACACAAAAAGGATGAACGAACAGAGATGTTTCTGCAATTGTAGTGAGTCCATGAGGTGGCAGGTGGTTCACAGAACTGATTTGTGGTAATGGTATCACCCAGGTCTTGGATGACCACACCCCAACCCTTTGGCCTGTGAATTGCTCCTGGAGCCAAGGCTTCTGACCTCCTGGGGCCCTGAGAGAGGCCAGCCTGGGCCTGAAGTCAGGTTGGTACCATGTGGGAAAATATTTTTCTTGGGTCTGTTTCCCTGACAGTGCTGATGAGAGCGAGAAGGGACATTAAAAGTGACAAGAACTCAGAGAGCCTGGCCTCTGGAGTCCCAGGGCCCTTCCAGTCCCTGAGTCAGGAGTGACAGTGAGAAGAGTACTAAGTGCCAACTCAGTTCAAAACCAGGACAGGGGTACAGAAGGACCCACGAGGCAGTCTCTTTACAAGGGCACCTGTCCAGATCTCCCAGAAGCTGGAGGCTTGGCCACTGTCCACTTCTTGTTCCACAGGGGCTCCCCTGCGCTCTGCAGGTGGCGCCACGGAATTTCGAGGTTCAGGCCTTGCAGACATTTGGTCCTCCTGCTATTGATCCCACACCCAGGCTCTAGATGAGGTGGGGAGTGGGGCCCAAGGCTGCTCCAGGCCTCGGCGGGTAGACCCCGGAGTCAAGGCCATGGAGGGGACACCTGGGAGGTCGCGTCCATCACAGGGGCGTCTCCTCTTGCTCCAGTGCATGCGGCGGCGCATGGAACGACGGTTGCAGGGACGCCAGCTTCAGCAGCGCCGGGCGGCGGCGAGCGCGAGGCCGCTGGAACGAGCGGCGGCTGTGCACCCGGCGCGCCGCTGCCGACCGCGCGTGCGCGGCCGGCAGCCCCCGGCGCTCCAGTCCCGCCCCCTGCGTAGGCCCTGCCTCCGATGCAGACCCCACCTCCGACAAAGGGCCCGCCCCCAGTTCCAGGTCCTGCAGTGCCGCGGAAGCCGGGTTCTGAGCGGTGGGCTGGGCCGGGGGCGCAATTGCCGGGGCCGGGTTGGGCAGGGGTGGGGCGAGCAGGCGTGGAGGCTTCTCAGCGGCGGGCACTACCTCTCGCGGGGACGTGCGTCCCGTCAGCGGCACGTCAGAACCCGTGTCACCTGCAGGAGAAACCAGAGTGATCACAGGCTCCTGCGGGCAAGGAGAACCCCCAAAGACCTAGCCTAGGGCCCGCCCCCACCACCTGCCATGTTTTGGGACACTTGCAGGCCACACCCTGGCTGTGTCCAGGGTCCCCGGTGACAGAGTCAGGTAAGACCCTGACTCTGAAGACCTTCCACACGTGCCCCCTTCTGTCTCCCACCGTACAGAGCCCAGCACTGAGATCTAGGATGTTCAAGGAGAAGACCATAGGAGGGAGGAAGCCGGGAGGAGACAGAGGCAAAGAAGCACCGCGGGGTCCTGCCCACACAAGCCAGGAAGGGCATCAAGTGGAATTGTGCAAGACGCTTCACTGTGCACCGCCACTTCTAGTCCCAGAAACGTCCAGAGAAAGGCCAGCTTGTGTACCAAGAAACCACTTCATCACCCTCGACCAAGTCCTCCCATGTGGACTGATAACCGCCCCTCTCCAAGTGTCCACAGGAGGGAAAAACAGGTGAAACTCCATGAGCGAGTCTGCCCCAACTGTGCTGGGGGAAGTCTTGTTTTACATTTCTTCTCATGTTCCCACAAACACTCAAGGTAAACGTGCTAAGCCCAAAACCCTGCCCAAGGGGGCTGAATCCCTTCCTTGCAGAAGGCTAAGTGAGGATAGCGCCTTCTGGGACCCAGCAATATCACCACTGCAGCACCTACTGAAAGGTGGCCTAGTCCTTTACCCTCCACCCTCGCCCACCGCCCTCTCCTTGCCTTCTCCCTTCCTGTCCTGAACGAGGAGGGCATGCCCACCAGGGCAGGAAGGGAGAAGGCAAGGAGAGGGCGGTGGGTGAGGGTGGAGGGTAAAGGACTAGGCCACCTTTCAGTAGGCGCTCCTCTCTGGATGAGGGTGAAAGGAAACAGCTGCTTCTCTCCTGGACTCACTTTTGTCATGTAGTCTTTCCCTGGGGACCCAGGGCCTCGAGGGAGACAAATACATGTTCCCTATGCACATAGCACCCCACCCCAATCCATGCCCCGTCATCTCTGAGCTCATAACTGAGATTCATGGGCTCACTGCATGGGTTAAAAACTTAGAGTAGTTAGTGATCAAACTGACAGTCTAAGAGTAAATTCTAACCAGTAAGCTAAAACAGTCAAATCCCCAAACAGCTCTGGATCCTGACATCCCGGCTGAAGAAGCAGAGACTCCGATAGTCTCCTCTGAAAGGTTCAACCAGAACAAGAGGGTTGTGGGAACAGGCTCAGCAAGAGGAAGAGCAGCTGCTGGAGAAAGTCTGCAGAGGTTAAGGTCCAGGGCCAAGAGAGAGGCAGATGTCTGGGGAGAGGAGCTGAGGAGAGAGCAGGTGTTAGGGACTCGGGAGGGGCGAGGAGCCAGTTACATGTGCGTGGAATCAGGCAGAGTGGTGTGGGGCTGCTCCTTGGGGCCTTCGGCCATCAGGAAGGAGTCCACAGACTTGCTGCTGAGGCGGAAGGGAGCCAGGCGGTGGAAGTTGCCCGGAGATTGGGGAATCTGCACACGGGCCCTCTGGGAGGGCACCACTGTCTCCCCGGGAGACTGCCAGGGTGGCACCCTGGACAGGATGTTTGGGTCCTCATCCGGGGAGAACACAGGGTTGTCAATTCCTAGGAGAAAGGGCAGTGCCTGATCAGCTTCCCAAGTATACCCAGAATGGCAAGATGGAGGGTGGTACCCAGGGGTCAGATACCAGTGCGTTCTGTGGCCATCACCTGGAGGTCACCTAGAAGGTCAGGGTCATGTGCCTTTGGGGCTTGAGGCCCTCCACCCCATGCTCTCCTTCCCCACACCATGAGCAGGACAGGTGACAGCTCCCTTCTCTCAGAGTAGAGACCTCCCCGGTCCCACTGGCCCTGTCCAATGACTGCATTCACTTCTAAAGTGGCAGAAGGCCACCCCTCTCCCCTCACCTGAGGGGGAGTCTGTGGCTGTATCCCTTGTGACATTCGCCAGGAACTCAATCCCTCCACTCATGTCTTCAGCATCGTCGTTGGGGGTCTCCTCCGGGTCTGAAAGGTCCAAATCTGATGGCAGAGGAAGGGCGGCACAAGGGAAATGGGCTGGGCACACGGAAGGCCCTGGCCCAGCGCTCCCAGCATGCCCCGAGGGCTGCCCTCACTGCCACTCTGACAGGCAGCAGCCTGCCGCGCAGGGGCCTGGCTGTTGGGCGAAGGCTCTCCCTCCAAGGACGGCCCCTGCACTCCGCCTCGCCCTTTGCCCGGGTCCCCGACTTCCTGCTGACAAGCATTTCTGCTGTGGCCCTGGTTGGTACCTTTTTCCTTAATGGTGAGATTGTGTATGGAGCTCTCCATTGGCAGTTTGCCATTGGGAATGCTGCTGTTTCTCTGAAAAATGGGGAAAAACCACTTACAGGTAAAAATAAGGCAGCCATAGGGTCCCTGACGGCAGATGGTCCTTGGGAGACCCCACTGGTCTGCAGCCCAGACCCCCTCCCTGTGCAGGCCTGTCCCTGAAGGGGGTGCCTTGGTGGTTCCATCATTGACCAACATGCTTCCACAGTGACCTTAACTCCCCACACCTGCCATCGCACTGTTCCCCCAACCTCCCACCCCCAACCCGAGGTCCCCCTTGCCCTGTGGTCCCTCACTCAGCACCCTCACCCGCTTCTGGGCACGCTCTCGCTTATACAGTTTGGCCGCCTTCTTGTTCTGGTTGATGCCCAGCTTGGCTGACTTGAAGGACTCCAGGCGCTTCCTCATGGTCCTGTGGAAGATCTCCTTGTCCTGCTTCTCATCTTCCTCTGGAGTTAGCTCATGTCGACTGTAGAGATGTTTGTACTGTGGAAGGGGAGAGGTGACAAGGACAGTCACTGCTGACAGTGGCCTGCAGAGCTGGAGGCCCCCCAACATCACCCCCCCCCCGCCCCGTGCAGCCCCAGGGCAGGCTCCCTGCGAAGATGGCCAGGCAGACGCACAGGACTCCAGAGCTCTGGGACCACCAGCCGGTAGGCTGAGCCTTGCCCCTCCAGCCTGAGGGGTGTCTTCCCTAAGGCAAGGATTCCCCTCTTCATTCCACGGAGAGGAAAGGGGGGCCTGTGCCCCCATCCAAGGCTCTCTCTCTGGTCAGGATCCCCAGGGGCTCTGGGGAGGCGCCCCCACTGCCTGGCGAGCTCACCTCCTGCCGGGGCTTGTACAGGTACTGCTGCAGCGTGTGGTGAGTGACCGTGTCCTCCGTGTCACGGATGCTCTTCCTCCTCTGCTCCAGGGACTGCATGTCCAAGCACACGGCACTAACGTTTTCCCTCCTACGGGGGACCACGTGGAGTGTCCGAGAGCTCTGTCGCTCTCCCGCCTGCCCCCCTGCCCCGTGTGCCCTCTGGCCTGGGCACCAGCCACTGCTCAGAAGGCTGGTCCCGGAGTCCTCTCCCTGGATGGGGGTTTTGGTCTGACCAATGTCCTCAAAGCTGCCCATCGAAGGCTGACCTTACCTGTGTGCATTTCCCACGGCCACGCTAAAGCCCCAGCTGTGGGCCTGCAAGCCCACTGCCTCTCCCCAGCATCACTGGCCCATAAGGCCAGGAACAGCCCTCTGCTACCTGCAAGCCCCTGCCAAGCAGCTGGCCCAGACAAGGCAGGAGGCTCTGGCCCCAAATCTGCTGCCTGGCTTTCCTGACCACCCCCTGCCCAACCCTGCTGACCGGACAATAGCGGTGAATTTGTGCAGGGGAATACCTGGCACCTACCTGTTTCCATGCCCTTCCGCACACTCTGGGCCACCCCCCATGATGTTCAAGCTGGGGGCCTCCACTTGCCTCTTTTACACCTCTCAGTTGCCCCAAGATGCCCATTGGCTGGTGTCTGTCCCTGGTGTGGCTGTGATCAGGAGGGCCTGGGAAGTGCTGGGCAGGGAATACCGTCCCCCCAACAGCAGCCCCCAGGGCATGTGAGAGGTGCCTTGGTGAGGGGTGGCCTCTCCCAGGGAGAAGCCTGGGTGAACTCGGGCACGTACAGCAGGTAGGAGACGGAGGCCTCCACAGTGGACGGGCGTGGTGTGCTGAAGTTGACGTTGACCACGTTGTCAGTGCTGGGGGAGCGGATGAAGGCCAGGGACCCGCGGCGCTCTCCCTGTGAGGGGGCAGCCTGCATAAGCGAGGACAGGGAGCACCTGCCCGGCCAGGCACTCGGACAGAGCCCAGAGAAGCCTGGAGCGCTGGGGCCACGTCACACAGTTCCTGGATCCAGGACACCTCTCTGCCTGGACAGCCAAGATTTCAGAGGCCACAGCCAAGGCCTTAATTGGGCTGAGAAACGGTGAGTTGCGATGGAAAAAGAAAGTGAAGATGCAACTACGTGTGAAGGACACAGCACCTCACTGGGCGCTGTGTGGGGGGAGGTGTTGGTAAAGCATGATGGGGTTAGGAAGGTGACCCCTGCCTTTACTGGGGGTCCGCACTAGCTGTCCTCATTTGTCCATGGAGGGAGCCCTCGGGAATCGTACCTTCAGATTGAGACCTCACAGAGCAGAGCCTGACAGGAACAAAAGTCACAGCCTGGTTCCTATTGGCGGGGGCTGGGCCATGAGCTGGGGGTACCCCTGAGGGGAGGGGCTTGGAGCTGGGGAGGGTGCCTGAGTGGGACTGACCTGCTGGGAGCAGACAACGAGGTGCACGGGCCACACCCTGGTACTGTCTGAACAGGCCTGACCAGGGGAGGAGCCCATGGGCACAGTCAAGGGTTGGGACACTAGATGTGGGGAGCGCAGGTAGAGGTGAGGCTGGGGACCTTGCCAGGAGCCTGTGGCATCCACATGGCAGCTGGGAGTCTGGAGCCCGTGGTTTGGGGTTTCCGTGGAACAGGGCTGGCTTGGCTGTGGCTCAGTGGATGGTTGAGGGGCCCACTCCTCATCTCCCCATGGCCCCCAGCTCCTCTGCCAGGAGCACTGGGTCCCTCTGAGCAACCTGGGCATCGATGTGTCTGGTGTATGTGGGGTCGAGAGGCCCTGTGGAGGCAGCAGTCATTTTCCCCCCTCACTGCACCTCTGTGTTGAGGCCACAGGGTTTGCTGAGACTCCCAGCTCATTGGGCCCTATGCAGACCTCAGCTGGCACGAGAAAGGACAGAGGGAAGGCATAACATCTGCAGGCTCCGGGGTATCAGAGGGTAGGCCGGGATTGCCTAGTCAGAGCTCCTCAGAGGAGGCCTGGTCAGGGGTTGAAAGTGAGCCTGCTGCTGTGAGTAATGAGTGTCACTGGGGGGCAGCAGTGCCCAGCAGCGCCATGTGGGATGGCCTGGAAGTCACTGATATAGGTCATACACTGGGGACAGGAAAGAAGCAAGCTCAGGACCTGCCTAGACCCAGGCCTGTGCAAGGTACCAGGTGACCTTGGGACTTGAGGCATGCGTGGAGACATACAGATGGGGTGGCCTGGTGATCAATGTGACGGCCATGTGGTGATCACATGTGTGCAACAGCTAGAAAGCACTGGCAGGAGGTGTGTGGCCACTGGGGAAGAGGCAAGCCAGGCTGCATATCCCATGAGGAGTGGAGTTAGACCTGAGACCCGCCGTGGCTTGTGTCCTGACTGTAACTAGCTGGAAGCTGCCACATGGGAGGTCGTGCCAGAAACAGAGAGATCCTGGGTGTCACCATACAGCCCACACAGCAGGCCTGTCCCTTATCCACCCACGTGCTCCCCGAGCCCTGCTCATGGATGCCGCACCCTGGATGCATGGGGGTGGAGAGCTCTCCCAGAGGCCCGGGGTAGGATGCATTTGCTCGAAGAAGGCCGGGGACTCTGAGTGCAAGTGAGTCCTGCTCCCCAGGAGGGATGAGGGAATGCTGAGGAGGCCACTTCGGAACCACAGTCCACCCACAGGTGTGTTCTATGCTCCCCCCGTGAGACTTGAGTAGACATCCTTGCTGTCTCCCCTGTGTGCATGTGTGCACATGTGCACATGTGCATGTATGAGCATGTATGCATGTGTGTTGAGAGCCATGAAGGCCCCATAACCCCCTACCTGGCCCCAGAGGTCAAATCCACCAGCACCATAGTGTCCTACAGAGTCATGGGGAGGGTTCTATGCCTCAGCCTCCGGTGACAGGGAGTTGTGACGTGACCCTTTCCTGGGGTATTGGAGGACTTAGGAGCTTCACGTACACTAGCAGGGGGACCATCAAGAATATCATAGTTCAGTAGACTGAGTGCAGGCTGCAAACCAAAGGGTCGCTGGTTCCATTCCCAGTCTAGGGCACATCCCTGGGTTTCAGGCCAGGTTCCCAGTGGGGAGTGTAAGAGGCAACCACACATTGATGTTTCTCTCCCTCTCTTTCTCCCTCCCTTCCTCTCTCTAAAAATAAAGAAAAGAAAAAAAAAGAACAGCATGGTGCTGCCTGCGACTGCCTCCCCACCCACCCCATGGCCTTAGGTAAGGAGGAGCCCAGGGGCTGCCCACACCCCATGTCTGCGTCCTGAGTCAGGCCCCACCTCCGACAGAACTCGAGCAGTGTCTCGTACCTCAGCCACGTAGCTGATGGCATCCTTCAAGTTGAGCTCATGGAAAACATTAAGAATTCGATCTCGCGACTTTTGGGCCGACCTCCTCATAAGGATTTTGCTGAGGAATTTCCTATCAAAATTGGACCACCTGGGGGACGGAACCAGACAAGGTCAGCACCTGGAGGGCTGTGGGTGAGGCCCTGGAACAACAGGGCAGGGTACCCCTACCCACCACCCAGACTTGCCAAACATGGTCTCCCAGAGCTGGGTGGACACAGAAGGCCCCCTTTCCTCTCACTGATTTTTATGTACTATTTATAACAACCACAAAGGCAAATTTAAAAAGAAAAGCAATAAACTACAATCATGCCTATTTCACAACCCTGTACTTTGTTCCTACCTTCCTATCTGATGACAATTGTTATAAGAATATGCATAAAATTGTGGGTTCTGTTTTCTCATTTAATTTGATATTGCAGACAGTTTTCCAAGTGACTACATAACCCTCCAGAAAGGCGGCTGAGGACAGGGTGGGCTGAGGACAATGTGGGGCACGGCACACCTGCAGGAGGCACAGGTCAGGGGAGGAGACCAGCCCCACCCCCTCAGCTCTCACAATCAGAGAATCATGCTGCCCAGAAATAGTTTTTTAAACCCAGCACAATTAGAACAGTGACCAGTTGTTTGGGTCAGAAGAGGAAGTGGCTGGACCAGACCCGAAGGGGAACTTCCAGAAGAGGCCCAGTGCACTGGGGGAGGGGAAACACCGGGCAGGAGGGCCTCCAAACACCAGGGAGGAGGGGCTTCAGGGGGAGGAGGGGGACCTGGACATTTTGGCTCCTTTCAGTGCAGTGTCTTTTGTAATTAGGGTTTTGTGGGGTCAAAGTGTCGGCATTCTCTTTCCCTGGAAGATCCATAGTCAGTCATTGGATAGAGGAGGCGGCGGGGAAACGAACAACCGAGGCAAAGTACCTCCCAAGGTTCCCTTCTCATCCAGTTCAGGGGCCACACCAGCCACTTACTTGTCTCTGAGATAATTGTGTCCGATTTGCCCTGATATGTCCTCGATGGCCGAGAGGATGTGGTCGAAAGCCTTTCCAGAACAGACAGAAGGGTCAATGTCACTTGACAGGTCCTCCCTATGCCCTTCCCTACATACCCCCTTCCCCCCAGCCCTCTCCCCTCCCCTAGTCCTCTCCCTCCCTTCCCCCACCCCCATACCCGGCCATGCAGCTTCTCATTGAGTTTGGGCTCATGGTGTTCACTCCTCTTCACCTTCAGCCACTGCACCAGGGGCTTGATGGTCAGGCCCTGGGGGATGGAGGCGGGGGCACGCTGACCCTGACAGCCAGGACAGGCCCCACGGCACCTCAGTCCAGCCCACTGGGCCCGGGTGTGCAATTCCAGACCCGACCCACCCACACCCACGGGGGTCGAGCGGGCCACACTTATCCAGGGTCCCGGCAGGTATGTGAGCTTCCCTGCGGAGAGGACCCCCCCACAACAGCCCCGCAGGTCCCCTGGCACCTCTTGAGGGCCCGAAATCAGCTCCTCGATGCGCCTAGAGCAAGGCCAAGTGGGGCGATAAAATACAAACTGGGGCTCTCTCAACCAGTGACAGCTCAGAAGGGTATTTTTAAGCCAAATTGTGCTGCGTCCCCTGTGGGGCCACATGAAAACCTACAAAACGGCTCCTAGTTACTAAAATTATAAAATCTAATTAGGGCCTGGAGCTCAGGAAGGCTCTCTGGAGAGCACGGCGACGGTGTGGCCCGCCCACTGTGGCCGGCGGACTCGGGGCACGGAGGGCTGTCAGGAGGACAGCGAGGCCTGGCTGCTCCGGTGCGGAGAGGCTACCTGGAAGATGACAGTGAAGTAGATGACAATGATGGTGGTGCTGACAAACAGTTTCTTCTCCTTAACCTTGTTCTCATCCAGAAGGACCACTAGGGCAAAAGCCACAGCCCCACGCAGGCCACCATAGCACATGACCACCTGGTCTATGATCTCCAGGTGCACCATGCGGTACCGGTTCAGGATCCAGGTCTGCAGGACAACACCTGTGGGGGCCAGGCCTGTGCTCAGCTGCCACAGAGGGCCCTGCGCCCGCTGTCGACCCTCCTGGCAGCCGCTGCCCTTGAAAGGTGGCACTTAGGAATTCCCTCTCAGGATGGACGGCAGTGACAAGTGACAGCAGCCTCTAGCATAGGGGATGGTGACAACTCCCCGTGATGGCCCTGCTCACCCCCGTCCCTTGTTCCACTTTGGAACCGTGCCTCTCTCTGCAACACTCTGAACACTCCAAGTCTTCAGGGTCGCTGCTGGGCAGCTCTGCCGGTCTCAGGTCTCTGTGGGGCTACGGCTGTGCTGGCCACGGCCTTGCCTCCTGTTGCCGCAGGCAGCTCCAGGACCAAAGGCCAGTGCGTGACCCACCCCACCACGGCATCTGCTCCCTGGAGCCCTCAGCCTCCAGGGACCCGGGGAGGTGTGGGTGTGATCACTGGAAGCCTTTCTTCCCCTTGGGCCCCCATCAAGGTCCCCAAGGCAGCACGTGCCAGGGATGGTGACAGGTTCTGAAGGGCGGCAATGGGGGCTCTGGCTTCACACATGCCATGGTCCATTTTCTCAGTGACTACATTGTCCCTGAGTCATTCTGTCGTGTCCCAAATTAGTCCGTGGGGAACCAGACGGGCTCCCCTGCATTCGGGAACCTGCCACGCTGACCCGAAGCTGTCCTGCCTCAGAATCACTGTGGTGAGGCCACGAGAAGGTCTGGGTCTCCACTGAGGACTACTGACCATCCGCCTGGGGCCCCCCGGGGGCCTGAACCTCCCCTTCACTGAGCTGGGGGTAAATGTCAGCTCCCGGTTCCCACAGACTCCCCACAGCCAGTCCCTATGTCAACCTGCCATTGTTCCCCCACTGTCCTCCTGCCATTTCCCCATCATCCTCCATAGCCTCCCATCCCCCATCACCCCAGCCCCATTATCCCCTGTTGTGCTCTATCCCCATTACCCCCCACCATCTCCCATGCTTCCCCATTTCCCCTCATCACCCATGGTTCCCCCATCCCCACATGGCCCCTGTCATCCCCCACTGCCCATCCCCCATGCCCTCACCAATGGCTCGGTACACAGAGATGAAGACCAGTGTCAGCAGCACGAAGGCTGTGTTCCACCTCCAGATCTGGGGGTCCACCGCCGAGATGCCCAGAAACATGAAGATGATGGTCTCGGCCCCACTTGCCAGCATCTTCATGGTGTAGCGCACGGTGGTGGAGGACTGCTCCGAGATGTTGGCCTTCACATACTTCTGACAGCAGATGCCGCAGAAGGTGATGCTGAGTGGGAGGTTACAGTGTGCTGTGGGGCTCCCACTGGATGCTGTGGGCCACCCCCTGGACACTGTAGGGCCCCCACTGGGTGCTGTGGGGCCATTCCCAAGGCCCAGCACCTCCTGTTCCCTGGTGGCACTTCAGGGCCTCTATGTTCTGGACAAATGTCCACTCACTGGACAGCCCTTCTCTCCCTGAGCTCAGGGTTCCTACTGGGCGTTCAGCAACCTGAGATGGGACCAGGCCAGTATCACCGCTATCTGATTATGAGCCTCTGGGACCTGGATCCTGAGCCACAGAGCAGGCTGCCTGTTTCTGTCCAAGCCAGGCGGGCTGGCTGGAAGCGAGGAGGTTAGGCGCAGGCCTGGGAGGGAGGCAGGGTGTGGGCCAGGGACACAAAGCCCCTCCCCTCCAGCCCAGAGTGGGCCTGCAGCGCAGACAGCGGCAGCAGAACACCAACTCCCTGTCTAAAAAATGAAACAGATCAAATTCTTCGCCCCCACAGTGACGTTCCACCCAGCTTGGGAAGTGGGCCAGGCAGACAGTGGGCTGGAGAAGGGATTGTGACAGGCTGTGCCATCTCCAGGGCTGGGGGAGCAAAGGCGCCACCCCTGCCTCCCCCTCATCTAGGTGGGTCTCGCTCCCTGTTTAAACACCCCTCATGCTCCACAGCCTACCCCACTCAGCATGGCCGCCAGGGTGTGCTCCAGGCTCTGACGCCTGCATGAGCAAGGGGGTACTTACGCCAGGATGGCCGACAGGGACAGCATCTCGGAGGTGAGGTAAGACAGGTAGGAGATGACGAACACAAAGCCAGGCTCGATGATGCGCACGTGTTTGGTGAAGCGGGTCACGAGCGAGAGCAGGAAGGCGAACAGGACCCCCACCAGCGTGCCCCCCAGGCTCACCACGAAGAAGGACACTGCAAAGGGCGAGGACACAACGCTGGGCTTCCTGAATGGCCCTTTGTGGCCTCGGCGTGGCCTGACCCATGTGGCGTGGGCCAGGCCTGTCAGGCTGGCCTTCCTTCCAGGCCATTCCTCATGGCAGTTGCCTGGTAACCCCCCCAACAGAGGCGCCAACAGCTCAGCAAATAAGAGGCCTATTCTCTGGAAGGGAGGCCTGGACTCCTCCGGCCTCACTGTGGGAAGCTGGGGAGGGGGCAGACCTATGGCCCATAGGAGGCCCAGCTCCCTGTCCACATCAGAGAGAGCATTGTGACAAGTGGCCCTCCAGCGTGGGTTCACACCAAGGACCCAGCCCCACGCCCACAGGCACAGCCAGGCTGCCATTACCCCTGCCCAGAGAAACATCTAGGACTCCCAGGGCAGCAGGACCCACATCCCCCAACCTGATATCCCTGTGGGTCTAAGGGGGCAATGACCCTTGGGCTTCCCAGGGTGGTGGGAGCCCAGTGAAATTGTGTTTGTGAAACACGCTGGGGCCAGAAAGGACTGTCAGACCGTGGGTCCCAGGGGCAGACCTTGGGCCAAAGCTGGGCCCAGCCTGGCTCTGCAGTCTGCAGACACACTGCCAAGAAGCGGCCTGCATTCTGGAGAAGGGGGCGTGGCCCTGGCATTCCCCTGATGCACGGACCCCCCAAGCACACACCTATGCCTTTCAAGCAATCCACGCCAGTCACCTTGTCACCACCCAGGTTCACGAAAGATTCAAACACGTTGTACAGGACCTGGGGGACAGAGAGGCAAACCAAACATGGGGTCAGCCCTACACCAGCACTGACCCCCTTCCTGTCTTAGGCCCCAAGCCTTGCAGGACTTGGAGCTGAAGAGAGGAGCTTGTGGCAACCATCTATTTTGTAACCTGAAAACTGCTGGCAGGAAAATTATCACAGGGCAGTAATGGTCAATAGGAAGAAGGCCGAAGGCGAGCCAGAGGGTGGGGTCTGGGAGGCAGAACATTCTGAAAGGAACTAGAACCTTCAGGAGCAAACTTGGCCCTTTCCTACTCTGGACAAAACAGGGGTGGCCACAAAGCTACCCCACTGCGTGCAATTCTCAATTTCATTGTCCAAGACAAACTCAGTTTCAACTTCAGTGACTCTGCTGTTATGCTGCCTCCCCGCACCCCCCCCCCCACCCCGCCGATGTGGGATCACACCCCCTGGCATCTTTGCATGTTGATGTTTAAACCTTATCCCACCAAGACCTTGAGATGAAACACCCAGAAACCTTATCCTCAGCCTTCGTTGTAGAGACAGCTGTGTTTTCTGAGCCCAACACTCCTAAACGGCGCCCGGGGCTCCACCCCGAGGGAGCCGAGGTGCCGCCCTGGGTGGGCTGCAGGCCCCTCCAGAGGAGACTTATCTCTGTGCCCCCAAGTCTGGGTTCCCCAGGACTCGCAAGAGGTGGGTGAATAAAGTTGTATTTGCAAAGGGAGAAGCATAGGTGCTGTGCACCCAGATGGGCCGCATGCACGTGAAGGTCATTGGGAATCAGACCGCTGCTTGCCCAGCTTCTTCTCGAAAACTGGAGTGGGAGGAAAGATGGGGCCTTGTGTAGGAGATAAGTGGAGAACACCCTGGGGCTCCGCAGGAGTTCATGCTCTACAGAGACACAAAGCCTCAGGACAGAGGAGCCCCAGCCTTGAAGGGGCGCGCACTGCATTTCTGATCAAGTCTCCAGTTACTTTCAACTCCCTAGAGACTACTTCATCCACCACATTAGGAAACTGGTGCAATCTCCCCTCAGGTTCTTCGATCTCCTGAACCCTGAAGCGACGTCAGGGACAAGAACTTCTTAGAGAAGCCACATGCACTTTCAGAGCACAGAGGGAACTCCAGGTCCCACGGTGTCTGCAGTCTGTGGGCTGAGGTGGTGGACGGCGGGCCGCGCAGCCTGGCCTAGAGTCGGCTCAGAGACACATTCACTCCCAGGGAGTTCATGGCCCAATTTTGGAAAACTTGGGTTTTGGGGGTTTTGAAAACTTCATGATGGCCACAATGCTGAGATAATTCCTCATGTTTCAAGAATCTTCTATTCACTTCCCATAGTGTTAACTTGGTCTCCAGCCCCTGCCTACCCTGGGGGCCCTGCCAAGTTCCCTGGTGCCACCTCCTTGAGGGAATAACTACGTTCCTGGACACGCTGTAGTGCTAGATGATCCCCCTAATTCCAGTGAGACTGCACTTGTTTACTTAGTGATGCTATTGGGAAAATCAGGAAGGAGGGCACCAACTGTAGACCCAAAGTTAAAGACCCTCTGCTCTGGGATGAGAGTGTGGAATTGTGGGATTTCAACAGCGAAATCGTCACCCACGAAGGAATGAAGTGTGTGGGGTGGGGGGCGCTAAGAACTGTGAAAGAACAAATGAAGAAATGCAATTAAAACAGCCAGTCATTCCAAGTCAAGAGGGAGTGGAGGAAGAGGCCCTCCGTAAAAGGAGCTGGCCTGGGGAAGGCTGTTTAACCTGGAAGCCTTTAGGCTGTTGGGGCCAACAAGGAGACCCGGGCTCTGTGGGTGACTTCGGCAAGGCTCTCCCTGTGCTGAATGCACTGAGGGACAGTGGCAGTGCCTAGGGATTGGGGGAGGGGGTCTGCATGTTCCAGCACAGTAAATATGGTTCCCCCCACCAACAGGTTTGAATGCTCTGTGGCAAGTCCAGGACCCGCCCCTGTTCTCTCACCACGGTGACAGCATCATTCAGCAGTGACTCCCCAAAGACAATGATGAACAGCACCTCGTTGACATGAACTTCCTCAAACACCGCCAGGACGGCCACCGGGTCCACAGCAGCGATCAGGCTGCCAAACAGGAGGAAATCCAACAGCCCGATCTCCAGGTGTCCTGGGAGACAAGCGGGGCGTCAGGGAGAGCCTTAGAAGGCCTCGTGGGTGAGGGCCCCTGCAGCGTCCCCTGACCACCAGGACCTGGGAGAGAAGAGGGGCTATGAGGAGCAGAGGCAGGGGCATATCCTTGACCTTTCCAGGGCTGCTTTGGGCTGCTGGCCTGGCAACTGCTGGACTGGGATCCCCCAGGTTGGGGACTCTGGCTCTCAGAGCTCAGGCTGGCTGGTGTGGAAACCCAAGTCAGACAACTGGCCTTCCTCAGGGGCTTCTGCAGTCCTTCAAGAAAGACAGGGCACCCCAGCCTATCCACAGGAGACTGACCGCCCTTGTTCTCTTCTTCATCTCCCCCTAGGCCTGGATGACCCCTCCTGGACAGCTCACTGGGAAGCCCACTGCAGGCAGATGAGCTTATCAGGTGGTGCCTGGCCAGGAGACCCACAATCAGTCCTCAGCCCTGGGGAGCTTGCAGCCTAGGTCAACTTGAGTACAGAGGCAGGGTCATAGGTGCTGGGAAGGCATCAGGGGACTTGCCTGGGTGAGAGAAGACCTCCCAAAGAAATGATGTGTCAGCCATGACTGGAACAAGGACTGACCTAAGGGGAGGTGAGGGGGTGGGGTAGGCCTCAGAGGACCCTGAGTACCATGACTGCCCTTGGGAAACCCCAAAGACCCCTAATGTGAGTGGCTGCAAGGGAATGAGGGAGAGAGGAGGGAGGTGGATGATATATTTGGGGGTGCTGGGAGGGGAGAAGCAGGGGCTGGGTGGGGTGAGGGAGGAAGCTCTGGAAGGAGCAGGTTCATGTGGAGCCCAGCCCCCTACTTCCTTCTGCTGCACGGTTTCTGCCCAGAGCATTCCTGGGCACCTTTGCGGGGGGAGGTGGTACTGAAGTGCACTTTCACCCTTTGCAATCCTCCCAGTTATCTCAGGTCCCACATCACCAACACGTCATGTGCTGACCCCGTTTCCCAGTGATGAATCTGCAACCTCAGGGAGGTGCATGTGGATATCTATCTGTCCATCTCAGCCCAGGTGTTAGGCCTGCCCTCAGCCGGGCTTGGTTGGAGGAGGACCTTGGCTGGGGGCCTCCTTGCTGCCTTGTTGGTATTGAATCCCCTCCCCATTCTGAGTGGACCGCAGGGGCCCAAGAGCCAGTCAGGCCTTGAGAGCAGGAAGAGACCCATCTACAGGGTAGGGAAGATGGAGGGAAGGCAGGCGAGCCTGAGTGCACAAGGCTGGATGCTAGCTCGAGTTCTGGGACAGGGGCATCTGCAGGAGCCCAGCTCTTCCTCAGGGCCCAGCCATGCCCCCAGGGTACCCTCAGAGAAGGTGGTCTCTGCAGAGGGTTTGCGCACAGAGGAAGTTTCCTGTGAGCTCCCACAGCCCCACTCCTGGCACCAGCGTCACAGGGTTCTGAGGAAGTGACAGGTGCTAAAAGAACCAGCTTCCAGGGAGTTTAAATGCCCCGTTTGGATGGGGAGTCACAGGTTTCGCTTTTCACCTCAGACACTGTCAGTGGGCAAATGTGAGAACACAGTCCTGCCTGGGTTCAAACAACAGGGGCTTCCTCACACACCTTCTGTGTCCAGGCCCATCAATCCTTAAAAGCTTCCCTGAACATCAGCCTCAAGTTGTGGAGGACACTGGCCAACCCAGCAGTGCATTCCCGAGGCCAGCCCTTCCAAGCAGGGTACAAGCTGGGCCTAGAAGCACTGACCCTGCTAGGACAGCTGTAGACTAGACTGTGGGCTCTTGGCCACCAAGCTGCACATTCTAGCCCCTCTCTCTACCTCGGGCAAGAAGACCTGCGGCTTTGTCCACCTGCGGGGGCCTCTCCAAGCGCTGGGAGCTTCTGTAGGTCCTGCTCCTGAGCTGGCTCACATGGACAGTGACCCAGGATGCCCAGGCTGACCCTTCCTCAGAGGGGTGCATTGGGCCTTGAGCCACTGGTCTGGACAGATGGATCCCTGCCCCCCTAGTCCCACTGGCTCCCAACTCTGTTTGCCCGGGAACAGAAGAGACATGTTGGCCCTTGGGCACTGCTCTGCTATATGACCTGGCCTGACGCTCAGCCCAACCAGCTGCGTTCAGGGGTGCCAGTCACACATGTCCCTGCTCTAAACCCTGAGACTTCCCCCTGGGCCCAGCAGCCAGAGATGGCCATGTCGTCTTACGTATGTCCTGACTACCTAAAGGCATTGCCAATAAATGTAAACTAATCACATCGTGTGGTCCTGCAGCTTCTAGGTGAGTGTAACACCATGTCACCTTTGATAGGTCTCTCTGGGCTGGGCCTGGTGGGTGTCTCCAACAGTGGGGGGCTCAAGGGAAGATGTGTGCTCCCTGTGGGGTAAGGACAAAGTCCCAAAGTGATACATGTGCTGGGTGAGGTGTCTGTTCTCAACAGGGGACCTTTGGTCCCTCTTTCTCAATGCATCACTTCTATCACTAGGAATTAAAGGTCTTGAGCCATGTGGGAGGCAGGTACAAGGCTCTTCCTTCAATCGGATGGGAAATCGCTAATCTGGGCTCATCCCCGTGAGAGTGGTTCCGGTGGAGGAAGTATATGAGGTGGGGCCAAGCACTGAAGCAGGTGTGTGGGTGCCAACATGCACTGTCTCACCACTCTGATTACCCCAGTGCCGACAGCAAACCTGTGGACTGGTGATGCAGCAGGGGCAGCCGTGGCAACCCAGCCGGGCCAGCACCGAGGGCTGCACTGTGCAGGCACATTGGTGCGGGGCCTCAGGTGAACCCCTGGCCTTGCCTGCTCCAGTTTCCCAGGTAGATAATGACCAACCCGCAGGTGGGTGAGGTGAACCTTGCATATCCGCCAGGGCTGAGTTAAGTAACCAAACTGCAGAAAACATGGCAAGGGAGTAGCTTTGTGTGCATGTGAAAAGGTGTGGCCTTTTCTCCGTGGCTTATGTAGAAAAGACACCCAAACGTTCTGATTAGGTGCATGTTTACTTGGGCTGTGTGGCTTGGATGCAGGCCTCTGCCAGAGGGGCCTCCTCCTCTTTGTCCCTGGGGGCTTTGTGACAGGGGAGTGGGGCTGGACCCCATCTCTCTGCCAAGGGGGAGGGACAGCAGCTGGGCTGTTCCCACCTGCCCAGCCCGCTGGCCTCCCTGGTCCAACTGGACTTCATTCCCAGGCAGAACACATGCCTTGGCCTGGGGATGCTAAAACAGCTACTTACGAACTGAACCTTATTTTAAACAAACCAAGTGGGGTTAGTGGGCCCACCAGTGACCTTTATCACTGACCAGAAACACCACTTTTAAGGTCTGTGTTCTGCACCCCGAGCTTTCTTAAATAGGGCTGCCCAGAGGCCGCCCAGCAGAGCTCACCCTGTAGTGTCCACCCTGCAAAGCCCACCCCGATGGATGGGGGTGCCTGCTCACCCATCAGGCCACTCAGGAAGACACCATAGAGAGAAAGGCCAGTGGTGGCCGCGTTCCACACGGTGCCGATGACAGCGTACAGCAGGATGGTGCCCAGGTTGCCGAAGAAGAGCCGGTTGGGCATGAAGTAGCCGGCGTCCAGCACAATGGGTGGCAGCAGGTAGAAGAAAAAGACAGTCGGCGTGAGTGTGAAGGATGCGATGTGGTCGGCCGCCCAGACAATGCCACCTAGCACGAGGCCCAGCACGATGAGCAGTGCACTCTCAGGGACCACACTGGTGACCTTGTGGGACAGGTGGAAGCCTGCGGGGGAGAAGAGTGTCAGGAGGCCAGTACCGCTTGGGGGAAGAGAGTAGGGTCGGGAGAGTGGGACCCAACAGGGAAGGGGAAGATGAGTGAGGGGCTGGGACCCCTGGGGGAAGGACAAGAGGGAGGGGTTGGGGGGCAGGGACCCAACGGGAAAGGCCATCCTGACATCACAGGACAGACACAGGCTCAAGAAGCAAGGCCCTGCATCCCGTCTTTGGAGACTTCCCTCTGCCCCACTCAGGTGGCAGCCCCTGTCAGCTGTCCCCTCAGGGCCTGGACAGGGCACACCCTCTTCAGGTCTATTTCCTGCCCAGGGAACGAACAGCCTCTCCCAGGAACAGAGCCTTCTAACGTCAGCATCTCCGGGGCTCCCTAAAGGAACTAGCTCCACTGTCCACATTTCAGCTTTTAGGGGACCATGGCCCCCAGAGGTCTTCCCTCCCATGTCGAGCCGGCCCTCGGCCCCCTCGACACCCCGAGCCGTCAACTCTGCCAGGATCTCAGGGGACACAGGCCTATGGAGCCCATTTCTCCTTTGTTATGTTGTAAGACTCAGAAAAAAAGTGAGTGTCTATGTTTAGCCTGCTTTCAAAATAGTTGGAATGCTGACAGAAGCAGTGGGCTCCTTCTGCTTAAGCAATATTTGCCGTAATTATCTTTTTCATTCATTGAAGTTCTCTGCTTAGCGAGAGGCCTTCTTTGAATTTCTGAGCTGAGCTGTCTTCGAGCTGCCAGGACCCCCAGTCCCAGTGCAGGGGACAGGGATGCAGAGCACAGGGCGCCATCCCACCCGGGCCCTGCCCTGTGCAGGTCCTGCCCCATCTCAGGAGGAATTCTTGGGCGAGGCCGGAGGAGGCAGCTGGCTCAGGCAGCTGGCTCAGGCAGCTGGCTCGGAGGCTGGGTCCTGCCCGCTCTGATCCAGCCCCACCTATCAGATTGCCTCACCCTCCCTGGCCTGTTTCATCACTTGTAATTACGGGTCATAGTGGGGGCTCCCTGAGGCAGGTCTCCTGGCCTCACTGTTGTTTATTCCTCATGGACAGCCCTCTCCAATCTGGCCAAGAAGCCATATGACAGACCCAGTACAGGCCTTCCAGGCACCATGGCCTCTGGCCTGTGACCTATGACCTATAAGCCCCTCCCCACGCCCTGCATGCTGGGTAAGAATCAGAATGGGTTAGTGTTTCTGGGACCTGTGGACCCATCCCAGTCCCATGCCCACAGGCCTGCGGGCCCTCCAGAGTTCCAGTCCAGCTGCACATCTCACATCCTGATCAGACCCCACTTTCCCCTCCGATGTGAGATGCATACACATCGGGTGGAGGCAGCACCTCCTCGCCCCACCCCAGGGCAGGCCTCCCAGGAAGCCGGCAGAGGGCGTTCCCACTCGCATGGAGAAACTCGAAGGCCCAGGAGACTGGCGCCTGGGTGTTGCCACATGCTTGAGGACAGATGACAAGTGGCACCAAAGGGTGACCACCTGGAATGAAGGATGTTGTTTCTGAACACGGAGGGCCCGTGTCCTTGAGTTCCTCAGGCCCTGCCTGGCTTCTCAGCAGGAAAACATTCCGGCCTCACAGGAGTTCACAGGCTCACAACCCCTAGATGGTGTTCTCCCCAAGCTTGGGAGGGGCCATGATGTGGGTGAGAAAGGGCAGGGGTCCAGCACAGCTTACCCTGTGCCCCAGGATCTCCCCACTACCATTGATTCTCCCACATGACAGCGTCCAAGAGCTCCCATCCTCGGCAGCAATGGGCCTCCCAGAGCCCCACAGAGACCTAGCCTGCGGCAAGAGCACTCAGAGACTGTCTCTTTCTGACACAGCATGCTCCAGCTGCCCCAGGCTCTGGGATGTAGGGGGTTGCCTTCTGCTTTGGGAAGAGACTTGGGAAGCCTTGTTCTTCCTTTGGCCGTGGCCCTGACATCCAAGTGCACAGGGCAGCACAAGAACCTCCTGCGAGTTCCAGGGCCCCACTCCAGTCACCAGACTCAAAAGGTCCTGGGAAGTTGCAGCAGTATGCATTCTAACTGGTCTGAAGGCCCCTCCCTGCTGGACTCTGGAAAGGACTGGGGAGCGTGTCCCTCCATCTGAACCCTCCCTAATTGTTTAATGATGTACAGAGAGAACCAAGCTGATAGTATTCTCTTCTTTCCTAATGGCTTTGGTGTCCAGGAGCTGCGTTTAGAAGGCCAGTGGTCCCTGGCCTTGCTTCTCTGTTGTTGGCAGGGCCATTGGTGATGGAATGCCTTTCTCTGGGGTTGGGGGGTGCCATCCTTTCTTGCCTCCATGAGTTCTTAGGAGTTCCGAGCCAGCTGTTTTGGGGGCCACCCAGCTGGAGGCTCTAGTTCCATTCACCATTCATCCATACAAGTCACTGTTTTCTACAAAATGCATGTTTTCTGTCCTTCTTCATGTCTTGGCAAGGCTCCAGCAGAGACTGTATTTGTGGCAATATTCTCCTCACTTGTTCCTCTTGCCTTTTACTGGGTAAAGTAGCATTGGTTGTAGGTCCTTGCTTTTCATCACCTTGAATATTTTATGCCCAATCCCTTCTGGCCTGAAATGTTTCTGCTGAAAAATCAGATGACAGTCTAATAGGAGCTCCCTTAGAGGTAACTAACTGCTTTTCTCTCATGGCCTTTAAGATTCTCTCTCTGTCTTTAATCTTTGCCATTTTAATTATGATGTGTCTTGGTGTGGGCCTCTTTGTGTCCATCTTGTTTGGGACTCTCTGTGCTTCCTGGACTTTTGTGTCTTTTTCCTTCACCAGGTTAGGGAAATTTTTAGTCATTATTTCTTCAAATAGGTTCTCAATCCCTTGCTTACTCTCTTCTCCTGGTACCCATGCTTCATGCTATCCCAAAGATTTCTTAAACTCTCCTCATTTTTTAAAAGTCTTTTTTCTTTTTACTGTTATGTTTGGGTATTTTTTTCTATCTTGACTTCCAAATCACTGATTTGATCCTCTGCTTCATCTAACCTACTGTTTATTCTTTCCAGGGTATTATTTATTTCAGACACTGCACTCTTTATTTCTGACTGGTACTTTTTAATGGTTTCTATATATTTTTTCATGCTGTTGAGCACCCTTATAACCATTACTCTAATAAACTGTATATCTGATAAATTGTTTGCCCCCATTCCATCCAGTTCTGGACAATTTTTTTTGTTCTTTCATTTGGGGCCTATTTCTTTGTCCTCCCACTTTGTCTGGGTTTGTTTCTATGTATGAGGTAGATCCACAAAGACTCAGTCTTTTTTTTTAAGATTTTATTTATTTATCTTTAGAGGGGAAGGGAAGGAGAGAGGAAGAGAAATGTCAATGTATGGTTGCCTCTCGTGCGTCCCCTGCTGGAAACTGGTCTGCAACCCAGGCATGTGCCCTGACTGGGAATCGAACTGTGGTTGTTTGGTTTGTAGGCCCACGCTCAAACCACTGAACTACACCAGTCAGGGCAAGACTCAGTGTCAATGTATTGATGTGGTTTCTTCTGCAAGTCCTTGGTTATGAGGCTTCTCTCCAGCCTCAGTTGTTCAGTTGGTTACTCAGGATGATTTTTCTGTAATTTAGCTGTAATTCCAGTTTGGTTCTGGGAGGAGGTTGGCATAGCTTCCACCTAATCTTCCACCACCTTAGATGCCCTCCCTCTTGCTTTTTAAGGGCCACAGGATAGGCACCTGTCCAGCAAGGCTCCAAAGCAGCCAGGAGGTGCCCATGGGTCTGCAGGCTTCTTGGAAGACTGAATCCAGGGACTGAAATACAGCACTGCAGGTCACAGGGCCTAGGGCCAGACCTAGAGGGCACCAGGTGACTTTTGAACTCTAGCAGCCCCTTGCTGAAGCAGCAGCGAGGGATCCCCAGAGCTGGTCAGGACTCCAGGTTTAGTCACAACTCTCCCAAAATTAGAGATTCACCACGGATCACGAGCATTTTGAATTTCCCCTTGACAAATGCAGGGCCAGAAGGGGGGAAGCTGCCATGGGACCAGGCTTATCCTGAAACACAACAGCAACAGCAAACTTTGCACCTTACCAACTGGAAGTCCTGCTGACACCATCAGCTAACCCTTTGCTGAATTCCTGTATGGCAGCTGGTTACTACAAAACCTTATTAATTGGGGAAATGAGCGGATGAGAGGCCAACTTCAGACCAGATGTTACTTGCTCAGAAGTAAGCCCTGAAAAGCCACAAAGTGATTTGCACTTTTTTCTCAGTGAGAAACATGTGTCCACACACAGGCACTTGTTTCTGAACTTCTGTTGTGAGTGACAGGCACACTCGGTGAGGGCAGAATCCTGGGAGTGGGCGCATTTTAAAGTCGAGGGCTCACCCATGTCCTCCTGTGTGGAAGTGCTTGTCACATCTGCCCAGGAGGGGCAGTGGGCGGTCCTGTCCTCACCCTCTGGCAGATTCAGTCTAACTGCCCTTCACATTTGTGAGACATTCTTTCCTTTTCTGCACCCTGTCTCTTCACGGCATTTGTAGCTTCCCAGGTTCTCAAGCTTCTTCTTACCAACACATTGCTCTTCTCACACTGGTCCAGGGATCTTCTCACTGTCAAAGGTGGGGCCATTTATTTTTTTACTTTGTTCGTGTTGTTTTGTTTTGTTTTGTGCAGACATCTTCTCTTTGGGTCAATCTATTCATCTTTTATTTTATGGCTCCTGAATGTTGTGTTATGCTTCAAATAGCCATTCTTATTCCTCTGATTTCTATTAAACTTTTAACATTCAATTTAGCTTTACTTGAATTTAACAAAGAAAACAATCTAAAATGGTCATGAAACTGAAGGATCTGCAGAACCCCAGAGAGAGCCTTCCCTTGAGTCTGAGTGTCTGTGGACAACTCCCTAGCCCTGTTGCTGGGGCTCCCACACCCCCGGCCAGGGCTGTGCCAATGTGTTCTCTCCCGGGGCATGGACGCACAGCTCGCCGCTGCCCTTCAACCACGCTTCTCTGGCCTGTGTCCTAGAATGCCTGGGTTTTACCTTCTCATGTCTGCCGACGTTTGCCTGATTCCTGTGTTGTGAGGTCAAGTCCTGGGGTCGCAGAGCTGCCCAGAACCTCCCAAAGATGCTGCCCATCATCGTTGGGCTCTGAGCAATGTGAGGAGGAAAGGCAGACCAGCGGCTCTTATTTACTTACTTCGCCTGTGCAAGTCACCCGTTGGTTTGCTTTTTTCTGTTTGGTTGCAGGAAGAAATTTTTTAATCCTTGAGAACATCCTCGTAGCAAGGACACCTCTCAATGCTGATTTTAATTCTTTCCTCTAATGCTGGGGATGTCTTTTCTGCTGCCACCCTGTCCTCTCTTCAATTCGGTGGTCGGCCTCTGGTTACTGGTTTATCTTTCAGACTTGGGGACAGACAAGGGGAGGGCATAGTCTGAGATTGCCTGGGTTCTCCATTTTCACCCAGAGCTCTGGGGCTCTGGTTCATGGGATTTCTTCTTGAGTGTGTCTTGCCAGCCTGGGACAGGCCAGCCCCTCTTCCCTCATCTCCCGTGACCACCTCAGATGGCAGGCTGCATTGTAATGAGCTAATTATACTGAAAACTCAACTGGTTTAAAGTGGCAATTTGCTCGTGGTTTAGCAATTAAGCACACAATGGGCATTTTAGGAGTCAGGCAATTCTGGCTCGAAGTACCCTGCGGCGTCGCTCCTGCTGCTGAGGGTGAGGGTCTCCAGCTAGAACTGGGCATGACTACCGTGGCTTCGTCCTTGGACACAAGAAGGACTCGGCCCTTGATCTGGACCCCAGTCCCTGCAGGCCACACACTTCCTGCCACGGCCTGCGCATTATCAGGATGGGGTAATAATATTCACATCACAGGGTTATTGTGAAATTTACTGAGGTAACGGGGTAGAGGTGACCGCAAGCACTGCACGCATGAGGCTCTCTTTTCTACCTGTGCCCTGGTCCACAGCCCACAGCCCTGTGCGAGCGAAGGTGGGGAGGACACCCACCCAGTACTTGTGTAGCTGCCTCCGATCTAACAGCTGGGGCACTGCCACCGCCTAGGGCCACTTGGTCTTCTGAGGATGCACCCAAGGAGGGTGCCAGGGTGGTGGGAGCAGGACACAGAGTGGTCAGATGAGGGGCTCCAGTCCCTCACCCTGCTCCTCACCACCATCCTCATCATCAGAAGACCCAGCCCCTCAGCCCATGCTGTAGGGACCACTCGCTCACTCAGGGAGGCCTGGCCGCCCAGACATCAATGGTAGTGGGGAGATCCTGAGTTCCCTCCAGCCTACGTTCTCTTTGCTTCCAAAGAGACAAGGGACCATCAGGCGTGTGTGAACAGTGAGCTGGTCACCTCCTCTGGACCCATAGCTCTGGGACCCACAGTTGGCCTGTCCAAGGCCTGAGCGACAGAGAAAGGTCCAGTGCCCTAGGACCACATGCTATGAGGGTGGCCTTGATTGGGAAGCAAGCACGTGGTGTAACCTCGTGCATCAAAAGTCTGCATTTGCTGGGGAGAAGCCAGGCCCCTGCGGCTGGAGGGCAGAGGATCTGTGCTCTGTGCGCCTCACGGTGTGTTAAAAGGCAGCGCGCCCTCCAGCTGTGTGTCAGCCCTGCTTGCGGAACTGACAGCTGCCGCCACAGCCAGAACCAAGACAAAGCTTTGCAGGGAGACACTGGCTTCCCGCACACTCCAACACTTCCTTGGTAGCAACCCACCGGAACAAACTCCGACAGAGCAAACACTGACGCACAGTCCCAGGGCTGACAGCACGGAGCAATCATGACAGCACAGAGCAAATCAAAGTGTGTCACAGATGCGAGGTCACCCAAAAGCAGAGTGAGGCCCACCAGATCCGGAGCCCCCCTGCTGTTCACTGTTCTTCCAATGATGTTCATCGGCGAAGTGACTTCCAAGGCCACAGGTAACTAACTGCCCAGGCCAGAGAGTTACAGCTAATTAACTGCAAGCGGCATGGCCACAAGGTAGTAACAAGAGGGGACACAAGCTTTTAGCTCTAATTACAACCTCTGACCAGTGTTAAAGGTCAGAAGGAGATGACCAGCCAGCCATTTCTGGAGCAGACCCTCGACAAAGCGGGCACTGAGGGCTCAGGAAGGTCACTGCTGGTGTGTGTCACTCCCCCAGATACACAGCAGGGCTCTCGACCTGGGGTCAGGCCCTGCGTTGGGGCTACCTCCAAGGACCTCTCCACAAGATTCAGCTGAGTCCACGCAAATGCAACAGCACAGCAAATCCTTTGGTTTTACTTTAACATGTGCGAGCCTAGTAAATTAACCCTGCAGACAAAATAGCTGGGGCCACCAGGAAGGCCATTCCAGAGGAGGGACTTGGGACCCATGTCGCTTTCTAAGAGGAGCAGGGCAGGGCCAGACCTGAAGTGTCACACACTCAGGTATACAGACACACACGTGCACATGCTGATGCACACAGAAACACAGACATGGACATGAGCAGATGCACACACAGAGACAGACACACATAGACACACACGCACACGAGTGCCCAGCACTAACTCTCCGGTGTCCTCTGCAGACAAGGTACGCGGTCCCCCCAGCACTCCTTCAGGACAGGGGCTGGTTCCCTGTACCCGCTGCTACCAGCCCACTCCTCTCTGACCTCCAGGTCCCAGCTATGCTCACTCGGCACCTGGGCAGGAATTAAGGTGAATGTGTCAGCTGAGTCCGGGGCAGGAGGAAATGGCATTTATAGAGCCCTCAAATATTATCTAACTGACCCCACACCTCCTGCCTGAGAAGATGTTCCAGATGGGTGCTCTGTGGTCACCGTCAGGCAAAGCAGACCGGAGCGCTGTGCAGGGAGCCCCAGGCCCCCGGCAGGGGCACACTGGCGGGTAGGGAGATGGCTGCTTCCTGCACCGCGTGCATAGGGCTTGGGGGACCAGCCCTTCTGCTCACAAACCACAAAATGTTTTAAATGTCACGTGGTTACAAAACTCAAGCCAACGTTGTCAACTTTTAAATTGAAAAATGAAAATTATTAGCAGCTTCCTACGGGAACAACAGTTCCTTTCATTCTGAGCCACAGTGAGCAACAGATATAAGAATGGAAGGAAGGCTGGGCCTTCCAAAGGCTGGGGCAGCTCTGGCCTTTGCTCTACGTTGTGGCCCCCATGTCTGACAGACAGGGAAGCCCGTCACCCTTTGGTCACCAACACTGATGAGCTCAGAAAGTCCTATGTTCAAGACGGTGTGTGAGTGCTGAAACACTGAGGTCCCTCCTGTGACTGTCCTCTTTGGAGAATACATTTGAACACAGGCGTTACTGCTTTGAATTATTTCATTGTCATTATCATTTGTGTTTGTCTGTCATACCATCTCCCATAAATGTTTTTGTAGAAGGTGTTGCTCAAATAGGGTTGGGTGCAGCTTTCACGAGAGTCCCCACTGTTTCCCTGTGACCCATGTCACTGACAAATGTGTTATCTGGGGTCAGATTAAAAAGCCAGTGAGAAAAGCTCAGTGGACTGCTTCCCTGGTGCCTGTAGGGAGCTAGAGGCTGGCAGCTGGTTGGGTGCTCACACTGTGGCTCCTGAGGCCTGGGGCTCAGGGCAGCCTCTCGAGAAAAGCAGTTAAGACAGAAGAACAAGGTTTTAGATTCATCTTCAAGCCCTAGAGAGAGACTCTGAGGAATACTTCCCTTTAAAGTACCCCTCATCCTGTATTCAGAGGCACCCACCCCAAGGCTGTCCCCTTGTAGGGCAGGTAGTCACAACCCAGCAGTTGTTATTGCTATATCATGTGGTCCAGCACATTCATAGTAATGAATAGTAAGTGCTGTCAGGTGAAGCCTGTGAGCAAATCGTGTGTGGCCTTGGTGTGACCCATGGGAGCCGGGGCACCAGCTCTGCCTGCAGCAGCGGAGCCTCCACACGCAGCAACACCCTTCTCCCCAAGTGCCTTCGCCTCCTCAGTCCCTCCTCCACGTCAGCCTGCTCCCAAAGTGCTCCACGTACAAAGGCTCATACATTTTAACGTACAGAGTTGAGAGAGGACCTCAACAATTACAGGTATCTCCTGCTTTTCGAAAGTCCACATTATGCCACTTGGCTTTTATGAAAGACCTACATTGGTACCTGTGTTTGCTAACTGGAAGAAATTCAAAGAGGATTTTTGTTTTTATGAACAGAGGCAAAAAGCATGAAAAGCATTCGGCATTTGTTGTGCGGTGGCCATTACAGAGGCAGCCACACCCCACGCAGGGGGAGCGGCAACGCCCTCACTGCTCAGTAGTGTTATTGTAGTGTTATTCACGTTACCTGGTATGATTTGGTGGGTTATGTTTTCAGTCTGGGAACATTCAAAGCTGATTGTTTCTCCCCTTTCTGTCATTTTGGCTTAAGAAAGCTTTCATAGGAACATTCTATTTTTGAATTATGGGGGAAACCTGAATATTTTTATGGCTAGAAATTGATGCAGTAGCTCCTGTTGTATCAACTCTCCCTCTCTCCCTCAAGTAACAAGCATGAACTCTGTCTCTCTCTCACACATATCTATATATAATTACATATATATATATATATATATATATATATATATATATATATATACACACACACAAAAACACTGAAGAGAGACCAAAAGAAAAAGAAAGCAGTAACTGGAGGGGGCTCTAAACTTTGAGGAGGGAACAAGCACTAGTAATTTCCCTTTTGGGTTTTTTTTAAAAGCTTTTTCCAGAGAGCAAATCACAGCTATGGCCATGCAGAACAGCTAAAAATTAGAAAGAAAACTGTAGTCCTCCTAGACTGAAAAATCAAAGGACAAAAATCAGTATAAGCACAGCCGCTGAGAAGCGAAGGGGGCAAATCTCAGAAAGGGAAGAGCCAGAAAGGCCAAGGCTCAGAGAGTGTGTGTGATTTCTTTCCAGGTCTGGCTGCTCTATCTTTGCGTTACACACGAGAGAGGTAAGTGAGCCCAAGCACCAACAGAAGCCAGAAGAAATGGGCAGGAATTTCAGCTGCTGTCACCACAGGGGAGGCATTTTTGGAGTTTTAGTCCAGTCCTGGTAAAAAAAACAATAATGCAGCGACAACAATGGAGCAACAACTACCCCCCAAAGCAATGTTCTTCAGAAGAACCTGATAGAATACATGGTGTCTGCAAGGTGTCGGTAACAATGTCCTGAATACAATCCAAACTCACTAGACCAGCGATTTTCAACCTTTTCTGTCTCATGGCACATATAAACTATTAAAATTTTGTGGCACACCAAAAAAATTATGTTTTTTGCCAATCTGACAAAAAACTAGGTATATATAATTTTGATTCATTCACACCAGAGGGCTCTTGTTGTGTTGGCCGTTGTCATTTCTTAATTTGACAATCTGAGGGAAAAGAGGTCAGTGCCCCTGACTAAGTAGTTAGGTGGTGCACGTTTTGAAAATTCTTGCGGCACACCAGCATGCCATGGCACACTGGTTGGAAACCACTGCGCCAAACATATGAAGAACGAGTATAGTGGAACCCATAAACCAATGGAGACCTCAAGGTGACATAGATGTTAGAATTAGCAGACAAGGATTTAAAAACACCTATTAAAATTATACTTAAGGACATTAAGGAAAATATAATAAATCTACGAATAGTAAGTCTTAGCAGTGGAATAGAACAGGGATTGCCAAATTTTTTCTATAAGGACTTAATAATGGTATTCAAGATGGTGGTAGCATAACAGGACACTGAATTCACCACCTCATATAAGCACACTGAAATATGCATGTATATGGAGAGGAATTCCTTCTGAGAGACAACTGAGGGATGAATGGACAGCTTCTGAACAACAACCAAGAGAAAAAGGCCAAATAGAGGAGACTTGAAAACTGTGGGAGCTTTCTGGGAGCTGTGGGAGCTTTCTGGGAGCATTTCCAGGCTTGGAGGTGCCAGTGAGCACCATGTTTGTGCCCTCCACTTGGGTAGGGTGGGTGGGAGCTCTCCTTGGGTCTTTGGCCTGCCTAGAGAGCACTACAACATACCGCCAACCACACTGCTCATAGCCCGTTTCTGCTCGGATTAAAGGGAGCAAGCAAGATCAACAAGTGCCACCACATGCACCTAACCTCCCTGACCAGGGCTGATCCAGCCCAACAGGCCAGTGGCCTAGGCTCTCAGGCACCTGTCAGGCCCCATCAGCCCGCCCAAAGCACCCAGCACACACAGGCTACGCAGAGGTCGCTTTTATACAAGGCCACTTTTTTAAGACTTGGAGAGTGCTATTTTGTCTAATTCATATAATCAAATGTAGAAAGCCAAACAAAACGAAAAGACAGAAAAATATCTTTAAATAAAGGAGCAAGAAAAATTCCCAGGGGAAAAAAATCCTAAACAGAGATAAGTCATTTGCCTGATAAAGAATTTAAAAGGTCATAAGCATTCTCACCAAAATTGAGAGTGGAATACAGGAGCTTAGGGAACACTTCAACAAAGAGTTAGGAAGTATGATAAAGGACCAAGCAGAGCTAAAGAATACAATAACAGAAATGAAAAATACTCTAACAGAAGAACAGATCAGCAACCTGGAAAACAGACTAGTAGAAATCAACCAATCAGAAGAGCAAGGAGACAAGAGGATTTAAAAAAATGAGGATAATTTAAGGGACCTCTGGGATGGCGTCAAGTGCACAAACATTCACATTACAAGTATCCCGGAAGGAGAAGGGGGAAAAGGGAACAGAAACTTTATTTGAAGAAATAAATGGCTGAAAACTTTCTTAACCTGAAGAAAGAAACACAGTGAGTTTCAAACCAGATGAACCCAAAGAGACCCACACTATGACATAACGTAATTGAAATAGCAAAAGTTAAAGAGATGGTTTTGAAGGCAGCAAGAGAAAAACAATTAGTTATACACAAAGGAAACTACAAAAGGCCTCCAGCTGATTTTTCAGAAGCAACAGTTACAGGCCAGAAGAGAGTGGCACAAAAGGAACCTACAACCTAGAATAATTTACTCAGTAAGGTTATCATTCAGAATTGAAGGAGAGATAAAGAGTTTCCTGGACAAACAGAAACCAAAGGAGTTCCTTAACATTAAACCAGCTTTACAAGAAATGATAAAGAGAATTCTTTAATTGGAAATGGAAAGGCCATGTTCAGAAATAAGAAAATATGAGAAAGAAAAATTCTCACAGTTAAATCAAATATCTAATAAACACAGTGAGTAAGACTTTAAAAACCCACTATGAAGGTCAAAAGACAAAAGTACCAAAATCAACGCAAACTACAATACGTACGTAGTTAGGAAATTCACTAAACAAAAAAAGTTCTAAAATATGATGCCAAAAGCATAAAGCCTAGATGGGGGAGTAAAATATAGTGCTTCTGCTACCAAATGTGCCCGGCACCCTTGCCAGGATATATTGAAACTTAAGTGCCGATCAGCTTAAAATAGACTGCTATATACACAGGATGGTAAATATAAACCTCATGGTAACCACAAAAATAACCTATGAGAGATGCAAAGAATAAGGGGAAAGAAACTCAAACAAAACACTAAAGAAAACCAGCAAAACTTGAGGGAAGAGATGAAGAAAAGAAGAATAGATCACATAAGAACTATTCAATACAAAAATAATCCAAAACAATTTTAAAATGGCAATAAATACATGCTTAATAAATACTTTAAATGTAGATGGATTAAATGCTCCCAAAAAAGACATAAACTGGCTATATAGATTAAAAAAATATGACCCATCTCTACGCTGCCTACAAGACACTCACTTCAAATTGAAAAACAGATACAGACTGAAAGTGAAGGGATGGAAAAAGATATCCCATGCAAAAAGAAGGGATAATAAAGCTGGGTTAGCAGTACTCATATCAGATAAAAATAGTCTTTTAAACGAACAATGTAAAAAAGATACAAAGAAGGATATTCTCTAATTATAAAGGGGTCAGTCCAAGTAGAGGATATAATAATCATAAATATCTATCACCCAGCATAGAAGCACCTAAATTCCTAAAGCAAATATTAATAGTAATAAGGGGAGAGATTCACAAAAACACAATAATAGTAGGGGTTAAAAACCAACTCACATCAATGGACAGATCATCCAAACAGAAAATTAGTAAGAAAATAATGGTCTTAAATGTCACATCAGACTAGATCAACTTAATAGACATTAACACAACATTTCATTCAAACACGGCAGAATACACATTTTTTGAAGTGCACATGGAACATTCTCCAGGATAGATCATGTATTAGGCCACAAACAAGTTTCAGTAAATTCAAGAAGACTGAAATCACACCAAGCATCTGTGCTGACCACAATGGCATGAAAGTAGAAACCAACTATAGAAGGAAAACTAGGAAAAAACAAAACAAAACCAAATACACAGAGGCCAAATAATATACTATTGACTGTCAAGAGCTCAAAGAGGAAAGCAAAAAAAAAAATCAAACTACCCTGAGACAAATGAAAAGGAAAATACAACTTTCCAAATTGTATGGGATGCAGTAAAAGCAGTTCTAAGAAGAAAGTGAATGCTGTACAAGCCTACCACAAGCAGGACAAATCCCAATTTAAAACTGTAACTTTACACCTAAGAGGAACTAAAAAAACACAGAACAAACAAAACCCAAAGTAAATGAAGGGAGGAGATAAGATCAAAGCAAAAATAAACACAATAGAAATTTAAGAAAATAGAAAAGATCAATGAAACTAAGAACAATTCTTTGAAAAGATAAACAAAATTGAAAACTTATAGCTAAAATCATTAGGAATAAAAGAGAGTCCACATAAATAAAATCATAAGCAAAAGAGCAGTTACAACTGACACCACAGAAATGCAAAAGATCACTGAAGAATACTACAATTATATGCCAATAAATTTGACAATCTAGAAGAAATGGAAAATTTCTAGAAGCATATAACCTTCCAAGGCTAAACCAGAAAGAAATAACAAATCTAAACAGACTGATTACTAGCAATGAAATTGAAGCAGTAATCAAAAAACTCCCAACAAATAAAAGTCCAGGATCACACAGCTTCATAGATGAATTCTACCAAAAATTTAAAGAATAATACCTATCTTTCTTAAACAATTTCAAAAAATCAGAAGAAATGCTTCCAAACTCATTCTATGAAGCCAGTGTTGCCCTTATACCAAAACCAGGTAAAGACATTACAAAAAAAAAAAAGAAAATTACAGGCCAGTATCCTTGATGAGCACAGAGACAAAAATCCTCAACAAAATATTAAAAACTGATTCAACAATACATTAAAAGGATCATATACAATGACAAAATGGAATTTATCCCAGGGATGTAAGGATGCTTCAACACTGGTAAATTAACCAACATGACATATTTCATTAACAAAGTGGAAGATAAAAATCACATTATTATCTCAATAAATGTAGACATTTGACAGAATTTCAATCATGATAAAAAATCTCAACAAAGTGAGTACAGAAGAAACATTTTTCAACTTAAAAAAGACCATATATGACAGATACACAGCTAATATTATACTCAATGGTAAAAAGCTAAAACCTTTTTCTCTTAAATCAGGAACAGGACAAGGATGCCCACTCTCACCACTTCTAATGAACACAGTACTGAAATTCCTAGCCAGAGCAATCAAACCAGAAAAGGAACCAAAAGGCATTTAAATTGGAAACAAAAAAGTAAAACTCTTATTATTTGTAAATGACAATGATATATGTAGAAAACCCTAAGGATGCCACCAAAATAAACTATTAGCATTAATAAATTAATTAATTAAAGTTGCAGGACACAAAATCAATATACAGAAATTTGTTTGTTGCATTTCTGTGTATCGTAATAAATAATCAAAAGGAGAAATTAAGAAAACAATCCCATTTACAATTGCATCAAAAAGCACAGATACCTAGGAATAAATTTAACCAAAGAGGTGAGAGACCTATACTTTAGGTATAAGTCTCTCACCATAAGACATTGAAAAAAACCGTAAGACATTGAAAAAAATTGGAAGAGTTTACAAATAAATGGAAGACCATGCCTTGCTCACTGATTAAAGGGATTAATATTGTTCAAATGTCCTAACTGCCTGGAACAACAGATTCAATGCAACCTCTATTAAAATACCAATGGCATTCTCTCAGAACTAAAACAAGTAATCCTAAAAATTATATTAAATCACAAAAGACCCCGCATAGCCAAAGAAAATTGAAGAAGAACAAAGTGGGAGGTACCAAGCTCCCAGATTTCAAACTGTTTGACAGGTGTACAATAGTTAAAGCAGTGTGGTACTGGCATAAAAACATATATACAGATCAATGGAATAGAAATGAGAGCCCAGAAATAAATCCTCACTTATATGGTTAATTAATCTATGACAAAGTAGGCAAGGAAATACAATGGAGTAAACACAGTCTCTTCAATAAGTGGTTTTGGGAAAACTGGACAGATACATGCAAAAAAATGAAATCGAACCATGTTCTTACTCAAAATAGATTAAAAATTTAAATGCAAGACCTTAAAAGTCTTAGAACCATAAAACTGCTAGAAGAAAACATAGGCAATAAACTCTTGAACATCTCTCTTAGCAGTATTTTTTTGGATATACCTCTTCAGGCAAGGGAAACAAAAGAAAAAGTTTTAAAAATGAGACTTCATGAAACTAAAGATTTCTGCACAGCAAAAAAAAAAAAATTCAATAAAATGAAAATGCAACCTACCAGATGTGAGAAGATATCATTCGCCAATGATACATTCAATAAAGGGTTACTATCCAAAATATATGAGGAACTCATACAACTTAACACCAAAAAAAGTCCACTTTAAAAAATGGGCAGAGAACCTGAAGACACTTCTCCAAAGAAGACATACAGATGGCCAATAACATGAAAAAATGCTCAGCATCACTAATCATCAGAGAAATACAAATTAAAACCATAGTGAACCTTATATCAGTCAAAATGGCTATCATCAATAAATCAACAAACAAGTGTTGGTGAGGATGTGGAGAAAACGGAACCCTCATGCACTGCTGGTGAGGATGCAGACTGTGTAGCCACTGTGGGAAATAGTATGGAGATTCCTCAAAAAAAATTTAAAAACCTAAAAAAATATTAAAAATCTGCCATATGATCCAGTGATTCCACTTCTAAGTATTCATCTGAAGAAAACAAAAACACTAATTGGAAAAAATATATGCACCCATGAGATAACAAAAGCAACCCAGATAGCCAAGATAACAAAAGCAACCCAGATGGCCATCAATAGATAAGTGGATAAAGAAGATGGGGTGTGTATATACAATGGGATACTAGTCAACTACACAAAGGGTGAAATCTTGCCATTGGCCATAACCTGGATAAATCTAGATGGTATTGTGCTAAATGAAGTAATCATTCAGAGAAAGACAAATGCCATACAGTTTCACTACATGTGGATCTGAAAAAAAGACAAAACAAATGAATAAACAAAACAAGACAGAAACAGACCTACTGGTGGAGCAAACAAGCTGAGACTTACCGAAGGGGCTGGGGAAAGGGGGATAGATGAAATAAAAGGCAAAAAACAAAAACAAAAAACCCCACCAGATGGTGAATCATTTAGGCTTGCGGGTTATACAGTCTGTTTTGCAACTACCTGGCTCTGCTATTTAGCACAAAAACAGCCATAATACATATTGAATGGGCACAGCCTGTGTTCCAACATCACTTACAAAAACAGGGGACCCACTCAGGGGTTGTAGGCAGCTGACCCCTGAAACAGAAGATAGCTAAAAGAACCAAATGGAAGTTCTAGAATTGAAGAATTCAGTATCTGAATGAAAGAAATCCAACACATAGGCTTATTTCACAGCAGACAGAGGTGACAGGAGGGGTGGTGGACTTGAAGATCAATTAATAGGAATTATCCAATCTGAAGAATCAAGAGAAGGAAGATGACAAAATGAAGCACCTCAGTGGCCTTGGGGACAATACCAAATGTCCATCTACAAGTAATGGAGTCCCAAAGGACGGGAGAGAAAGAATGGCATAGAAAAAACATCCAAAGAAATAATGGCCGAATGCCCCCAATTTAGTGAAATATACAGATTTACAGATTAGAGAAATTCTTCGGATTGAATGATCGGTTTCTACCGATCTATCTTCAAATGAAGCTGGAACAGGTGTGAGGTAAGCTGAAGGTCCAGGGCAGGTAAATTTGGGTGGGAGAGAACGAGGGGCCTGAATGTGGAGTTGGGGATGAGCTGGGGGGGAGGTGGGGGGCCCACCAGCACCTCACAAGAGGGACAGCAGAGTCTACCCACCAATCAAACAGAAGACTGAATGACACATGGGGTATGACTTTGGTAGGTAGCTGGTGACCAGGTCACTGAGAGATTGTTAAACGAATGACACATTGTACCCCAGTGTGACAGGCACACCAGCAAAAACAGGGAAGACAGGTAAGAAGTGAGGGTGTCACATCAGAGTCACACACAGGTTGGCCAGCACCACACAGTTCCCCAGATGGAGAAGATGCACAGGTGGAGAAAGGGCCCATGTGGCACCCCCAACCCCAGGCCAGAATGAGAAAGCTGAAGGCTGGCCGGCTGGGCAAATCAGAGGGTTGTTGTTCTACAGTTTCAAGAACATAAAAGGTTCATTACAGCCTGGGAAGCCATTGTGAGAGGAGAAAAATCTCACCCTCGGGTGGCATTGTGGTTGTCTGGAGGTCTGGAGATTGACTGTCACCGTGAAATTCATTGCAAAGCCCCCTGAAGCAAAGATGCAGACACTTCACGGAAAAGGCTAAAAGAATTTGGCAAACAGATACTCCGAAGGGGAGTGAGTTTGGATCTCATGAACGTTTGCAGCTTCATGTAAAAAGTCCCAGCAAGGCCATTGAGGAAATATTCCCACAGACCCAATGTGTGGGTGACGTCCCACATTACCATCAACAAGGTTGTTTGTTCATGTGGCCACTGTGTCCCCACAGTTGCCACTATCAGGGTGTTCGGAGTACTGCTCCTCAAAACCAGGACTTTGTCACAGGCCACAGAGCAGCAGAAAGAAGTGGAACTATTGATTTTTGATACTGATGCAACACAGCCAGAGGACAAAGGGCTCCCGGAGTGGGAGGACCATGAGACACCACCAGCCCAGAAGGCCTGCACAGGCTCCTAGTTTCTAGAAAGCTCAGCAAAAACAAATACAAGCAAAAGCTCTTGGAGGCAAATGCAGAGCCAAGACACCCTCACTGAGTCAGCTTTCATGTCCCCATATCCCACTTGTTTGCTGCAAATGCAGAAGAGCAAGGGGCCAAGGGCAGACCCACCTCCAGCTGCAGGGGCCCTCGAGGAGCTGTACCTATGGCGAGGGTGGGGGCACTGGGGTTGGAGTCACATTCCTGCACGTTGGACACCTTTCTGTGGGAGGGACCCGTCTTGCCACTTACTACAAGTTATCAGTATTTCATCTCTTTCCAACATGGTTTCCTTATTGTCAAATGATGGTCTCCTAAACCTTTCTGGGCTGTTGGAAAGGGGAAAATCAGGTTCCTGGAAGGCATGTACATTGAGTGCTTCTTCCCAAGCCTGAAGAAAGTCAAAGGGAAAGGTTGTCATTTATTTTTAATTTTAGTTTTTTGGCTGGGGCATCAGGAAGAAGGGATCTTCCACCCCACGTGGCCCCACCATGGCATGCACACCCCCTCCTACACATGTGCCCACCACAGCATGCACACGACTACCACGCCATGCATACACCTTCACCACAGCCAGCAGCAGAGTCCTTCCTGGGCGCAGCCAAGAGTCATCCGTTGGCTCTCATGGCAGGAGGGTAGGCTTGAGGCCAGGCTGCCCAAGGAGCACAGACCCTCCCCTGCTCCCCTTGATGGAGGCACAGGGTCTACCCCAAGGAGCACAATACAAAGCAGAAACTTCTTCCTGGGCATAGTGTCCTGTTTAAATTCCCACAGTCAGGCACTGAGGCCAGTGAGCATAGATTTAAGCTGAAAACAGCCCAACAGGGCACCTCAGATTCTTCCAGGTGGCGGGGCTTGTGTGATGGACCCATTCAACTCAAGGGCTGCCTGGCCCCAGCACCTGTCCCCTGTTAGTGGCCACTGCAGACGTGGGCCAGGGGACAGGCCTCTGCCAAGGGCAGAGCTTCCAGGCTGCCAGCATCCTTCCAGATCCTCTCCTGGGAGCCAACACAACTGTGCCACATCAGGTCTACCCGAGAAATTCTACTCAGCTCTGTATTAGCCACGGTCCACAAGCACAATTCGGGATTACAGATGGCACGCCACACACTTAGCAAGATGCTAGCATTGGTTCAGGGAGGCACACTGTTTATTGGCGGTGCGTTTGCATTCAGCTCATTAACACCCAAACACATTTTCAGATTGTGAGCAAACCAGACATATAAATGGAAAGCCCGCTAGAGGTGCACCCACATGGGCAGCCCAGCGGGTTCTCAAGGGAGTGTGAGTGTGGGGACAAATCCCCTGCACCAAGGAGGGATGGGAGGAGGGGCCTGTAGCACCTGGCTGGGGGTTGGGGGCTTCCTGACTCTGAGTTGCCAGTAAGGGAGTTAGAGTGGCTTCTCTGGTCTGAAGAGCCCATCCTGTCCCTGGGGCCACGTGTGTCTCTCCTGCACTTGCCAGAGTGTCCAGTGCAGGACACAGGGGTGCTGCTCCAGACGCACTCCTATCAGGCCCCAAGTCCCCAAAATGTACATTCTACTCGGTTACCGAGTTACTGCTGTCACCGCCACAGGGGTGACATCTGCCTGTAGGGAGTCTGGCCTCTGAGTTGGCCTTTGGGAAGTAGCAGGAGACTGAGGCCCCTCTGGTGCACTGGTGTTGAATATGCCTGTTTCCAGGCCTGCTCCGCGACCCTGCCCTGGAGGTGCCTCATGACATCTCAAGCTGAAAAAGCCTCTGGGACCCCACAACACAGTTTCAGTGGGCCAAGCGTCCAACTGGTGCAGCCAGAGTGGCTTTAGCCTCTTCCTGCACCCCCAGGTTCTTCCCTAGCCCATTCCCCTGGGAGCCCAGCTCATCCCAGTGGGGTGGGTCCAGTGAGCCTCCTCAGTGACCCTGTGTCCAGGGTTCAACAGCCACCATGTCAACACTCCATGAAATGTGGGCGGGTAGCAATAACTCGATATTAGATGGATATCGCCTCAGTGTTTACTATGGTCTGTCCTGGCCCGAATTCCACCCACTCCTTACTGACCCCTGGTAGGGAGTACCATAGAGGTCATTCATTGACAGGCCCGATGACCCTAGGGAGTGACAGAGCGGGAATCAAAACCCAGGCCCAGCATCCATGGCCACATGGGAAATAAGCTGAAATCCCCAACCCCACGGGAACCAGCGCACACATGTACGTGTGCATACACACACAACCACACATGGGCATGCACATAGAAACTCGGATGTGGGCCTGCCTGGTGGCCCTGCCCCGCTCATGTCCACATCTGGCTGGCAAATGAAGGGGGGAAGGGTGAGCTGTGCTGAGTGCCCAGCACATGGAGCCAAGTTCTCAGGGAAAGCACCAGGGGGAGGGGACAGCACTGCGCTTATTGCACCCCAAACGAGGGCTAGCTGAACCCAGGAAGAAACAAAGTCCCATGAGCTGGTGGTTTTCCCCTTTGCCTTGTTCCCAAAGCTGTCAGAAACAGGCATTTCCAGCTTTCCTATCCTGCCTTTGCAAGAAACCTTTTTCAGGCTGAGAACTCAAACCTGGTTGGACTTTGGCATAACAGCTCCGCAGGTGGTGAATTCATGGGAGGAAAGAAACAGTCTGGCCCTCCCCCAGTAGCTCTGTTCCTTCTCCCTGAGCAAGGGTTTGGCCCTGAAAAGAGCTGGCCTACCTCTGCCCCCAGAGGCTGGAGGTTGGGGCGAGGGTGGTTCATGGGACACCTTCCCAGAGCTGACACTGGTCTGTCTACAGGGGCCGTATCTGTGTCTGAAGCAAGCAAAGGGTTCTATGAAGGCATGGAGGGGAGATGCTTAGGAGACAGCTTGGCCCAACCCCACCTCATTTCTGTCCCCCATCTTCACCCTCAGGAACTAACTACCCACCACTGCAGCCCAAATAGCTCTAAGTGGCCCTCGGACCCTCCCACTGGGGCCCCCTGGGCTAATGCATCTGCCTGACCATTCTCCCCTCAGCCTCTCTCACTCAGCCCAGCCCTCTGTCTTCTTCTGAGGCCTGTCTCAATTGCCCTCCAAAAGGGAAGCCTGTACCTGGCCACCACCTGCACCTGATCCTTCTGCCTGGACTCTGAGCCCTCACCCAGTAAACCAAGGGGCTCTCACCCCTTTCTAGAACTGAATGACACTTGGGTTATAGATGAGAACTTGAGTCACAGCCAGCTCCCAGGAAGGACCCCGGGCCCAGCTCAGACGCCTTGCATGGCCTGAAGAACAGCCACGTTAGCGCTTACCCTGCTCAGGTGCTGCCCAGGGTTTGGTGGCAGCCCTGGTGCTGCCGGTGGTCATCGTTTGTAGATGCCACTCCTGCGCACGGTTCAGGTCCGACAGAGCCGGGCACCATATGCCCTCCCTACCTCCCAGGCCTGGGCCCTCCTGGGACGCTGGAGGCATAGAGGCCAAAGCAACAGCCTGGCAGGCCCTGAAACTCTCAGAGGCTTCGTTTCACCAGGGCTGTCAGCAGCTCCAGAGGAAGGTGCCTGCACCCCTGACCAGACCCTGGTGCACATATGCACTGGTTTTCTGATTTCTACATTCTGAACATTTATTGGGAACACTCTTCCAAATGAGAGGGGTTTTGCCACATTACAAATCACCCTGGGGCAGCTCAGCTTATAGCGTGATGGGTCTGAGTAACCCTCTTAGCCCCTGGCATCACGTTCCTCCCAGTGGGGTCCAGTCCACCTCGGTTCAGAAGCCCTCATGGCCCCACTTCCCAGGCCCCTCTGACCTCACTTCCCAGTCCTCCCTGCTGGCTCCCCCAGCTGACCCTCAGACACATCCACACATGCCCATTGCAACGCTTTGCACCGGCTGTTCCACCCCTGATAATGCTTTTCCCCCTCACCCACTGGCTCACTACCCCAGTCATGTGTTCACTATTGTACTTAATGCCATTATTCCATGACATAGCCGTGTCTGTCTGTCCCCACACAGGAATGCTACCCTTGGAGGTTTGGGTGTTTTGTAGGAAGCTGCCTCCTCCTGACCCACAGCTGTGCCAGGCACAAGACATTTGTTAAATGAATATCACACTGGTGAGAGCTCACTCAGCACCCAGAACTGTGGCTGCGAGAAGATCAAATCAACCCGTTCAAGGCCTAAAGAGTCATCACTGCGCTGAGGCCGTTGACCTGCCTGGGACCCAGACTCCATCCCATGGCAGTACATGAGCCAGGAACTATGCAGGCATCTGTGTCTCTGGAAGCCAGCATGTCAGCACCCAGCAGATTCATTCTGTCTTGTTTTACAGGGTTGGATGTGGGGAGAACAGGACCGCAGACTTCAGATTGTGGTGGAGGGCACTCTAGATTTGCATGGAGGGGCCTGCTCTCTCCTGGGGACCCGGCCCACCCAGGTGAGCTCTGTGTGTGGTGATGGTGTTCCCCGCCCTGAGCCCTAACATGCCCACAGTACTCTGAGCTAATGCTGGCGCTGCTTGTTGACAGTCTGCTCGCCTGGAAGGTGTCGTCATAGGGTGTGCCATTCAGCTCACCAGACGCAGGGTGGCAGTTTGGGGGAAAAAATTGGCTGAGGAACTTAGGAAGCTGCTTCCCAGGTCCAGCATCTAGACGGTCTGCAGGAAGCTTACAGACAGGTGAGAAGCTGACAGTCATCAATATGTTCATTCATTCACTCATTCATTCATTCATTCATTCATCCATCCATCTATCCATCACCCTTGCAGGAGCATTGCTGGGGGCAAGTAGGGCTCCGGTCTTTGGGGACACAGCAGGACCAGAAAGACAGTCCCTGCCTTTTCAGCACTGACTTGGTAGTGGAGGCATCCTCGGGAACTGGGGGTTGAGGGACTGGATGGTTCTGAGCTCAGAAGAGGTGTGGCAAGAGAGATCCCAGGTAGGTGGGGCTCAGCGCCCTGGCCCAGGCGACCTGCCCGACAGGGGTGGGGTTGTGTATGTGTGTAGGGGTGTGGAGTCTGGGCTTCAGGTGAAGCCAAGGGAAAGCACGGCAGAGCAGGGCCACAGCAGAGCAGCCCACGTGCCCCTGAGCGCACCACCCTCCCAGTTTGATGGGCTCTGCAGGCAGGGCTGGGTGGGGTGCAGGCATCTGGACTCACCAGAATTGCTCTCCCCAACCCTGAACAGAGATGGGAGAAAATGGAAGACAGAGATCTGAAGAGACAGAGAAGGGCTGAAAATAAGTGCCTGAAGTCAGGAAGAAGGGCTGGAGGTCAGAGGGTGGGGGAAGGATGTGAACAAGGCACAGACGTGGGTGGAGCCTTGCCCCCATTAAGCAAACCTCAGACAGCTCAGACGCCCATGTTAGGAAAGCCCCCAGCCTCCTAGAAGCTTTTGCAAAGAACAGGGACCCCACTGTGCCCAGCATGGCTCAGGCAGGAAACCACCCACTCTGGGCTCTAGTGCTGAGGAGTGGGGAAGTGGACTCTGCTTAGACCCCCTTGCACAACACCTGGCACCCCAAGACCTGGCACCCCAAGATATGGTCCCTGAGACCTGGTGCCCTAACACCTGAGATCCAGCACACCAAGGCTTGGTGTCCGAGGCCCAACACCAGAGAGCTGCCCGCTGTCACACTCGGAGCCATGGGCAGCGTGCTCCTGGAAGCAGGCCTATTCTAGTACCTCAGCAGGGACAGAACCAGAGAAGCCCCTTCTCTGAGAGAAACTCAGAGCACCTGCCAGGGGAGGGCAGGTGGAGAAGCTGAGAAGAGCTGGCCCTGCCCTTGGCTGGCCCTGACATTGGCTGGCCTTCTTCATCAAACATGGAGCACCCACCCTCTTCGGGTGCACAGCTTCCAGTAAAACTCGTGGCTGAAAGAGAGTGAGAAGACACCGGGGAGAGGATGTGTGGGTGGAAATCCCAACTTTAAAACACTCCCTGGCTCCTGGACAGCATGTGGCAGAGGGCCCAGTCCTTGTGGCAGGAAAAGCCCACCTGTGTCCTACTGGGACAGAGTGGAACCTTCCTGGAGGGACCAGAGCTGGGGGTGGGAGTGGAGCTGACATGTCTGTGAGTAAATAAAATGTGAGGCTGATGAAGGGTCAGATTAGAGAGTGCAGAGGTAAGTCTCCGCCAACTCCTGCATTCAAAGAGTCTGTGCATGGTAAGGCTGGCCCGGGGCCAGACTCCGGAGGGACCTGGAGTCCTGGGAGCAGGTGGTGATTCTCTCCTGGGCTCAGGGGAAGCTGGCCCAGGTGGCAGGCCCCCTAGGGAGTCCCCTCTACGGAGCAGGCAGGCCTGGATGCGATTGCGCTTCCCAACCTTTGACCCCTTCCTCAGAATAGTTCAGTGAAATATCTTAGTTCCAAATGCCCCGGAATTGTTTTACAGCGGGGCTAATTCTCCCATAGGCAGTTCCTAAAAAAGAGAGAGAGAGAGAGAGAGACTTTACACCCTCAGCATAGAACCCTCCTTCCTAGAAACCCTTGGGAAAGTCCTTGTTCCCAGGCCTTGGATGATGGGTCCTCACTTCAGGCCATAGACTCCTGTCCTGCTGGGACTGGGGTCTGCAAGGGCCCACTAGCTGTTTCTACTCTTGGGAGGGCAGGGTCCACTGGGAACTCTTGCTGGCCACTCTGCCCTTCTGGGCCATCCTTGTCCTTCAGACCCTCTCATGTGTTCCCTTGAGGGGAGAGTGGGAAATCCAGCAGGTGCAAGGAGGGGAGCATGGTGGAGGGTGCTGGGAGCCCACGGGAAAGAGCGGGACAGGAGGCAGGGGCTCCTGGTCTAAAACCAGAGCATGTGAAATTAACCCCAGGCAGTAACAGCCCTGGAATATGGTTCAGGGCAGCTGGACCTCTGAGAAATCCACCATTAGGCAGGGGGTCTAGACAGAAGTCACACAGTCAGGGTGGGCCAAGGACTGAGAGCACTATTAGTGAGAGAAAGCCTGGCCTGGTGCAAGGTCCAAAGTGACCCTGATAGGGGCGGCGGCAGACTCGGGACTCCCCAAGGAAGCATGTGTCCAGGGCTCCAGGCTGGTCCAGAAGAAACCCCCACCCTGACCGGGGGCAGATGCCATCCCACTGCACAAGGACCCTCCACCTCGTTCTTCACCTGACCCTGAGCTCCGAACAGGTCCCTGGCCTGAGTGGCCCCCTTCCTCCCTGAGTTTCCTAAAGATGCACTCACAGGCCCAGATGCACACATGGGGGGAGCTGGCAGACACGAGGTCTCAGCCATTTGTGGGCACAGCCGTCACACCTGCTCCTTACCTTGCCAAGTCAGCACCTAGTCCCGGGCCCCCGAGACAGTGCTGTGATCCTACTCTCCACTGCTGTCTGTACCCAGCTACTAAGTAGAGAAGTTGCCTTAAAATATGTACACAAATGTATGGCCTGTGTCTCAGGGTCCCCAACACCTTATTTCCCCAACAAAGTTACAAAGGGCTGGAAGAGATCTGACCTCTGCCACACGAGGTACATATGCGACTAAGAACTTAGAACTGTGTGTGAGAGGCTCAAGAAATGCTTGGAAATCACTATCAATCCAACTCTTCTGTTCTGTAACTTGAGACTCAAATAGTTTGGATGATCCCTGACCATTTTAAACGATGAAAGGGGCCAAGTAGCTTAACAAGTGTGAACCCTGGACTGTGGGGCGGGAGGAAGTGTACCATGATCCAAACACATCCCTCATCTGTGCACAGGCTGGACCCTCGGCCACACGGCCTCCAGGCCCAGTGAGGTCACGGTGTGGGCATGAGTGCTCTTAGGGGTTTCAGTATAGGAGCCGGGGTTGGCTTCACAGGCAGGAGTCATCTGAGGGGGCCTGGTCCGTAAGCCAGGACCTAAGTGTAAGTCCAGAGTTCTCAGAGGCCAGGGGAAACTGCATGCAGAGGGCTGAACAGGGAGGTGGGCTGGGCTGTGGGGAGCTACTGGCTTAGTCCAGCAGAAGCCAGATCAGAGCTCTGCTTTTCACTGCAGAGAGCACAGTGGATTCTGAGGGGCGACACATGAGCCTTGGAGGGGCAGAGCATGGTGGGATCCAGATTGGAGTGAGTCTGGACCACTGGGATGGGGTGACTGGCTCGAGGTGATTCCAGGTTTATGGGGCTAAGTGTGAGCAGTGGGTCCAGCTTGTTTGCTAAGCTTTGGCGGTGAGACTGGGGGCCTGGGGAGTGGTGGAGCCGGGGGTCCATCTGAGGTGTGGGAGATGTCTGTGTAGAGATGCCTAATGACCAGCCACACTTTCAGGGAACCCCAGGCACCTGGTACCTGGAGGTGCTGGGTTGTAGGATGGTGCATGGAGGGTGGACTTAGGAGAGGCCTCAGGCCCGGGCCCAGGCCCAGGAGCAGGGCCCCAAGGTGGATGAGCAAGAAGCAGTCTGAAATGATGGAGACAGGACAAGGCAGTAAGGGGGCACTCCAGAGGGCTAGGAAAAGAGGTGGGGTCACGTGAGGCTCATGCTCTGCCATGAAGACAAGACTTGGGCAGGGTCAGTGCAGGGGATTCCAGGGGACAGGGTTATGGGGGAACACAAGGAGGGACAGGGAGTGAGCAAGCCTAGGAGAGGAGTAGGCATGCATAGAGTCCCAGCTTACTTTTTAAGATGGGGAGACTAAGTGTCCCTGCAGTACGGCCTATTCACAGGCGAGGCCCCGGTGCTGTCATAGTGGGAGCCTCCAAATACAGAACTATGTGGGTTTGGGACGCCACAAGGCTTGGCCCAGGGCCAAAGGGCACTCCAGGAGACCTTGGTCAGCCCCCTGGGTCTTCATTGTCCAGACAGCCCCCACCCTCAGCTTCCAGGGATTACAACATATGGGGTGTGGTGATGTTAAGGTGAGCCTTTTTAAATGGTGAGAGCTGGCAGGAAAGCGCATTCTGCCCTGCCCACAAGACAGAGCTGGAGCTGCCGGAGTGGGTGACCCCCACCCTGGAGAAGGCCCTCTTTGGACAGTTCAAGTCCTCAGAGACCTGCAGGACGTGGCTCTTCCTGGGTGAGTAACAAAATCTGGGCCAGGCAAACACTTGGGTGGGCGCTGACCTCCCAGCGCCCCCACCCCCACTCAGGGCTGACTGGCTGGTGCTCCGATGGCTGTCACTTTCACACGCCAGCCTCCACACCTGTGCAGACACCAGAAAGTGCACGTTTGATTACACAACAGAGATGCTGCACCTCCCAGACTGTCTTGGGCCCACCCTGCGCGTGTCATCATCCTTACGGGAGTTACATAAAGGAGGGAAGCAGAGGCACAGCCCCCCTCACCCTGCCACTCTGCCCCCCCAAAAAGATCAGTTCTTGGGTGAGCAGTGTGAGCGGCAAGGCAAGGTTCACCCAGAGCCCCAGGCTGAGGCTGGACCTGCCCAGTAAATGTCACATTGGACGTGGCCAGTGTCAGTGGTCTCCCCGAGGCAGAGGCATCTGGCAGAGACACAGCACAGGAGACCTGTGAGCTTGGTGCTCACATTTCTCTCCTGACATCACAACCGCCACCAGAAAGCCCTCTGGGGGACAAAGTAAGAACGGTGACCATGCAGGCAGGGCAAGGGGCTACACACAAACCAGGAAAAAGGAGGGAGGAGGCAGAGGGATCCAGACACCTCCTAAGAAAAAGAAAGGAGGATTTCGAGGAGGCCATTGGCACAAAGTGAAGGGAAAGGAAAACAAGCTGCAACCAGCAGCCAGGTACCCCCAAACCGCAGGTCCAAAGTCCCCTAAGGTCTTGCCCCAAATCTGTCCTTCCAGTCCTGCAGAGACGAGGATGTCAGTGCCCCCCCAAACCCCAGAAGGGGCCCTCTTCTCTCTGCCTTGCCCTTCCCCATTCCAAAACCATTGGTGATCCGTCCTTACCACCCACCGCCCCCGTCCCCGCCCCCCCCCCCCCCGCGTCTTGAGGCGGGGTGGTCCTCAGACCTCCTTCTCAATGGGCCCTCCCTCTCAGTGGGCCCTCCCTCTCAGTGGGCCCTCCCTCAGGCTCCCCCTAGTAAGTTACAAATGCCCTTACATCTCCACCCTCTCAAGTAAGACCCTCCTTGGCGTTGACCAACACTCAGAAATCCAGTCCTTCTAAGCTCTTAGGGAAGCTGACCTTCCCATCACCTTGCCGGGAGTTACAGCAATCCCCACTTTGCTAGCTCACTGGAGCAAGTTAAAAGAAGAGAAATCTTAACAGTCGGGAGTTTAAAAGAGAAACACTCTCAGTGGAAAAATCGCTCCTATAAATAGGATTTTACTGGGTTTAATTTTGAGTGGCATAGTTTCCCCTTCTGCTCTGGAATAAAGTACCCCTTCAGTGCTTGATAGCCAGGACATTCCCTCTCTCGGCGAATTAAAAAGCCCCACGAGCCCGACAGACAGAAAACCCGGCCCAGGAGCCCCGGAGAGAAGCGGCGCACTGTCCGCAGCCCTGAGTGTGCCGACTGGAGCTTGAACGCGGGGCCGCGGAGGCCGCAGCGCGCAGGCTTCCCAGACTGCACCCGCCCGGCAAGACCCGGCGACTCTCCGGGACCCGCAGTGCTGCGCCCGGCCCGGCCGGGCTCGCCGCCCCTGAGCCTCGCTCTGCCTGACCCAAAGTCTGACTTCCCCGGGCCCGGCGCGGTGCTCTCGGACCCGACCGCGGGACAACTGAGGTTAGACGCGCCCCTTCCACAAGGAAGATCGTGGACCCGGCACAGTCCCGAAGGAAGACGAGGGCCTAGCTCTGTTCCCTGGAGCCCAGGCGGGGTCGGTGGAGGGAAAGTCGCGGAGAAGCCCGCGACTCTCCCAACTCTAGGTCGCTTACCGATCTTGGCCACGCTGGCCACGAGGATCCAAAGAGCGATGATGTACGGGTCCTGGACGTGGTGCCATTTGAAGGTGACCACCTGGAAGCCCTGGCTTTCGTCGTGTTCGACAACAGGCTCCTCTGCGACGCTCCGCGCCAGTGGCAGCTCGCCCAGCGCCAGCAGCAGCACCAGCAGAAGCCTCCTACCCGGGCCAAGGGCCCCGCGCCGCGACATCGTAGCCACCGCTCAGTGCCCCGTCCAGACGCTCATGTCGTGTGAATCTGGCTGCGCTCTGCTGGACGAGCTGCGCCGCGGCTGCTGGACGCGCCAGCCGGCGGGACTCGCGAGGGGTGGTGCGGAGTCTGGAGCGCTCCGGGTGCGGGCGGTTGTCCTGGTCCCCGCCCGCCGGGGTGGCCTTTAATCCCGCGGCCCCCTCCCGCTCTGGGGCGGGGCGTTTTCGCCCCCGCCTCGCACTTGCAAACGCAGACACAGCCCCGAGTTCTCGGCACGCCCACCTCGGGCCAAACCAGCTTCTTGACCTCACCTTCCCTCCCCCACGTACGGGTCCCCTTTGTCCCCCTCCCTCAGTAGCCTGTACACTCTGCGCTCCGAGTGCTACCCACTCCCGCCCTCTCCTGGAGCCCGAGGCTGCAAGGTGCAGGCGGGGAGGTCCGTGAGGTGGCAGGGCGATGGGGGACCGCCTCCCTTGGGGACGGAGAGCAGAGCTGGGGGCTAGGGGTCCCTATGGGCGTGGCTGCCAGGTGACGGGTGCTCCGGGCCTCTGGCACTCCTTGGCGTTAGTTCAGCTCCCGAGTTGCCTGAGGCCTCCGTGGGCACACTGGTCGAAAGCAACTCCTCCACAAACGCAGGTCCCGAGGCTGTTAGACCCCACTAGGGCCTCGAGCGCCAGGCCGCCAGCCTCTTGCTATCTTCCATATGAACCTGTATTTCATAGCAGGATCCAACAACTTGTCAGAAAACCAGGGCCTCCTCCTCCCCAACCTCCAGCAGTGCAGAATCCAAGTCGCTGCCCTTCCCCACGCGTGCCCCCTGTTCCTGTGTGAAAGATAGCTTCTGTGAGGGGGCCCACCGCCCCCACCTCAGAGCCCAGTGGCCCTGCTCAGACCTCTAGAATCAGACCAGAAATGCCGTTTTTTACCTTAAGGTGGGCTTCAGATTGATTTGGGATGGACAGCTCTGCTGCCCCTGGGGTCTGCAGTGTCTGCAGATGGCTCACCTGGGCATCTCAGATTCCCAGATGCCAACGCGCCTCACATTTCCTCCCCAAACCCACCCTGCAACATCAGCAGGGGCAGCCCTGCCTTCTGTTCACCCCCAGACCTGGGATGCATACCTGACTTCTCCTTAGGCTCACACTGTTTCCATCTCAGAAAACCTGTCTGTTCTAATTGCAAAAGACAAAGGGAACCAACCACTGCTCAGCAACCCTGGCCACCACTGGCTGCTGCAAAGGCAGATGCCTGGTCTAGCCGCACCCCCCCCCCCATTGGACCCTTCAACTCAGAGGAACTCTCAAGACTCAGGCCCCTCCCTGACTTCCTCTGAGCCTCCTCCTGACAGATGTTCCCCCTCTATTGGGACCCGAGCTCCCTTGGCTCTGTAACGTCTTGCTCCAATGTCACCTCTTTGTTTCATCCCTTGATCTCTCAGCTCCCTTGCCCCCTCCCCAACTTGTGTTTCTCCATGCCTGCTGGGCTTTCAACATGCTGTCTGCTCCATTTGCCTGTTGACTGTCTGCCCTCTCCACGGGAACATCTGTTACCTGAGAGAAGGGCTTCACGAAGCCCTCCAAGCTCACAGCTGCATCCCTAGTGTGTGAACCAGTGCCTGGCACACAGGAGCATTCAGGAGACATTGGTCAGATGAATGGACAATTGATGGACAGGTGGGTAAAAGGTCAGGTGGACACATCTAATATCTGAGTATATGTTGGTATCTTAGGAGGAGGCGAAGGCAGTGCTGAGCTGGACGACTTCATTCCTTGAGTTCTCTTCCTAGTTTTGAAACCAGAAAAGTCAGCATACGTGCTGCCTGTCACTACCAGAACCAGTAAGTAGAGACAAGGATCAGATCTTTAGGGGCACTTTATTCAGATGCTGGTGATCTCAGAGGACAGCAGTTTTTAAAAACCATCTTAACAGCTCATCTCAAGCCCACCTTTTATAGGGAGAAGGAAAGTGTAGGTAAGGAGTTTGGGAAAAGGTTGATCAGATCAAAGTTGCAATTTTTCTAGTATTCTTTATTTGGTGATCAAAAATTCTTCATCTGAGTCATGGAGGGTCCCTTCCTGGAACATAATGGCTTGGATACCATCTGCAGGCTTGCAGAGCCTCTGGGGCCCAAAAGGTAATTGCTTGTGGACCTCCTTGATTCAGTAGTTTGTGCATTCCAGTTCCTGGAATAACAGCTTTGCACACGCATTAATCACTTAAGCTTATCAACTGTAACTGAAGATAAAATCTTTAACTCCGGAGTTCTCCTATCAGTTTCTTATCGTGAGAGGTGGTTATCAGTCAGGTAAAGGAGAGAATGTTTAAATCATGCTCGCTTGGCTGGGTGGCTGGATGCTGAAATGGTGAGAGAAACCAGGTGGCCATTGGGAGGATGCCGCAGAGGGTGTCAGTATTTACTGGGGGTCTTGGGAGCACTTGCCAGCTGTAAGGGTCTCTGTGGTAGCCCAAGGATGATGGGGGAGAAAGGCCAGGCTCAAGGTTTTTTGTGAACATGGGGTGGGGGCTGGACTGAGCTGAGCACAGGGTCTAGTCCACAGCACCCCTCAATGGGAGTATGTGACTGGCAGCTGCTAGGATGGCCCTGCTTGGTGGGCCATGGTGGGTGGTCTGTGGTGGTGATACAGATAGCCTGACTGGACCACTGGGAGGAGGCAGCAGGAGGGGAACAAGAGGGACCACTGGAGGAGATTGTGGAACCACCTGAGGCAATGGCAGGCCAGTGACTGAGCTCCTGCCTTCCAAACACTCCACCTCTGGTAGAAGGTCCTGCTCCTGGCAGCAGGTCCACTGGCCCTGGTGGAGATGGCAGCAGGCAGAAGTATTGTACTGAGCATGCGCAAAGCTAAGAAGACCATTGGAAAGTGGGGAAAGCCCTCCTACCTGTTTCCAGTAACTGGTCGGGAATAGGACCAGAGGAAGACAGGCATATGCACCATAGAGATCATAATGGTGGCAGGGAAGGTGCTGGATGGAAGAAGCCTGTCAGTCTAACCTGGGGCAAAGAAGGATTGGTCAGGGGGTGGGCCCTCCTGGAGTACACAGAGATTTGGAAAGTGAATTGGAATTTTTTTCATCCCACACCCAAAACTAAAATAGACCCAAGGGAAGGCAAGGATGCACAATCTCACCAATCTGGCTAATGCAGTGGCTGGTGCGTTCACAGGAACTTCTGGCCCTGGAAGTGCATGGTCAGTGCTGGTGCCAACCCCACACATGGGTTCCAGGATAGAGTCTGGGGCCTGACAATGGCTGAGAGAAAAACCGAGCTGCCTGGTTGACCACTCAGTGGCTGCCTGCAGTTCCAGAAGGACAGTAGTTTAAATAAGAGAAGGAACTCTGGACATTGCCTTTGGTTTTGGTCTTGGTCTGGCTGAGGATGGCTGGGCTTTTCTCCAGGTTTCCCCAAAAAGATGGGCTTTGAGAAAAGAAACTGCCATTTTCCCAGGTGGTGCAGCATTTGAATAAAAACCTCTTTTCTTTCTCACCAGCCTCTGCCTCTAGAATTTACCTATTTATGCCAGCAGGCAGCCGAACCCCCTCTTTGGTTCAGTAACCATTGCTCCCAGCACAAGCTTGTCCATGGAGTACCTGCTTCTGTCCCTAGCTCCATTCTCAGCCTCTTGTCCTAAAGGTAGAGCCAGCTGGACGTGATTACCTGCAGCCCAGACACCCTCCTTGTTCCTTTCTCAGAGCTCTTGGGTGAAGACTTTACAGGAGCATCCTCTTTGATGACAGTGCCCTTGCATTCCACAGGAAAGCCAAATGTCCACCAGAACAGCATGTACTCTGATGCCTAGTGACCCTCTGGTCATGTTACCCTTAGAGCCTTTCACCAGAGCCTGTCCTAGGAGCTCACAGCATTTCTCTTGGGAGCAGCTTCTTCTGAGACCCAGGAGGTAGTTCAAAGGGCAGAGAACCAGTGGATTCAGAGTGAGACTGATGTCAGTCATCAGCCATCACACAGTGTGGGTGGCCACAGGTAACCCAAGGACAAGGGACAGTTGAAAGGAAGCAAGCCCCTGTGATGGTATGGTGGGAGCATGGAGTGACTACTCAGGGCAGGCAAACTGGTGAAAAGCAGGTTGTTTGTAAGATCTTTGGGCACATATAGGATGAATGCATTTGTGCTCTATGTTGCTGGAAGGCTCCAGGGCAGGAGGCACTGCTCAGCCTCTTGCCTGGGAATGGTGCAGTGGTGAAGATACCAGGCCCCCTTGCAAGCAGAAGTCAGTTTACATGGGTGGGGAATATGTGCACTGCCCCATTCTCCCTAATACACCACCCACCCACTAACCCATCTCTCCATAGTGTTCTCAATGAGGATTGGGGCAAGGGATGGGTGGGCATCCCCAAGGCCTCTCTCCCTCTAACTGGGCTGTGGTTTTAAGCAGGTCTGCAGCATTCCTCCCCTCTAGGGCTACCATTATGAACAGCACCCCTGGAGTTGTGCAATGGACATTTCAAATATCCCAGTAGCTAAACGTAGCCAGAGGCCTGGGCGTGTGTGTGGTGGGAGGTGTCCTCAGGGCCTGGCAGGTGTGTGATGATCTGATAACCACCTACCTTACTCACCACCGCAGTCTGCACTGCAGAGTTCTCCCGCCCCACGTTCCCCAGAGGTGAGGATGACTGGTGGGTTTGCTTGCACAGTCTTTGTGTTAGCTCAGGATCAAGGTTTTAACCAGGTTCTGGTTCTGGTAAGAGCCTCTTCTTGCCTTGGTGACAGCCACTGTGTCCTCCTGTGGCCTTTCCTCGGTGCAGGAAAGAGGGGAGAGAGAGGGAGAGACATCTCTCTTCTTCTTCTTCTTTGCACCAACCCTATGGGATTAAAGACCCACCCTTATGAATTCATTTAACCGTAATTACCTCCCAAAGTCCCCATGGCCAAATGAAGCCACAGTGCGTGCTAAAGGGGCAATATATGAACGGGAGGACACACAGAAACTCGGTCCATAGCACAAGAGAAGATGCCATGATCACATGACTGACTCAAAAAATGTTAAAACAAAGCAAATAACCAGTCGAAAAAGAACTGCAATCTACCATAGGTATCTGAACTTCAACATTAAGAAAATAAGAGTGAAAAACATCACATGCAGTCCATCATGGTAATTTCTGCTTATGGACTTCCTTCACACAGTTCATGAGAAAAATCTCAGGAGTAAAGAGACAAAGGGTTTCAGGTCTATATATGCTTTTGCTGACAATACACAGATGTGAAAGTTAAGTTTTAATGTAACTTCAAGACGTTTAAGGCCATACACACAGGCATTCACCACCCACCCCCAAAGTTTATTTTTAAACCTGAAGCGCTCAGACACTAGCCCTTCAAGAGGAGAAGGACCCCAGTGTCATTACACTCCCAGCCAAGTCCTACCTAGACACCAGACCCCTCTGGGTGCCAGCCACTGTCACCGTGTTTGTCCTTCCTTATCCACTGCTGTGACACAGCTGCATTTCTCAAAAGAGGTCATAAGCAGCGTTCTTCTGTGGTCAGCCTGTGGTGGCCCTGGGGCCTCAGGTGAGCCTGGAGCCTCTCCAGCCCACGGCCAGTGACCAGTGTGCAGGTGAGAGGGTTCAGGGAAGCGGGGTCTCAGGATGAGCCACATCACTAATCTTGCCACCTTGGCCACAGTGTCCCCAGGACCTGGGGTCACCAGGCTGTAGCCACAGGCTGAGACTGTAGTCACACCTCATACCTTCCCACTGCATTGCTGGGCAGGTAGCTTGGCAGAAGGTGGGTGCAGCAGCCTGGGTGGGGTTTGGGGGTTTTTGTCCCAAGGATCTTGGGTCTGCCTTGACCTCCATGCTCCTGGCTTGGCACCCTTTCCACCCTTGGGGACACAGTGGACCGTCCTAGACATGGACTCTGTAGAAGCCCCTCCCCCAACCATTTTGATCACTCCTGCTCCTGTCTTCTGTCCTTTGTGCTGTCCTGCCAGCCCTGCCACACGCTCTGGTGGGATCCCCACTCCCCTGGCCTTACCCTCTCCTCAGAATGGCCTTGACTTTCTGGAGGCAAGAACCCCATCTGTGAGGAAACGCCTACCATGGGCCACGCCCCCTGACATCCAGTTGCTGGGACCCCTTTCTAGGGAACTGCCTGGAGATCCGCCTGCACAATGTACCCTCCCCCCCACCCCCATCCCTTCCCCCCTCCCCCGCCCCAATTCAACCCCGAAGCCAGTTCCTCACTGAGGCCCCACGGAGGCCCAGGGCACAGTGACTGACCATGTCTCCCCACCCCTCAGGCAGCCCAGAAACCAGCCCAGTCACCGAAAACTGGAAGCATCCTAAACGCAGTGGACCCCCTGAGTCCTGCAAGTGCAGAGAAGGTACAGGCGGAGGAGCTGACCTTCGTATTAGAAGAGCCGCTCACTGAGTCCTCGCCCATACAGATTAAAGGAGAAAGCTCAATGATCTGTCACTGGAAGCAGAAAGGGCCTTTGGGAAAACTATAAACCTGCTCATGAGAAAACAGGCAAGAAGGAAAACTCTTAGCAAACTTAGAACAGAAGCAAGTTTTCTTAACCTGACAAGTAGGATCTACAAGTCCCGCAGTGAGCACAGAGCTGAGAAACTAGGACCCGCCTTCTGGAGGTACCGAGCCTGTCCAGCCGCCTCCCTCCCTGCTGTTTTCTGTGCAGTTGAGCAGATGGAAGAGAAGCTGTGAGAACGAGAACAAGAACGGAAGGAACAAAGTTGTTCTTAGCGTGTGAGAGGCCACCTGTAAGTAACGCCCAAAAGGACTCACAAAACCATTAGAGTTAAGGAGAGTGAGATCAGCAAGGCTGCTGGCTACAAAAGCAGTAGTCCATTTCTTTACACCACGACAGCTGCTTTAGAAAATGAAAGCTAATTTGAAATATTGTTTACACCGCATCAGAAACCATGAAACACCTAAGGGGAAAAAATCTGACAAAAGATACGCAAAACGCTTATGGCAGGGTTCTCTCAAACCTGCCCACTGGCTCTGCGGTTTTCTTGGTAGAAAGGTTTTAAATTATGGGTTTCATTTATTTAGAAAATATAAGACTATTCAGACATTCTGTTTCTCTTTGTGTTCTTTCTGGTAAATTGTATTTTCAAGAAATTTGCTCATTTCATCAAAAATTTTGTTTGTTGAGGTAGAGTTCATAATGTTCTTTTACTGCATTTTTATGTCTATAAAACTGTGCGGTGACACTTCCCGTTCTATTCCTCGTGTTGGTAATTTTTGTATTCTCTCTTTTTGACGATCTTTTTTATTAATCTTTGCACAGAATCAGATTCTGGTCCTGTTGATGTTCACTGTATTTCTGCCTTCTCTTTCACAGACTTGTACACACTTCTTTCCTTGTACTTTCTTTGCTTTGATTTTCGGGTTCTTTTTATAACTTCCTGAGCTGGAAGCTTAGGACATTGACTTTCAGTGTTTCTCATTTTTTAGTACATGACTTTTTCAGAAAGCTATGAAGTTCCCTCTGATAACTACTTTTGTGCACTTCAGCAGTTAGAATATGTTGCATTTTCCTTATTCAGTTCAAAATGCTACCTGATTTCTATTGTGCTTTCTTCCTTGGCATGAGTTACTTAGAGTGCATTGTTCGGGTGGCAGTTGATTTCCAGGCGTTCGGAGAGGTTACCTCTCCGACACGGAGACAGTTGCACCACGGCAGAGAAATGCACCGCGAGGCTCCAGTGCTTTCACCTTTGTTAGAACTTGCTTTGTGATTGAGAATCTGGGCCCCTCCGGTAAGTAGTCCATGTGTTTCTGATAAGAGTGTGTATTCTGAACTTGTTTGACGTAAGGTGCTATGTTTGTCCCTTTGGTCAAATTGGTCAATTAAGTGGTTCAAATTCTCTGTTTTCTTACTAATTTCAGTAACTGAGAGACACGTGTTAAAGTAGTCACACTGGTGGCTTTGCCAGTCATTTTAGTTCTATCGGCTTCTGCTTCTATGATTTAAGCTAAGGAGGAGAAAGAGTTGCAATGTTCAGGTTGAGTTGGCTCCTTATCATCATGGAATGTCCTTCAATTTCTCTCCTAATATTTCTTGCCTAAAATCTGTGATATTCACGCAGCCACGCAGCTTTCTTCTGGTTAGTGAGTGTAAGGTATGTCATCCTCATAGTGTTTTGCTCACAGCCTCCCAGTGTTCCTATATTGAAAGTTCATTTTTTGTTTTCTCATCAAGTCTGAAAAGATTTATCTTCATGCATCTATTCTTAACTAGTAACAACACACAAATGGCCAACCTGTATATTTAAGATCTGGATGTTGCAGTTAACCTTTTGCTCCTTACATGAGTGACAGACATTTGTCTTTCTTAACACTTACACTTCGCCACCAGAGACACAGCTTCATTTGTTCCACCAGTCGCGTGGACTCAGCTCCATCTGATCCATCACTCACTTGGACTCTGCTCCTATTGGTCCATCACTTACTGAGACTTAGCTCCTATTGGTCCATCACTCCCTCAGACTCAGCACAAAGAAAAGTGAATTTGCTCTGCATGTCTGTACTTGAATGTTTTCCTCTTCCTTTAGGCCTTGTTGATTCCCCAAGCTCCCTTTTTATATTCACTTCCCTGCAGCTAGCTTGGCTTGGACTGCTAGGTTCTGTGCTTGACACAGACATCCCTCAGTCAACACCTGGGAAGTGGACCCTGCCAGGTAAAAGTCAGAGGATGACACAAAGAGTCATTAGCTTGGAGACGCAGGGGAGGAGAGATCCAAGAGGCTAGGCCACAACTGGATCTCCCTATGTCTGAGATTCAGGCCTGCCCACTGCTTTGCCCAGCTGTATTCCCAGTCACTGCTCATGCAGAATTCAGCTTTTGTTGGTGTCTCAGAGGCTTCCCACACTTGAGTGGTCATCCAGGTCTCCTCCTTAACTTCTTCTCAGGCCCAGAGGCCTGCCAGGGGCTCAAGAGTATGTCCTAGCTGGACACATTCAGGTTTATTGGGCTGAGCTTTGCCTGTTTTCCAGGACACTTGCTTTTGGCTTCTTCCCTGGTCCTGCAAGGCCCCCCTCTGGGAGGGCTTATTCACCAACAAAGACAACATAGAAGTCCTCTCAGTGACTCTAGGCTTTGTGCCAGCTGAGGACCCTGGAGCCCACTCAGGTACTTGGACCCCTAGAATCACCTGGGCTCTTGTGCAGCTGGGACAAGATTCTGCAGCTGGGAGCAGATTCTGAGGAGGGGTGGCCCAGTGCTGACCCCACCCGCCACCCTGAGCAGTCATCCTCTCTTTGATCCCACCCCCCTTGGTAGGCTGGGAATCCGGACCACGAGGCTGTGCTCTCCAGGAGTGAAACGTCATTCAGAATGCTGACCTGCACTCAGAGTGGGCACGTGGTGAGCTTGTGTGCAATGACACTCACTTCTGCTCCCTGCTGCTGGGATTCCTGCCTGTCTCCACGGAGGCAGGAGCTTGGCCCTGCTCACGGAGCCCTGGCCATCATTGCATCTGCCTTGTGCTCTGGCTCTGTGAACACTGGTGAAGACAGAAGAAATTGATTAATCAGATGATTGTTCACCTGATCCTAACTCACCCTCCAGATGAAGAGAACCTTCCTCTTCCTCCAAGAGAGCTCTGATGCTCCCCATTCCTCTACTTTCTGTCTTTTTCTTTTGTGCCAAAAGTACCTGCATGCCACCAGAACCTGATACGGGAGACAGAAACTCTGGAGACCCTAGGCCCAGACTCCCGCCTGCCTTGGGGGAGGTCCCATTTGTATTGAAGAGCCTCAGTTTTCCCCACGTGGCCCTCCGCTGTGGTAAGTGGTTGTGAACAGGGCTCTAAGCTGGACCCAGAGACCTCATCTGCAACCCATGCTGTGTACCATGGTGAGTCCTCATCTTGAAACTGGGAACGACCCCTGCAGGAGTGCCAGCCTGTCCTCCGCTCCCTGGACCTTCCAGATGGGGTAAGACACACAGCTAACATATCACTGTGCGAAGAAGCCTGCGGAGCCTTTGCAGGGGCTGCTGGAGGTGGGCCAGACCCCTTGGGCCTGAAAACTACTGTGGGCCCTGCCTGGTCTGGAGCCCCACCTCACCTCTCAATCAATAGTATCAGGCCAGGCACAGAGCAAGCACTCTCCAAAACATCAGTGACGATAGCTCGACAGGGGCAGCCAGGCTTTGTCTGCAGCTGTAAAGTGCGTGCCAGAGGTTTTCGGGACCTTTGAAGGGATGCCGTCCTGAGGACACACTGTTCCTGGGGAGACCGATGGCCTCTGTTCATAGAGGTGGATGAAGCTTTGTTAACACATTCACTACTGATCGCATTTCTTCTGAAAAGGATCCAGAGACATTTCTCCAAGGAATGACAGTTTTGTTGATGGGACTAAGGACTCGAATGTGCTATGAAAATTAGTTATTCATGTTTGTGTGCACTTGTCCCTTTATTTATGTTTTTAAGTGTAAGCAAAGGCCCAAGTCAGCTTGGCAGCCTCCAGACTTCCAGAGAATTGGAGGCCTAGAAGTGAGTGAGTGCTGGGTTCCCTCAACCCCAAAGGTGCCGAGGAAATTGGGAGGGGGGTTATGGCACAGAGATGGAGGGACTGTGGTGTTACCTTCGTTCCTGCAGTAGTGGAGGGGGTGGCCACAGCCTGTTCTTCCCAACCCCCACCTCAGGCTGCTGGAGAACCTGAGAGAGGTGGGCTACTTGGTCAGAGAGGCAGGCTGGCAGGGAGCAGGGTGGAACACCAGGTGCCTCTGTCATGGCTCAAGTGAGGTGTGTATAGCCCCCTTCCCCCCTGAGCCTGAGACCAGTGGACCAAGGGTCCTGGCCAGTGACCCTGAACCCTGTAGTCAGGACAGCTCTGTCCAGACCTCTCTGTCAAAGGTTCTGACCTCCTGAAGTGTGGCCTATACTCAAAGACAATGCTGGAAGTGGACACAGAAGTGTGGGAGCCAGGCTCCTCCAGATGCTAAGCATGTGGTCACTCCAGTGGGACTAGCTGGGCTCACCTGACAGTGGAAAGTTTTCAGAGAGAGGAATGTCTGCGGCTTGCGTGGTGGAGATGGGAATTCCTAGGCAGGGGTGAGCAGAACACTCATTTGCACAAATTAGCCTTTCAGATGGGAATGTTGCTCATGCAAGACCTGACCAGCACAGAATGGTTTCTGGGGGGGGACTTGCGTCCTGGGCACAGAGTCAAGGTCCCTGCACGGGGCTGGCTTTCCCCTGCCCCCAACAGCCTCTTCCCTCCAAGCTGCTGGGCAAAGCTGACCTCCTTCGTCAGGGAGACCACAGCAGGGACAAAAGGCCTCTGGTCACCTGGTCACATTGACTTTGAGGATGGTCAGGATGGACCTGACTACACCTGCCTTTACCCTCTGCTCTGATTCCCCTGCTGGTGCTTTTGGAGCAGAGTGGCTCACTCTTATCCTAGCGAGCACTCTGGGGAATGCACTGTGCCTGCACTGTCCCCTGAGACCCTTGTGCAATCCTTTGCAGTCCTGTAGGTGGGGGCTGGCCCAGCAGGACACTCACGGGTATCCAGGCAGGAGGCAGACCCCCTCCTGGGTACATCACTGTCCCCTGACCCCCATAGTTCCTTCCACTGCTATTCCCTGGGGCCTTCCAGGGTCTGAGCAGGCCTGAAATGGCTGAAGGAAGAAGGCCTCTGTCTGGACACCGCCCCAGGGCTGGGGGATCCCTTCTGGCCTGGTACCCATAACCCAATCCTGCCGAAGTGTGCAGCACACCCATCCAGGGGGACACCTGGTGTTGGCTCAGACTTGCCCGAGCACTCCTGTTTGTTCAGACTTCCCTGAGAAACACCACAGAAATAGGAATGAGGGATCGCAGAAACCTAACTTCATCAGAGGAAGAAGACCCACTGACGGCCTCCTGATCACTGAAGACCCCCAGCGTTTTATCATAAGTCAAAAGGCCAGGAGAGGTGGGAGTGTGTTCAGCCCTGTGGCCTCATAAGTGAAGGGTCAGAGGTCACAGGCAGAGCAGAGGGCAGAGTGTTCCTGAGTTGATGCCCAGACTACCCGGCCTTGTCCCTGCAGGGACCTTGACCTCTGGGGTGTGAGGAGGCCAAGGATGAGCCTCAGCCAGGCCCCACAGGGAGCTCATGGACCTGCCCTTGTTCTCAGAGTGCAGCTCCCCCTGGACTGTCCTGAACTGGGGCAGGAGGGTGCAGCTGCACGGACCACGTGGTCGGGGGACCCGGTGGGTGCTGTGTGCACAGACACTCTCTACCTGTCTCCTCAGATAGGGACGGGTCCCCTCCTTGCTTCGCTCTTTCGGGGCCTTGAAACCCTGCAAAGCCCTGCACGTGCTTTCCCACCCCGATCCTCGTAGCATCCTGGCCTGGGCCTCTTCAGGATGCCTCCTCCCAGCAGAGGCATCTGACGCCCTTGCCGGCCCCACAGCCAGGGGCCACCAGGACTGGGCTTCAGAGACGCTGTGACCTAGATCAGCTTTGGTCTCCAAGGGCAGTAAGTCTGAGCCTCCACCCTTCTGCCTCGGGTGTGGTCACGGGCCTGTGGCAGGGGCTCTGCGGCATCTGCTCCACCCGGTGCCTTTTGCTCATGCTCTGTTATCTGTGGTGGTGCTGAGGTCTGCGGGGCGCTCACTGCACACCAAGCTCACCAGACACGGGCTTTACGGGGAACTTTATGGAACTGGATTGGGTCCTCAACCTTTCTGTGCCTCCGTTTCCCCTTCTGTAAAATGAGTGTGAAAGCGGGATGGAGGGAGGGAAAAACAACTAGGGGCTGCATTTTCCCTTGAGTAGATGGTGAAACTGAGGCTCGGAGAGATGCCAGATTTCGCCCCAGGACATGTGACTGATGGCGGCCTGTCCACAAAGGCCTAACCTGGCAGCCCTTCACTGCCCTTCCTTGCCCTACTCTGTGTGTGGTGAACAGTGCTGTCCCCCGGTTCTATGGGGACCCTGTGGGTGGTAGCTGACACCATCTGGGTTGGGACTCTCCCATGCCAAGTTCCATCAGCTCAAGGAGGGAAGGAGAGGGACGCCCAAGAGGCCATCCTGAAGGACCACTCAGCCTCCTCTCTGTAGCTGCAGGCTTTAGGGCGTGGCCCTCCTGGCCCCCACCCTGTTCAGGCAGCTCAGACTGGAGCCCAGGGGGCCCCTTTTGAGTCCAGCTGCCACGCCCTCTGGCCTCCATCCCCACCCCTGCCTAAGAGGACTTCTTCCATACTGGATTTATATACTCACCCTTCCTGGATCTTATAGGACAGAACCTGCAGGCCAGCCCCGAGCTCCAGGCCCGGGCCCAGCAGCAAGAGCACCTGTGGGTACAGGCTGGGCCGAGGTCAACTGGGCCATAAAGGAGATATGATTGTGTTGGACATAAACCAGGACTTCTCTGCGGAAAAAGAAATCACCAGGTATATTGAGAGTAATTTTGAGGAAAAATTAGAAGGTCAGAGGGGTCTGAGTTACGGTTTAGTGGCCCAGGAGAGGCTGCGCAAGGTGAAAGAAGGTGTGAGAGCCACTCCTGACCTCTCGTCCACCCAGGGTGGAAAGTACGTAAATTCAAGTGTTCCCTCCCCAGTCCCACTATCCTCCCCTGACTGACTTCAGCCAAGCCCCAGGGCAGGCGCTGGTGTCCTGGGGCCAAGGTGCCCGAAGAGCCAAGCTGCCAGGAAGCAGTAGCTGCAAGTTTATATTTCAGGAATAATATTTGCAAATATCAATCTCTCCTGCATCTGCCATCTCAGCTTGTGAAAACAAGGGTGTTTTCCTTGGATATGCAGGGGGTCCTCCTGCAGAACAGCCACCGTCATCACCGCCCCCCAGCCCCCGTTGCTCCCCACTGGCTCACCCCTCTGGCTCACCTGCCCAGGGTCACAGATGTCACCAACCTAATCAATAAGATGAGTGGTGGCTTGCTCACTGTTTCCCTCACATAAAAATGCCTGTGCATTTTATTTCAGTAATTCTGCCATTCTGCCATCTTATTGAAGGCACAATGTTCTGCTCATGAGTGACACCTAGTCACCTGGGCAGGCTGTCGCCATAGGAATTCATTAGTCTGGCTGAATTTTGCGTGTGGATTGGGGCCAAGATCTTTACTTAACGTAGCCTTTGTCATTTATGAAAACGTACCATGAAAGAATACGCTCCACTCCCACAGGCGGGCACCCATGGGGTGGCAGAGACCCAGTGGCCACTATTTGCAGGCAGCACTGGCTGCCATGGGGTTCCCCACTCAGTATGGGAACCGTCCTTTGTGTTTGTCTGCAGATGAATATGTCCATTGTTCTGTCTCTGAACTTCCCTCTGTAGAGATTGGGTATTGGCTGCACAGAAAAACAACAACAGCTCAGCCGCTCACCCTGCACACGTCCCACCCCAAGTTTCATTCGATACCCTTGGGAACCCCACGCGGCAGGTCCAACTGATGCGCTCTGCCCATGCCTCTGGATCCCATTGTAAAGCAAGGAAGTGGAAAACCTCAGTGATTTGCTGAAGATCACAGGGTCGTGGAACCAGGTCCCCGTGCCTCAATTGTCTGGCCAATGACATTCTCCCTGAGAAGCAGCACGAATGGTAGGTGGCCTCGCACCAGCCCAAAGGCCTAGGGGAACCCTGCCCTCATCACTGGGCAGCTGTGTTGCCTTTGGAGAGTTACTTAACCTCTCTGTGCCCGACTACCTAATCTGTCAGATGGGGTGATGGCAACAGCACCCAGCTCATCAGCGCCAGGGGAGAGTCCAGCGTCTGGGGTCAATGGATGCAGGCGTGGGCTTTTGGCCATCCCATGCAGGAGAAGGGGGCTCTCTGTGTATAACCGAAGGCCACCTGTGATCGTCCCAGTGAAGTAACTGCCCAGGCATGGGGCCAGCACAAAGATGAGCCAGAATGAATATACCCCCGCTGCAGCTGGTGGGTGGGTGGTTTATTTTAAGAATGCTGGTGCCAACCATGGACTGGTTTACTAATTCACCCAGACGGCCCTGGCAACAGGTGCTCACTAGCAGGTGTCATGCTGGTGTCCCGTCCCAGGCACGGTGCACTTGCTGGCCTCTGTGTGGAGCTCCCCTGTCTCTCTTCATGGCACTGTTGCTGGAGCTGCATCCAGGTTTCTGTCCAAAGCCCAGAGTCCCCAATAAGAGAAGCAAGGCAGCTAGAGGGAAGGCCTGGGTGATAAGGGGGCAGGTGACCTGGAGCAGTGGCCAAGGACGTCAGGGAGGGAGAAAACCTGATGGGCCATCGACCAACAGCTAGAGCCCATCCCATGGCAGGCTTTGAGAGACACACAGAGCACAGCAAATGGGACCATGCTCAGCCTCGCCCATGCCCCCGTGCCTGGGGATAAGGTCACTTCAAGATGCCCAGATGCCCACAGGCACAAGAGCAGCTGGGTCATTGCGGGAAATGTCTCTTCTGACTTAGTTCCAGCATCAGGCTGGCTGAGTGATCCCTTAAATATTTGCTGACATCACAGCTGACTTTCTATTAATGCCACACATGCTCCAGAGGCGTGGTCTGATGTATCGGCGTGTGTTCCGGGCATGGTTTTGGTCAGCTAGAGAAAGCACGTGCATTGGAAGGTTTTTTCCTGAAGGTTTGTCCAGGGATTTCCAGAGCCACCCCCTCCCTCCCCGCAGCTCACAGTCCTGGCAGGGGCGGGGAGGCCAGTGCAGAGCAGAGTTGAGCATGGACACGGTCCCCCTGTCCAGCTCCAAATGTGCCTCTTGAGCTCACTCTGTCCAGTGCCTGTGGTGCAGCAAACAGCGGGGACTGACTCCTGATCATGTTTATATGGAAAGCTCTTCTTAAAGCCAGGGCCAGATGTTTGAAACCAAGCTGTGTGTGTCTCGAGACCAAGACAAGGATCTCTGGGTGTCTACATTTGAGCAAGGGCCTTGGTGGGCAACTCCTGGAGGACTAGTCTTATGAACTGTTCTCTGACACATACATGTTCCCACTTTTCCTTTTGGATTAGCTCGTCTGAGAGGGGGCTGCACCCAGAGGGTCGTGTGGGGGCTCCGCTTGCCTACCCAGGAAGGAGGATGGAGGTGTGGCCTTGACACAGCAGAGGACACCTACCTTTGGCACAGTAACTCACTATGGGGCAGGGGTGGCCGGAGGCAGAGGGCAGGTCTGGGAGAGGGGCCCCCGGTGTGTTCCTTTCCTTGAGATGCATTCCTCTGCTCCCCTGGAAGGCCAGCGCCCACCTGCTGTGGCCCTCTCCACCCTGGCAGAAAAATATGGGGAACAGCAGGCATCAGCCCTTAGTCACCATCCCTACTGCTCACTGGCAGATGGCCCATAATTGGTCCCCCAGACACAGGATGGGCTTGGAGGTGGTCCCAGTTTATGACATGCCATATTTTTGCCTTGAACCCCAAATGCCTGCACTCTGCCCCGCCTCCCACTTTAACCTGCTCACAGGAAGGGAACTGCCTGTTCGGGAATACGTGACTCTACCAAGCACTGGCTCCCTGACCTTGCTGTCCTGGGACTGCTGTCTGTGTGCCAAGAGGGAAAGCACGTGGAGACAGGACAGTCTGCACACCTGTGGGTGATCTGCGCAGACAGCCCCTCAGCAGAGCTGCTGCCTATGGTGAACGTTAATACAAAATAAGAGTAAAATACCCCTGAAACTTTCACTGAGGACGTGTGCTGAGGCATTGTCCCAAAGCTCCTGCAGGGTAGGTGCTGACACCAGTGGAGCACCAGGGCCTGGACGATGCTGGGGGCTCCCTGTGGCAGAGTCCTGAGTGGGCAGCAAAGGAGCGGTGTCTGTGCCCTTCCCTGGCACGCCCACCCCCATTCCATGACCTTGGTGCTGGTCACAGTGAGAGAAAGCTCTTATCAGGCTCCTTACCTCTTGCTTCTCATTAAATCCTTATCAAACAATAGTGCTGGCACTGGCGAGAAAACCAGGTGTGTGTGTGTGTGTGTGTGTGTGTGTCTGCAGAATTATATATTAACTTGTGCTAATTAATGTTTACGCAGCCATTTAGGGCAGACGGCGCCTTGGACCACCATCCACAGCATCAGCTTCCGTGGAGGTGGCCAACTGACACTCCAGTCTTAGGCTTCAGAGCTGGGCAGCTGCATGCCCCACCCCCAGGCTGGCCAGGCCCTCCTCCCCTGTGCTCCCTGTCTGCACTTGGGGAGCTGTCGTAAGTCTCCTGGGGCTCCCCTCTGAGGGCAACAAGAGCAGTTGAGGGGATTGCGCCACTGTGAGCCTGCACACAGTCTCAGTCTCAGACAACCATCTCCCCTCCTGTGACAGCAGAAGAAGCCCCCTGCCCACCTCTGAGGCCCAGCCCAGGCCTGGGCTCTGTGGCCTTTCCCTGTGCCCCGAGTCTTCTCTCCTGCATCTCCGGTGCAAGCCCTTCCCCACCGCCTCACAGCCGCTCCATCTGTTCTCCTTGACCCGCTGCCCCCCACCACTCAGCTCTTCCCCAGCCTCCCTGAGATGGCTTTGAAGCCAGCCCAGACACACTCATATTTCACCCTCAGTATAAAAGTGACAATAATGGTGATCATAATAATAGCAATAATGTCTGTAACCACATGGGGGATGTGGTAAGTAGGGAGCCCAGCCCTCAGACAGCAGTGCTGGACTCGTGGAGCTTCTGCTCTTGGGAAGCATTGGCCCTCCGGCTCTGTAGGGCTGCAGCCACCTGCTCTGGGGAGGGCCTGGTCAGAGGAGCACTCTGTCCTGAGCTGTGTAGGGGCCAGGGGCACTGTGTGCATGCAGGGAATGTCTCCCTTCAGGGAGCAGGCAAGTGGGGCAGGGGGTCTTCAAGGTGACATCCACACAGGGCCTAATGGACAGCTGAAAAATGAGGGGCATTTCCAAGGAGGAAAGGCGGTTGAAGGCACCTGGTAGTCACCCGGAGCCCAGCCTGCCTCCCTGTGTCAGCAGAAGCCCATGTGTGGTGTGGTCTGGAGGGGCTGGTGGACCAGATGGGAGGACAACCAGGTGGGAGGAGTAAGGATCACTGGGGGTGAATGGGGTTGGGGGCGCTGAGGGTCCACTGATGCCCTCAAACTGGCCCAGGAACTGGCTTGCATGCCTGGCCCAATGTTTGACCCCAGAAGGGCACTAACTGCCTTTTGGCCCTTTGTCCCCTCATCCTTCTGTACCATCTCTCTGGGTCTCAGCTCCCTGTCCCCCTGTCTCCTCAAGTTTAAGGTGGGAGTGTCCCCAGATCCCCATGCACATTCAAGTCTTCAGGCTGAAGCACCAGGACCCCAGAATAAGAGGAGGGCGTGGCTGTACTCAAGAGCTGGCCTTCTTGGTGGACCCTGTTCCCAGACAGCCAGATCAGGGCCTGACCCAAGTGTCCTTGGACTCCAGCCCCAAAGACCTCCTCCTGCAGAGGAAGACTTGTCCAGTGAGCCCACTTGGGAAATAAATTCTGGGGCAGGGAGATCCAATAGTCATGTCTGGCTTCAAAGAAAAAAGCGTGTTCACTCCTAGAGAAATCCCTGCTGATCACTGATTTGGTCCAAGGAATATTCAGATGGATTCAGCCTTCTGAGATCACACTCCTAGGGGGTGGCTGTGTGTGCAGCCTGGAGCTGGGGGTGGTGGCCGGGGGCATCAACACCACCCAGGGTGCAATCGTAGTTTGGGACAAACTGATCTAAAGTTTCTATGGAGGCAGAGGCCCAGACCAACCAACAGAGCATTAAAAGAGAAGAACAGCGTTGGAGGCTGACACCACCCTTTGGAGACTTGCTATAAAACTGCAATAATCAGCATAGTGTGGTGTTGATGGACTAACAGACAAGTAGATCAATGAAGCAAGAATAGAGCCCAGAAACAGACCTCTGTAAATACTCACTGAGCTTTGACCAATGAGCAAAAGCAACAGTGGAGCAAAGACAATCCCTTCAACCAACGGTGCTGAAACAACTGGACGTCTACATGCAGAAAAGTGAATCCAGACACAGGCCGCTCACAGACTGCTCACAAAATTAACTCACATTGGATGACAAGCCTAACCGTAAAACACAAGACGATAAAGCTCCTACAAGGTAGGTAGCACGGAAGAAAACCTACATGCCCTTGGGTTCGAAGACAACTCTTTAGATACAACACCAAAGATACAGTCACAAAAGACGGCAAATAAACATATGAAAAAGGTGCTCCATGTCATATTTCATCAAGGAAATAAAAATTAAAACCAAGACAAGATACCACTGCGTACCTATCAGAATGGACAAAATCCAGAGCACAACACCAGATGCTGGTGAGGATGCGGAGCACCAGGGACTCTCATTCCCTGCTGGTGGGATGCAGCCTGGTGCAGCCACTTCAGAAGAGAGTTTGGCAATTTCTTACATAATTAAATGTACTGCTACCATGTGTGATCCAGCAATTATGCTCCTTGGGATTTACCCAAAGGCCTGAAAACTTTCGTCCACACAAAAACCTGCACGTTAACGTTTATAGCAGCTCTGTTATTAATTGCCAAAACTTGGAAGCAACATGATAACTTTCAGTAGGTGAATGAACAGACTGTGGTCCATTCAGACTGTGGAATATTATTCAGCTAAAGTACATAAGCTATGAAGCCCTGGAAAGACACAGGGAACTTAAATGCATATTATGAAATGAGAGAAGCCAATCTGAAAAGGCGACACACAGCATGTTTCGAACTCTACGACATTCTGGAAAAGACAGAACTATGGAGACAGTAAAAGATCGTGGTTATCAGGGCTTGGGGCTGGGAGGACTTAATAAGAGACCACAGAGAGTTTTTAGGGCAGTGAAACTCTGTATGCACGTATAGTGATGGATATGTGTCATTATACATTTGTCCAAACCCCCAGAATGCATGACACCAAGAGTGACTTTAATGTGAACTCTGAACTCTAGGTGATGATATGTCAATGTGGGTACAGCAGTTATCACAAATGTGTCTGGTAGGGGTGGTTGATAATGAGGGAGGCTGTGTGGATTTGGGAGGGGCGGGCAGAAGATGTAAGAGAAATCCCTGTACCTTCCTTTCAACTTTGCCGTGAACCTAAAACTGCTTTAGAAAAATAATCTTAAAAAATATGAAGACAATAAAAGTGTCTAGAAGAGACAATGGAGTTCAGTTAATCCCCAAGGAGAAGAAGGACTGGTGAGGGGTGTCAGGCCGGCCACCTGAGAGCAGGACCATGGGAGGAAGGCGCGCAGGACATGGCGCTCGGCTGCCCTGCTTGCTGGCCACCTCCCTGGCTGATCTAGGCCCTTGGCCCCCACAGCAGGCCAAGAGATCCTTTTATTTTTTCATATTTTTCTTTTTAAAAATTTTTATTGATTGATTTTAGAGAGAGAGGGAGAGAGAAACATCAGTTTGTTGTTCCACTTATTTATACATTCCTTGATTGGTTCCTTTATGTGCTGTGACTGGGACTGAACCCACAACCTTGGTGTATCAGAATGATTCTCTAACCAACTGAGCTACCCAGCCAGGGCCCAAGAGATCCTTTTAAAAGGTGGGAAGGTGTCAGCCCTCTGTTAATGTCTCCCCTACCTGGTCCCTGCATCCACATTTCCCCCACTTCCTACTTCTGTGGGACCTGCCCTCTCTCCAAAGCCAGTGCTCACCCCTTACTCCCTTAGTCCTGACCTGTGCCAGGGGCTGAGTGGACTCCCAGCCTCCAGCCTTGGAGACAGAGCCCTCCCCGCCCCTGCACCACTGCCCCAGTACTCCGCACGCACGGTGTATGTTCTCCCTTCCGTTGGTGCAGATTCTATCCCTACTGACTTGGAGCTCCATGGAACACAGTTACCTAGGGATAGGCAGGAACGAATGGACTCCACTCCAGACCAGAGTCACCTCGTACCTTGGCCACACTAGGAAGGCACAATGCCTTCCTCCCCTCTTAAATGGCTGAAGATGGCTGCATGCTGCTAGCCAAGTGCATAGTGTCGAAAACAGGCCTTGCTTTGTTTCTTTTGTCTTAAAGTTGTTGAAGGGACACCCTCTGGGCTGCTTCACTGGGTGTAAGACACCCAGGGCCCACTGCTCAGATAGGCTAGGGCAGATGATGCCTTTTCCATCTCTGCAAAGGCAGTCTCCAAGGGGCGCTGGACAGCGGTGGGGAGGCAGGGACCTTGGGCAGGCGGAAGAGCAGCCTGAGTTTCTCAGCTGGGCACACACCGGCTCTGGGTCCTGGTGGGAGACTGCTCTGGGCTTATGTCCTTCTCTGTGGATGGGTATTCCTCGGGTTCTTGTCATCTTCAGATATTAGAGTAAGTGTGGTTAGAGGTTGGGGTGGGCCAAGGACCTCCCCGGGGCCATGCCATGGACCCTGAGCAGGAAAAACAAGTCTTGTGGGGCCCCTGGTGAGTAGGGAGGGTGGGTTGGAGGGTCTGGGGTGGTGGCTGACAAAGTCTACTCCCAAGAACGCTGCCCACCTGGACATGAGTCACAGTCAGCTCAGAGGAGAGCCAGAGTCTCTTCTTTCTGCACGTTCAGTTGTAGACCTTATGTGATTTATGACACCCTAGTCAGCAGAAGAGAAAATATTAACTGCCAGGAGTAGTTAATGAAGCTGGATGCTGTCCTGCCATTGGAACAGACAGGAAAAGCAGCTGTCACAAGAGCTGGTCAAAGAACAGGATTTTCTCCTGTGACGGCTTCTGATAGGCAGGCCTCCTGCTGCAGATATGGAGGATCTGAACATCATTTTATGAGCAAATTGTCTTTAGCCAACCTCACTCTTTGGAAGGTAAAGAGTCAGTTCAGGGAAGTACACAGGGAAGGCTGGCCAAGTGCAAGCTCAAGACTCTGGCCCTTGAGTGGTGGTGGAACAAGCCAGGTCCCTGCGCCTTCCAGTTCCTCACCTTGTTCCATTTTTACGTGCTGTATAATTGTGGGGTAGGGTGAAGAGGGTGAGTGGTGCCTGCAGCTGCAACAATCAGATACTGGAGGTTGTGGGTCTGGCAGACCACCCCCCCCAGAGAGTGAGCGAACGTGGCCGTGTGTAGCGTCCACCTGCCTGGGCACAGGAGACGTTCAGGTAACCTTGGCTTGCTTCCCCATTGCAGGTGAAGAGCCATTGCAGTCTTCTGGGCAAAATCAGGGCTGGTCCCCAGCAAGACACAATGACCCAGGCCACACACACCCCGCCACTTCCGGTTCTCTGGGTTCATCCAGACTGTCACCTGAGTTTGGTGAAAACAAAACCCAAATGGTGAACGAGGCCACCCTTGACCACCCAGAGAAGTCACGTCTCACTGGGGCCCTGCTGGTGGCGGGCAGAGCTGGATGGGGACCCCGGTGCTCTGTGCCTGCTGGTCAGGTCACTGTGGCCTCCTCCTGCTGTCTGCTTCCAGAACAGAGTGTTGGCATGTATCCTAGAGGTTCTCTGGCACTAAACTCCCCAAACCTACCAGAAGGCCACGAACAGGGCTTCTTTCTGAGAGGAGCCCCTGTCTCCCAGAGGCCCCCAGAACCATCTGTGCTTAACTGCCAGCTGCGCACACCCTTTAGTCAGTCACGACCGAGGAGGTATCACTCGATCCTGAGTGTGAGCAGGTGACCTGCTAAGGACTCACAACGTGCAGACTCTCCCACTCGTACTTGGTCATTCAGAAACTTCTCCCTGCTTGGCATTGCTGAAGTGATGTTTAGCTGGACACGTGAGTGGACAGAGCCTGGAGGTCAGACGTCACTGATGACTCTGCCTACTGCAGGCAATCTCAGGGTGGTGTACGACCTCTGGGCCCACTGATGACAGCCATCAGCCAAGGTAACTTCATCTTCCTCGCTGACTAGAACTGTCCCTGGGGGTGTGACAGTTGGAGTGGTCCAGGACACACCAGATGTGGCACCAAATGACTTCCATGGGCCCCAGACCTGAGTTTTTGCGGCAGCGCCAGGCCGAGGAGGGAAAGGCTGGGTTCTGAGGCAGTATTGATGGCTGGGCCCCAGCCTTTCCTCCCTCCCTGCCTAAGAGGAGGCAATGGTCCTGGGAGAGAGGTAGCAGAAATCCAACTAGTACGATCTGTGCCAACCACACCCAAGGACAGAGGGAGTTAAGGGAAGAAATCTCATTTTGGTGCAGCAGCAGATCCTGAAGAATATTCTATTGAGACCCTCCCCGAAACTCCCACCCTTTAAAACCCTCGAGAAGAGGATCCGGTGTGCACTCTCTCCCCCAGGAGCACATCTGTGCCTTTTCCCTTCTCCTCTTCTTCCCCCTTCTTTCCCCACAGCCATTCACCTAACTCTAAGGGTCCCCACGAGACTTGCAACCAGGGGAGCAAGGGCAGTGGCAGGTCATCCCAGGCTGACCCCCTGAACCTGTCTCAAGGGCCCCTTTTCTCTGACTTCTCAGTGAGCCGAAGCAGCCCCGCCTAGGCTCTCCTGTTGGTTCTTCTATCTCAAGCCTTCCTTTGCCTCACTGTCCCCAGTTTAATAAACATATTCTCAAAATCACCTGGACTCATGTTGTCAAATCTTTCCTGCATAAAGCCAATAAACCACACACTACAGCCCAGCCTGAGGCAGGCCCACTCTGAGTGGGCCCCTTTCTGGTAGCAAGCCCTGGGCCCTGAGAGGTACAAGTCAAGGGCGTTTCTGCACCCCCACCGTGTGCTCCTCCAGTTCTCAGCAAGAGCAGCTTTGGGAAGCTTCTGGGAAGGAGGTGGAGGAAAGTCACTTTGTTCTGGCCAAGGCCTGGAACAGTTGCCAGGGACTTATCAGAGGGAAAGTCCGCCTGTGCATGGCCATCATTCTGTGGCCCCAGCGCTGACACTGGGAGCCTTGGTCTGTGCCAGGGACTCTGTTCACATGTGGGTGGTCACAGGGCCAGGCGGTGGGCTAGCCTGCCCATCTGCTACCCCAGTGCCAGTCCCCACCCTGGGGCCTGGCCTGGACTCTGGTCTTCCATGTCCTCTGCCCTTTGCCTCACTGGAGGTTGAACACGGATGTCCTTGTACCCCAAAAGGCCTTTCTGTGGGCGGGGGCACACATACTTGGTGCCAAAATCATTTTTAGAATTGGGATAAGTGAATCCAGAAGGGGCCCCTCCTGCCAATAAAGTTTGCAGGGTTACAGGCGTGGACTTTGGGCTGTCAGATGACTCCTGCTGCTCAGACCTGACATGCTCACTTCCTGCTTTCTGAAAGTGAGGCAGGAGCCCTGTCTCCGTTGCTCGGTGCTGGCCCTGGGGCCTCCTGATGGCCAGGGATACGGTGGCCTCCTGCCACTGCCTCTTGCCCGTTGGGGTTTAAAACTCATGGCTTCATCCTGGAGGGTTGAGGCGCCCCCTGAGGGTGCACTGGAGCATCCAGACAGTAGGAAAGAACAAGCATGGGGCCCAGAGGTAGAGGGATGCTCTGGGGGCCTCCAAAAAGCCAGAGAGTTCTCAGCAGACATAGAGGAGCAAGCAGCCTGGGAGGGAGCAAGGTCGACCGTGACCCACTGCTGCCCACAATGCTCCCCACCAGGGCCCTGGACCCACTAAGCCGGGTAGGGAAGCTGTACCTGCAAATGTACAGATTTTTGAGGATTTCACAGACCAGACATTAGAATCACTGAAACAACAGAAGCAGGAGCCCCTCTGTGCCGTCTGCACTGCCCAGTGGCCTCAGTTTTCCCAGCCTCAGCCACAATACCACAATACTGTCCAGCAGATGACATAGTCCTAGGGGACGGGGGAGAGCCAGACTCTTACTCTGGGTGCGTCAAGGAGCCCAGGATCAAGGCTGCTCAAACCCAACATAGGAAGGGGCAAGTCTGGGGTTCAGCCGCTGGGCGTCTGCAGCTTAGAGGTTAAGTTCAGCCCATACAGTCTGAACTCAGACACCCTGGCTGTAAGGCGTTCAGTGGCTTGCTGAAGAAGCCTGTCTGGGAATAGGACTGACAAAGCAGGCAGTGTTCCAAGACCCTCACTGGCAGGCTGGTCTGTCCTGGTGTCTCAGCTGGGTGCAGCTTTGGGGTGGGGTAGGGATGCAAACCATGTAAGATATGTGCAATGTAGTGGGTCCAGTAGTGTTGCCTCCACTGGCACACAGGGCCTCCGCCCAAGGCAGCTGGCCCACCAATGGTTAGGTCAGGATGATGCTCCTGCTGCTGGCCCGTCAGCAAGTATAGTCTGGCATGTGTGTTGCTGCTGGGCCAGGTGAATCCAAACTCACCTGAGGCTCAGGCACCAGGTGGAGAAACCTCACCTGCCCATACCTGAGGAGAAGGCAAGTGTCCCTCAATTTTTGTAGTAGTAGGCCTCCTACTGAGACCTGAACCACAGGGTCTTCCCAACCGAATAGCCTGTAGGCACCAGGGTTTGTTAGTAATAAGTATGTAATAAATAGTTTTCCATTTATTCCAATGAACAAATATCCATCTTACGATAAGTTTAACACTGCCACACGATTATCTTGTCTTTGGATTAGATGCAGTTTATACAAGACCCCCTGTTACAATCAGGACTCCGACAGTCCTGGTAAGTTCAGGTCTGATGACAGTGAACCAGTAAACAGACCCTAAAATCACTGAGGCCACACTGAATGGTGTTGGGGGCCATGGGACCTGTCGCTTCATCTATAAGGGGTCCGTCAGTTAACTGTGTTAGGAAGACAACTTCCCACTGACAGCAGTCTGTGCAAAACCCCATGCACTCTGCACCCTGGAGAAAGGGAGACACTGACAGGGGGCTGGCCAAGGGTTGGCGAGGGCCAGGCTCCTGCTTTTGAGGTGGATAAACTAGGTTTCCCCTCTCAAAGTGCGCCATAGACATTTTAGCTCAGTGCAGGACCTGCCAGGGATGTAGGAGCCCCTCTGGGCCTCACAGGGCCCCAGGGTGGGGGCTCCCTGGAGTAGGTGACCCTATGGTAAGACCTGAGGGAGGGGCTTGCGGGCAAAGACAAAAAAGAAGGTTGTCCTGGCAATCTCTCTGTCTCTTTTTTTTTTAATCCTTACTCAAGGACATGTTTATTGCTTTTATCAAGAGAGGACGGGGTGTGTAGGGGGCAGAGAGAGAGAGAGAAAGAGTGAGAGACCAAGAACAGAACCCGCAACATTTTGGTGTATGGGACAATGCTCCAACCAAGTGAGTCACCCGGACAGGGCGGCAATCTCTTGATTGTAGCCAGTTCATTCATTTCCACACCCTTGGACTGGCAGAAGGCATGAGCGTGGTCCCAGCCTTGTGTTTCCAAATGCCTAAAGGGAAATCACACAATCTCAGTGGAAGAATCCTTTTTCCACGGGCCTGCAGTGCCATGGTGTGTAGCCCAGCCTTCTGTGAGCTCCGGGCCACCTCCAGGCTGTTACTCTCCACGCCCCCTCTGCTTTTGCATCAGTCTGGTGTCCCTCGCTCTCCTGAAACTCTGCTGGCTGAAATGGTCACGTCTGTGAGCCCAACAGGTGAAAATGCACACATAAACAGTGCTACCATCTTGCTGCGTTTACCGACTTATCCAGCTGCCACATCAAATCTTGAAGTGCAGGTGGCCCTTGGCTTCTCCTGCTCCAGGAGCTTCTGAGAGATGCCCACTGGGCATCGTCTATGCATACACAGAGAAGAATAAGTGCATGGAGGTGCAGTTTGCGCCAGAGAGTAGGATCTGAGATACGTTTTATTTTCTTAAGTTTTACTTTTCTATAGCTTCCTTTTTTTTTTACAGTGAACACACACAACTTACACACAAATGAAGAGTTATTGTCAACAGTAGGTTGACTTCCCCATCCAGCTGGAAGCGAAGATGGAGTAACTGGACCCAGCCGTGCTACCTCACTGAGATGAACGAAAACAGGAATAACAAATGAAACAAAGGTTTTGGAAATGCTGGACATCAGACCACCTAGACAGTGATCCCTGAGAGACGGGTAACAGATTGACAATGGAGCCTGGAATTTGTAAGGTGTGCTGAACAAGCACCTGTTGTGGAGGTAGAGTGGGATAAACTAAGGTGTGCATCATAAACCCTAAAGGGACCATGAAAACACAGCAGGCAATAACAGTCAAAACCCAGAAAAGGAGATTAAGTGGAATCTTTGAAACGTACTCAGTCTGAATGCCCCCCCACCTCCCGCACTTCTCTGATGGGGTTCTCTCTGCTCTGCTCACTGGACTCTCATTGTAATTCTGATTAAGTAAAAATAAGAAACCTGTGAGAAAAACTAAACCAAGGACATACCTTCCCAAGACAAATAGAAGTGACCAGGGCAGTGAAGTCATTTCTGTGCTGTGAACTAGAAAGCAGAAGAGAAGAAAGAGCAAAGGCAGGCCTCTGCACCCACACCCTGGCGAGGAAGGGACGGCCTGCCACCTGCTGGTGAGTCAGTGTCTTCCCGAGTCACAGCTGTGGTCAAGGCCCACGGGGAGGAACAGTGGGTTTCAGGACAAAGTGCAGTGTCTGTGGCCTGGCTGAGCTGCCAGTCCACATGCAAGGGTGTTCAAGCCACGCTCCACAGAGGCTCCAGAGGAAAGGGACAGAGCTTGATGTCTCTATGGTCAGCCTCACCTCTGCCCAGACCACCCAGTCTCTACAGACCATCCACGCTGTATAGACCCCACCACCACCCCCACTGCCTGGACCACCCACTTTGCCCACACTGAGCAGTGACACCCACACTGCTCGGGGTCTCAGTGTTTCTGCCCCTTCGGAAAACAAACGATAGCCAACACTGTGGGGAGGTTAGTGCTCACCAGGCAGGCTCTAAGCGCATTGTATTAGCTCGTCTTCATCCACTCAGTGAGGTGGGTGCTATTTAATAGGCAAGGAAACCCAGCTCTGTGCTGCCTGTCTGGCTGAGCAGTCCTCTCAAAAGGGGATGGGCCTTCTCTGTCTCTGGTAATGGTTAAGGAAAGACCAGACCCCAGGTTCTTATTGGAAGGCACCCCCTCGTGCGGGACAGAGTTGGGCCGGAGGTTGTCTTAGGCAACCAGATGACCCTATCTCAAGATGAGATCATTGTTTTCCACACTTTTGAGATTATCATTAGCTTGTAAACAAATGACTAAATTCAACAAGTTTGCTAAAACAAGAACCAAATAACAAGCATGTGGTCCTAGGGATAGGTTTAATGGTAAGTTAGTTTCAGATTTTCAGAACTACCTATTGACTAGGAAGGTATTTGCAATTCATGAAATTAACAAAATTAGTATCCAGAAAAACAGAATTTTTGTAAATCAATATGAGAAAGACAAGAAATCCAAAGTTTTTGTTTGAAGAATCCAATTTCATTATTTGCCTCTTCCTGAGCCCGTGTGACACCATCTTCATAGATGATTTTATAAGAAATCTTGCTGGCTGGTATGGCAAGTCTCCCTGACCTTGAACCTATGGAAGCAAGGAGAAAATTGAATGACATTTAAAAGTAGAGAAAGAAAAGAAACACTGTAACCTACAGTCCTGTACTCACAGAAAATCTCCTTCAAAATGAATGAAGCAAAAGCAGAGTTTGGCCACACACACAACACAGAGGGTTCCTCGAATGGCCCCAGGTGGGAGGACACAGTGGTGACCCCCAAACGGGGATACAGGGGGTAGATGAGGAGTTAAGGGAGTCATGAGGAAGCAGCCATGCCAGCCTGGGAGGGTGCAGACGTGAGCTCTCTGACTGCTGACCTGGGAGTGAATGGCTCAGCTTGGACATGTGTGCAGGGTTTACTATCAGCTTGAGCAACCAGGAACAACGTTAATAGGTTGCTGGAATAGCTTCACCCAGGGCTCGTTAATGTGTTGACATTTCTCCCACAACTTTTTTTAATGTGGTAAACTATATAACACATAAAATTTACTATCTTAACCATTTTTAAATGTATAGCTCAGCGGCATTAAGCACATTCACCACCACTGTTCATCTCCAAGACCCTTTTCTCCTGCCCAGACTGAACCTCCCAGCCTCATTAAACAGTGACCTGCCACCCCTCCCCCAGTCCCTGGCCACCACTGTCTGCTTTCTGTCTCTATGTATTCTGCTGCTCCAGGTTCTTCATGTAAGTGATAGCACACAGTGTTAATTTTTTTGTGACTGGTTTATTTCATTTAGCGTAAAGTCATCTAGATGTTATCCAAGTTGTGTCAGAATTTCCTTCCTTTTTTAGGCCAAATAACATTCTGTTGTACGTATATAGAACATTTTGCTGATCTACTCATCTGCCAATAGACACGTGGGTTACTTCCACCTGCTGGCCATCGAGAATAATGCTGCCATAAACATGAATGCACAGATATCTCTGTGAGCTCCCCCCCTTCAATTTGTTTGAGTGTATATCCAAAAGTGGAATTGCTAGATCATATGCTAATTTGTAAAACATATTTGGAGGAACCACCATCCTGTTTTCCACAATAGTTGCACCATTTTGCGCTTCTGCCCACAGTGCAAAAAAGTTCCAGTTTCTCCGCATTCCTGATAATACTTGCTATTTTGTGTTTTGTTTTGTTTTACAGAAGCCTTGCTAATGGTTGTGAGGTGGTATCTCATGTTAGTTTTGATTGGCATTTCCCTAATGACTAGCGATTTTGAAAATTGTTTCATGTCCTTACTGACCATGGTCAAGGACCTCCATTGCAAATTTGTGTATTTTCTTTAGAGAACTATGTAGTCAAGCCTTTTACTCGTTTTGAATTGAGATGTTTTGTGGTTGTGGTTGTGTTTTAGGAGGTCTCTCTATATTAAATATATCCAACCCTTCTGACACCCTCATTTTGAACACTCAGCTTCCAGAACTGTGAGAAAATAAGTTGTTGTTGTTTAGGCTGCTGGCCCATGGTATTGTTATGGCAGCTGCAGCAGACTGAGGCCACAGGGGAATGTGCTCCCCTGAGTGTCCAGACTGATAAAACCATAGCAGTTAAGAGAACTCGGCTCTGGCAAGAGGTTGAATGGAAGGGAGCCAAGAGCCCAGGTAGAGTGTGTATAGACACTTGACTTGTGACAAAGGTACATTGCAGGCCAAAGGAGAAAGGACGGTCCTTGTAAGTAAAAGGTCTTGGGACAAGAGAGGGTCTGCATGGAAGATCAAAAAAACAACTAGGAGAGATTTGGAAAGATTTCTTACACAGGAGATGAAATATATTAACCATAAAATACAGATAAATTTGATTACACTAAAATTAAGACCTACTCATTCAAAAGACATAATATTGAGAGGTAAAGGTGAGCCAGAGTTGGAGAAAGTATGTGAGTACCTGTGAGTGACAAAGGATTAGTATCCGGGTTATGTAAAGAGCTACCAAAAATTAGAACAGGGAAGTGAAAATAGACTCAACAGAAGAAACCCAAGTTCATAGACTATGAGGACAATGCAAACCACACCAGAATGAGAACCACTTGAATGGCTAAAATTCAAAGGTCTGCAAGTACCAGTTGTGGGGATAGGAAGCACAGGAGTCTCCCCCAGCGCTGGTGGGAATTTGAGAGACTACTCCAGGTTAGGCTTTAACTACCAAAGTTCGTGAGCCCATGAATGCATGTTTTCCCAGCAAAACCCTTGCACATTACAGAAGGGACAAGTGCAGAGAGACCTACAGTAACACTGCTGGACATGACCCACTGCAGAGAAGCGGCATCTACTGTGGGGATGTGGTAGGCACCCACCCAACACACCTGCCAGCCAATATCTGCAGCTGCAGCCGTGGCTGCAACAGCACACAACTGGTGGAAGGGAGCCTCTCCTTAGGAGGCCTAGGAAGTGACATCCCTGAAGCCCTGTCTGTCCATCATTAGAGGAACCTCTACACAGTTCACACAACTGCTGAGGAGACACTGTGGAGTCTCTGAGAAGCAGCAGCAGCACGGGTGGAGGTGTGTTCATCCAAAGTCCCTCCAGAGATTGTCTGAGTATCCAACCCCCATGGCAGCAGCTCCAGTCCTGATGTCTAAAGCACTTGTAGGCAAGCCCAAGAAATATCCAGTCATCCCAAATCAGCACCCCTAGATCTTCTGCCCTGAGTAGAGTGTCAGGAGAAGGGCTGCCTGGGGCTATTTGCACCCTCCTGTCCTCTGGGGACACTGCCTTCGCTTCCCCTACACTCAGAGCCCCTCGTCATCACCCTGAATCCTCCAGGACTAGCCCCAACACGTCTGCATCTCCATCTCTGCCCGTTACAAGGAGCCAGCCTCCTGTACCACCCTCATTTCACAAACTGCATACCCACCTGGCTCTACTGACCCCACCCTACCTCTCCTGACTCTTAAAATCCTTCCACTGCTTCCAGACCATTCTCCCTTCTTCTCTTCATCAAAAAACCAGGTCACTTTCCAACAGCCTTTGCCAGGTCATTTCCCCTCATTTCTCCAGGATTTCGGCTTCTGGCTCAATGTTACTCTCTGCCCATCACCCCTGTCTGAATCCCATCACTGTTGAAATGCACACAGACTCCTTCCTGAGCCACTTCCTGAGCCCTTCCCTTCCAAGGGTCTGTCTTCTCCCCACCCAGGCCCCTCAGTCCCACAGTCACACCCTAGACCTGGTCCTGCCGATCTCTGTACCCCCCCAAACCCAACAGCTAGCCTCCTATTCCCTGACCACCCAGCAACAGGGGCCTCCAGGCCGCTGATCCTCACACATCCTGTCCTCTTAGTGCCCTGCCCCCACGGGCCCACCTTCCAGTGCAGTCACTCTCGAATTTCCTTGGATTCCTTCCATTTAAACTTCATCACTATAGTACCTCCTTGGCAAAGGCTCCTGTGTTTAAATCAATCCTGGGCCCTCCTGCTGCCTGCTTCCTTCTTCCTCCTGCCCACCACCTCCTGCAGGTGCAGGCACAGCCCAGCCCAGCTCAGGCCCCAGGCCAGCACCCTCCGCTCTCTCTGCCAGACGATCCCTACTGGCCTGCAGACTAGCTGTGGATCCCTCTTATCTTAGAAGACAAACTCCCTCCACCAGACAACCCCCCACCCCAGAATGCACATGAGGTACCCCTTCCTCGTCCACCTCCAAGGCATGGCCTGGCTGTCTCCAAGCCTTTCCTCCAGCACAAGAAAAGAAAGGGCTGTCAGGACCCTGGGTGGCCTTGTGTGGCCCAGTCACTGTGCAATTTTACCAAAAGGCTACATCATGCTTTATAAGGAATAAATGCAAATTAAGACTCCAAAATTTGTACAAATTGAGGATGACATTAATCTTATCACATTCAATATAATCTTTTCACATTCAAGGGATCAGTTGACTCCTGTGTGAGGGATCATGGCCTTCTCTGCTCATGGTTGTGCATGGACATGTGGTAGCCAGGCAGGCGGCCTTCTTGCCACTGCCGCTGTCAAAGACTCCCTTGGACAGTGGCAGTGGCCAGGACTGTGCCTGTACACACTTGATGGGCCATCCCACTTCAAACGGGCTCTCAGAATCTCCACGCCTCAGCCTCCTCCTCATCACACTGGGTAGGTACAGGAATGAGAGAGCCCGAGAGGGTGTCACAGCCTCAGGGTACAGGCGGGGGACAGTGAGCAACCAGTACTTATCATCTGCTCACTGGGTCCTGGGAGGCCTGTTCTGCCTCAGAAGAACAGTGTTTACTTGCAGAGAGTATTTACGAGGCACGAGGAGTCCTGCAACAAAATCATAAAGGCCCTGTAGACCAAACAGCACACAGAAGCTTCTAGAGGCTTGTTCTGCGAACATAGTGCAGATACTCAAACCAACATGGTGAGCTTACCTGGGAGGGATAAAAGAGATACGAGGGTCCACGGGGCAATGAGGAAAGGAGCCCACAGAAAAAGCTGCTACAGATTGGCTACCTGGACTCTGCTGCTGTTTGGGGGGGCAGTGGGTGCTGGCCCTGGGTCTCAGCCAATGAGTGCCCACAGGTAGACATTGCCCATCAGCCAGACCAGCAATACAAAGGTACATAGACCAGACCCCCATGCCCACATCCTTGGCATGAGGTGCCCCATGTCCCCAACCAGTCCCCAAATATTCACTGTGATTTTCACAACCAGTGGTGACCTGGTCAATGCAGGGAACTGCCCAGCTGGTCTCTGGAGGCACCTTGACCCAACTTCTCTCCAGCCACTTGGTCCTAAAGCTGAGTTGGTTCTGCCCTCCACCTCCCTACCACCTTCTCTTTGCTGACCATAGCCCAGCCTTGTCCTGGGCAGCCCCCTAAACCCAGGTCATCTCCAGATAAGCTCTTAGTTCCTTCCTTGCCAATTACTTCTGGCTAGCAGGGCTTTCTTGGGGCTGGCTCGCTCCCTGCAGGAGTTCAAAGCCTTTGCCAGGATGGGGCCTTTTCCTGTGCTGGGAAGATAAAGGGCTGCCCGTCCCCATGAGATTAGGTTCTGCCTGTCACATAAAATAAAAACAGGTGAAGAAACAGGATTTAATGGGTTCTTTATCAGGTGTTTCAGTCTTTGTTTGGAATAATGCTATGTGATGGGGAAACCACAGGAAGGGATCACACCTGATAACATCACCTGCAAATGTAACACCATATGTGGTCTGCAGTGAGGTGTGCATGTCACAAAGCCCCCTCCCACCTTCTCTGAGGATCCTTGGCGTCAGAGTGACCCCAGAGTCTTTGCCTTTGCCAGGCCTCTCCCTCTAAGTCAGGGTCAGATTCGTTGGACCCTCATCTCAGCTGGCTCCCACTTACCTGAGCCCAGGTGACCTTGCCAACTGCAGTGAAAAGCCTCTGACCAGAGGTCTGGAGGCGGGGTGGGATATCCTGCCCGGTTAAGCCTGAGCACACTGGCTGATAGGGTTAGGGACAATGGCCTGGTCTGGCATGTGGTATTGAAACCCAAGCAGGGTGAGAGGGCATCCACACAGAGTGGCCTGGCATGGGCTGTCAGACCCAAGCAAGATGAAAAGAGTGCCATGGGGGTACAAAGGGGTGAGGATATCAGGAGACTGGTTACCTAGAAGTGAGTGGGTCAAATATAAACTATACTGAGGTCAACAGAAGGTGAGTTTGCTACTTACAGAAGAGGGAGTGATACATTTTTTTAAAGAGAGAACATGATTATGAAGTCTGACTTGGACTAGAATCAATGGTATCTGTGTGAACTGACCATTTTTAAAATATATAGGTGGCTACGAACATGAATATAGATGCAGACAATTCTGTGTACGTGCATGTGTGCTCCTTACCTGTGGCCAGTGAGAGGGCCAGGGTGCAGCGGCACCCCAGGAACAATGAGCACACTCAGCACCCAGACCTTGGCTTCTAAATTGAAAAAGGTCACTTGACAGGAAAGATGCCTGAAAACATTACCTCGGTTAACGTCCAAGTGAACATGGGACCCTCTCAGCCTCGGAACCAATGAGAATTGGGCACCAAGTGGTAGTATTCCACGGGGAAAACACCACATTGCTTTTGCATTACTTCTGCAGCAGAGTCATAACCTGCATGTAATCATGAGGGAACATCCAACAGACCCAAACTGAAGGACCTTCTAGAAAATGAATGAACTGTAACTCAGAGAAGACTGAAGAGACATGATGACTAAAAGTAAGACCTGATTCCAGGTTGGATTCTTGTTAAAGGAACCCGGGGACACTGGGGAAACATTGTGGAATCTGAGAGTCATGAATCGAGTTAATATCCTGGCTTATCTGTTGATACTTGGAGGATGAGACATGTTTTTGGCAATTTACTCTCAAATGGTCAGGAAAAAAGTTACTTGTATTGTTCATTCACCATTCCTGTCAAAATAAAAAATTTAAAAATATATCACTTTTCAAACTTCTACAAATAAATATGTTTATACAAAAATACACATTTAACTTCAATTACGATGCAAAAAGTCACAGGAGACTAGTTTCACCTAACAGCCCAAACAAGCTGACTAAGCTATAAATCCATAGTTTTGGAAACCTGTCAAAGAGCCACTGGAAGAGAGGAGTCCGATGTAGGAGAGAAGGAACTGATCTGTCCCTGGGGAGAGCAGGGAGTGGAGGAGTCATCCAGCTTAGTCACAGGCAGGGAACTTACAGTACCCACATGTGAGTGGGAATGACAGAAAAACAGTCTAACAATCAAAAACTCTTTTTTTAAAGGTCTTATTCATTCATTTATTTATTTATTTTTAGAGAGGGGAATGGAGGGAGAAAGAGAAAGAGAAACATCAATGTGTGGTTGCCTCTCACGTGCCCCCTGCTGGGGACCTGGCCCACAACCCAGGCATGTGCCCTGACTGGGAATCAAACCTGTGACCCTTTGGTTTGCAGCCCACGCTCAATCCACTGAGCTATGCCAGCCAGGGCACAATCAAAAACTCTTATAAATTAAACCCAGACCCAGGAAAAGAGGAGATACTTGAAAAGATAAAGGCCAAGAATTTCTCAAAATTGAGAAATGATGTCAAGCACACATTCATGAATCCCAGTGAAACGCAAGCAGAACACGTTCATAAAGACTCACATACCTAGAACCTAACAGCCAATTCCTGGAAACCAAAGTCAAGAGAAAACCATAAAAGCAATCAGAGAAAAAGGGCACTTTACCATTGGATTAACAATTAGAATGTTAGCTGTCAGTGCAACAGAAACCACGAAAGACATTATCCACTGAACTGACTCTATTATTGATTTCTAACTTCATTATGTTGTGGTTAGAGAAGTTACTTTGTATGACTTCTGTCTTTTAAAATCTATTAAGACTTAATTTGTGGCTTAACCTATGGTATATCCTGGAAAACATCCCACATGCACTTGAGAAGAATGTATGTGAAGATAGTGGGAATCTCTATTTGGGAATCTGTGAGAACAGGGTCATCTTTGCTCACCTTGGCTTCTAAAAGCTGTGTGCAAGCTGCTTCAGAAGCACGTGGCAGGCATGACTGGGAGATGGGTGACTGGTATTGTGTCAAGAGCTGAAACTGACCAAGGAAGTTGTAAGCTTTCAGTAGGCTCCAGACTTGCAAAATAACTGTAGCAGACAGATTCCTCCACTGCGATTGTTTTCAGGTGAGGAGACACATTCCTGGTACTCACTTCTCTGCCATCTTCCCAGAATCCTCTCTCAACCACTTCTAAAAGTTTCCTCTTTCAATAACATTTTCTTCATTCTAGAGGGTTGTAATACTTCCCAGCCTTAAACTGCCTTTATTTCCTCCTTTAAGATGAGTGGTTGTTCTAATTCAGTTGGAAAACAGTGAACAGAAATATTAGGTCAGTTGTATTTTAGACCTGGTGTTGTTGGGTCTTATGAACAGCTAGGGCATGTTCCTAACTGACCCAATTCCTTTGCGCATGGCATTGAAAGGGGAGACCAAATCCTGCAGTCTGCCTGGTTTGCATGGCCTGGAGTTGGAGGAATCTGCTGACTCAGCCTCATGAGTCCAGAAAGGCACCTCTTTCTTGGCCCTAATGTTCCTCCATTTCACCTTTCACCACATACTTCAAAGGCAAGCAAAAAGAAACAAGTTCTCAAGTGTCCTGCATGAAGAAAGAGAGCTATGACTAGATGCCATGAGGTCCCTAAAGGAAGATGCTAAGAGTAGCCCGAACACGTCTTTCCACTGGGACAGATGCCTGGTTTTTACCCCAAAGCCTGGCCCTAGGCTGTGGGAACACTCCTCTCTGCCTTCCCAGTACCTCCTTCCTGGCAGGAAACCACACTCAGGACCCATTAAAAATCTTACCTTTGGCAGGAGGCAAGATGATGAGCAGGAACTCGTAAACATTGCTCAGCATTGTCTTAGGGAGCAAAGGGACAATGAGCCTCTGTCACCTCTCATATGGTGTCCAGCCACTTCTGTCTCATTCCACTGAAAGGACTCTGAAATAGATCTAATGTAAGCTGAAACATCATCCCTAATTATGTCATGTCCTAAGTCACTGCAATCTGTTTCCTTTGATTTCTTTTTCGACTAGCGACTTAGAAAGTATTAACTTTCTTGACTGATAAGACAATATATGTGAGTAACTTTTCCCAGGAAATGTGATATGGATGTATCTTGGACACTTAAGTGTCAGTGAAAGGCAGACTGAGGTAAAGCAAGTACTGAGGGTCCAGAAGGAAAATGAGGCCAAGAGGTTGTGTGGATGTGTGTAAGATGGTCCCACATACCCACCAAGGGATGGCAACCGGAGACCACAGCAGACTTCTAACCCGCAGCAATACATATCAGGAAGTAATGGGACCATGGCTTCATTGTGTGAAGGGCAAGTAACAGTCACTAATGCATTAGATAAACTGTCATCACTCTAGAATGAGGATAAAATAGAGGCACTCTGGGACATTCCAAGACTAAAAAGAGTTTGTAACTCACAGACTCTCCCTAAAATAACCACTAAGTATATTCTTTGTCTAGAAGGAAGGAGTGAGATGAAAGAAGCAAACTGGTAAATCCTATTAGTAAATGTAAACAAATATCAATTTATTTTTATTTTTGTAAATCTTTTTTGTTGGTCACCTTTTGTTTATGGTCAATAACATATTTGTTCTTTTTTAAAAAATTATTTTATTTTGTTCAATTTTATTTATTGTTGTTCAATTACAGTTCTCTACATTTTCTCTCCACCACTCCACCCCACCCCAGCCAAACCCACCTCCCTCCCTTGCTTCCACCCCCAACCCCTTGGTTTTATCCATGTCTCCTTTATAATTATTCCTGAAAACCCTTCCCCTATCATCTCATCCCATCCCACCTCCCCTCTGGTTACTGTCAGATTGTTCTTCATTTCAATGTCTCTGGTTATATTTTGCTTGCTTTTTTCTTTTGTTGATTAGGTTCCAGTTGAAGGTGAGATCATATGGTATTTATCTTTCACCACCTGGCTTATTTCACTTAGCATAATGCTCTCCAGTTCTATCCATGCCGTCACAAAGGGTAGGAGCTCCTTCTTTATTTGCTCCATAGTATTCCATTGTGTACTCCCCAAAGCAGTGTATAGATTCAATACAATCGCTATTAAAATACCAATGACATATTTCACAGATATAGAACAAACATTTCAGAAATTTATATGGAACCATAAATGACCCCAAATAGCTGTAGCGATTTTGAGGAAGAAGAACAAAGTAGGAGGGATCACAATACCTGATATCAAACTGTATTACAAGGCCACTGTAATCAAAACAAGCTGGTACTGGTATAAGAACAGACACATAGAACAATGGAACAGAACAGAGAACCCAGAAATAAACCCAAGTCTCTATGGTCAATTAATATTTGACAAAGGGGGAAGAGGCATAAATGGAGTAAAAATAGCCTCTTCAACAAATGGTATTGGGATATCTGGACAGCCACATGCAAGAAAACGAAACTTGATCACCAACTTACACCATACACAAAAATAAATTCAAGGTGGATAAAAGACTTAAATATAAGTCATGACACCATAAAAATCCTAGAGGAAAACATAGGCAGGAAAGTCTCAGGCATCCATGCAGCAACATTTTCACAGATATGTCCCCTAAAGCAAGGGACATAAGGGAAATAATAAACAAATGGGACCTTATCAAATCAAAAAGCTTAGAAAACAGCATTAAAATAAAAAGAGAACCAACTATATGGGAAAGTATATTTGCCAATGATACCTTGGACATGGGTTTGATCTCCAAAATTATATAAAGAACTCACACAACTCCACTACAGGAAGACAAACAAACCCAATTAAAAACAGGCAAAACACCTGAACAGACACTTCTCCAAGGAGGACCTACAGAGGGCCCAGAGACATACGAAAAGATGCTCAGCATCACTAGCCATCAGAGAGATGCAAATTAAAACCACAATGAGATACCATTTCACACTGGTCAGAATGGCCATCATAAACAAATCAATAAACAAGTGTTGGAAAGGATGGGGAGAAAAGGGAACCCTAGTGCACTGTTGGTGAGAATGCAGACTGGTGCAGCCACTGTGGAAAACAGCATGGAATTTCCTCAGAAAACTAAAAATGGAACTGCCTTTTGACTCAGCAATTCCACTGCTGGAATTATATCCTAAGAACCCCGAAACACCAATCCAAAAGATCCTATGCACCCCAAAGTTCATAGCAGCACAATTTACAATAGCCAAGTGCTGGAAGCAACCTAAGTGCCCATCAGTAAATGAGTGGATCAAAAAACAAATATCAATTATTTTAAAATAAAGTAAAAATTGGGGGGCATATAAAAATTATATTGAGAGTTTTGCTTTGTAAATGAGAGTAGCTTATATCAGAGTAACTCTCCCGTAGATGATAATTATACTTTCTGGGAAAATAATATAAAATATTGGTTGCAGATACTGGAAAGCAACGAAAAGGCAGAAACTGAAATACAGGCAGCCCTTGAAGGAACGGAACTGTAACAAGGGAGATTTACGTGTACAACTTTTTGCAGGAGGGCATAGCTGGCCGATGTGGTGTGGGGCTCCTGTAACCACGCAGGAAGCTACAGCCTCACTGACTTAAAGACACAGATGCCGGAAGATGAAGGATAAAAATCCCCAAAAGGGAGGAGTTACAGACAGTGAGGCCATCACATCTGTGTAGAAATCCCCTCCAAATCCTTTGCTGACTCCTGACTGCATGCAAGGGAATGGTGGCAAGGATCCCAGTGAAGAAGAGCAACAGACTGGGACAGAGGAAGCTGAGCAGAGGTGGCAGCTGCTGTCCCCTGCAGGGAAATAGAGCTGGTGCTTGGGTTCAGCCAGGTAAATGACCCACTAGAACAAGTCTGAACACTCTTCAGAGGAAGATAACATAATCCAGAGTCTCTACAGCATACTGACAACAATGACTGTTACACAATAGTTTACAATAAAAAGTTCCTAGCCATGGGAAGAGACAGGAAAATGTGACATACACACAAGAAAAATCAGTCAACACAAACAAACCTCAGATCATGAGAGAGGGTGAAACTAGAAGACAACAACTTTAATACATTCAAGGAATTTAAGAAAAGTATACTCACAAGGAATAAACAGAGAATCTTAGCAGAGAAACAAAAATTATTTTTTTAAAAAGAACCAACTGGAAATTTTGTAACTTAAACATACTATGGCTCATATGCTGGGTCATAATATAAGTCTTAAGTATTCCCAATACGTGAAATCATAGAAAATATATTCTCTGATTACAGTAAACTTAAGTTAGAAATCAAAAACCAATTATACACAAATATTTGCAAATTAAATATTACATTTTTAAATAGCCCATGGGTTCAAAACTCACAAGGGAAATTAGAAATATTTCAAACTGAGAAATATATAACATATCAAATATATACCATGAGCTTAAAGGGAAACTTGCAGGCTTAACTGTTTATTTAAAAATCACTTCTCAAAAAAATAATCTGAGATTTCATCAGAAGAAGTTTAAGAAAGATCATCAAATTAAATCTAAAATAAGTAGGAGGGAAAAGATGACAAAGATGAGAAAAAATAATTATAGAAGAGAGAAGTCAATAAAGACAAGAGTTCTTTTTGTCTTTCGAAAAAATTGATAAGACTGATAAAATCCTAGCAAGATTGATCAAAGGAAAAAATAACCATCAATTACTACAATCAGGAATATGAGAGGATGCCAATACAAATTCTATAGAGTTTAATAGGATAATATTGGAACATTATGAACAATTTTACACAGTTAAATTTGACAATTTATTTAATGAACAAATTCTTTTGGAAATTCAAATTACCAAAATTGACATAAGGTGAAATAGAAAATTTGAACAGCCCTTGACTTCCCCCCCCCCAGGTGACAACTTTAATGGATTGAACACTATTATTGACATAATTATGTTTATTAAAGAAATTGAATTTGTTAGCAAAAAACTTTCCACAAAGAAAACTCCTGAGCTAGATGACCTGAAAAATAAATTCTGTGAAATAATTAATAAAAACATAAAGCCAAAATTTTATAAACTATTCAAAAAAACTAGGGAGAAAATAACCTTTCTGACTTCTTATATGTGACTAGCTTAACTCTGATGTCAAAACTTGGCAAAGATGTTCTAAGATATGAAAAGAGACACAAAAAAAAGTAAACAAAATACTAGTAAATTGAACCCAGAAGTGTATAAAAGAATATTTTCCCCAGGAATGCAAGAGTTGGTTGGTACTTAAAAATCAAATCAATGGAATTTACCACAAAAATAAAGGAGAAATTCATATGAACATCACAACAGGAGCAGAAAGAAACTTAACCAATATTAAAGTCCATAAAAGATAAAATCTCAGCAATTAAAGACAGCATATAAAGCCTAACATCTTCCTTAATGGTAAAACACTAAATGCTTCTCTAAGATCAGGAAGAAGAGAAGGAAGGCAGAACTTCATTTTCGTGGAGTCAGTACAACAAAGCAAGAGAGAAATAGATTTTAGGTAAACACGGCTTGCTTTCTCACACAACCACATCAAAATTACAACTAAAATATAAAACAACCATCACTCAGAACTGTCAGAAATTGAGTTGAATGGAAGTCTGACAACTATGGAATTAAAGAAACCATATCCACTCAGACTGTTAGGTGGGGCAGATGCAGAATGGTCTGGTCTTATACACACATGTGATGGATAAAAATTTGGGATGGATATTTCGGGATTGAGGAGTCCCAGCTTCATACCAGGGCCCCAGGCCAGGCTTCCAGTGTCAGGAAGATAAGTCCTTATAACTCCTGAATGCAAAAATCAGTGGGGATTGACTCAGTAGAAGAAACTTCTGGAGTTCCAAGACATTTTCCTTAAAGCACCCACACACGGACTTACTCAGGCTCACTCCCTTTGAGCTCCAGCATCAAGATAGCAGTTTGAAAGGTACCAGTGGCATACAGGGGGGAACTGAACTGTATGCCACCAAGGTGGGAGCTAGGGGAAAGCTTTCTCCCAGACAGAAAGGTGGGCAGAGGCTGTTGTTTCTTTTCTGAGCCTTCTACAACAGAGCCACAGAGCTAGCAGGTGGGTACCATATCTGAGACGCCATCAACCTAGCCAACACTGTTTGCCCTGACCTGGAGGTCCCCTGAGACTTAGTCCCATCCAATTTATGGAATCACCCAAGCTGTTAACCGTGACTTTTCCTTATGAATGACTGGTCTTGGCTCATGCTTCACAGCTTCCTAAATCCTGTCAAACAAGCAACAGCTGGCTGGGTTCAGCAAGGTCCCTCCCTAGTACTGCTTGCTAATTGACACCAGGCCCAGCACTAGCAGCAGCCAGCTTAGATTCACAGCTTGGCTTCACCTGGGAATCTCTAAGCCCAGCACAAGTAGCAGCCACCTCAGATTGCTTTATAGCTCATGCAGGGTGGCTCTGGGCAGCATAAGCTGGGGGATGACTTTGGCCTGTACCACCTGGGAAACCCCAGAAACCTTCCCCAGAATCTAAGTGAACAGCTATAGACCACATCAGAGCACCACCATCCTGCCCCTGCACAGTTGATCCTTCATGGAGGGCAGAGGTTGGTGATCAGCAGTCACACCAGTCCTACCTGCTGAATGCCTGGGTAAATCCCTCCCATTGACCTGCCAAGAGTAATGAAGGCTTAACTACAAGAAGAGGGTGTACTCAGTCCACACGAAAGGCTCATGTCAAGTACCCAGCTTGGGTGATAAGGGAAGCTTTACCACTGGACCCTACAGGACACCTACTACATTAGGCCACACTACCAAGACACAGAGCCATACCAGCTCTACCTAATACATAGAAACAAACACAGGGAGGCTGCCAAACGAAGAGACAAACATGGCCCAAATGAAAGAAAAAACAAAACTCCAGATAAAGAGCTACACAAAATGGAGACAATCTATCAGATGCAGAGTTCAAAACACTCTTTGTAAGGATACTCAAGAGACTTAGTGAGAACCTTAAAAGCATAAAAAAAGATCCAGTTAGAAATGGAGGATACACTTATTGAAATAAAGAACAATTTACAGGGAAACAACAATGCAGGGGATGAAGTTGAGAATCAAATCAACATAAGGAAGAAGTAAACATTCTATTGGAACAGCAAGAAGAAAAAAGAATTTTAAAAAACAAGGATAGGCTAAGGAGCCTCTGAGATTTCTTCAACAACCACATCTTGGTAGTACCAGGGGAAGAAGAGGAAGAGCAAGAAATTGAAAATCTGTTTGAAAAAATCATGTAAGAAAACTTCCCAAATTTGGTGAAGAAAATAGACATACAAGTCCAGGAAGCACAGAGTCTCAAACAAGATGGATGCAAAGAGACCCACTCCAAGATACATCATAATTAAAATGCCAAGGGTTAAAGATAAAGAGAAAATCTTAAGAGCAGCAAGAGAAAAGCAGTAGTTACCTTCAGGGGAGTTCCCATAAGACTATCATCTGATTTTTCAAAAGAAACTTTGCAGGCTAGGAAGGATTTGCAAGAAATACTCAAGGTTATGAAAAGCAGGGGCATATAGCCAAGATTGCTCTACCCAGCAAAGCTATCAACTAGAATTGAAGGACAGATAACGAGCTTCCCAGGTAAGAAAAAACTAATGGAGTTCATCATCACCGAACCATTATTATATGAAATGTTAAAGAAACTTATTTAAGAAAAAAAGATCATAACTACGAACAATAAAATGGCAATAAATACATATCTATCAACAATTGAATCTAAAAAAACAAACTAAGCAAACAAGAAGTACAGAAACAGAGTCATGAACATGGAGACTGTTTTGATGGTTGCCAGATGGGAGGTGGGTATGGGGGAATGGGTGAAGAGGTGAGAGGATTAAGAAGCACAAATAGGTAGTTATAGAATCGCCATGGGGATGTGAAGCATAGTATAGGAAATGGAGTAGCCAAAGAACCTATACACATGACCCAGGGACATGAACAATGGTGTGGGAATTACCTGAGGGAGTGGGGGGTACTGGGTGGAGAGGGGCAAAGGGGGAAAATTGGGGCAATTGTAATAGCATAATGGATAAAATACAATTTTAAAATTTAAAAAAAATTTTAAAAAGCAAAGCAAGAAAGAAATAGGAGTAAAGATTGGTCAGGAAGAAGTAAAATTGGATCTCTATTCACTGACAATGCAACAATTAGCAGGGACAATTTTAAGGAACCTTCAAAACACCTATTAGAATTCATAGGAGTTTAGCTGTGTCTCAATATAAGATCAAAAACCACCATCACTTATATGTCTATATACTAGCAGCAAATATTTTGAAAATAAAACTTATAACGTATTCAGTTTACAATAGAATCAAAACTATAAAATCCTTAAGACTAAATTTAGCAAAAGATATACAAAATATACAAAACCTGGCTCAAGTGACATAAAACCTTAAAAAGTGGAGAAATACTATTCCAAGATGGTAACAGTCATTATTGCTAAGATGCTGATTCTACCCAAGTTCAACTAGAAATGCATTCCCAACTATAATCTCAGCAAGTCTGGCACTGAGTACATTTGGCCCAATGACCCCAATTTCTTCACTGTGTTTACATGAGCCCAGCCCCGCCTGTCACTCCATGCTGACTGGAACGTGTCTACCTGCAGGCAGGACCCATTTCTCCACTTAAAGATGTCTTCCACCTAGAGATGTCTTCATGTTTGGCAATGTGCCTGGCACACAGTAGGTGTTCAGCACATGGCAGCTATTGGTTGCATCTCGTGGTCACCCTTGCTTCTCTTTGCAAGATGAGGATCTTTGCCCAAGCCTTAGACCCACTAAGCAGCAGCCAGGGATTCGGCTGGCAGGTATGCAAGTGAGCAGAGAGTTAGTTGAGCCCGTGAGCAAATATCGCATCCTTTTGTTGTAATCCTTAAATCGGTGGGCAGTTTTCCTCCTTTGATAAGCTCTGCCTTGTTTTGAATTTCATCAGTCTTATTACATGTGTTTTAAAGATTTCTTTACATTTGTTCTGCCCTATTAGGACATTCACATGATGCCAAACACAAGGTGTTCCCTTCTTTGCTCCTAATTCTTTAATTTCTGCTGATATTTGATATTTTCAATTCCTGAACCTTCACACGGGTATTATGCTCTTGTTTGCTACAGAATTAAAAGCAGGAAGAAAATAAACAAAGGGGTGCCTTCTGCATGTAGGCTTCAGTGATCCTCACCCTCAGTGTTGCTGCTGGGGACACCGCCTTGTGCCCAGGCCACCAGAGCAAGTGTGGAAGCTGTACAGCCTCCAGGCATTTCAAAACCATGTGAAGGAGCTGGACAGATAGGTAAACAAGTAGGATTTGCAAAAAATTATATAGGTACACCATTTATAATTGTAATTTTATCTACATGTTACTTGTATGTTTGCAAGATGTCAAAACAGAAACAGTCTTTTCCTCCACCTGCTAAATCATTGAGGCGGTGAACACATTTAAATCCCAGACAGGTGCGCAGAAGCAGGGCATTCTGTAACTGACCAGGGCTCCCCACCACAGCTGCTGAGGGCTTCTGGCCATAATAAAAATGAAGGACTGCCTGTGACCTGGGGGACATGCTTGCTCCAGAAAACAGCTAAACTTTTGAGACAGCCACTTGCTTTACTGCAGGCTTCTCATCTAGTAATAGCATTTGGATGAAGTACATGGCTTTGGGCATTTTATGTTTTACTTTGGGTATTTTATATTTTCAAAACACAATTGCTCATACACACTTGCACACACATGCACATCTTTTTGTATAGACACTCTTGTGCTTGCTACTCTGTTCCCATCTGGGACTGACTTGCTTTGACACTGTATTTTTCATTCCTTAACTTGCCTCCTGGAGATCATCCGCTGGTTTGTTGGTGCTGTGTGTCTGGTGACCATCAGCTGCTTCTGAGGGTATCACAGTCAGTCAATTGCACAGTGAACAGGGGAAAAGGGAAAGTGAAACTGCCAAGGGGACCACGGGCATGCCCTGCTTTGGTTTTCCACCTTGAAGTGGATGTTGTCCCACAGGTGGGAACAAGAAGTGGCTGAAGAGAAAAACATGGGGCACCTACAGACTGCTGCCACCCTCCCATGAGGCTGTGTTGATCTCTGTGTGACCCCAATTTTAGTATGTGTGCTACCATTATTTTTTAAGAATTTTATTTATCTTTTAAAATTTTTTTATTTATTTATCTTTAGAGGGGAAGGCAAGGAGAGAAGGAGAAATATACTAATGTATGGTCGCCTCTCGTGTGTCCCCTGTTCGGAACTGGCCTGCAACCCAGGCATGTGCTCTGACTGGGAATTGAACTGTGATCCTTTGATTCACAGGCCCAAGCTCAATCCACGGAGCTACACTAGCCAGGGTTTAGTTACCTTTCTTGAAGAGAAGATACAAACTGGAGAAAATGTAAGGAAACTCACACAGTAGGGAACATGTTGCTTGTTCTTCACCAGGCATGTTTCAAGTGCTAGACACATGTTTACTCGCTCACTTCCTGCAAAGCTCTGTGAAGCACAGTTGCCACATGAGACATACTGCCAAGAAGCAGACAGTTGGGTGTATGACACGTGGCCAGGGGCCACACTGGGCTATGACCAGATGCCATTATCCCACTGAAACTGACCAGGCAGGTCCACACCTGCTCCCAAAGGCTCCGACCTTGCAACTTGCCCTGGATGGTACTGGAAGTTGAAACCACCCTGGGAGCTCAGTGGCCCTTGATGCCCTCTGATCTCTGTTTTAAATAAACATTTTAGGGACTTCCAGCCAAGATGGAGGCATAGGTAGACACAGCATGCCTCCTCACACAACCAAAAGAAGGACAACAATAATTTAAAAACAAAAAACAACCAAAACTGACAGAAAATTGAACTGTATGAAAGTCTGACAACCAAGGAGTTAAAGAAGACACATTCATCCAGACCAGTAGGAGGGGTGGAGTCAGGCAGCTGGAAGAAGAGGATTTGGCAAGGTGGTGGCTGACAGACCCAGCAAGGTGGCAGATTATAGAGGTGGCTTGCAGAACCCAGCGCTCCCACCTTTGTGCGTAGATAAACCAGGTGAAACTGGAGAGTGGGACAGAGTGCACAACCCAGGGTCCCAGCACAGGGAAATAAAGCCTCAAACCACTGATTGAAAACACCTGCTGGGGTTGAGGTGCTGGGAGAAACTCCTAGTCTCACAGGAGAGTTCATTGGAGAGACCCGCAGGGTCCTAGAATGTACACAAACCACCCACCTGGGAATTAGCACCAGAAGAGCCGGCTTTACTCGAGGAAAGCAGGGAAAGTGACTGAAATCTGGCAGAGAGTGGAGCAAGCACCAGAGTTCCCTCTCTGACCCCGCCCCCACATACTGCATCACAACGCAGTGACATGGATTATCCCACTGGGTGAACACATAAGGCTCCGCCCCTCACTACTTAACAGGCATGTCAAGATAAAAAAAATGGCCCAAACAAAAGAACAGATCAAAGCTCCAGAAAAAGTACAACTAAGCCATGAAGAGGTAGCCAACCTATCAGATGCACAGTTCAAAACACTAGTAATCAGGATGTTCACAGAATTGGTTGAGTTTGATCACAAATTAGATGAAAAAATGAAGGCTACACTAAGTGAAATAAAGGAAAATGTACAGGGAACCAGTAGTGATGGGAAGGAAACTGGGACTCAAACCAATGGAGTGTACTAGAAGGTGGAAAGAAGCACCCAACCAGAAAAGAATGAAGAAACGAGAACTCAAAAAAAAATGAGGAGAGGCTTAGGAACCTCCAGGATGCCTTTAAATGTTCCATCATCCGAATTATAGGGGTATCAGAAGGAGAAGAGAAAGAGCAACAAGTGGAAAACTTATTTGAACAAATAATGAAGGAGAACTTCCCCAATCTGCCAAAGGAAATAGACTTCCAGGAAATCCAGGAAGCTCAGAGAGTCCCAAAGAAGTTGGACCCAAGGAGAGATAGACACCCAGGCACATCATAATTATATTACCCGAGATAGAAATTAAGGAGAGAATCCTAGGATCGGCAAGGGAAAACGAGGCAGTTACCTACAAAGGAGTTTCCATCAGACTGCCAGCTGATTTCTCAAAAGAGACCTTACAGGCAAGAAGGGGCTGGAAAGAAGTATTCCAAGTCATGAAAGGCAAGGACCTACAAACAAGATTGCTCTATCCAACAAAGCCTTCATTTAGAATGAAAAGGCAGATAAAGTGCTTCTCAGATAAGGTCAAGTTAACGGAGTTCAGCATCACCAAGCCCTTATATGAAATGTTAAAGGGACTTATCTAAGAGAAAGAAGATAAAAAATATGAACAGTAAAATGACAGCAAACTCACAATGATTAACAACCACACCTAAAACAAAAACAAAAGCAAACTAAGCAAACAACTAGAACAGGAACAGAACCACAGAAATGGAGATCACATGGAGGGTTATCAACAGGGAAGTGGGAGGAGGAGAGAGGGGAAAAAGGTACAGAGAATAAGTAGCATAGACAGTAGGTAGAAAATAGAGAGGGGGAGGGTAAGAATAGTATGGGAAATGCAGAATCCAAAGAACTTATATGTATGACACATGGACATGAACTAAAGGGGGGGAATGTAGGTGGGAGGGGGTGTGCAGGGTGGAGGGGAGTGAAGGGGGGAAATAAGACAACTGTAATAGCATAATCAGTAAAATATATTTAAAAATAAATAAATAAACATTTAAAATAAACATTTATTGGATGGCTAATGTGTTTATAATGTTGTGTTATAGCCAGAAATTATGTATATGGCAAGACCTTAACCATCACACTGTTTAATTTTTATATTTTGCTTCAGAAAGAGCCCACCTTCCGGAGAGGGGCAGGAACCTCCCCAGATATAAAGACAGAATTAGTTGGTGATAGAGCTTCTTTCAAAATTTGTGTGTTATTCCCATTTCCATTCACTTTGCCCAGTTTCTAGAAAAAAGCACAACCCTTGCCTTTAAGAAGAATATGAAAAATTTCTTGGGAAAATAAATGCTTTTTAAATGAATGAATGAAGAATCATGGTCTTAGTATTTTTTTTCCATAAACCATAGAAGAAGTTACTGTTCCATGGAGCTAAGAGAAAAGCAGTTGGGATCTTGGCATATGAGGTCAGGGTTTAAACTAATCAATAAAGAAAGCTTATTTGGGGGAAGGACAGATGAATAGAGGCAAATCGAACCATCAGAGATTGGAAGAAACCACCGTATCATGTCAGAGTCTCTTGTACCCAAGATAGAAAGTGTCAGGCATAATTAGATGTGCTCCCTTCACACCATAAAGGAATAATTTTCGTATCAGGAATGTTTATTTGTAATGATGTGGTATAATAAAATTTCACTTTATATTTAAAATATAGATTATTTTAGGCAGTAACTGGTCATAAGCTTCCTGTGTCTGTGAGGGCACAGTCAGAAAACTGAAAACAAAGCAATTATTTGCACACAGAGAATTGAATATAAAGAACTGTTAACTGGCTATGAAGTTCACCAAGTAACTAAAAGGTAGGAACTATCATGCTTATGGCCAAGGGAACAAAGAGAAAAATTTGAAATTATTAAATTTTAAAACTCAGACATTTGTGGAGGAAATCAGCTGGCTGGAGCTGGTGTCTTAAAGCTCAGAAGAGAGATCCCATGCCAGGTGAGGGGTTGATCTCATTGTTTTCATGTAGATATGCAATTAACTCAGTACTATTTGTGTTTTTCCCCACTGCTTTGCCAACATTTCATTGTTCTCCCAGGAATCTGGTTTTCTTTTGCATTTGATTATAAAATATTTTTATTTTAACTTTATTCTTGATTGGCATTTTTACTGGATATAACATTGTAGTCTGGGCATTATTTTTTTTATAGCACTCGAAAATATTCCATCATCCTCTGGCTTTCATTGTTTCTGTTAAGAAGTTAGATATCTATCAAACTGCTGCTTTTTAAAAAAAATACAGTAGGCCTTACTTTATATGTATCTCATTGAATACAGTTAGCACCAGTACCCAAAGGCTGTGTGTGATCATTCCAATATGAGGAATTCTGTAGTGGGTTGACTTGTTAGTTGTTTCTGCAGCATTGTATAAGGTTATGAAATTATTTATTATTTGTTGTGTACAAATGCTCTATCTGAAATTTTGTATAAATAATTTAAATCTAACAGCATGTTTTCTAGCTCCTATGAAGATTTTTTGTTTGCGTCTTCCCAGAGCCTGAAGCCAACAGTGTGGGTTCACTTTGATTCAGTATCAGGGAAAGATTTTCTGGGCCATCCAGATGACTTACATCTATGCTCTTTACCTCAGTGCACCTCTCTGCTCGAGAGCAGCCATGCAGGTTCTCAGTCCCAGCTGGGAGTGTACACCAGAGCCTTCATTTTAATGAGTCCTAATGTCAACATCTGTTTTCCAGGCCCCACAGTGCTCTCAAATGGCTTGCTCTGATGGTTAGCCACTTTTCCTGGAATGGGCATAGTCCACAGAAGACATGATCCCAGATTCCAAGGTCCCCTATCTAGATTCATATTTCTCTCAGCTATTGGCCAATTATCTCTACCTGCCATGTTATCTCCCAGTGCCTTCAGGCAAATATGTCTGTATTTTGTTCATCTTCTCCAGTTGTCCTTAGTAACACAGTGGGTTTAAAGTAATTGGAAATCCTTTAGTCAATTTTTTTTTCCTAGCTCAGTATTAAAGAGACTGTCCATTTTTCAACTTCTCTGCTGGTACTGGCTCTGGTTATGTGGCAGAAGGCACATCCCAGCCTGTAATCAATGATACACTCTTTTATGTGAAATATCCCACATGTCACTCAGGTCTAGGCCTGTACTGACCACTAGAGCCACCTCAGAGTTTGAGATCATGTCTTTACTGATGTTCCTATTGCAGAGAGCATTGTTTTTGTAAATGTGCCTTCTGTGTCTTAGGGACTTGGGCTGGCCTCTCATATGAGCTGGCAGGAATCATGAGCAGATCATTATCTACTGAATTTGGTCGGAGGTTCAAGAAGCTCTGTGTTCCTCTCAAAGATGAATGCCTACTGATTAGAGTCACTCTCCCTCAGTCAGCAAGAAGACCATGTCAAAAAGTGACATGTCCAGAAGTGGAACCCTGCAGCTTTGGCCCAAGCAGGCCTGTGGGACTTAGGGAGAAGAGATATATACACACAGAAAAGGGGTGTATATGAGCATCCCAGGGCTGCCATAACGTGCTAACACAAATGGGGTGGCCTGAAACAGCAGAAACCTATTCTTTCTCAGGCCTGGAGGTCAGGAGTCTAGTCAAGGTGTCAGCACGGACACACGCCCTCCAAAGACTCTAGGGGAGGGGTCTTCCTGCATCTTTCAGTTTTTGTAAGTCGCTGGGAATCCTTGGTGTTCCTTGTGCTGTAGCAGCATCACTCCTGTCTCTGCCTCTCCCTTCAGGCAGCTGTCTCCCCCAGCATGTGTCTGTGTCCAAGTTTCTGTCTTCTCATATGGATACTGGCCATTGCATTAGGGCCCAGTAGAACCTTACCTTGACTTAGTTACATCTGCAAAGACCCTACTTCCAAATAAGACAACATTCTTGGGTATTACAGGTCAGGGTTTGAACACACCTTTGTGGCACGTACCATTCAACCCACAACAGTGTGCTTCATCTTCTGCATGAACCTGCGATGTTATCTTCTACCTGGACCCAATGTCCTTAGACCCAGTACTGCTCTTTCCCCAGTTTTGTATGATGAAGTGATGGCTCATTGACCAGAGAGGGCATTTGGTATCCAATCATCTGTTACGTGTCTGCCTCACATTTTGATAGAACTCAGTTTCTCACCATGACCAGTAAGTGACAGGTGACAGGTGTTCAATAAAGTGTTTGTTTGGGGGTGGGGGGAAGAGTATTTATTTAAAATAATTAATTTAGTGCCAGGGAAGCAGTCAGAGAAAAAACAGCACATTCCCCATAGACGTGTGCAGGTTTCTCATCAGATGCCACGGAGATCAGAATGACATGGAATAACATGTTTAAAGTGACAAACTAAAGGGCCATGGGGTCAGAGTTGCACGTCCAGCAGAAGCAGCCTTCAGAAGTGAGGCCAGTGAAGGCGTTCTCTGGGGAAGAAGCCCAGAGAGTCCATGCCAGGGCGCCTGCTCCAGAAGGCTCTAGAGAGTTTCTTAAGGAGACCTTCAAGCAGAAGATGATACCAGAGGGGAACCCAAACTGCAGGAAGGAAGCAAAAGCAGGACATACAGAAGATATCCCAGTGAGCACAATGGACTATTTTTCCTCTTTGCTCCTACTAGTTTTTCTGGTTTTGATGTCTGTTTTGTCTAACATTAATAAGACCATCTGAAGAGTATTATTTAATTGATGTTTGTTTTGTCAATGAAAGAATGCCCAGCCTAAGAAAAAGTTTTCTGAGTTTATTTGAGTCAGATATTTAAGCCAATTATCTGACAATAATTGCTGGGAAGTAAAATTTCAATGGATTGAGATAACACCCCGAAGAATGACAGTTTTATGGCTTATTTTATACCTTAGAATGAAAGGAGAATCCAGAAGGAGGAATACATGAAATACACTGATGGTGCATTAAGGGGCAGGAGAAAGCAAAGGGGAGAAATCTCTAGGACTGGATAAAAAGCAAGATGGAGAGACACACTTGTTTCACAAGGACACAGGACAGCTAATAATGCACATTCACAGCACAGAGACGGTGTGTGGGAGACAAGACGGCAGTGAGGGGGCTGCGGTCTTGTGCCCTGGTGGGAGGTGTCCCCTGAGGGGCCTAGAAATGGAGGACTACACTGACATTTCAAAGGTGTGTCATCTCAGATGCAAAAAGACAGTGGAAAGACTCATTTAAGGTAAGATTAATCTTTGTCAAGGAAGCTACCAGCCTAGAACCTGACTACCAACTGTGACTTGCTTTCAGTTAGAAATTTTTATGTTCGTCCTATCCTATGCGGTTACTCTCAGACTCTGAGTTTGTAAGGCCAGCCATGTAACTCTGCTCCTCTCCCCCCACCCCCACCTCCACCCTGAGCTTGCCACGTTTAGTATGTGGTCCCTTTTTTGTTCCACAATCTTGTATATCTTTGTACATTCCTTGATTTATAACCTACCTACACCATTACATTTAAAATCATAGAGCACATGTACGTGTGTTTTTAAAATACATATGATGGCTAAGGAACAATTGCAATATTGCACAGTGGAATTTTCAGTGTATATGGATGCAATACAACTACCACATGAAGGGTAAAGTGAGAGGAATCTATGTGCCAAGAAGATTTCCCATCCCACTTGAAGTTGCAAACTAGTAATTCTAAGTAGATTTAAAAGTAGAGTGAGAAGTTAGTACATACTTTGTGGTCCCTACAGTGACCACTAAAGATAGTATGCAAAGAGATACAGTAAAAACCCAAGAGGTGAATCAAAATAAAATACTAAAAATATTTTAATAATCCAAAAGAAGGCAAGGAAGGAGAAGAGGGCAAGCAGAGAAGACAAACATAGAATATATAATAAAATGGTATATCTAAACTCTAATGTTTCAATAATTAAAATAAATGTGAATGATTTCAGCATACCAATTAAAACAGAAATTGTCAGACTGGATAAAAGCAGTAAGACATATCTACATGTCTCTACAAAAAACCCTACTGCAAATATAAAAATATAGGTAGATTAAAAATAAAATGATAGAAAAAGATATACCATGCAACACCAATTTTAAAAAACTAAAGTTACAAAGTAGACATTAGAGTAAGGAAAATTACTAGAAATAAGGAAGACTATTATATAATGATAAAATGATCATTTCACCAAGGAGACACACTAACCCTAAATTTGCATGTACCTAACGACAGAATTTCAAAATACATAAAGCCCTTGTAACTTCCCTTTAACTTAATTACCTCTTTAGGAGCCTCATTTCATAATACAGTTACATTGGAAGTTGGGTCTTCAATATATGAATATGGGGGAATACAATTCAGTCCATAACAATCCCTCTCTCAGTAAGTGATGGGAAAGTTGACAGAAAATTAACAAGGGTATGAAGAACTGACCAACACCATGGACCAACAGGATGTAACTGACGTTTGTACAATAACACACCAAACAATGTCAAAATACACATTCTGCTTTAGCACTAATGAAACACACAACAAGATAGACCACACCTTGGGTCATAAAATTGTAAAATAGAAAAACTGCAATGGAATTAAATTAGCAATCATTATCAAAAATATCTGGAAAATTCTCCAATGTGTAAAACTTAAACATCACACTTCCAGGTAACCTTGATATTCAAGAGATGTCTCAGAAAGATTGGAAATTATTTGAGATGAATGAAAATATTAAATAACAATATACCATGTGAAAAGTAAACAATGTTTAGAGGGAAATTTATAGAGTTAACCACTTGTATTAGAAGCATTTAATTAGAAAGAATAAAAATGCTTATATCTAAAACAAAATCTAAAAATCAAAACTTTCACCTTAAGAAATTAGAAAAAGAAGAGGCAAATTAAACTGAAAGCAAGCAGACAGAAAGAAATAGTAAAGATAAGAGAAATCAATGAAATTAAAAACAGAAAGACAATACAGAAAAAATCAATGAAACTAAAGGCTGGTTCTTTGCAAAGATCAATAAAATTGATAAACCTTTAACCAGACTAATCAAAGAAAGAGAGATAGGCAGAAAGAAGATACGAATCGCCAATATCTCTAATGAAAGAGATGGCATCAGGTCCTCACAGACACTAAAAGACTCGTAAGGGAACGTCACACACTCTGTGTTTGGATTCTGGGTGCTAAATTCTGTGTGCAGAATCTTCACTCCCAAACCAGATCCCAAATTCTAGATCTTAATTCCTAGCTCACCCTCCCTGTCAGTTTGGTTGTCTAAGTCTCATTCTCAAATGTAGAGGTCAAGACTGACTCATGGCAAAGTCAAGCCCCTCCCAAGGAAGAATGGTCTTTCTTTCTAAATGGCTACATTTCGAAAGGTTCTGCAAGGCCCTACATAGTTCCTTTAGTTGGTCTCTTGGCGCACAGAGCCTAACTTCTTTCCCGTCTCACAGTCAGGGAAACGTCGCTGATCGCTGTGTATCTGCAGCCCTCTGTCAACTCTCGGAGGTCAGTTCAGCTGAATGTAAGTCCCTGACCTGTGTTCTCTTTCCTTGATTATCTTAAATATCCTTGATTATCTTAAATCCGTTGCTCTTGCCAAAAAAGATGACCCTGCTTTTCTTTATAAGTGAGCTGGTCTTATTTAGCTCTCTTTTTCTGGAAGGTCCACTTGTTTTGTTAACAAATGCCTAGTCATTGTGTTGGTTTCCCAGGACTCGTTGGTTTTCCATGCATATTTTCATGTGGTGTTTCTTCTTCCAGAACATTTTTCTTGAATTACACTTATGCTGCTAGTTTGTGCTTTGCTCTCTTCCTCAGGGTCAAGTGTGTCCATGGGTGGCTTTGCCCATCTCTGCACTACTTCCGAGTCCCTTCCTCCCCATCCTGCATTGTTTACTTTGAAACATTACCCTTCAAGTCTTTCATTTCTCTTAAGACAATATTCGTTGCTGGGTTCCTCGTATTTCAGTTTTCTCTAAATTTTAAAAATATTTTAAATTCTTCCCAGAGTTCAGTCATTTGCCTTTTCAAATACTTTCTTCAATCACTTCACTTCTAAGTTGTTCTAATTCTAAATCACTATAGTTGTTCTTTTATAGCTTTGATCATTTTGTTTCTTTTTAGCTCCTTTCAAAATACTAAATTATGGTTTCCATCACTTTTCTAGTGTAGCTTTCAGATGTACTGCAGATTTAGCAACACACAGCCTCTAATGTGGCTTAGAAATTAGTCTATGAGCCAATTTTAAGTTCACTTCAAGAATTAGGAAATAAACCACTTAAATGAATTCTATTAACATCACCAAAATAATCAACTTCTGAATGTGTGAACAACAAAACCGAGGTCTACCAAAAATTGAAAGTAGTTTTACATGTATAAATTATTTGTTGATTCTGCTTCTTTGGCTTCCTATTCTAAATAAATAAATATTTATTTATTTATTAATTTATTTCTGCTCAATTTTCTGCTCAACAGTATTAAACAAACTACTTGACTCTCTAAATAACCAATATGACATTTATTTAAACTAAATTAAATACATTTTTTCTGTAAGACCTGTCATGTTTTTTCTGGTATCCTGTCATTCCATACAGAAATGGAGAAAACCAAACCCATAATAAGATTAGTGGGATGTGGATTTAGCAGAGCTTGGCAGAAAAATACTCCTAGGCAAGAAGAAGAAAATGGTAGAAGGAGTAAAAATAAGGACTTATTTGGCATTTGGGCCTCAACAGGTGCTGATGCCCATCAGTGCAGGCCAGCACTAGGGCAGACAGGACTGTGTGCCACCCGCCGGCATGGCCAGCCATGGTCGTCAGCACCTGACCACAAAGCACCTGCTCTTCCCCCAAAGCCCCAGAGCAGACAGGGGCTGCCTCAGCTCTGTCAGGCCTCTACTCAAACAGTACCTCGCTGACCAGTCCTCTCCTGACTATGGGGAACTAGGAACCTGCTCAGTGCTGGTGCCCTGGCCCTGCTCCCCTCTTCACTGTTTCCATGGCACTTCTCACCTTCAGGTGTGTTGTATCATTTACTGATGCCCATATTCCAGTTTCCGTCACGGGAAATGAAGGTCCATTCTATACCCAGCACCTAGAGCAAGACCTGAAATAAGTAGGCGCTCAATAAACCTGTGTTGAATGAATGAATGAAGGTTTCTTCTACAGAACTGAACAAGTCTTGGCCTCGCTCGTCTATCTTCCATTAGCACAGGCAGCTGTGAAACAGAGAAGAGATGGCAGGAAGCGAGGCCAGATGGGCTCCGTGAACAAGGCTGGGTAGAGACTCTGGCTTGACACTGCGGGGAGGCACTGGGAGGCGCTGGCAGACCTTCCTGGCACTCTTTGCCAGCTGTTTTCACCCCTTTGGCATTTTTCTCTGCAGGGCACATCATAGGGGTCCAAGAAGAGGGATATGTTACAAGATTAAAAGCCAGTTTCTGAACACCCGTATAGTTGGTGAGAATTCAGGTGCATGTCTGTGGGATAGGCTGGGCCCCAGCGTGTGCCTGGTGTGGCCGCCTCGCAAGGACTTCAAAGGTCAGGGGAGGAAAGGGGCTGCAGACCTGCAAACAGGTGACTGAGCCCATTGTTCCATGTATCTAAAAAATCAATTGGGTCCAAGGTAAAAAATATTTATTTAATGAGCAAAGACATGTGGCTAATTGGTTTTTAAAAGAATATTGCTTCCTGCTCCTTGAGATTGAAAAGGGACCTTTGAAAAAATATATAGGGACTGAGTTCTGAAAACGATCGAGGTTAAATAAGTACAGAAAATGGCATATAACCCAGCAGAGGCGAGACTTTTTCCATGGGGTGCTAAGAAGAGTGGACGCCTCTCGGAGCAATACTGTGCCAGTGGAGAGTGCACCCCAAGACAGTGTACACTGGAGGGCCAGACTGCTGCAGGCCGGTGGCAATGTGACAACCCCCTACCTCCCCATTTCAGGGGTCCCAGGGACACTCCACACACTACAGGTTTGCGTGTCTCTGGGAGGTGGTCTCCGTTAGTGAAGAACTGACTTCTGGAGGCAGAACTGGGTGTGGGTCACTCAAGTTTCACGACGCCTGCGAGCCTGGATCGTTCCCTGTAAAATAGACACAAGAGAGCGCTGTCCCCTCCCGTGGGATCCTGGTGACAATGCCAGCAGCAATGTGCCGGCGGTGGCTCATCAAGGCTGAATCTGCTCTTGGCAGGGCCTGCTGGTCAGTGATGCAGATGAGGTTCTTCTCTTAGGGCACCTGCACCTCTGGCTGTCAGTCCTGCTGTCCGGTGTCCTGGGACACACCCCCAGTCCTGTCCAGGAGCCCTGACAAGTAGGAGGATGCAGAACCACATGGAGCTGTCTTCTAGGTGTCTCACATGCAGGCTCACGTCTACCATGTAGACGGGGCCCAGACAGGGGCCCACGGAGCAGCGGGCCTCACGGATGAAACAACTGGTTGTCTTTAGAAGTTGGGCGAGAGACATTTGAGCTCTGTGAACATCAGTCTTCTGGATAAACAGACTGATCGAGTTGACGTCCAATGTCTTTTTGTGTTTTGCTACGCTGCCAAATTTGGGCTGCGTGTGTATGAGTTTCCTGGGGGTGCTACAACGGACTGCCACAGACAAAGTAGCTGAAAACCACACAGGTGTGCTCTGCAGCCAAGTCTGACACCAAGGTCACTCCAGGCACTGCGGGGAGCCAGTGTCACAAGCGTTTCCAGCACAGCCTTCGCAAGTACACAATGTAAAGTCAATTGTAAACTTCTTGAAGGCAAAGGTCTTCTCTCACTCCTGTTTTATTCTTCTGAATGCCACCTGTAACAACAAATCCAGGCTCTGTCCTTGCCCCAGGGGTCTCATCCTTGACTGCTTATTTTAACTCCTGATAGTTATAAATGGCAAAGGGCAGAAGGGCTGGCTATCAGAATTCTCTCTTTGTAGTTAGGAAAGTAGTTATTCAGTTTCAAGTTTCTGTTCGTGCTTCACCTTCATCTGCTCCATTGTCCACACAAACTGCCAGGATTTTGGTCAGGCTGGAAGGTCACTTAGACCTCCCCTGGGCAGAGGAAGTGACATGCCATCCTTTCAGGCTCTTCCCCTCTGACTGAGCCTTGAGGTGAATTGAATCCACTCGCCCCCGGCTCCTCTGCTGGCAGCACCCAGCTCCATGCCCCCTTCCCACCCCTATTCTGGGGCCCCAGTCTGTCTCCCCCACATGGAAAGAGAGCCTCTCCTTCGGCACAGTCACGTCTTACGAATATTCTCATCTGAACAATGGCACGTGGCACTGCCTATCCACACGTTTCATTCACCACCTGAGCAGACCTCAGAGTGTGGTGGGAATACATTAGCTGCAGCAACAGTCACTCAAACTCATACTTTCTCACTCAGCCAGAAATCTAGAGGTAGCAGGCACTAGCTAACATTGGTTTGGAGTCAAAGTTGGGTACCTCCGTGATGCCAAAGAAAATATATATATATATCCCCCACCACCTCATTCCTCCAATATGACTGCTGCAGCTCCAGGCATCACAGCTGTGTTCAAGGCAAGGAGAAAGAGAGCATATCATGTGCCACGGGCAGACACATTCTTTCATCCAGAAAATCAAAACTTTACCCCAAAATGCCACTGTTGCCTCACACTTACTTGTCATCAGTCAGAACTGGCCAACCATAGCTGTAACAGATGTAGGGAGGTTTTTAGTCCTCTGAAATGCTGAAAACAGGCAAGGTTAAAGGGGGCTAAGAACCCCTCGAGACCTGTTAATTTTATTTTAGAGATGAAAAAATTGGCCCTGTAAGGCAGCGAGGCTGCCCATAGCACCCCTGCTTGTTCATGGGCCAGGCTGCCCCACTGACAACCATCTCTGCTTCTAGCTGTGCTCTGCAGTCTGTGTGTTCCTACCCTCCATGCTGCCCACTCTAACATGGGTGTAATCAACCAGCCACAAAAAGTGTCAGTGTGTGGCCTCTCCTTGTGCTCTGCCATGTGACCGTCCTAAGACCAACGGGAATGATGAACTGGCAGCTGGCAGGGTGATACCAGGTCTGCAGAGTCAGTGTAGGTGGGTAGCAAGCTACTTGGGGGCAGTTAGGGCCAGCTGGCCTATGGTGGGGCATGGGCTCTGGGTGGGCCCTTGTGTCTTCCCAGGCCACACTCCACCTAGTCCTGAACCCTGTGCTCCCTAGAGCCTTATAGGCGAGAGCAGGCTGCAGGCCCCCAGACCCCACAGAGGTGAACCTTGTCCTTGGAAGGGCTGGGGACCCTGGGGCTATGCGTGAGGGCTGCCCCTCGATCTTATACTTCTTCCTGTCAGTGAGCAGATGAGCAGGTGGAAGGATAGTGGGCAGGGGGTAGGCACAGGGGCACCTCCCACCTAGAAGCTGCCACGTACACAAGCAGAATAAAGATACAATGGTTATGGCACAAGTCTATGTGCCAGGACTTGTCCTAGAGCTGCCCAACACTTGCAGGTGACTGCTCCAGAAAGTGGGCGGGGCCCTGGGCACACCTGTCCTTGTACTCCAGGGTGAGATGCCCGAGGGGCTGGCAGGGCCTATCCAGATAGAGCCATGGAATGCAGAAACACAGGCCTCACTGTCACATCTCCTCGCGTTCAAAAAGATCTGGAAGTCATGGTTTTCCTTGAGAAGTCTTGGGTTTTTATGTGCTGGCAACTGTAGGAAACATCTGACCTCTTTTCCTCTTCTCATGACAGAAGCCTCCCTGCCCCCAGCACAGGGCGGCTCAGGAACAAGTGGACTGCGGATGGCAGAGGGGTCTCTGCTGGATGTGGGTGGAGGAAATTGTGTCAAGCCTTGTGGGAACTGAGGAGTTCAGTTGTGATCAACAAAGCTGAGCCCCTTCCACCTTGGGAGTTCTAGTTGTGTGTCCTTGCATAGCCCATTCTAGCTGGGTTTTACTTGCATCTTAACTGATACCTCAGCTAGAGAAAACCTTTACACTCTCAGGTGAAACCTCCCCATCTCACACTCCACAGGGTAGCCCCCCTAATGCTTCCTGCTCTGATCCCCTTTCACACAGATGCTGCTGTGTCCTGATGTCCACTGTATGGATGGTCCATGAGGGTCCATCTGCAGCCTGAGTGTGTGCCCCCTCTCTCAGGGCACTACTGAAACCCCAGGGGCCAGGGCCCCCAGCTCTGAGGGGAAGCCACTAGAGCTGTGGGGCCTGCAGGTGGAGGCCTTACACCACTAATTCTGGCCATCCCAAGATGAGGCATGAATCATGCGCAGAAGAGCTTCCACGTAAAACAAGGACATGGCAGCCTCCAGACCTGGCCTCCCTCCTGGCCACAGCAGCCGCCCCGTGAGCCAACAGAGCTCACACAACACCCTGTCTTGTCAAGACAGAAGAAGCAGGACTGGAGTTCCGTGTTAAAATTACTGGTTACATATTGAGATGTTATTGTGAGCCCCTAGCCCACCCGTGAGAGTGTTTGCCTAAAAGCAGCCTCAGAAAGGGCCTTTCTCCCCATCTCATTCCACACTTTGGAGAGAAGTTAGTTGAAAGAAATGAAACTGACAGGCCACAAATATTAATACTGATCTTTAGTGTTAGAAATACAGGGAAGGAAAAATAAATAAATAAATAAATAAATAAATAAATAAATAAATGAAATACAGGGAAAGAAAGGGCTCTTTGGTTCAATATTTAAGAATGAAATGAACACAAGAAGGAAGTATATCCACTGCAAAGCTGTCCTTGGTCAGATGCTCCCCATGAGAAATCGCTGGTGGGGGGAAGGGAGGGTGGGGAGGGCCAGCTCCCTGGGCTGATGGCCTCTCCTGCCTCCCACCTCGGCTCCTAGAGACTCAGGAGTAGCATCAGCTACAGGCCCATGGATAAGTCTTTAGGGTGCATCAGCACAGTGTCCACTTCGTCCAGGGTGGGGGTGAGACCCCAGAGCACTTCAGTTCAATGGTGCCCCACAGGTGACCAAGGGCAGTGCCAGCCATTCAGCTGGGAAAGACCCACAGAGTTGCAGCACTGGTGGTGTGCTGTCCTGGAAGTTTGTGTAAGTGTGTATGTGTGCATTGGTGGATAGCTGAGAGCCTGCCTGAAAGCGTGCATTGGTGTCACTGCATGAATGTGTGCACATGTGAGTTGTCATTGGACACGAAAGATGGAGGAGTGTGGTTCATACTCAGGATCACGGGAGCTCCCTGCCTTGTGTGGGCCTGGTGCAGAAGCACAGGTGAGGCTGTGCCCTAACATTACCTTGATTTTCAGTCAGATCGCACCCAGTTGGCCACTGTGTGGTTTCCTCACTGGTAAAATAACAGTGCTGGCTTTCTCATGACACAGAGATGACAATTCAGAGTAGCTAAAACATGTTCCAGGGGTGTGTAAGTTCCCCTCAGCCACTCTGGCTCTGAGGACCTGAAATAAGCTCGGGAGCCTTGGGAAAGGTGGGAAACCAACCCGTTTTACAACTCTGGGCGCACTCCAGGGCATCTCAAAAGGAACTTCAAAACAATGTCCCACTAGTTCTGTCTCCACAGAAAAAAGGAAACAGTTAAAAAATATGGGTTTAGTTCACAATCTAATGTGACCATTAAAAATGATGTTTAATGATCATGTTGTAGAGTATTTAGTAACAGTGTTCATAAAAAGAAAAAAATTGTCAAAAAGTTTGTTTAGTTTTTTTCTGTAAAATAAGAGATAAGGTTTTCATTTTCACTGATAGCTTTATTGATTTGGATATTTTGAGTATGTCGGCTATCTCTTGTGCAGTATAGTGTTGATTGTTGTTAATTAATGTCTCAATATGATCACTGTCAACTCCAACTGGTCCACCCAACCATGGAGCATCGCCCAGTGAGAAATCTCTAGCACAAAACTTTGCAAACCACTTTTGACACGTTCAATCAGTCATAGCACCTTCTCCAAACCCTACACAAATCTTTTTTTGACTTTCAATTGTGTTTTTAACTTTCTTGAAATAATAAAGCATAATATGCCAAAATGTATATTTTCTTCCATCTTCAATATTAAAATGGCTACACAGAAATTCACTAATTTTGATGTTCTTTTTAAATGCATGCTGATATGACAGCTGTCATAATACAGTCTAACAAAACTGTTTCAAATGAACTTAAAGACAGCTAAGCGCTACTAGAGCATTGTACAGAAAAAACAAAAGGACTTTTTAGCGAACCTAATGTGTATGCATGAGAATGCTCAGCATAATCTCGCCACTGTTAAATACACATTGGCTTGGAAGGCATCCCTGAAGGACACACATGGAAATGTTAACACTGGTTATCTCTGTGTGGTAAAATATTTAACCTTTGTTTTCTTCTCATTTTTTTACCTCTTCTACAATGAATATGCAATACTTCAGTAACAGAAAACATGATTTTCAAAGTTTTTTTGGCACCTCTGTGACATGAGAAACCCTGTGTGGTGCTGTCCCACAGGACACGTGCAGGGTCTGTTCTCCACAGCAGCCTCAAAGACCAGCCACCTGACCCGAGGTGACCGCAGGCAGGAGGAAGCAGCTGGTGTTTGTAGTGTGGGTTGTGTCTGACAAGCTACTTGTCTTGGGTTATGACCGACAGAAGCCTTTTGTCTGCCTTTGTTTGCTTCTGAAAAGCAAGGATATTTGCTCACTATTTCTAAGTCTCCTGGCTGCACAAAGTTCCACTCAGCAGAAACCTGGTGTGGTGACCCACAAGCTGGCTGGGGATGTGCTGGACACCCTCCAGTTTTGTTCGAAGGGGACTGAGGAACAGTCTCAGGACAGATTGTGTTACAGGACAATCTTCACCCAGTATTCCTGAGTGTTCTACGGTCTCAATAAATGACTGCACAGGTGCCTAAGGAGGAGGCCTGTGTGCCAGGTTTGAAGCTCAGAGATGGGGTACACTGCATAACACAACTTGTACCTCCACCACCAGGGCTGTGACATGCCAGGGGAGGATACTAACCAGCTGGTTAAATCTGGGGTTAAGGGGTAGCAGGGTGCCCACACACATCAGGAGAGGGTCGGAGGGGCACCCAGGGCACCAGCTAGGTGTGGCAGACTCAGACCCGGAATGGGGTGTTCCCTCAGTCCTGTAGATCTTAAGGACTCCTCATGACTCCCCACGAAGGACCCAGAGGAACACACACGCAACGAACCTTCTGGTCAGCAGTTGACCAGCAGGATCGGACACCAGAGATTGCCGGGAAGTTGAGAATGGGGACGGATGAGGACGTGCCGCTACCGACTATGGCTGGAGAAAACTGTGACACCACGTGCAGGAATATAGCCCAGGACGTGGACAATGCTGGGGGGCAACCGGGTCCTCACCTTGGGGCGGGTCACTAGGTGGGACTGGTCTCCACATGGAGCCGGTCACCAGGTGAGCCAGGCAAGCATCTTTACCGGGGAAGGCGCCGACCCCACGAAGCGAGGGCATCTCAGGGACAGCGTAGGAAGCGCAGGCCCGGGTCGCCCAGCGCCCTAGGTCCTGGGGCAACTCAACCCAACCCTGCGGCCGGAGGTCCGGACCACCCAGGTTACCCGCTCCGACAGACCTGGTCATTTTCCTCACTGCCTTGGGTCCTCACCCCGCTGTTTCAGCCGGGTCCCAGCTCCTGGCTCCGCCCACTTGGAGTCCCCGCCCGCCCCCCCCCCATCCTGACCATGACCCCTCCCTAAGTCCTACAAGGTGCGGCCACCCCACTACCAATCTGCGCAGGCGCGGGCTAGAAGCTTGCCGTTTGAAAGCATGGCGCCAGTGGGCCAGTTGCTGGTGCTGTGTGAGGACAAGATCCGGGAGAAGAGCGGCCTGGCGCCTCACCACGACTTAGGTGCGTGGCGGCCGGCAGGCGGCGGGAGACCCTGGGTGCGGGTGCGAGTTTCCCGCCAGGGGGTCAGACCAGAAGCGCCGGCACATGGGCCGAACGGATCCCGGTCCGAACGCTCACAGGCCGGGGAAGTGACGGGGCGGGAGCACCCGGAGTGGGGGTGGGGGAGGGGGGCGGTGGAAAGGAGAGGGTGCAGGGTGGAGGGCTGGGTAGGGCGTCCTTTCGGGGAAGACATGGGACGTGGGGGTAGGAGGGGGGAGGGGATGAGGTGGGGGACCTAACTATTGCAGTACAATTGTGAACATTATGTTTCTCCCTCCACGTATTTTAAGGCTGTACTATTTGTCACATACTATTTAGGATTTTTGTGTCTTCTTGTTGGAGTGACTCTTGCATCATGTGTAGTGTTCCTCTTGACCCTGATAACTTTCTTTGTTGAGAGATCTATGTTATATTATTAGTGTAGCCACTCCAGCTTTACTTTGATAGGTTTGCAGGGCATATCTTTCCCCATGTATTTACTTTTAATCTTTTAACCTGCCTATGTCACTATATTTGAAATTAGTTTTTTTTTTAGACAGTGTGTATTCCGTTCATTTGAATACATTATCAATCTCTGTCTTTTGTGGTGTATTTAGACCATTTACACTTAATGTAATTATCAACATAGTAGGGCTTAAGTATGTCATTTTGTTATTTTTTTCTGTTTGTTCTCCTTGTTTTTGGTTTGGTTTTCCTTTTCCTGTCTTCTTGTGAAGTGTCAAATATTGTCAAATATTTGTCAAATATTTGACACTTGTCAAATATTCATTTGAATATTTTTAGTTTTCCTTTTTGATTTATTTTTTATATTTTTGAGCATATCTCTTTGTATAGCTTTTTTAGTGGTTGCATTACAAATGACAGTCTACTTATGTGGACATTTTACCAGCTCAGGTGAAATGGAGAAACCTCATCGCCACTTAGGTTTCATTATCATCCCCCCTTTGTATTTTAGTTGTTTTAAATATTTCCTGTACCCAGGATATACTCAAATATACTTTGAGAACTACATTAATGATAGTACAGTCATCTAACATTTTAACTAATTCAGAAGGAAACATATTTAACCTCATGTTTATCCTATTCTCATTTTTTTCTTCACTCTTGTATCTTTATGTTCAAAGAACTTTTTCTTGAGCAGTTATCTTAGGGTAGGTGTCTTGGTGACACATTCCCTTAGCCATTCTGCATATGAGAATATTTTGTCAGAAGTCCTGGAGGCTGTTTTTGTTAGCCATAGATTTCTGGGTTGAAAATGCTTTTCTTTTATCATTTGAAAAATGTGATGATATCACTTCTTCAGGCCTTTGTGGTTTCTGAAGAGTAATTCTCTGCCATGTGAGTTATTTTTCCTCTATGGGTAATGCCTGTTAAGCCTATGTTCTCTCTGTTGCTTAGATAGAATAATTTTGGCCAGTCTGTCTTTGCATTTACGTTTTGAATTTTTTCCTCTGTCATCTCTATTCTGTTATTGACCCACTCCTGTGATTTCTGTTTGTTTCAGCTATTTTTCATTTCTGAGATTTCTCATTTCTTTTTTATAGTGTTTCTTTGCCACAGGTTCTTATATTTTCATTTGTTCTAGGGGTATTTGCAATTGCTCACCGAATTATTTTTATAATGGTTGTCTTAAAATTTTTGTTAGATAACTCTGACTTCTGTCATCTCAGTGTTCTTGTGTATTGATTGTTTTCTCTCATTCAAATTGAGATGTTACTAGTTCTTGGTAATTTTTTGTTGGGTCATGAACATTTCAGATGTTAAGTGGTGAGACTGCCTTCTGTTTAAACTCTTAGTCATTACTGGCACCGACTGGGTACTGCCCTGCTGCTGAGGTGGTAGCCAGGCAGGTTCCTGTCACACACGTGGCCTCTGCAGATGCCTGCAGGCCACCTCATTAGAGCCAGGCCCGGACAGTAGTCACGGCCCACTCTCACGATTCCTGTATGGGCCACTGTGCAAGTCCAGGTATACCAGGTGCATTTTTTCCTCCTTGGTGTTGGGCTGGAGTGGGGCTGATGTTGCATTTTTTGGTCAGTTTCCACTGCCACTTCTAAGTTGACAGCTTCTTTGGCACTCAGATTGGGATGTATAGGAGACCAAAAAAAAACACACCCAAATCAACCCAGAGCGTTCATTGCTTGACGCTTTTCTTTTCTTTCTTTCTTTCTTTCTCTTATTACAGTTGACATTCAGTATTATTTTGTATCAGTTTTATGTGTACAGCACAGTGGTTAGATAATCTTATACTCTACAAAGTGCTCCCCTGGATATTTCCAGTACCCACCTGGCACCATACCTAGTTATTACGCTATTATTGACTATATTGCCTATGTTGTACTGTATATCCTGTGACTGTTTTGGAACTGCCAATTTGTACTTATTCCCTTCACCTTTTTATACCCAGTCCCTCAAATCCCTCCCCTCCGGCAAATGTTAATCTGTTCTCTGTATCTATGAGTCTTTCAATTTTGTTTGTTTATTTTGTTCCTTAGTTTCCACATGCAAGTGAAATCATGTGGTATTTGTTTGTCTTTCTTTGACTGACTTATTTCACTTAGCATAATAATCTTTGGGTCCATCCACGCTGTCACAGATGTTAAGATTTCATTCTTTTTTATGGCTGGGTAATATTCTACTATGTATATGGGGTGGGCAGAAGTAGGTTTACAGTTCACATGGGAAGACACCTGCAGGTTATGGTTATTACAATAGCTTTATTAACTCAAGAGAATGTTACAACTGTAAACCTACTTTTGCCAACCTTTGCGCGTGTCACAGCTTTTTAAATACTCGTCTATTGATGGGCACCTGGGTTGCTTCCATGTTTTGGCTATTGTAAATAACGCAGCAATGACCATAGGGGTGCATATATTCTTTCGAATCAGGGTTTTGGGTTTCTTTGGATACATACCCAGAGTGGAATCACTGGGTCATAAGGTAGTTCTATGTTTCATTCTTTGAGGATCTTCTGTACTCTTTTCTACAGTGGCTGCACCAGTCTGTGTTCCACCAACAGTGCATAAGGGCTCCCTTTCATCCACATCCTCACCAGCACTTGTTTGTTGATTTTTGATGAAAGCTAGTCTGACAGGTTTGAGATGGTATCTCACTGTGGCTTTAATTTGCATTTCTCTGATGATTAGTGATGTTGAGCATCTTTTCATATGTCTGTTGGCTATTTGTATGTCTTCTTTGGAGAAGTGTCTACTCAGGTCCTCTGCCCATTGTTTAAATTGGATTGTTTTGGCTTTTTGGGTGTTTTTTTTGCGTTGAGTTGTATGAGAGCTTTATAAATTTTGGATATTAATCCCGTATTGGATATATCATTGGTGAGTATGTTCTCCCATTTAGTAGGTTGTCTTTTCACTTCATTGATGGTTTCTTTTGCTTTGTAAAAATATTTTAATTTGATGTAGTTCCATTTGTCAATTTTTTCTTTTGATTTCTTGCCCAAGAGGATACAGCAGAAAATGCACCGTGAAGAGAGATACCAGATTTTACCACCTATATTTTACTCTAAGAATTTTATGGTGTTGAGCCTTACCTTGAGTCTTTAATCCATTTTGAGTTTATTCTTGTAAATGGTATAAGAAGGTGGTCTAGTTTCATTTTTTTGCCTGTATCTGTCCAATTTTCTCAACACCACTTACTGAACAGACTTGTATGTTCTTGTATGTTCTTGTCTACCTTGTAGACATTGTATGTTCTACCATTGTATGTTCTTGTCTACCTTGTCAAATGATAATTGACCATATATAAAAAAATCAAAAAAATAATTGACCGTATAGGTAGGAGTTTATTTCTGGGCTCTCTTTTCAGTTCCATTAATCTATGTGCTTGTTATGCCAGCGCCATGCTGTTTTGATTACTATGTCCTTATACTATAGTTTGATACCAGGTAGCATAATACTTCCAACTTTTTGGTTTTTGATGCATTTGTAATTGTGATTGCTTTTTTTAGTTTCCATTTCTGATAGTGAATTATTGGTGTATAAAAATGCAATTGTCCTGACCAGGTTGATCAGTTGGTTGGAGTGTCATCCCATACACCAAACGGTTGCGGGTTTCATCCCCATCAGGGTATATACTTAGCTGTATGGGAGGTAACTGATGGATGTCTTTCCCTCACATCACTGTTTCTCTTTTTCTCTCTCTCCCCTCCCCTCTCCCTCTCTTTCTAAAATCAATAAACATATCCTTAGGTGAGGGTAAAAAAATGTAACAGATTTCTGAGTATTTATTTTTTATCCTGCTACTTTACTGAATTCATTTATCAGTTCTAGTAGTTTTTGTATGTGTGGAATCTTTAGAGTTCTTGGTATACAATATTATGTTATCTGCAAATAATGACAGTTTTGCTTCTTCCTTTCCAGTTTGAATGCCTTTTATTTCTTCTCTGATTGCTGTGGCTGGGACTTCCATGCAGTACTATGCTGAATAAGAGTGGTGAAAGTGGGCATCCCTGTCTTGTCTCTATCCTAAGGGAAACACTTAGTTTTTTCCCCAGACAGTATTTTGTTAGCTGTAGATTTGCCATATATGGGTTTTATTATTTTGAGGTATGTTCTCTCTATTCTTACTTTGCTGAGATTTTTGTCATACATAGTGCTGGATTTTGTCAAATGCTTTTTCTGCATCTATTGATATGATCATATGATTTTTATCCTCATTTTGTTTATGTGGTTTATCATATTAGTCAACTTGCGGATTTATATCAACCTTGCATCTTACCAATAAACGCTACCCAGTGTACCCCATCATGGTGTATGATCTTTTGACTATTTTTTGAGGTCCCTAGGTCGCTGGCCTTCTATTCCCCACCCTTCAAAGTTGTCTGGTGTTTGGGTGTGGTTGTCCCGGGTTTTTAGGATGACAAATTGGGAGAATTTGTGTGAAATGTGTCTACACTGTCTTGTCTAGGACTGAAAACCTGCAAACCAGTTCCTTTAATGAAAACGTGTTTTAAACCATAAGTATCACTGGGAGACTATTGGTGCATTTAGACCCAATTGTCTTTTTGACTACAGAAACCTATTTTTGTGGTGATGTTTCTTTAATGCATGCTTATTGGATATGCCATGCAGTGCACACAGCACATGGGGCACACAGTTTGCTCTCACGTGTAATGGGCATGAAGTGGCCGGGTCAGCTACGTGGTGACCCCTGCGTGGAGTCCGCACAGGTAGTGGGGTGAACACGGGAGTGGAAGCAGGGGCCCAGGCAGCAGGACATTTGGACAGAGAGGCAGCGGGGGCAAGGAGCAGGCTTGGGTTCCCAGGCGTTTTGGAGGTGAACATGAGCTACAATTTTAAATGCAATTCTTGAGATTATGATATCTCACTTTTATGACAATTTATTTTCACTTTAAAAATAAGGTTAATATCTCATAATTTTCTGTTCCTAGCTGAACTTCGATCATTATCTATCCCTGGAACCTACCAAGAAAAGATTACTCACCTAGGAAATTCTTTGATGAATTTAACAGGTCTAAAATCTTTAGATCTCTCACGTAACTCCTTGGTTAGTCTAGAGGTAAGTTTTAGGTTTATTTCTTAAAAGAGAAGTTATCGCTATCACCTGCAGTAGTGGAAAGTACATTTATAATTAAAAATGAAATCTGTTTTGTAACTTTGCCTGTGGTACTGCACACGGACGGCGATTTAAGTGCAGGGCTGTTTTCTTGTGTTTACTGTGTGTGCCAGGTTGCTTATGAGTCACCGTATACCTCGAAACTGCTTCCACAGCCAGAAGTCGTAGTGCTCTGATAAGGCTGTATCTTGTAAGGAATAAACTAAGCCCAGAAGATTACTGTGTGCACACCCCTGACTCTTCCAGCCCTCTGTCAGCTGTATTTTTCTTTATCTGTTTTCCACACTGCACCTCTGTAGTGTGCCTCTGGGTCACCTTGGGCCACAAGTGCAGGTTTGCTGCAGTCTGCCTAACCCAGCAGAGGCTTGGTCCTAGTGAACGAGTAAGAAGTCAGCCAGGTGAGGGTGGCAAGTGGCTTCTATGGAGAAGGGTTCTGGCCTGAAAGGCAGGACATCACTGCTCAGGAACATAATAGTTTCAGCGCCCTTGACTTTGGGGTTAGGAGTCGGCTCGGAGTTAGAGGCGAGTTTCAATCTAGGCTGCACCCAGTCCTGGCTCATCTCTCAGCCCCTGCGAGCCTGAGTTTTCTCACCTGTGAAATGGGAACAGTGATAGGGCTTACCCTGTAGGGTCATGTACAGCAGAGTGAAGGTGTGTAAATCACTTAGCTTGGCCCATGCTGAGAGCATGCTGTCCTCCGTGGTCACAACTGTTGTGAACTTCGCTGAGCAGTCACACTGTCGCTGTGTGCAGGGCAGAAGTTGGTAGATAAGAACACATTTCAGCTTTGTTCTCTGCCTGTAAAACTGTGTGTCATCATTACTAGTGCATCTGTGAAGTTGGTCAGTTGGCACTGGTGGCCCGTTTTACTCTGTGTTTATAAAGCATGGACTCATTTAGCATTTTGTCCTGTTAACAGGGTATTCAGTACCTGGCTGCACTGGAGAGTCTCAATCTCTACTACAACTGCATTTCCTCACTAGCAGAAGTGCTGCGGCTCCATTGCTTGACCGAGCTCACGGACGTGGACTTCCGCCTGAACCCTGTGGTGAAGAACGAGTCTGATTACCGCCTCTTCGTTGTGCACATGCTCCCGAAGCTCAGGCAGCTCGGTAGGCGCAGCGTGGGCGCATCCTCCTCCGTGGGGCCCTGACTGGTGTTTGGTGCATCAGACAGATTGCACTGCTGATTTTTCTGAAAAGGAAGGTTGCTTTCTACTGTTTTCGCATGAGTCCTTATGTCACAGGATGGGCCCTCTCAGAGAGCTGCCTGGGAAGGTGACAGGGAACCCATGGCCACACATAACTGTTGGGGAGGCCAAGAGCACAGGCATGGGCTGGACTGCTCAGTCTCACTCCGGCTTCACTTTCTGGCTATTTTGGGGCATGTTTCTGAACTTCTGGTGCCCTGCTTCTGTGCATGACCCCGGCCATCATCTCAGGTTCAGCTAAACAGCTGGATACTACTGGGTTTGCGCCCATCTGAAAAGATAGAGACTAGAAATCATTGTTCCACACCCTCCCACAAGTGGCAGGGGTAAGAGAGAGGTGGTTCTGTTGGCAGGTACAGCCACCACCTGGGCTTAGTAACCCATGTCCCTAAAAGAAATGGATCTCTGTGATAGGGTCACAGGCAGAGCTTGCAGAGTGCCAACTGGACACATCCAGTTGGGAGGATCAGACTCAGGGAAGCCACATTGGTGCCTTCCCACCTGTCCCCCCGCCTACCAGGAGATGTCTTTGCTGTGAGCAGTGTGGTCAGTGGCACTTCCAATGCCCCCTCACATTGCACTTCAAGGGGGAAGGGCTGGAGCACAAACCTAGGACCATGGGCCATGCAGGTCTTGGGGGAGGGAGAACTTGGGGGCTTCATACCATTAGTCCTTCTATGTGAAGGGTGTGGTCAGTGCTGGTGCTGTGGGGCAGGAAACTCTGATTGAGGGGTGTCGTCATGTGCCCCAGTGATCACAGCATGTCCTCAGTCGGCAGGCCATTCACTTCTTGGCAAGGCTGAGATATATTTGGGGGATCTCCATCTCCTGGGTTCGGACCTAATAAATCCAAAGTGAGGCCCATATCAGGGCAGCATTTGTCAGGGAAGGCATTGTTCTGCCGCTGTCGACACGGTAAATACTGAGCCGCAGGCAGACTGCTGGGAGGGGATTTATGCTCATCTCAGCTGCACGTGTGTGTCAGCTTACCCTCCGTTCCCTGCTCCACTGCCTGGGCCGGGGGCAGGGCTGGGCTGTGGGTTTTAATGACCGACCCCAGAGGCATACTGTTGTGTCAAACCTACTTAAATGTCAGGGTTTTCTATTAACTTTTAGATATTTGGGAGGAATAAGTACTTCTGTTCTAAATTTTAACTCTAAGCAACTTATAAATAGTTGAATTTGGCTCTTTTCAGAAGCATTACAATCCTTATGGAAAATTTTTTATCTTAAGTCATCACTTTTCTTTTGTCATAAGAGTTTTAGGTTCACAATCTTACAGTGTTTGTACAGAAAATGGTTATGCAAGTCTTTCCACGTGGGAAAGATATTTCCAGACACGAAAAGTAACGTGATTGGAAGTCACAGCCATTGCAGAACTCATGGCCCATTCGCTCTAGCAGACTGTGCAGTAAGATCGGGTGCTCCGTCGTTTGGTCCAAGAGGATGACTGAAGGCTCTGGAAGGGTGTGGAGAACAGCAGTGAGGTGTCAAGGGCGACCTATGGAATAGAAGTGGGGTCCAGGTGCAGAGCAGGCAATGCATGTGGGTCTGGGGCTTGTGAGATCTGGAAGAATGCTGCAGAGCTGGGATGTAACAGAGACATCTGGCCTGGCTGGATTACTGGGCAGAGGGGAGGGACGCCCAAGAGGGGTCGGGAGTGCTGAAGGTGGGGGATTGAAATCACAACCGAAACCGCCTGACAGGCTTCCACACCCCAGGGAAGGGCAAATTACTAACGTGGCTTGTGACACAGCTTGCACAGAGCCTGTGTCGACTGAAAAGGTCCCAACACACATGCATCGTGAAGGCGAGCGTGGCAATGCCCCGCCCTGGGCAGAGACACTGTGCCCCTGCACATGGCTAGAAACCCTCCTCTCCACTTCTGGATCATGGCAGCAGGCAGAGGGGCAGAGACACTCTGCGGGCTGATGTGCCTGGTAGACGTTAGCTTGAGTTGTCTGGGGATTTGGACACTCCCACAGCATGGAGGGTTTGGGGGGAAAGGTTTTAAATGGAGGGCGCAGAGAGACTTGCCGGCTTTTACATTCCCCTCACACTGTTGGGAGCCAGCTCCCAGATGCTGAGTCCCGTGCTGGACACTGCAGCCCGCACCACTTGGCCCCGCTCCCAGTCTCTGGCTCTGATAGCAGCGCATGGATGCACAGGAATGTTTTCCAGCCCCAGGACTGCAAGCAGCCTTGGACACCTGGGCCCCCAGGACGGAGCCCCTCACACACCCAGCTGCAGTGAGCTGGCAGGAGCCCTGACCCAGGAAGAAGAAGGAGGCTATGGTGGGGCAGTGGAGATGCCAGCCCACAAGTGTGCACTCCAGAGAGAGAGACAGAGCCTGGGGCTGGGGAGATGCAGATCTCTTGGCGTAGCAGCCTTGGACTCCAAAAGGACAGATAAGAATGGGGGTGGGAGGAATCTCTGGGCATGGGTTTGGATTTCAGTCTTTTAAGGAACAAGGGGATTTCTGTGTTTTGCAGAAGAGAATGGCTTGGAGCAAGAGAGCCTGTTGCTCCCCCAAATTAGGCAACCTGTTAATAAAAACCTTTTTCCTTCCCCACCAATTATTGTGTTATACTTGTGTATGGCAGCAGGCGGCCAAATCCCACTTTGTTTGGTAATAAGAAGAGAGTGTAGTTTTGGGGAGAGTGAGTTTTGCATTTGGTTTTAGCCATATCGAGTTTGAATTTATAGTGGAATAGTCCAGAGAAATATTCTTAGAATAATGGGTTTGGAACTTACTCAAAAGTGGAGTTGAGGCTCAGCCCTGGCCTGTGTGTGGCTTGGTTGGCACACTATCCTGTAATTGAAGGTCACAGGTTCGATTCCTTGTCAGGGCACACAATCTAGTTCGTGGGTTTGATTCATGGTCCAGGCATGTATGGAAGGGAATCAGTTGATGTTTCTCTCTCACATCACTGTTTCCCTCTCCCTTCTTTCTAAAAAGCAATGAAAAAAATGTCCTTGAGTGAGGATTTAAAAAACAAAGTGAAGTTAAGACTCAATGAGTAGGGCTGTATGTTGTGAGCACAAGGAGTGTCCACATCGTGAGAGAGGGTGCCACGTGTGGGGCAACGTGAGAGCAGGTGCCACGTGTGGGGCAACGTGAGAGCAGGTGCCACGTGTGGGGCAACGTGAGAGCAGGTGCCACGTGTGGGGCAACGTGAGAGCAGGTGCCATGTTTGGGGGAATGTGAGAGCAGGTGCCACGTGTGGGGCAACGTGAGAGCAGGTGCCACGTGTGGGGCAACGTGAGAGCAGGTGCCACGTGTGGGCAACGTGAGAGCAGGTGCCATGTTTGGGGGAATGTGAGAGCAGGTGCCATGTTTGGGGGAATGTGAGAGCAGGTGCCATGTTTGGGGGAACGTGAAAGCAGGTGCCATGTGTGGGGGAACGTGAGAGCAGGTGCCATGTTTGGGGGAACGTGAGAGCAGGTGCCATGTGTGGGGCAACGTGAGAGCAGGTGCCACGTGTGGGGCAACGTGAGAGCAGGTGCCATGTGTGGGGGAACGTGAGAGCAGGTGCCATGTGTGGGGCAACGTGAGAGCAGGTGCCATGTGTGGGGGAACGTGAGAGCAGGTGCCATGTTTGGGGGAATGTGAGAGCAGGTGCCATGTGTGGGGCAACGTGAGAGCAGGTGCCATGTGTGGGGGAACGTGAGAGCAGGTGCCACGTTTGGGGGAACGTGAGAGCAGGTGCCATGTGTGGGGCAACGTGAGAGCAGGTGCCATGTTTGGGGGAACGTGAGAGAGGGTGCCATGTTTGGGGGAACGTGAGAGCAGGTGCCATGTGTGGGGGAACGTGGAAGATTGGAGGCCAGGAGGGCCTAGGCCATGTCTCAAGGTTTGGAGAGGAGTGGGGAGGTCACTGAGGACAGGCCAGGAACAGGATTAGGAAGGCAGTTGTGTCTCAAGGAGTAGCCCCAGTTGCAGATGCATTTCAGGATGGTTTTCACAGTTTCTTTGTTTTTCTGCTTTGACAGTGACTCATTTACTCATTTCTTAATGGTAATTTTGTACTTTTGGGTTTTGCCACAGGTTAAATGCTCTTTGGAGGGCAGGTTAGGAACTTAACCACCATTTATATGTTAATTCTGGGCTCAAATATGTTGCAAGTTCCACAGCACTAACTTTTCAGCATTTGAATCACCTCATCTTCAGTATTTCCTGAGGGAAGTCTAGGAAGCTGCCTTTGAGGCCCAGGGCACCAGAGGACAGTTTAAATTTACCTCTTATTTCCCAGGCTTGAGGATCTGGGGACGCAAATGCTAGGCATAAACACACGCCTAGGGTGTCTTTTCTCGAGCATGTTCAGGATTCTTACCCATGGAGACCCTCAGGTGTGTTCAGTGTGGTTCGAGAACCACACGCAGCACCCAAAATGTACATTAAAAGAAGGAAGCCCAGCCCTGGCCAGGTTGCTTAGTTGGTTGGAGCATCATCTCATACAGCAGAAGGCTGCAGGTTTGATCCCTGGTCAGGGCATGTACCTGGGTTGTGGTTTGGTCCCCAGTGGGGGCATGTACGGGAGGCATCCGATTGATGTTTTTCTCTCAATTGGTGTTTCTCCCTTCCTCTCTCTCTAAAACCAAATATAGCCTCGGGTTAGGATAAAAGAGGAAGGAGACAAAGAAGGGAGCCCTGTGTGGGAACTTGTAGGTGCACATCTTTTCCTGCAGCAGCAGCCTGCCTCCAACGCGGTGTCTGAGGTGTGAGCCTTGGGGGAGCAGGGTGGCTCTTTTGGAATCAGCTCTCAGCATCGCTGAGAAACCGAATGTAGCCAGCAAAGCCCAGCCTCCTTTATTGGGTCTGTTCACCGCTAATGCAGGACACTGTGGCGGGGTCAGTCCGGAGGGGACAGAAGATCCAGAACGAGTGGCGGCAATCCTGGTCATGTGTAGCGTGCTGCAGGGTATTGACGGGATGCTAGGAGGTGCGCCTGCTTCATGGTGTCGCTTGCCAGTTTCTCAGTGGTGTTTTCTCCCTAGACGACCGCCCCGTGAGAGAGAGCGAGCGGAAAGCATCCCAGCTGCATTTCGCTTCTGAGGAATCACTCGGCTCCACACACAGCTTCCTAGCTGTTTGCAGAGTGGGAAGGTATGAACACGCACAGTGTTTGTGGAAGGAAGATGCTCAGGCTTGTCTGTTCATGCTATGTTTAACTAAAAGATATAAAGGTTTTTGTGCACCGATCATCACTTAAAGGGCAGACATGCAGAAAAAGAGGGAAGGAGAGATACCGGATTCCAGCTGGGGCTCAAGGAGACAGTGGGATGGAGTCTCTCTCCATGGTCCACTTTTCTATGAATTATTTTTAGTATTAAAATGTTTGTTAAAGTAACACATGTAAAATGAATAATGCGGAATATGGGGAAACAACAGTCTTCTCTCCCACTGCCTGGCCCACTCCTCAGAGCAGCCGCTTTCACTCATTTCTGTAATTGTCTCTGCTTCCTGGTTCCATTTAACTTACTTCCTCATCAGCAGACAGTACAAACTAATTGCTGTTTCTGGGTGTGCACACTCAAAGCAGGACCTGACAGCTCCCGTCACCCCTTCCCCGTCACCCCTTCTCCGTCACCCCTTCTCCATGCCGTGGTGACAATACGGGGATTGTGCCCCTCCCTCCTGTACGCTCTGCTCAGTGGCCTGTGGCCTGTGGCCGTGCTCCAGGCTCTGCTGTGGTGGGCCTGTGGGAGTGTGTGCCCATTGGTGCCTCCCCATTCCTGCCATCTGCGTCTTTACGTTTAACTTTAGATCATCAGGGTTGATAGTATTTAACTGTTCTGAAGCTATAAAGAGTCTTCTACTTTGCGTATGGGTTGATTCTAAAGGCAAAAGTCAATCAACTGTTTACATTTCTCTTAATGTGCTAGGGTTATGTACTTCTTCTTGTACACCGTTTTGTTTTGTCTGAAGCTTTTAATAGTTTTCTTTTTCTTGCATTATATGCCTTAGTGTATTTATAAATTCCTGTAATGTACAGGTTGGCCAGGTTTTTTGTAAAGGGCTGGGGAGTGAACATTTTCAGCTCTGTAGACCATATGATCGCTGTCCCAGCTCCTCAGTTCTGCCTGTAGTGTGTGAAAGCAGCCATAGTCAATACTTAAAGGAATAACCGTGTTCTGAGAAAACCTTGTTTTATAAAATAGGCAGTGGGCCAGATTTGATCTGTAGCCTATACTTTACCAACTTCTGTTCAGATGTCTGAAGATCAGTTCAAAATCCTTGGGATCTCCTGTTCCCTCAGATGTCGCCCCTGTAGCCCCCCTTTCCCTAACTTCCCTATTTCAAACCAAACTAAGTGCTTGGTACCCTGTACAATGGTTTGAATGTGTGTGCCTCCCCCACCCCAAATCCATATGTTGAAATCCTAATCCCAAAGATGATGGTATTGGGAGACAGGGCCTTTGGGCGGTGATTAGGTCATAAAAGGTGGGCCCTTCATGAATGAGACTGGTGCTCTTACAAGAGACACCTCACAGAGCTTCCTAGCTCCTTCCTCCATCTGAGTTTATGAGTTAGCTGGTCAGCGCTCCAACTTTGTTCTTCTTCAGCACAGAGTTGCCAATTTGAGGTCAATTGCCTCTTTGTATGAACTTTAGAGTCAGTTTGTTAATATCCCCAAAATACCTTGCTGGGATTTTGATTGGGATTGCATAGAGTCTACAGATCAAGTTGGAAGAAGGGACATCTTGACAGTATTGAGCCTTCCTATCTGTGAACATGCTCCGTCTCTCCATTCATTTAGTTCTTTGATTTTTATTAGAGGTAGTTTTTCTCATGTAGATTTTATACACACTTTGTTAGATTTATACCTTAGTATGTCTTTTTTTTTTTTTGCTAATGCTGTTCTGTTTTTTAATTTCAAACTCCTATTACTCATTTCTGGTATTTAAGAAAGCATTTGACTTTTGCATACTAATGTAGTTACTAGTTTCCTAGAGTTGACAAAGTATCACAAACTAGGTGGCTAAAATAATAGAAATATATTGTCTCACAGTTCTTAAGTATGGAAATCTGAAATCAGGGTTTCAGCAGGGTTGATTTTCTCAGGAGGCTGTAAAGGAGAATCTATTTAATGACTCTTCTAGCATCTGGTAGTTTGCTGGCAGTCTTAGGTGTCCATGGCTTACAGATGCCTTCCTGAATCCTGTATCTTCCTATGGCCATCTCTCTTGTCTTTTCACGGAATTTTCCCTTTCTGCATATTTGTTTCTGTCTCTAAATTGCCCCTTTCTATAAGGATACTTCTCATATTGGATTAGAGCCTAATAGCTTACCTTATGGTGATTACATCAATAAACACTCTCTTTCCAATAAGGCATAGGGTATTGAGACTTCAGCATCTCTTTGGAGGGGACAGAATGTGACATAATATCTTGTATTTTGCAACATTGGTATAATCACTTACTAGTTATAGGAGGTTTGTTTGGTTTGGTTGATTCTTTGGGATTGTTTTTTAATAGATGATCATGTCATCTGTGAACAAAGACAATTTGATTTTTTTTCTTTCCAGTCTATATACCTTTTATATCACTTTCTTGTCTTATAGCATTAGCTAGGACTTCCAGTATGAAGTTGAAAAGAAGTGGTGAGATGGGACACCCTTGCCCTGTTCCTGATCTTAGCAAAAAGTATCTTGTTTCTCACTACCAAGTGTGATGTTGGTGATAGGTTTTTATAATTTTTTTTATGAAATGGAAAAAGTTCCCCTCTATTCCTAGTTTTCTGATGATTTTTATCATGAATGGAGGTTGGATTTTGTCAAATGCTTTTTCTGACCTATTGATATATCACATAATTTTTCTTTTTTAGGCTGTTGATATGATAGAATTAATCATCAAATTAATTAGTTTCCAAATGTTGAACCAGCCTTGCATATCTGGGAAAAATCCCATTTGGTCATGGTGTATGACTCTTTTTATACATTGTTAGAATCAGTTTGTTAATATTTTGTTGAGGATTTTTGTGTATGTGTTCATGAGAGATATAGTTTTCTTCTGTTATCTTTGCTGGCTCTGGTTTTAGGTAATGCTGGCTTCAGAATGAGTAAGAAAGTATTCTTTTTGCTTCTGTCTTCTGCAAGAGATTGTAGAGAATTGGTAGAATTTTTTCTTTTAAGTGTTTGGTAGAATTCACCAATGAACCCATCAGGACCTGGTGTTTGGAAGACTATTAATTACTGATTTAATATCTTCAGTAAATAAATGTCTATTCAAATTATACATTTCTCCTTATGTGAGTTTTGGTAGATTGTGTCTTTCTAGGAATTGGTCCATTTCATCTAGGTTATGAAATTTGTGGGCATAAAGTTGTTCATAGTATTTCTTTATATTAATGTTTATGGGATCTATAGTGGTGTCTTCTCTTTCATTTCTTTTTTTTTATAAATGTATTATTTTATTGATTATGCTATTACGGTTATCCCATTTCCCCCCTTAATTCCCCTGCACACCCTCTCCCACCCACATTCCCCCGCCTTAGTTCATATCAGTGGATCATACATTTAAGTTCTTTGGCTTCTATATTTCCTATACTATTCTTTTTTTTTTTTAATATTTTTATTTATCTTTAGAGGGGAAGGGAAGGAGAGAGGGAGAGAAACATCAGTGTATGGTTGCCTCTTGTGTGTCCCCTCCTGGGAACTGGCCTGCAACCCAGGCATGTACCCTGACTGGGAATTGAACCGCAATCCTCTGGTTCACAGGCCCGTGCTCAATCCACTGAGCTACACCAGCCAGGGCAACCTATACTATTCTTAACCTCCCCCTGTCTATTTTGTATCTCCCATTTATGCTATTCATTCCTGTATATTTTCCCCCATTCCTCCCCTCCCCTTCCCCACTTCTCTTTTATTTCTGATGTTAGTAAGTTGTGTCTTTTTTTTTTTTTTAGTTAACCTGGCATAGATGTTTTCAATTTTATTGATCTTTTTAAAGAACTACCTTTTGGATTTGTTGATTTTTTTCTCTGTTGATTTCCTGATTTCAATTTCATTGATTTCTGCTCTAATTTTTGTTATTTTTTTGCTTCTGCTTGCTTTGGATTTAATTTGTTTTTCTTTTTCTAGTTTACAAAAGGGAAAATTGGGTTATTGATATTTTTTGATATGTGCATTTAATGCTATAAATTCCCCTCTAACTAAGCACTGCTTTCACAGCAGTCCACAAATTTGACAAGGTGTATTTTTTTTCTTGTTCAGTTCAAAATATTTTAAACTTTCTCTTGAGATTCTTTATCTTTTACCCATATGTTATTTAGAAATGTGTTGTTTAATCTTCAAGTATTTGGGGATTTTCCAGTTATATTTCTGTTAATTATTACTAGTTTAATGTAGAAGGAGAGCAGATATCATATAATTTCTATTCTTTAAATGTGTAAACATCTGTTTTATGTCCCAGAGTGTGGTCTGTCTTGGTAGGTGTTCCATGTGAGCTTGGGAATCTGTACTCTCCTGTGTGGATGAAGTAGTCTATGGGTGTCGGTTATATCCAGCTGATTGGTGGTGCTGCTGAGTTCAGCCGTGTCCTTACTGATCTGTTCTTGTCTGACAAGGGGTGTTGAGGTCTCCAACTATGATAGTGGACTCATCTCTTTCTCATTGCAGTTCTATCCGTTTTTGTCTCATTTAGTGGGATGATCTGTTGTTAGGAGCATATACATTAAGGATTGTCACATCTTCTTGGAGAATTGATTCCTTATCATTATGTGAACCCCCTCTTGTATCCCTGATGACTTCCCTTGTCATGGAGTGTGCTCTGTCTGAAATTAATATAACTACTTCAGCCTTCTTTTTATTAGTGTCAGCCTGGTGTATTTATCTCTGTCCCTTTACTTTTAATCCATATGGGTCTTTATAGTTAAAGTGTGTTTCTTATAAACAGTGTATAACTCTGTCTTGGTTTTTTTTTTTTAAGATTTTATGTATTTATCTTTAGAGGGGAAGGGAAGAAGAGAGGGAGAGAAATATCAATGTATCGTTGCTTCTCGTGCATCCCCTGCTGGGAACTGGCCTGCAACCCAGGCATGAGCCCTGGCTGGGAATTGAACTGCAGTTGTTTGGTTCGCAGGCCTGCGCTCAATCCGCTGAGCTACACCAGCCAGGGCTCTGTCCTGTTTTTTTATTTATTCTAACAATCTAGGTCTTTTAATTGGTGTACTTATACCATTGATGTTTAAAGTGATTACTGATACAGTTGGATTAACATCTACAGTATTTTCCACTCATTGTTCATAGTTCTTGTTCCTATACTTGTCTTTTGTTCTTCTGTGGTTTTTAATGAGGATTTTATATTATTCCATTTCTTTCCTTTCTTAGCATATCAATTATGCTTATATTTTCACTTTTTTAGTGGTTACCCTAGAATATGCAATATACATTTACAACCGATCCAAGTGTACCTTCAAGTAACGCTGCCCCACTTCACAGATAGTGTACGTACTCTAAGTGCTCCTAATTCCTCCCTCCTGTCCTTTGTATCGTTGCTATCATTCATTTCCCTTATACATAAGCATATATATTTTATTTTATTTTTTAAATATTTTATGTATTTATTTTTAGAGAGGGGACGGGAAGGAGAAAGAGTAGGAGAGAAACATCAATGTGCGGTTGCCTCTTGTGTGTCCCCCACTGGGGACCCGGCCTGCACCCCAGGCATGTGCCCTGACTGGGAATCGAACCAGTGACCCTTTGCTTCACAGGCCCGCGCTCGGTCCACTGAGCTACACCAGCCAGGCACATATATATTTTATATAGGCATGCATATACGCATGGTACATATGTACATTCATGGGCTTACATAATTGAATACATTGTTGCTCTTGTTTCAAACAAACTGTTATATCGATTAAGATTGGTAGAAATAAGCCCTGACCTGCATGGCTCAGAGGGTAGGAGCATTGTCCCATATACCACAAGGTTGTGGGTTCAATTCCTGGTCAGGACACCTAGGTTGCAGGTTCAGTACCCTGGTTAGGGCACATATGGGAGGCAACCAGTTGATACTTCTCTCTCACATCGACGTTTCCCTCTCTCTGTCCTTCTTCCTCCCTCTCTCTCCAAAATAAATAAACATTTAAAAAATTTAAAAAAGGATAAGGAAAGTAAGTTTTTATTTTACCTTCACTAATTTCTTCTCCAATGCTCTTCCTTTCTTTATGTAGGTCTGAGTTTCTGGCTTATTCTCCATCTCTCTAAAAATTTTCTAACGTTTCTTACAAGGCACATCTACTGGTGACACATTCCCTCAATTTTTGTTTACCTAACAAAGTCTTTGTTTCTCCTCTATTTTTAAAGGATAATTTTGCAGAATACCAAATTCTAAGTTTCTAGTTTCTTTTCTCTTCTCTGTCTGATTTTCTCATTATGTGTCCCACAGTTCTTGAGTATTCTGAGGTGAGGGGTCAGTCTTTTTTCTCTTTGCTCTTCAGTTTTGAAAGTTCCTTTTTCTGTATTGTCAAGCTTAGAGATTCTTTCTATCAATTAAGATTGATAGAAATAAACCCTGGTCTGTGTGGCTCAGATGGTAGGAGCATTGTTCCGTGTATTACAAGGTTGTGGGTTCTTAATTTCTCCTGTTCAGTCTACTGATCAGCCCATCAAAGGCTATCTTCATTTCTGTTACTCAGTTTTGATCTGTAGTGTGTCTTTTTGATTCTTTCTTAGAATTTCCATCTTTCCCATCTGTCCTTGTGTAGTATCTACTTTTTCCATTAGAGCCCTTAGCATTGTTCCTCATAGCTGTTTTAAATCCTGGTCTGATCATTTTAGCATTTCTGCCATGCCTGTATCTAGTTCTGTGCTTCCTCTTCTTTTTCAAGGTTGTTTTAGCTATTTGGAGTCCCCTGAGATTCCAAGTGTATTTTCAGGATGGGTTTTTCTATTTCTGCAAAAACGTCATTGGGATTTTGATAGGGTTGCTCTGATTCTGTAGATCACTCTGGATAGTATTGATTTTTAACAATGTATGTCTTCCAATCCATGAACTTGGGATGTGTTTCAATTTATTTATGTCTTTTTAAATTTCTTTTAGCAATGTTCTGTAGTCTGCCCCTGCCCTTGATAATCTCAAGACTGCATTATCACAGAGTTGAGGGGTCAAAGGCTCTGACATGATCTGGTGCAACCTCATTATTATGCAGAAGTGACGGTGGAGACCCAAAGAGACTGAAATGTGCCAAGTATTAGTTTCCTGTGGGCAGACCCAGGAAGAGAACTCAAGTGCCCTGCTTTCTGCAGGGATCTGGAAACCTTTCAGTGGTAGGAAATACTGAACATTATTGACCTGATCAAGTAGAAAAGTGAAAACACTATGATCAGTTGTCATAAAATCAATATTCATAGTATACAATTCATAGTGTATAATTGGGGATTATTTTGAAGAGTGATTTCTTAGCTGCCTTTTGGGAAATAAGGTCTCCTTGGAGTGTGCGCTCACCTTCTTGTGGAGGGTCACCGTTGGGAGGGAGGTCCTCTCCTAAGACTCCTATCTACAAAAGTAGAAATTTGGAACACCATGTTCTTTAAATGTCTTGATTGTATTACACTGACATGCTAGGAAAAGAGGAGCTTCCTGATCTTTCGTTCTTGAACAAACCCCCATCCCTCGTGGGGTTCGGCGCATGCTGGGTGGTGTGCCACCACCACAGGCCCTTGCTTTCCCGCACCGGTTGGCCTGCTGAGTCCCTCCTCCGCCTCACTTCAGTAGAGTCACAAGAGCCATTTGCCACACTTACACTGACTGCTCCTCCCAAGAGCCCCGTGGCTGTGCTGGCAGTGCAGTCCTCTCCCCTCGCGGGGGCTGTGCGGGCTGGCGTGTACCCGTTGGAGCGACAGCACTGAGCTGGCTTTTCCTTGCAGACCGAACCACTCCAGAGCTAAGTGCACTGACCCTTCTGCCAAGAAGTGCTCGGTCATGGATGCTGATGACGAGGCTGTCCTGAACCTCATTGCCGAGTGTGAGTGGGACTTGAGCAACCCTCCTAGGAGCACAAGTTCCAGCCAGAAGGAGCAAGAGGAGGACTTCCACAGTTCCCAAGGTACGCTGCAGCTCCACCCGAAGGTCCAGCTTGCTCTGGGCACAACAGTGCTTTTTAGAAAACTTACCCTTAAATACAGAATCTTCATGAAGTCTTATGTACTTGTGAATATCAGTAATTTGGATTATAGAATTATAGAAGAAAACGTTATATATTTAAGTTGAGTATAGTCATAATGTATGATGGTTTAAATTGTATTCTTCCTCAGATCAATTACAATTATAGGGAGGAAGTAAAATGTGCAAGTAGACAAGAAGGTAACATATCCTGTTATTGGGGACCACTCTGTAAGTTTCCGAGATTGCAGCCCCACAACAGCAAGCCCTGAAAGGGGGTAGTACATCTCCCTGGGAAACGAGGTAAAAATGCAGGTGGCAGGCGTGACTAGGCCCTAACACCAAGGGTTCCCGTGGGAACCAGGCCTGAAATGTACATTGCATCCTTTGAAGCTTGCTCTGCTTTGTTTTGTACAGCCCTGGTGACATAAACTGGATGTTTAAGTTCAAGGCATAAGGAGTAAACTCCTTATCTCATGAAACACTTCTTAAAGACCCTCTGGCGTCAGCATGACTAACAGACCCTGACCTATGACAGATCTCTGTGTTCCTTCGATTGTTATCTGTAGATAAGACCTGTTTTTGTCTGACCATAGCCTTTTGACACTGATGGATGAGCTATGCATATATGCTGTGTACACTACACATACCATTCCCAATAAAAACCATTTGAGAGAAGGACTAGGGGTGTTTTCCACTAGAGGGAACGCCACCCCCTGTCCTGCTGGAGCAGCAAGATTGTGTCCAGGACACTATATTGCTGTCTGTGGTGGATGGGAGGAGCATGCTGCTGGATGGAGTTCCTCCCACATCCTGTGAGTGGTGGGACTGACATTTGTATCAGCCATGGGGGGTGTTCACTAGCTTTAGGGATCACTTAGAACCCAGGCTGCAACGTTAGAACTTTCAACCCAGCAAGGTCATCGCGAAGTCTCTCTGGTGCATGCGCAAACTCCACCACTTTGCCAGGGACTCTGTTTTCCACTAGGACTTGTGTGTAAACTTTAGCACTGTTTCTTCTTCCATTATGAGTTTCTGAGAGCTTTTCATGAAGATGACAGCAGGTTGGGGTGTACGTTTGGGCTGAAATCCCAGGATTCACCTGCTGGCAGGACAGCTGCTCTTCGGGTGTCCTTGCCCACTCTTGGTGTTGTCAGTCTTCTTTATTCTGGCTGTTCTTCTGGGTCAGTTTTAGTATTTTATTACGGTTTTAATTTGATTTTCCTGAAGACCCGTGATGAAAATCTGTTTTGTGTACTTATGGGCCATTTGTATATCTTCTTCTGTGAGGCTTCTGCTCAAGTCTGTTCCTCTCTCTTTCTCATCTTGGTCAAAGTTGTAAGTCTCTTTGGGTCTTTAATACAACCCTTTCTCCAATGTAAGTGCTGCAGATTTTCTCTTGTTTTCTCTTGTGCTGCAGATTCTGTTGTTTGCCTTTTGTTTTCTTAACAGTGTTTTGAAAAGCAGAAGTTTTAATTTCAATGAAATTCACTTTATCAAGTTTTTTTCTTTATATGATTTGTGCTTTTTATCACCCTGTGAAAAAATCTTTGCCCCCTGGCTCATGAAGATTTTCCCCTGTGGGTGCGCAGGCACCCTGTGGCCCATTGTTGAGGCCTGTGGCTCACTCTCAGTGGTTTGTGAGCGCAGTGGGGGATGGGTCAGGCTGTCCCCTCCCCCGCCCCCATATATCCAGTTGTGCTAGTGCCATTGTTGAAAACACCATCTTTTTTTGCCACTTAATAACCTTAGCAAGTGGGTTAATTCAGTTGACTCGAGCCTCTCTGGTTTCTGGATTCTGTCTTATCTGTCAGCAGGTCTGACTGTACCGACACCACACTGTCCTGAGTCCTCAGCTGTGTAGTGAGTCGGTCAGTGTCAGTCCTGTGCCGGTAGCCTTGCTGGCAGGACTGCTAGACTCACCGTGCATTTGGCGATTGCATTATTGACCTACTTATTTAATTGATATACTTAACAGATAAATAATATACTGTCAGACACACTTAGAATGTAATGTAACTGTTAGTGAACTAAAACATTTTACACGCTCTTTAATAAAATAGAATCCAGATACCTGTGGAGCCCTCACTCAGTGCAGCACCAGTGTGGCGACTCCATAAAGAAGGGCTATGAGAAGAGAAAAGGCAGCTCCAGAGGGTGTTGTCCAGAAAAGAGGCTTCAGAACCAGCACTGTGGAGAGCTCCCACCGCAGGGAGACCCACCGGAGGCCTGTGGCTCCTTCAGGCCACACCCACACTTCCCCGGGCACCCAGGTAATCTCCTACAGCTGCTCCTGACTCCTTAAGCAAGTAAATATTTTTCATCGTGTTTGCTGTTCACTATGAAGTTGCTCCTCTTCTCTTTGTTTGTGGAACTCTCTAAAATGCCTTAGGAAAGAACCGTGTGCACTGTAATTTAGAGTGTGTCCATATTTCAATTCCTAGTCTGTGAGTACTTTGCAGTTTTTCTACACACACACACACACACATATGCGCGCGCACACACACACAGACTTTTTTCTCCCTCTCCCTCTCTCTCACCACACATTTTCTTGTAACTACATGGGCCCGGGTTATGGCAATAGCTATATTTTAAAAATTAGAGATGAGGATATTTAGTAAGTTAACTGAGGTGCTGTGTGTGCATATGGGACAGAAGTGTCAGGAAACCTTCCATGTGAGTGAACCAGGCCCCCTCTTGGGGCTTTTTCAGATGAGTTCATGGGGCCTTTGGGGTTGGGATGGGCTATGGCGGTGACCTGCTCACATTGCGGGTTGTAGGCTGCTGCAGGGTGCGGTACTGGGGCCAGGTCACACACTCCCCACTACGTCCCCTGCTTTGCTGGCCTGGTTATGCCTACCCTGTGTCCTGAGACATCATAATGATGCTGTGGGCGTGGGTGTGCAGGACCCTTGTTCCCACCTGCCAACCACCAGAAGTCATCACTTCACTTCTGTTCACAGAGGTGCCTGTGCTCAGTGTTTAGACCTCCTTCTGACCTGTAGTCCCTGTGAGTTCTCAGACAGAGCGCACATGGAAAGGCAGCACCAGCAGAACAAGGAAGTTCCGTATCTGCTTCATCCCGCAACCCCACGTTGGCACTGACCACGTTTCCTCCATTGTACCTTTGCCCCCGCCCTGTGTACGTGCATGTGTCTTTATGTGGGTGTATGGATATAGGTACACACACGTGTGTGTGTTCTTGTGTGCTTATGTATATACATATGTATGTGTCCCTATGTACGTGTGCACATACTCTCTTTGGCACCTTGGAGTGGGGTGTCCTGGCACTCCTAAGCATTCCAGCATGGTTTTCTAAGCAAGGACATTCTTCCGAATGGCATTTCCCTTCCAGAATAGGAAATGAACTCTGCCACAGATGGAGCCTAATCACATCACCTGATGTTGCAGCAACGTTGTTTCCTTTGCGGTCCAGGACCCTGTCCAGATGCTCACAGTGTGTCTGATTGTCGTGGCTCATCTCTCTCCTGTGACCTGGAATGATTTCTCGATCTTTCTGTCTTCTGTGTGCTTGAGGGTTTTAAAGCATTCAGACTCTACTTTTGTGGAGTGTCTCCCAGTGTGACTTGCTCTGCTGGTCCCTGATGGGCAGACTCAGCCAAGCTTTTTGTGGGGTGGGCTCATACTGGGCTTTGGGGCCAGAGTGGGGAGAAAGAAGAACACAGGTCACAGGTCAAGGTGAGGTGGTGCAGTAGTGCATGGTCTGCGTCTGTCCTCAGGGACAGGGACGGGGGTGTGTGACATGGAGTGACCTGTGGGGTCGTGGAGAACAGGTGGAACAGTTTGTGGACACAGTAAGAGTTCCACTAAGAGGCAGAAGGACGTGGGGAAGTTTGGTGATGGACACAGAGCTGAGGGAGGGAGGAGCACATCCAGGTGCTCTCGGCTCTGAGCAGCCAGGTGCCTGGCATTGTTTACTACAGTCATGAGCACAGGATGCCCAGGTCTGCTGGGGAGTCCCAGGCTTGGCTCTGCTCGTAGTGAGCCTGGGGAACATGTAGAGGTCAATGCAGTATGGGAATGTAGAGGAGGTGCAGAGGGGCCTGGGTGGGAGGACACCCTCAGGAGGCTCATCAGCCTGGGGTGTGGGAAACCAGGCAGGGTGTTCAGAGTTCAGGTAGAGGAGGGTCCCAGGACTCAGGGCTGAGGGGCTTCAAGAGGAGAGCAGGGAGGTACAGGCCCTGAGGGACCAGGGACAGCCTGCCTTCTAAGGGCCCTGATCCACATGAGCAGGGCCCAAAGTGCCCAGGTGCCGTAGCACCGCTGGGGAAGCCGCTCAGCAGATGTGTGCCGTGTCCCCTGGGGGAGGCAGGGTTGGTTCTAGGTACTGATAACATTAATGGACTCTCCTATGGGAACAAATTGTCAAGCCCCCTCTAATTTCCAAATTTTAAGTTTTTACTCACTTGACTCATCTTTGCTATGCATAATTTTGGCAAGAAAACATAATAATTAGTTGATTCATTTGTTAAAGGTATTACCTCAGTCTTTTGGCTCTGATGGATTTTCCACGTGTTGCACATGCATACACTTATACACCCTTTTTAAGTAACAGCACTGGTCGCTGTGCCCAGAGAATTCAGTCTAACGAGGGCCATGTTCTCCCCTCTCTCACAGACTCCACAGATGCTGAGGACTCAGTGTCCTCTTCTCAGAAGTCAATTTTGTCTACACAAAAGGTGTTAAATCCTTTGCCTGCTCCTGAAAAGTACAGAAAGCGAAGAATGCCTGGTGGGAGATTCCAGGGACCTGCAGACCAGGAGTGTCTCAGCTGCCTGGAGGAGAGTATGGGCAGACAGAACAGCTCCGAGGGCAGGAGTGAGGGCAGGAGCGAGAGGACCTTTTCTCATGTGGAGGCCTCTGAGCCTGAAGAGCAGAGACCCCACAGCACGAGTGGTGCCAGGGAGGTGAGTGGAGAGCGCAGGGTGGCTGGAAGCCACAGCCGAGTCACTGCTGTGTTTGCTAACGCCGTGTCTTCTGTTTTCAGCATCAGCTGTGATCACCAGTCAAATACAGCCCTTAAATGCACTTTCCTTTGGTGTTTGTCCTGTCCTTGTTTTGCGAAGCGTTCTTCCATGCATTGGGATCCAGGCATGGTGGGCGGGCTTCCCGGCTGGTTGCTGCAGGTCCTGGGTCAGAGTCTGCTTTTGCAGGGATCCCGGCTGTCGTCCGTTCTTTGTTCTGTCTCCCACTCTCACTGTGCTGGTTGAGGGGAGGAAGGAAAGCAGGGATATGCTTGAGATGGGAATGTGCGCAGGCCATTCCTGTCCGCCAAGGGTGGACATCACCTGGCACAGAGCCGAGCCCAGAGGACATGTGCACTTGTGGGCCTGGGACTTTGCTGGGGGAAGGGGGGTACTGCCCATGGCTCCTCCTCCCCTTGGCTCAGGGCTGTGGCCTCACAGTGGCCATCCTCTTGGAGAGGGCACTACCTGTGCTTCTCAGGTGGAAGACAGAAATTTGAGTGACTGTACTGTGTCCACCCTGAGGACCATGGCTCTGTCACCCATGCCTATCACCTGGCCAAGTGTCCAGATTTAGCCTCTGATGGAGGTGTTTGTGCCAAAAACTCCCTGGGATGGTCTCAGCCTCAGTTTTGGGAGCCAGCAGCCAGGCTTCAGTGTTACCGTGAGACTGGGTACAGGATACAGGCTGTCCACCCCTGGTGTGAACCTGGGCAGAGCAGTGCTCCCTTGGTGGGCTTGCCCCTGGGAGCCAAGGATACACCTACCACCCACCTCCATGCTCCCTGGGGCTCGGGGGCTCGCATGGCATGTGGTGGTGGTGGAAGGTGAGGGGCATCCAGCTGATGCAGCATTCCCTGCCCTGGCCCAGGGCCTCCTGTCACTTGGTCTCACTGGCTGCTTCAGAGTTCTTCAGTAGAAAGTCCCTCTGTCTGTTAATTAACAGTGAAGAACACTGGCTGTGAAGGCGGGGCTCTCACTGACCTTCTGCCTGGAACTGATTCCTGCAGACCTGGGACCAGTCCTATGTCCCCAGCTCTGGTCATGGCCTGTGTGGATGTAAGCCTTTACTCCCTGCCTCCCCCCACAGACCCTCACTCACAGTAAGTTTACCCCGACCACTTGGAAAGTGAGCGGGAAAGCATGAGCCATTCCCCCGTTCTTCAGTAATTCTTTCAAATTGGTAAAATAATTTTTCTAAAGGGAGGAAAGGAGAGAGCATCGCAGTGAGTACCAATGACAGCTGACTGTGTCAGGACCGCACAGGCACTGGGTGCAGCCTAGACGGTTCTGCCCTGTAGCCTCTTCTGCACAGGTGACGTAATTACGTTCAGGGCATTCTGGGCACCAATGACTGTGCAGGCCAGGACTGGCTCTGAGGGGTGTCCCCTCCCCGGGAGACACTGTGGACTGGTCAGGAAGACCCAAAACAGCCACTCCTGTGGGTGTTTCCACAACCTTAGCCCTGCAACTGAGATTGTGGGTTTGGTGGTGGTGTGGCAGTGTCAACACATGGCATGACGCCGTGTAGTGTAGGCTGCTTACATCCTCCCTCAGCCTTTCCTCCTGTTGTGAGATGGCACCCCTAACCCACTGCTGTGGGCACTCAGGGCACTGAGGTCTTCCGACCCACCACGGTCACACGTTCGGGGCTGGGGAGGTGAATCCCATGAGTCATCCCCTGTGGGTTTGTGAACAGCCCCATCAGGCAGAGTCCGTGGGACAAGGCTGTCAGCACGGTGCCTGGTGGGCACATGAATGTGTGGTGTTAGAAGCCTTGTGTTTCAGGAACTGGAAGCCAGTGTCATGGTTTTGTCGCCACTGCAGGTGTCTCCCAAATTGCACTCAGCTGTGCCACTTGGGAAGAAGGCCGCCCTGGAGGTGACGCTCCTGGATGCCCTCCTCGACCTGGTAGACAGGTACTGGAATGGATGCAAGTCCCTGCGCAGCAACGAGAGGTTTCTGGGTGAGTCAGGAAGGGACAGTCAGCTCATGGGCTCAGCCACGTGCGGACCCATCCTTCAGGCAGCATTGTGTTAGCTGGTATCTGTTCTCCCCTTGCGTTCTGGGCCCCGCACCTTGCTGGACCTTCCCCATCAGCTGCTAACGGCTGCTGCGCTGCAGGGAGCGAGCATCCTGACAGAGTTCCTCACAGCAGCCAGGGGCTCCCTTGAGGTGTGGCTTTTGTTTTTTTAGCTGCTGGCTTGGGTTTGTGGAGACACCTCGTTGCCTGGTTTTGTTGGAAGTGCCATACATAGTTATTTGGTTCTCATCGCTTTGTTTTCACTTGGGGATTTGGAGAGACTAAAAAGCTGTTGCTGTCTTCTCTGAATCTTTTGAGAGTTTGATTGCATGCAGACCCCAGGATTTGTCATGGTTTTGATGAGGTCTGGGGGGATGGCCTCTCCTGAGAGGACTCTGGTTTGCTTCCACCTGGCACCTGGGTGCAGGAACACACTGGGGACCCTTCACCCAAAGTCATGGTGTAAAACAGGATGCCGCATGTTCCGGGGGCTACCTCTCTCCCCTGGGGTGCAGGAAAGTCTGGGCTGCAGCGTTCAGTGTCCCAGCAGGAGCAGGGACTTGCTAGCCCTCTCCTTCCTGATGGAGTCTGGGTCCTGCGTGGAGCTGCTGCTGCCTACCTTAGCTGCTGCCAGGGTCTCTTGAGCACTTCAGCTGCTCAGTCTTACAGCCCCTCAGCATTTCCTCCTACACTCGGGGTGCCCCAAGATGCTGGAACCCCTGGATCAGCATCCCCATTAGTCTACCCTCTCCTGTTAGGGTAGCAGTAGGCTACAAGGCTGCTATTCCCAGTCATGAAGGTGCCAGGTGGTGCTGGCGTGCGGGTCCCAGGCCAGCACAGAATCGGTCGGGCTGTTAAGAGAGTGCGCTGCATGGCTAGCGTGTGCAGCCAAACCACCTAGGACATAGCCGCCTCCTAAGGGACACCTTCTCTCTAGCGTAAAACTGCTTCTGCTCTTCTCTGCCTCCCATCCTTGACGGAATGTAGAAGAGCTGGAGCAAAGGTCATTTCAGTGGTGGCCGTGTCCCTTTGCCAATCTCCGTGCCTGTCCATGTAGTGTGTGTTATTCAAGATGTATGGAATATTATTTTGTTTACACTTCATCCTTTCAGCATAAATGCAATAATAATCCTTGATTTGTACTCCTAGCTCAGGCAAGACATATTTTGTCATCTGTTCAAGACTTTATAGCAACTCAGGACAATTCGACAATTTTGAGTGAAGAAATTAGCTACTTGACTCTGGAAAATAAATCTTTGCAAAATCACCTTCTTCAACAACAGCAGCAGTACAGCGAGAAGATCAGTGAAGTGGTGTCAGAGCTCAACAACACTCGGAAGGAGATGGTGAGCCACGCCCCTTCTATTTCCTTTTGTTCAGTCGGGGAAAACATCGCTTTCACTTCACAGAATGAGAGGAGACTGTGCTTCCCTTTAGCTGCTGTCAGGCTGCAGCACTGGGGCTCCTCTCTGGCCTTTCCAGGATTACAAACCCTCCCCACGGGCTGTCCCCACCTGTGGGGACTCCGGCCTGACTTTGTGTCACTCCCAGATCCCACAGCAAAAGTTGGAGGCATCGCCACTTCTCCCAGCTCTGCCTCTCCTGAGCAGCTGCCTTCTCTGAGAGAGGGTGAGTGGGAGAGACAGAGAAGATGAAGCCAGGCTTGAGGTGGAGCTTTTGTGGCCCCATGTTCACCGGCTTAGGCTCCCCAGACCACAAATGAGAAAGGTTCCAGTTAGCTGGGTGAACCTGGGGTTCCTGCCCCTGTCCTGCCTGCACCAGCCAGCTACAGGACCTGAGGTGTCCAGTTGGACCTAAGGGAGTTCCCACCACCAGGTGGCTCCCAAGGGCAGCCAGAGCCAGCACAGCTGGGCTCAGCTTCTGAGCCCAAGACTCCTGGGTGTCAGGGCTGCCCTTGTCCTTTGTAACCTCACCATAAGACACATTAATGCCTGCATTGAAAAAAACGAAGATGTCAAATTAACAACTTAAATTTACTCCTGAAGGAACTAGAAAAAGAGCAACAATCTAAAGCCATAGTTGACAGAAGGAAGAAAATACTAAAGGTCAGAGCAGAAATAAAGAGAATAGAAAAACAAAAGAAAAAAATCCACAAAACTGAGTTGGGTGTTTTTAAGAAAAACTATACAAAATCAACAGACCATTAGCTAAACTAAGAAAAAAAGAGAAGGCTCAAAATCAGAAATGGAAGAAGAGACATTACAATGGATGCCTCAGAAATAAAAAAAAATCACAAGGGACTAATATGAAAGATTGTATATGAACATATTGGAAACCTAGAAGAAAAGGATAAATTCCTAGAAACATACAACCTACCAAGATTGTATGAAGAAGAAATAAAACCTGAACAGACCAAAAACTGTAAATAAGGAGATTGAGCAGTAATCAAAAAGCTCCCAGAAAATTTTTACATTACATCAAGAAGATTATCTACCATGATCAAGTGGGATTTTTCTCCTGGACTTCAAAGCTGTTTCAACATATGCAAATTAATGTACCACATTAACAGATTGAGAGATAAAAACCACACAATTGTCGCAATAGTTATAGAGAAACCATTTGACAAAGTTCAATGTTCATTCATTAAAAAAAAAACCCAACTCTCAACAAAATAGGTATGAAAGGAAATTTCCTCAGCATATGAAGGCTATTTATGTAGCCACAGCCAACATGGTCACTAAAGGCTTTTCCTCTAAGGTTGCACAAGACGAAGATTCCCACTCTCACATGGCCTTGGCAATGATTTTTTGGATATGACACTAAAACCGTAGGCAACAGAGGCAAAAAGAAACTAGTGGGACTGCAGCAGAGGAAAATGCTCCTGCACAGGAATGTAACAGTCGGCCACATGCAAAGGAAGCCTGCAGAATAGGAGAAAATATTTGTGAACCATGTGTCTGATAAGGGAGTAATATCCAGAATGCAGAAAGAACTCATACAGCTCCATACCAAAAAAAAAGGAAAGAGCCTCATTGAAAAAATAGACATTTTTCTAAAGAGGATATACAAATGGTCAACAGGTACACGGAAAGGTGCTCAGCATCACTAAGCATTGGAAAAATGCATATCAAAACCACAACGAGAGACTTCCAGCCAAGATGGAGGCGTAGGTAGACACACTGCCTCCTTGCACAACCAAAAGAAGGCCAAAAACAATTAAAAAACAAAAAACAACCAGGACTGACAGAAAATTGAACTGTATGGAAGTCCGACAACCGAGGAGTTAAAGAAGACACATCCATCCATACCAGCAGGAGGGGCAGAGACGGGCAGCCCAGCGGAGAGGACTCTGGGTGAGGTGGTGGCTGGAGGGCCAGGGCAGTCAAGGCGGCAGCTGGTGGGCAAAGCGGCAGAGGGAAGACCTGGTGAAGTGGCAGGTTGCAGACTGGGCAGTCCCACATTTGCGCACAGATAAACTGGGAGAAACAACTGGGGAGCTGGATGTATCGCACAACCCAGGGTCCCAGAGCCAGGATATAAAGCCTCAAACCACTGAGTGAAAACACCTGTGGGGATAGGGGCAGCAGCGGGAGGAACTCCCAGCCTCACAGTAGAGTTCACTGGAGAGACCCATAGGGTCCTAGAATGTACACAAACCACTCACCTGGGAATCAGCACCAGAAGGGCCCACTTTGCCTGGAGGAAGCGGGGGAAGTGACTGAAATCTGGCAGAGAGCAAAGTTAGCACCATCATTCCCTCTCTGACCCTGCCCCCACATACTGCATCACAACACAGTGACGTGGGTTACCCTGCTGGGTGAACACCTAAGGCTCCACCCCTTACTACCTAATAGGCATGTCAAGACAAAAAAAAAATGGCCCAAACAGGAACAGATCAAAGCTCCAGAAAAAGTACAACTAAGCCATGAAGAGATAGCCAACCTATCAGATGCACAATTCAAAACACTGGTAATCAGGATGCTCACAGAATTGGTTGAATCTGATCACAAGTTAGATGAAAAAATTAAAACTATGCTAAGTGAAATAAAGGAAAATGTACAGGGAACCAATAGTGATGGGAAGGAAACTGGGACTCAAATCAATGGAGTGGACCAAAAGGAAGAAAGAAACATCCAACCAGAAAAGAATGAAGAAACAAGAATTCAGAAAAATGAGGAGAGGCTTAGGAACCTCCAGGACATCTTTAAACGTTCCAACATCCGAATTACAAGGGTACCAGAAGGAGAAGAGGAAGAGCAATGAGAGGAAAACTTATTTGAACAAATAATGAAGGAGAGCTTCCCCAGTCTAGCAAAGGAAATAGACTTCCAAGAAGTCCAGGAAGCTCAGAGAGTCCCAAAGAAGTTTGACCCAAAGAGGAACACACCAAGGCACATCATAATTACATTACCCAAGATTAAAATGAAGGAGAGAATCCTAGAAGCAGCGAGAGATAAGGCGACAGTGACCTACAAAGGAGTTCTTATCAGACTGTCAGCTGATTTCTCAGAAGAGACCTTACAGGCAAGAAGGGGCTGGAAAGAAGTATTCCAAGTCATGAAAGGCAAGGGCCTACATCCAAGAGTGATCTATCCAGTAAAGCTTTCATTTAGAATGGAAGGGCAGATAAAGTGCTTCTCAGATAAGGTCCAGTTAAAGGGGTTCATTATCACCAAGCTTTTATTATATGAAATGTTAAAGTGATTTATCTAAGAAAAAAGAAGATAAAAATATGAACAGCAAAATGGCAGCAAACTCATAATCATTAACAACCACACCTAAAACAAAAACAAGCAAACAACTAGAACAGCAACAGAACCACAGAAATGGAGATCACATGGAGGGTTATAAATAGGGGGAGTGGGTGGGGGAGAGAGGGGGAAAAGGTACAGAGAATAAGTAGCATATAGATGATAGGTAGAAAATAGGGGGAGAGCAAGAATAATATGGGAAATGTAGAAGCTAAAGAACTTATAAGTATGACACATGGATGTGAACTAAAGGGGGGAATGCAGGTGGGGGGTGCAAGGTGGAGGGGGGTGAAAGGGGGAAAATGGGACAACTGTAATAGAATAATTAATGAAATAGATTTTTTTTAAAAAAAACAAGCTATTGCCTCACACCTGTTGGAATGGCTGTCACCAGTAAACCAACAAATAACAAGTGGCGGTGAGGACGTGGAGACAAGGGAGCCCTAGTGCACTGTTGGTGGGAATGCAGTCTGGTACGGCCGCTGTGGAAAGCAGGATGGAGTTTCCTCAGAAAACTAAAAACAGAGCTGGTCTACAGTCCAGCAATCCCACTTTGGGGTAGATCCATAGGAAATAAAATCAGTATCTCGAAGAGATATCTGCACCCTCATTTTCACTGCCACGTTTCTCATGGTAGCTGAGATGTGGAAGCAGCCTGTGTCCATCTGCTGGTGGACAAAGAACATGTGTTTACAAGGGAATATTATTCAGTCTTGAAAAGAAGGAAATCCTTCTGCTTTTGCAACAGCATGGGTGGACCTCAAAGTTAAGTGAGTCGGACAACAGACTGCACAATCTCTCTTACACGTGGAATATTAAACACTTTAGTAGAAGAGAAGGGTAGAACAGAGTTACTGGAGGTGGGGAGTAGGGGAAATGGGGTGATGCTGGTCAGGGGTGCAGAGTTGCTTTGTGTAGAACGAACAAGTCTATGGGGCTGACAGACATAGGTGATAATACTGTATTAAACTGGGAAGTTTGCTAAAAGACTAGATTGCAGGGTCACTCATTACAAAAAATAATAGCAGAATATACGTTAGCCAGCTTGACTGTGGCAGTGACTTCACTATGTGTATATCAAATCATTAAATGGATACAAATTTTTACCTAATAAAAGACTACCGTGCATTCAGTGTTACCTCACTAGTCATTGGGGTTGCATTTTATTGTACGGAAACCACTGAAGGTTCCCTCTTTTTAAAAAGTCACTGCTAATGGGCTATGTCATGCTGTAGGGTATGCTGTGGAGATACCAGCCAGGTCAGTTTAAGTAAGTTACTTAACCTTTCCGTGTTAGTTACTTATTGCTGCATTATAAGTTACCCCCCAAGTGTAGCGCCTTAAAACAACAAACACTGTAGCTTCTGCAGGTCAGGGATCCCAGCAGAGCAGAGCTGGGTGTGTCTGACTCAGGTCCATGAGGTTGCGCCCAGGCTGTGGATCAGGGCTGTGCTCAGCTGTGTAGCCTTGATGGGTGGGTATCCTCTGCAGGCTCGCTCACAGGCCTGGGCTCCGCTCCATGCCACATGGGCTCTCCAGAGGCCGTGGGAGTCCTCACGACGTGGCTGGTCATCAGAGAGCCAGAGCGCCAGGGAAAGGCCATCCTTGTAGTCTCCTCTCCAAGGTGTTGTCACCTCTGCATATTGTGTTCATTAGGAGTCGGTCATCTGGCAAGGGGGCCACTGCATGAGGCTGGGAGCACCCCTGGGACATCATCGCAGCCGCTGCCTGCTACACCTATGCGTCGGTCACTCGTTTGTAAAATGAGAGTGGCGTTAGTCACAGGATTGCTGGGAGACAAGTATCTGAAAATGCCTGTTACATATGATATCGTCTTTATTTTATGAGAAACTGCCGTTCAGAGATCCCACCCAGATCTGCACTTCTAGAAACAATGAAAAACAGTGAAAGGATATTGGCAGGCTCTGGCGTTTAAACTCAGTGTACATTATGTGGCTCACAAATGCCTCCCACACCCAGAAAGGGCTGGAGCCCTGCACGCCTGGTCCATCGTCACCACGCAGAACACTGCTCCTGTGGGACAGAGTCCACCCCTTGGGACATGGCACAACCTGTCAGTGTGAAAACAGAGGACCATGGCACTTGGGGTTTGGCGCGGATAAGCAGGTAGCATCCCTTCCTTTTCTACTGCCGAGTTTAGGCCTCGGGTGTCAGCTTTGTACCTGTGGTGCAGGCCAGCAGAGAGGCATGGGACAGGGGCCGCTGGGAGCCCCTGTCTGGGCCAGTGATTCAGAGCCATCTGCAGCCCCAGAGCCCCACTCAGCGCCCCCTCATGACCCCGCCCAGGGGTGGAGGAGTGGTCAGTGGAGTAGTCAGGAGACTTGCTGTGGGTCATCCCACCAGGAAGCAAGGAGCTTGAAGAGACAAGCTAGGTTTGGCTGGCAGGTGCTGCTTCCCACGGAGAAGTCACTCCTGAAGGTCCCACTGCTAAACCTGGTTTATTCCCTGTGTGACAGTAGTGGCTCCCTATGTAGATTGTGTTGTGTGCACTGGTGATCGTGTTTCCCAAGGTCCTGGCACCCAGGAGACTGGAGACTGAGGCCTGTGCCCGAGCCCCTTGGGCGTGGCTCCAAGCAGAAGGGCTGTGCAGTGTCAGTGTGGTCAGCCCTCCTGCCGGCTGCACGCACCTCAGGTGAGACTCATCAGGGCCTGGGCCCAGCCCTGCCCTTTGGGAACTCACTGCATCCTCATCCTCGGGAGACAGATGTAACTGGCCAGCCCAGAAACTCCTGCACGGCCAGGTGAGGGGGCTCTGTGAGCAGGTGGGGGTGGGGTGGGAGTGAATGAGCACGGCATTTTCCTGGTAGCAAGGGCTCCCGTCACCTGGAGACACTCACTGCCCACTGGAAGTTGCTCGGAGCGCCCATTTGATGGGGGTGTGCCTGCTGGGCTTTTGTGGCTGATGAGTGAGATTGTGGGGATCCGCTGGGTCCCTGCTCCAGGCAGCAGGCAGCTTTGATGGCCCCTGTGCCACCAGGAGCCCCAGGGCCCAGCATGGCCCTTGGGAGGCACTTAGCCTTAGGCAGAGGCTGCTGTGTTGCCTGCTCTGACAGTGGCCTTGGTCCCCCTTTCCCTCCTTAACGTCTCATCAGCAAGCTGGGCGATCCCTTCACTCTCTGAGAATAGAAAGGAGCCCATGCCACAGCACCCACCTATGATAGAGGAGACTGGTGGTCCCTGTGTGCTCACAGATTAAGGAGCATGAAGGTGATGGGGCTCCTGCAGGGAGACTACCTGCCCAGGCGGACCACAGAAGCCTGGGATCTGCCTTGTGCTCTTGCTGTGCAACCATGGGGCTTCCTGGAAGGGACAGGGCTCGAGCAGCCCCTACATCCATTCCCAACAGCACCAGGCCTGTGACTCCTGCACCAGCACACCCCTCTCTAGAGGACAGGGGAAGACTGGTCCCCCTTGTGAATCGGGTTACCCCCTCTGTCCTCCCTGAAGGGCACTGCACAGCTCTCAGCCTGGCCCACCCACCGACAGGGAATCTTCCCTGTCGTGCTTCCCTGTACACGTTAGCAGTCATGTGCCACATAATGACATTTCAGCCAGCACCGGAATGCACGTGGCAGTGATCCCATACAATTAAAATGAGGTGGACAATTTCTATCGTCTAGCGATGCCGTGGCCTTCCTGACATTGTAGTGCAAAGGTTGTGAAAATCACCGAGGCTGTGGTTGAGGTGGGAAAGAGCTTTAACCCGGGTGTGGAAGAGGAGGACACTGAGGAGCCCTAGAGGCGGCCCAAGGACCCAACTAACGAGGAGTTGTTGGAATAGGACCCATAGCCAAAGAAGAGGCAAGAGAAAGGAACATGCAGGAAAAGCAAAAGAAGAACCCCCAGGAATATTCACAGGGAAGGGTTTAGAAGCTTTTGAGGACCTCAGCAAGCTCCTCAAACAGCTGGAAAACATGGCCCTCAACACCAAGAGCTTTTCATTAATAGAGAGGAGTGCGGTGGCATATTGTCTCCTACAAGCACATTGTGGTGAGAAAAAGACACTGGGCAAACCATGACATGTTTCTGGAGAGAGTGGCATGTCCTCCTGAAGCGGCTCGGGCGGGTCCTTCCGGAGACATTGTCTAGGGGAGGCCTGGTTATCACAGGAGACGGTGGCTCTGAGCCTGTTCCGCCCCTGAAGACCTTCCAGTGGGACAGGACGCAGAGGGCAACAGATACTGGTGATCTGACCCTGTGTGGGCCTGGTGTGTCTCCATTTTTAACAAAAAAGTTAAAAAATTTGGGGAAAAGCTTATAGAATAAGAATATAAAGAAAGAACATATTCTTGTACAATGTACAGTATATCTGTGTTTTAAGCGAAGTGTTACTACAAGAGAGTGAAAAAGTTAAAAATGATTAAAGTTTATAGAGTACAATTATAGTAAATTATGGTTAATATATTGTTGAAGAAAAAATATTTTTCATAAGTCAGCATCACCTAATTTATAAGTGCACAGTGATGCCCTAGGCCTTCACGTGAACTCACCACTCACTCACTGACTTCCCCAGTGACTTCAGTCCCACGGCTCTGCTCATGGTAAGTGTCCTACATACACGTACCATTTATTGTTATCTCTTGCGTTTGCACTGGACTTATTCCTTGTTTAGGTGTGTTTAGATACACAAATACTTACCCAGTGTTACGGTTGCCTGCATTACTCAGTACAGGAACGTGCAGCACAGGCGTGTAGCCAGGGAGCAACAGGCGACCCCATGGGGCCTAGGTGTGCAGTGGTCTGTGCCGTCCAGGTCTGTGTACCTGCCTCTGAGGTGTCCGCAGAACAACACGATCGCCTGACAGTGCCTTTCTCAGAATGTGTCTTCTCATTAAGTGACATATGACTGGGCTGCTTTTCACATGGAGATCAGCAGTTCTGATATATAAAAGAAAAATAATAGCTGTTGTCACTTAAGAGGGTTTCATTTAATTTTCTGTCTGCATTTTGCTGAATTTGATTTGTCCTTTCTAAGTGTATTGTTCTGTGTCCTTAGGATGACTTGAGACAACATTTAGACAAGTCTCTGGAAGAAAATAGTAGTTTAAAGGCTCTTTTGTCCAGCATGAAAAAGGAAGTAAAAAATGCAGAGGCTTCAGCTGCGTTAAATGTACAGATCAGCGGTGAGTTTGTGGTTTGTTTGGTACCACTACCTGGGGAAATGTGAGTGTTCAAACATTCATAGAGACGGCATTTTAAATTATGCACAGAATTCAGAATCAGCAAACAGTATAAAAGGGGTGTAGGAGCCCACATCCTGGTCACTCTGTGAGTTGTCCTGGCCTACGAGTGGTGTGCACACTTGTCCGTGGCACCCTTGGGTGTGTGTGGAAGGAGACCTGTGCCTGGGGCAGAGGCTCCTCCGCCGTGGGCCCCGTTCCTCTGGCTCCGTGGGAGCTCAGGGACCATCCTGGGGCTGTGGTGCCACCAACTGTGGTGCCCACCTGTCTGCCCTTGACGTGCGCGGGGCAGTCGCCCTTCTGCCAAGCCTCGGCTGTACCCAGCAGGCGCGGGGTCCTCCTCCCCAAGCACTGCACCTTCCAGACCTGGGTCACGTTCGTGTGTCCCTCTGTTCGCTCAGATGCCACAGGGTCCCGCACAAATAACACCCTCCACCCTCTTTTTTTAAATTACAAAATCATAGCACATCCTTCTGTAACATAACACTATCACACTCAAGCACATCATAGGACATTTTAGGTGAAATGTTCAAATTGCTGTGCATCTCGTATGAAACATTCACACACCAGTCCCTGTATTTTGTTTTACAAACATACACTCTTGGTATTTCAGGTGCGGATCCTGGGCTTTAGGATGAAGGGGTGTCCGTGGTGTCTGTTTTCCATGGGAACCTTCTTGGGAGAAATGGGGTCTCCTGAAGGGTTTCATTTCATAAATGTTTCCTGGCCTATGGCCTCTGTCTCAAGGACTTACTGTGGCCTACGTCATGTGAACGCAGCCACGGAGAGTTGCCTTGGTCTGTCCTTGCCCGTTGTCTTTCCTGGGCTAGTTTATTGAGTAAGAGTTGTTTACAATCTTTTCTTTTTTTAATTTTTAATTTAAAAACTTTCCCCTTTGTACCTTCTGGGAGTTTTTTGTTTATCTTGGTTTTTGCTTTTTTATTTTTTTTTGAGATGTCATTTTCACGTTCACTGTTCTTGAGCTCCTTCCAGTTCAGCTTTCATTTTGCGTTCCTGCCTGAGTTCAGCCGTCTGCTTGCTGGCATCCTCTGGTTCTGGCTGCAGTTCATTCCGAAGCAGCTGTGGTTTGGTCAGTTCTGGGCGCGGCTTTCCTAGTCTGAAGGGCTGTTGCTGTGCTCGTCCAGCGACTCGGGTGGGCTTCGCCCTCGGTATGTCTCTACTGGTCCTTTCACATGGAATCTGTTCTGAATTTCTAGAAGGAGCAGGCCCTCTAACTCCACAGATAGAGATGGTGGCCTCCTTTGGTCCTGTCCCCCTGCCCCCCTCCCCGTTCGACCTGGACCCCTCACCAGCTGTTTCTCTGCAGAATGGCTCCATTCTAGAAGGGACTAGGCAAGTCTGCCTCAGGGGGTCGTGGGTTGCTCCAGCCCCTTCAGACCACACAGGACTCCCTTGGGTTCACCTCATTAGAGGATGCTGAACCTGCCTCGGGCCAGCCCTGGTTCCCTGGGTGGCCTACAAGGGTTTTCCATGAAAGCGGGTCACTTGGGGGTGCCCCCACTGCGGGTCTGTCAGCTGCCCCACTGCTGTGTGTGGCACCTGCGCGTGTGGATACCGTGCAGGGCTGGGGCTGTCTTACATTTGGGGTCTCGAGGCTCCCTTTTTGCCAGGTGCTACAATGTGGTCTGTGGTGCTCTGGTCTTGTCATCTAGTTCCTGTTGGTGCCGACTGCTGCGAGGTTTGTGCTGACCCTCGCCACCACTGCCCTCTTACCAGAAGCTCAACAGATTCTGAGTAGGGTTTCTTATCTAAGTGCAGGAGGCCCCTCCATCCCTAGGGCAGTGGTTGTGAGAGGGGCCAGCTGTCAGTGTCGGCATCCCTCTGCCTATTACCTTCCCGTGCTGGCTTTCCCGTTTTCTCTGGGGTTGTGTGGTTTTGCAGTGGCGTGTCTACATGTGGAGTTATTTACATCCTGGTTTTGGATTTAGGAGCTAATAAATAGTATATTTCTTGACCCCTCCTCCCTGCCCCTTGAGAAGAAAACCCAGAGAGAGACAACATATGGAATGTAGATATAACCTCTGTCACTGATGGATATGGGACCAAAGGGCACGTCAGAGACCTGTGGCCACCATGGGCTTCCAGCCACTTCCAGTCACATCTCAAAGCAGCAGCCTCTCCCCTTGACAGAGCTCACTGCTCTGTGGAAGAGATGCCCTCAGGCCTCTCCTGCCAACACACAGGCCCAAAGGAGCGGTCACCTACCTGGAACCAGGCCCACCTTTGTCACTCCCCTGCCCCTCACGCAGGGGTGTGGTTCTGTGAGGATAGCCGCAAGGCAAACTCCCTAAGCTTCAGCCCCAAGGAGGGAGCCAGAACTGGGCCTGGTGTACAAACGCCCAGGTGTGTACGGTGGGGCCCTTTTTGTTCACCCCTGTCTTTGAGTTGCTTACAAAAATTGACCTTTGCTGAGCTCCATGCATATTCTTCCTCTTGTGTCCTGGGTCAAGTTTAAATTCAAGAATTCTTTTAGTTTTCCAAGTGTATAAATGAATTTCACTAAATAATGCTGCTTATTTTCTTTTCCAGGGCTTCAGACCAATGTGAAGAGGCTCTCTGGTGAGATTGTGGAGTTGAAGCAGCACCTGGAGCACTACGACAAGGTCCAGGAGCTCACGCAGATGCTGCAGGAGAGCCACAGGTGCCTGCGCTGGGTGGGGAGGAACGAGGCGGGGGAGGGGAGTGGGGGAGGGGCAGGAGCTGCTGGTGTCCAGCATTCTGGGCCCAAGTGTGTCGCTGCACTGCCGTGGCACTTCCATGAGCTTCCCTTTCTTAACAAAACTCAATTCCCTTTCTGGGGCAGTATTCTGTGAGGTGTGACGGAGAGACGAGGGGACGTGAGTGACAATGAGTGATGTTGTGGGCTGATGGCCCATGAGAGGTAGGACTGAGCTGAGACTAGATGGGAGAGCAGAAGGAAGGGAAATGAGACACAGGCACGGTGAGGGGAGGTGGCAGGCGTACAAGGTCACTCCCTAGAGCCCAACAGGTTCCAGGTCACAAGGTGTTAGCTCCATGGGGTTAGTGTGGACAAGGCAGGGGTGCAGAGCCCCTAAGTGCAATGGAGTGGGGTTCACATGGACTTGTCCACTCTGAGCCTCCACCTGGTCAGTGGCTGTTTCAGTGGTCCAGGCAAACAGGGCTGCCACCTGTACCCCTGTGTTTTGCAGTGGGGGGACTTTGGTGGAGAAAATGGCCCTCCTTATGCCCATTTCTTATGATTACACAAATGTGCTTGAGTCATTGCTGACTGGGTTGAGCAGGGCAATTTGGCAAAATATAATACCATTTTCTTTCTGAAATCCCCTCTATAATTAAAAATAGTTAATACTATTAAAAATCAGGACTTTTCAGTTGTACTGTTACAATGTCAGAATTTTTAAGAATGTCCTTTATATTTGACTGGGAATTAAAAATCAGTGTTTGGGTCTTTTCTAGAGTTAGAACATTGTTTGCCGGTAATAGACTCTGACAGCCTTCTCAATAAACCGTGCGTGGCTGGGGCATGGAGGGACCCATCTCTTCATGCTGAGTCATGGATCCGTTTTACTGGCACTAGGCAGTGCCTGCGGGCTGGCAGGACGGCTGAGGGGTTGAGTCAGACACAGCCCCACCCAGTCTGCAGGCAAAGGGCAGATGGCAGCCTCCAGGAGGGAGCAGGAGGGGGCAGGTGTGCAGGTCTGGGCATGGCTGGAACCTGTGGGGTCAACAGGCAGGCTTGGCCAGGTGAGGGAGGATGCTGCTGGAGAAGACAGCAGCAGAGCCAGGACATGGCTGCCCTGTGCTCTCCCCAGTTCCCTGGTCAGCACCAACGAGCACCTCCTGCAAGAGCTGGGCCAGGTGCGGGCTCAGCACAGGGCCGAGGTGGAGCAGCTGCACTGGAGCTACAAGGAGCTCAAGAAGACCATGGCCCTGTTCCCGCTCAGCAGCGCCCGCCTCGGGAGCTGCTCCTAGACCTGACCTCCCTAGTCGTGAGGCGTGCACGCGTTTGTTCTTTACCTGGTGTGCGTGTTGATGAGAGTTGTCTCTTCTGTTTGCAGTTACCTTGTGAGTTCTGAGGCGTAGTCAGGGCCCACAGCTGTTTTCTAAAACATTCTAAAAAGACGGGATTAATCCAAGCCGTTCACATGTTTTGAGACAAACAGATCATTAATTTTTCATCAAATATCTTAAGATAAAGGAAATTCAGTGTTTTTTTGCTTAATGTAAAAGAACTGTGCATGGTGATTAAAGAAAATAATTTCTTATGTAACAAAATTCTTATTTAACAAATGAATACATTGTTCTAAAAAGTGGCTCTTTATAAATTATCATTGAATTCTTTCATACAATAAGCTATGTACCATGGTTAGAGTAGAAACAAGTAAGTTCAGGATTTAATAAAAGTAACATTTATAGTGTGGGAAACCTTTTTAAAAATGTTGTTTTATATTAACTTCCTACAGTAAAAATATCTACCCAAGCTCTGGCTCTCTTTTGCTTAAAGTATATTTCTGAAAATTATGTTATAACGGAATAAAATTAGATTTTTCTTTTAGTTTGAAAACTTCATCCTATGGAACACCCACCTTCTTTGGTAAAATAATTTTTTAGAACAATGTTTAATTGATTGAGGAAAAAGAACCGGCCTCTGAGGCATGCTGTGTGCAGCTGTGCCTGCCAGGACTATCCTGGGGACGTCAGTGGGGCACTGGGTCCCCCTGAGAGGAGGGGGGTCTCTAGGCTCTGGGTGTCCTTTCCAGTCACCTGTCTGGTCCCGGCTGTGTTCAACACCACCAGTTTCTGTACAATAGCCAGGAAATGTGTTATACCAACTGTAGTTTTTATGTGGGGGTAGGATTTCTGTCATCAGATCATTTAAAAAACTTATTTAGAGCCCTGGCTGGTGTAGCGTAGTGGATTGAGCACAGACCTGTGAAGCAAGGGGTCACAGGTTTGATTCCCAGTCAGGGCACATCCAGGGCACAGGCCAGGTCCCCAGTGGGGTACACATAAGAGGCAACCCCACACTAATGTTTCTTTCCCTCTCTCCTTCCCTTCCCCTCCCTTCCCCTCTAAAGATAAATGAATAAAATCTTTAAAAGAAAAGAAATATTGGCTCTGGCTTCAGTGGATTGAGCATGGACTGCAAACCAAAGGTCTGGTTCGAGTCCTAGGCAGGGTACATGCCTGGGTTGCAGGCCAGGTCCCTAGTGGAGGCCACATAAGAGGCAATCGCATATTGATGTTTCTCTCCCTCTCTTTCTTCCTCCCTTACCTTCTCTCTAAAAATAAATAAATAAAACCTTTAAAAAAAGAGTAATTTTTACTCTTTTTTTAGAGTAAAAAATTACAAATTTATTTTTTTAGAGTAAAAAAGAGTAATAAATAAATATAAAAATTTATTTAAACATGTTTATTTAGAAGATTTAGTAAGTTTATAGAGAATAATCACCATGCTGTTACTTATGATGCTCTGTTAGGATTTTATTGGACTTCTTGGACCTGTGAGTTTATATTTTTTTTAATCAAAATTAGAAAAGTTTTGGCTGCTGCTTCTTCACATTTTTTATTTGACCGGGTATCTGTCTCCCCGTCCCTCTCCCCTTGGGACTCTGGCTATACACGAGTCAGGCCACGCAGTCTTGTCTCCTCGGGTCACTGCACACGGTCCTTTCCCACTGGTGTTCTCTTGGTGCTTTAGTGGGCTCGGTTCTGCCGCCCTGTTGCAAAGTTCTCAGATCTTCTGCCTTATCTGCCGTTAAGCCTGTAGAGTGAATTTTTAACTGCAGAAATAATATTTTTTTAGTTCTAAAATTCTTTTTGATCTTTTAAGGTTTTATTTCCCACTGAGCTTGTGTTTCATTTAACTCCTTAACTATACTCTTCATAGCTTTACTGCAGATAATTTCAAATTGTTTCCAAAGTGGTTCTACCAATACTCCCATTAGTAGTGTCCGAGAATCTCTGCTGCTCCGTGTTTTCAGCACGCATTCCCAAAGTTTTTACTATCTCCACTCCAGAGGTGTGCAGGGTGCCTCCTGCACTTCTGATTTGCTCCTCCCCAGTTCTCCAGGGCGTCGAGCGCCTGTCGGCATGTTGAGCGGCTATCTGGACTCCCTTTTCGTGAAGGGTTTTTCCCTTTTTTTCTATTGGATAGTCTGTTTACTATTGATCTGCAGGAATTACTTATAATTCTGGATAGTTATGCTTTGCAGTTTACATTTGCTAATAGCTTGTTTGTGGCTTTTCAGTTCATAATGGTGTCTTTTGATGAAGAGAAACTTTAATCTTTGATATGGTCCAATTTATCAGTATTTTTTATTATGCTTCAATAATTTTAGTTACTAATTTTTAGAAGTCGTTCTCTGTTTGTCCTGCTGTGTTACCTTCCAAAAGACTTCATAGTTTTGTCTACCTGGAACTGATTTTTGTGCATGTTGTGAAGGTTAAAGACACAGTTTCACTGTTCTCATGTCCAATTACCCAGCATCGTCACTGACAAGCCTTCTTGGGCAGAAATGGTGTGTTTCTCTGAGCCTCTGGTCTCCCCACGGGCTTCCCCATCCACTGCTGGGCACACCCACAGTGTGCATGGTCTGACCTTCTGTCTGAAGTACAAGATGTTAGGGCAGTTTTTGGCCCTTTGCATTTTATAAATTTTAGAATTAGCTGGTTAAGTTGGGATCTTGTTTGAGATTCCATTGTTTGGTCTGGAAAGAATTGTCATACAGGTAATATTGAGTTGATCATAGTTTTATCATTTTCTCTATAGGGGTTTTATGAGTCATTTGTTATATTTATTCCTCAGTGCCTCTTATTTTGTGATGACATTTCTAAAAGATATTTTTAAAATTCGCATGGATTTCTTCTTCTAATTACTTGTTGCTATTAAATGGAAATACAGTTGAGTTTTGTATATTTTGTACCCAGCAATCTTGTTAAACTCTTAATTTTAATAATTTACCTGTAGTTATTTTAGCTTTTCTAGATGCGTAGTCATGTTTCCTATGAGTAACAGGTTTTCTAGTTTTCTTTTCCATTCCTTTACTCTGGGTTTTTACTCTGCGTTTTCCTTTTTGTTTTCTATTAGCTTTCTGTGCTGACTAGTATTTCTAGTGCAATACTGATTAGACATGGTAATAGAGTGGGCTCCTTTGTCTCGTTCTAAAGTAATAAGTGAAAGGTCAGCTTTCACCATTTCATCACTAAACTTTGATAGGTCTTCTTTGTAGACGGCCTTTATCAGGTTAAAGAGGTTCCTTCCTATTATGGATTTGCTAAGAATTTTTCATCATGAATAGATGAATTTTATCAGATACCTTTCTGCAACTTTTACTGAGGTAACCATATGATTTTTCTCCTTTTTTGTTAATATAGTTAATTGTAATAATCTGCTAATGTACAAATCACCCTAAATTTCGAGATAAGCACAGTTTAGTCATGATGGGTTTTCCTTTATGGATATATAGTTGTATTTGGTTTGTTAATGTTTTATTCAGGATTGTATTTCCACATACACTACTCAATGTCTCACTTTGGGCAGTTATGTAAATCCTCTGTTCCTCCATTTCCCCATTTGTAAAATGGGGCAGTACTGTTGGCTGCCTATAAGTTGCGAGGTTAAGTGATTTATTACAAATAAAGTCCTAGGACAGTATGTGGCCCAGAGTAAGCATGAAGTAGTTGCGTGGTGGGCCACTCCCGTCCCTCGGTGACCTTGCTAGCTGTGTCATGAGATCAGGAAGCCTGTTTCTCTTCTGTTGATTAGAAGGACAAGCAGTCCTCTGCTTGACCGCAGTTGGACTTCTTGGGAGTGAGAAATAACTTTTGTTGTGAGCAGCCCCTGAGATTTGGGGAGTTTTCCACTGTGGTTGGTAGTTTCTTACCTTAAATCATAGGACTGTGCAGCCTTTCCATTTCTTCTTGAGTTAGTTTTCATAAATTAGCATCTCTAGGAATTTGCTCAGTTGCTTAATTTTCAAAATTTTTGCCATAACACTCAGTCTTTTAATAGCATTTTAATAGCTTCAGCATTTGAAGTTGTGTCCCTATGGTGGAAATGCAGGGGCAGTTGTGGCCCTGCAAGTAAGACCTTGCTGTACGTGTAAGAGACGACCACCTGCTGCTTGTGGCCTCAGGCTCTGCCCGAGCTTTCATCTGTGGGCCCAAGCCTGTGACCCAGCAGATGGGGCACTGGGGCCAGGCCCTCCTGCTGCAGGTACTGTCCCCAACAGACCATCTCTAGAGACCCTGCTGGGCTGGCAAGACTTTCTCAAGTCTGCCTCGTGGCCTGGAGGGCTCCCTTCTCCTGCGCCCTCCCAGTAACAGGCTGACTGCTCAGCACCTGCTTCTCGGGCCCGACTCCGCTGCCCTCGGTCATCCCTCTCACTGGTTTTTGAACTTAGTCTCTTCATTAATCCAGCAGATGTTTGTCAAGTTGACTGGTCCTGTCAAAGAACCAGCCTTGTTCTTCATTTCCTTCTTTCTTTTCATTTTCTGCTTTTCCCTTTCTATTTTTAGCCATGCTGAAATTAATGATGTATTTGGCTTAAAAATATTATTTTATCAATGTTTCCATTCTGTGTTTCTTTCTCTTGCTTTACCAACAGAATTGATGTATTTTAGTTGAAGTCCGCTGTATCATTTTGTGCTGCTCAACTTCTTCTGTCATTTTTTCACTGGCCTCTGGTGCTGTTTTAGATTTTTTGTCATTTAGCATTTCACCTCTCCGAGGTTGGAAGCTGTGCACTGTTTCTGGTGTATTGTTGCTACATGTTAATGTTTGCTTAATCAGCCCTTTCGTCCCTCTGGTACCATACAGCAGCCATGAGCTCATAACTTCCCCTACACCCCTCCGGCTCACGCGTGATGCTTTTCAGTCATTTTAACAAAGTATTGTTAACCCACACAAAGTACTTATACTCGCTGTGTACCCTGTGCTACCTATGTTATTGGTAGTTATTTACTATTCATTGCTCCACTTTCTTTCCTCACAGCTCAGACATGCCCTCTGCAATCACTCTCCTTCCGCATTAAGAATTCCTGTTCTTGTCCACTGGTGGGAGTTTCCTTGGGACAGTCTAAAAATGCCTCTATTTTACTTTTGAAAACTATTCTCTGGACTAGTGTTTCAGATTGGCCATCATTTGATGACAACGTCCCTGCTGGGGTTGCTGTGTTGTTCGTAATGTAGTTTGTGTCTTGTCCCCCTGGACCTAGACCCCGACGGGGCTGCACTAGAACTGGACCCAGCCTCAGTGGCTGCTGGTCTAAGTGAAAAAGCGAAGGCTCTCAGGAGGGGGCTGGGGGCTCCCCGCCCCGGGAGCTGTGGTGCTGCACTCCCCCCACGGCCCTGCCCATGTGACTGCTGGTCCAGACAGTGTACTCACTCTCCAGAGATCCACGGTTTAACACTTTATTTATCACTTTTGACACACAATGTTAATAACAGCGAACACATGAGGAGCGATGTGCAGACAGACATGAGCTGTTTCACTAAAGGTTTACAGGCCAGGCCTTGACAATGACCTGACAGGTGACTCTGAGCCTCACACTCCACCGGAGGGAGAGCAGGCCCCCCAGCCTCACGGACGTCCCTACTGAGTGCAGTTTAGACTTTCCGAGTCAGAACACCCATGACATTGACATCACTGTACCCATCACCCTGATAAAGTGATACACTCAGTACTCTCTAACATGAATGAGACAGTGTAAAAATATATTGCATGTATATATAAATTTATTTCCCTTTCCTGAAAAAACTTAGTACAAACTAGTAGTATATGATCCCTTTCAAGTTTCTTTTTAAGTTGTGTGGGTTTCCTTTGTTTGGCTTGGTTTGCGTTTTCAAAGTCTAAAGGAGGAGAGAGAGTTAACCGAAGCATCTCCAGCACAGCGACCACCGTCTGGCACACCACCACGCTGGCCACGCGCCCCACGTGCCCATTGACGAAGGCCAGGCCCCTGAGCCACCAGATGCACAAAGCGTTTAGTGGTAAATCAGTGAAAGGAAACTACTCAGGGTCATTGTTTTATGAACATTCTAGCCTATTGGTAATTTCACAGTACAACTAAATTGCCAACCTGTACTATGAACAGGTGACAACAGGGTGTCCCAGCGTGGCGTATGCTGCAGGACAGGGAAGTAGCCAGCTTGTATATGAGTACCCAGGACGAAATGGTCCCAGGTGGGCCCTCGAGAGCTCCCATCAAGGGCCACATGGTGAATATTTTAGGCTTCATGGGCCATGGGGTCTGTCAGCTCCCCACAGCCAGTGTCGCTGCAAGAGCAGCCAGGGACAGCACATAAGCAGGGCGTGGCCTGTGCCATTACAACTTGATTCACAGAAACAGGCGATTGTACTGGCTCAGGGTGTCAGGAAGGTGAGCCTCTGCCTGCTGTCGAGGTTGCTTTGTCCACTGAGAGGGTCAGGTGGCCACGTGGCCTTCCTGGACCTCGTCCACTGGGACTTGGAGGCCAAGAGCACATATGGGCAGCTAGCGGTGCCAGCGGAATGCCTGTGCTCCTGCAGAGGCACCTGCTCCAATTTTCATCTGTCTCAGAACTCAAGCCCAAGAATATTAAAGGTGTAAAAATACTCCAGTATAAATATATATCTTGCTATAATACTTTAAACTTACGTAATTTTGAACTTCAATTTTGGTAGTTAACTCTGTTCCTGACCACTGCCTAGATGCATTAAATAGAAATAAATAAGTGTTCTGGTATGATCGGTATCTTCAAGCGCACGCCTTCTACTGTTCCCTGCTGGTGTTCAGACACCATCAGCACTGTCCCCTTCAGAACGCATCCTGCCTCCTGGGGCACCTGCTGTGCAGTTTCTTTTGTTCACAGATAGACGTCTAATTTGTACTTAACCATGGTTAGTAGGAGCTGACAGGCGTTGCACACAAACATGCAGCACAGACACACACTCTGCCTACGTGTTCGCAATGTTCAGCACCCGATGAAGGGACAGACATGCATGTGTGTGTGTTTTGTGCAGTGAAGTTGGAGGCCAGGCTCATGGATGTTCAGAGGCTACACAGAGATGCAATGAAGCATTCACCAGATGATTTTAAATGGACAGAATGGCGACTCCTAAGTCCTCATGACTTAATTTTACCCCTTCTCCCTGACAGAAAGGGGAGGGGGAGCTTCAGAGCTATACTTTGAGTGGACAGAGGTGAGTCCTGGCCTGTGTGTATGTCTGACAAAGCTGGGGGATGGGCAGGGGATGCAGGGACACCGCAAAACCTCTGTGGCCAGCAGGACCAGGCTCCTGAACCTGGCGTGTGAGGGAGTGGGGCCCAGGGCATGGCGGTCTCCCATGAGCTCGGCTGGACTGGGACGGGGAGGGCCACCAAGGGAGAGCAGCTATGTGCATTTGATTTCATTCATAAAACCCAAAGAGAAGCTCCTGCTATCAGGACTAGCAGAGCATTTTGAAATTTTCCTCAGAAGTGGACAAGTAGCTCCACCTTTTTCTTCTTGTCAAGTAGCTCACCTCCACCAGCCTGAGGTGGGTGGTATCGGTGCTCCGCAGGCCGGGGCCTGCCTCGTGGGTAGATGGGGGAGCTCCAGTTCAGGGGTGGGCGCCATGGGAGGAAGCTGCTGACTGTGGGGGCCGTGGCAGGGCACTCCTCCTGTTTCTTTTGCTTAGACCCCACTTTCCCAGCATGCTCCTGGCAGTCATGCCCTCTACTGGGGTTGGAATCTTTGTGTGGTGGCTGTTCTTGCCTGAAGATAATCTGTGGGATAGGAGACCATGTCCTGGTGTCGGGCACCTCTCTCCAGGGTCCAGCGGGCAAGGAGGGGCTGAGAAGGGCTCACATCCACGGCAGGCCCAGGTGACATTTCTCTGTGGGTTGTAGCATGGGGACCCTGTTCCTTGGCCCTCGCCAGCATGTACGCTGTACTACAGCGTGCTGTAGTAGCTGACCTTCTGCTGGATTCCAGTGTCTGGGATAGTGGGGACTGGGCTCTTCAATGAACAGGAGAAAAGCAGCCTCAGACTGAAGGACCCACAGGCCCTGGTGGCGGGCATTGCTCCGCGGCAGTGCCTCCAGGTCCGGGGAGAAACCCTGTTCTGTGGCACTGGTGAAAACCCCACGGGCGCTGGAACTAGGGCTGTGATTGGCTTGTCAAGAAGCACTTTACTTGTCCAGTTGTCTTCTGATGTGTTTCCCACAGGTTGCTCTTGCCTTTGGGTTTCACACAAAGGTCCAGCCTGGTGGAGGAGAAGGAGGCACGGGGTGGGGGTCTGGCATCCTGTCGGCATTTGCCCCAGTCCTTGGTCCTCAGTTTCCCCTTGAAGTGGCCTAGCTTGGCAGCTTAGGATTCCTAAGTTAGAAACTTTCCAGACAATGGTGAGATTAGCCCTAAAAATGACAGAGCCTGCGCTCCCTTGTCTCCAATGTTCTAATGCCACATGCTGTGAGCCCCCAGAACCCCAGAAAGAGACTGCCTGCAGAGGTCACCTCCATCTGTGGATTGAGGTTGCCCTGGGTGGTGAGGGGAGGTCGGTGTGCGAGGGGCCTGGTAGAGACACAGTCGCTTCAGAGGGGCAGTGTCAGCTGGGAGCGCTGGCCCTCAGCCAGTGGTGGGGGGCCCTCCCTGGCCCCAGCGGTGACCAGCAAGTGTGCCACAGCAGTGCTGGTCCACGTTTCAACTGTCTGTGCTAGGCCAGGCCATGTGTCCAGGAAAGGACTGCAGAGCAAACAGTGGCTGTGGCAGCTTGGTTCCAGGAGGCATTTTCCTCAGGCTGTCATGTGCTTTTCCACGGACCAGCTCTAGGACCACATGGCCCTCCAGGTCACAGACCATGCTATGGCTGTGTCTATGCAAATGGAGTGTCACCTTGTGGCTGCTGTGAAAGCAAATGCTATGGGCCTTGGGTGGGACCCTCCCTGGCCTGGTTTTTGTCGTGAGGTTTCCTACACTCTGGGGTTGGGAGAGCCCAGAAATGTGGGAACTGACTTCAGAGGCTAGAGCTGCAGAGATTTATGCTGCACTGTGAGCAGAGAGGAAGTAGCCATGTCGACCTTCAGCCTCGAGGCCCTGATTTCAGGGGGACAGGCAGAAGGGGCCTGTCACACACTTGCCTGCAGGGGGGCCTTGGGGCCAACAGGGTCTTGCAACCAGGAGATGCAGGGACAGAGGAGTGAGGCCACAGAAACAGGATATTCTGAATCTTCCTTACCCTGTTCTGAAAATAAACATAGTCGCTTTTTCTTCTTTCCTTTAAAAAGCAAAATAAAATGACCCATCCTTGGTTTCCATTTTAAGAACATGTAACTTCACACTTCAAATCACTTTCCTTTGGCCTACCGAGGACCATTCCTTTCCCGGCTCACTTTCTTTTATTCACCAGCCTTCACTTACATGACTGCCCTTAGCACAGACGTAGTCCATAGGCGTGTGTAAGTGTGTGCGTGAGCAGATGGGTGTGCATGAGCATGTGTGCCCGTGAGTACATGAGTGTGTATGTGTGTGCATGAGTGTGTGTACACATGCAAGCGTGCACTTGTGTGTCGCACACCTGCATGGAGCCCTCGCAGATGCTGCTAGGTCCTGTTTGAGGTTTGCCTCATCTCGCTGGTGATGCTGGTTAGTGCGTTAGTGCGTGTTCCCCGCGTGGCTCCTGGGAGGGTCTGCCAGTCAGGAGGTTAGCACCACCTCTGACAGGGTCTGGGCCACCTGCTCCTTTAAAACACTCCTTTCGCCTGCAAATCAGGTGGCCTGTGTGATCTGGTCCTGGAGACACTTTGGAAATGACCATCCAACATGTGCCGAGGCAGGTGCATTAGACAAAGGTCAGTGAGTTCAGGGGCCACACCTGGGGTAGGAGAGGAGCACGCTGGGGGCCCCAGGCAGGAGAGAGGCCTGGGAGTTACCCACAGCCACCCCACCCCAGCGTCTTGAGTTCTGCCCCAGTGAGCCCAGGAATGTAAAGAAGTGTGAGGTGATGTGGGGCCAGAAACAGAGGAAGGCCCTGTCCCCGGGGACTGGCTACTTGCCCCCCTGCACCTTCTGGTCGTAGGTGCCCGCGTGCTTGTAGCCTGGTACGTAGCCCGACTCATCCACCAGGTCCACACGGCCGGCTTTGCCCTTGCCCCTGCCAGATGGGTCGAAGCGCTCCTTGTGGGAACCTGTGAACTTGGTTGTGTCTGTGAGCCGAGACACGGTGGGCGAGGAGATGGCTTTCTACAAGAGAGCAGGGTGAGGGGTTAATTGCAGCTGAACCACAGGAGAAAGAATGGCGTGGCAAGGGGAGCTGGAGAGGGGGGATTTCAACCAAAGGGGCCAAGCCCATGTATAGGGGATGCTAAAGGCTCCTGGAATCCACGTTGGGCTCTCAGTCTGGAGAAGTAGCCTGGGTCAGCCCACACCCAGGGAATGAAGGCTCCCACCCCATCTTTAGGCCACTGCCATCAGTTCCCTAGAGCTTGGCCCTGCTTCCCAAGGGGCTGGCCTACCCTCTGTACTCACCGTCACCCCCGAGATAATGGGGGACTTGCCCTCGATGAGCCTGTGCACCTCTTGGATGGCCTCCTCGCTGCTCTTATCCTTGAATCTCTTCTTGGAGAGCTCCTCCAGTGCCTCCTTGAACTGCTCGAATGTGATGGTCCGGCAGGACTTCCCTCTGCAGGGAGAAAGGACTCAGGGCTCTGGCACTCTCCTCGCTGGGCTGGGACCCAGGCACCGGCTGACATTGGGGACCCCAGCACTGCCAGGGGACCTCAGCACTACCTGGGAACCTGCTGACATTGGGGGCCCCAGCCTTGCCTGCAGACCTCGCCCCGCCTCTCCCACACCAGAAGGCAAGTCCGACATTAAAACACAGAGCACACCCCTCCCCTGCAGTGTTTACACCCAACAGTCAGTCACCATCGGCAACAGCAGCAAATATAAATCGTGGAAAAAAGCTTAAAGGAAGCACATCCTTTACGAACAACTGGACATTAAAACAAAGCCGTTGTCTGGTTCTAAATGGGATGTGTGTGTGGCCTCCCATCAGGGAAAGACTTTGAAAGAAAAGTTAGGGTGAGAAGCCCATCAGATCTGAACCAGGAGGAAGAGGTTCTGGGGCCACCAGAAGCGGTCTGTTTCGGGGTTGCCACACAGGGACAAGAGGGAGGCCCCTCCCCAGGACACCCGATGAGGTGGGCCCAGAGCCTGCACGCCAGGCCCGCCACCTGGGACCCCTGCGGCCCCCTGCCCAAAAGCTGCTGGGGCCAGACCAGTGCCCGGCCAGGGGAGCAGACGGTGGGCCACAGGGCAGAGCGGGGGCTTCACCCAGATGCGTCTTGTAACAGCACGGGGTTCCCCAGGGAGGTCCGTCGGGCAGTCCCAACAGGCTCTCACCTGGCTCTTCAGCCTTTGTGATTTTAACTAAAAACATTTTTGCCACTTTCACCGGATCTTCCCCAGGTCAAAATGACAAAACTCTTTTCAACAAAAGGCTGTTCAGTGGAGCGAGGATCGCTTTGCAACAGATCAGGCTGGGACGACCGGACACCCACGGGTGGAGTGGTGGTTTCGGTCTGCGCCATAGTTAACTCAAAGTGGACCAGTCCTGAGTTTATTATAAAACCATAAAACTTCTGAAAGAACCTAAGGGAAAATATTTATGACCTTCGCTTAGACGAAGACATCTTAGAAATGATACCGGAAAACAGCCCATTAAAAAAAAAGATTTGGACTTTAAAATTTATTAAACCCTTTTCTTCAGAAAAACACTATAATGCAAAGACAAGCAACAGACTGGGAGAGAAGACTCACAAGACACGTCTGACAAAGGACTGTATTGGAAACGCTGTGTGTGAAGAACTAAAACAACAACAAGAAGAAATCCAACGTGAAGACCTGGAAAGACTATCTGAGGCAGACACTGCCGCAGACCTGTGGGTGGCAGCTGAGCGTGTGGAGAGACTGCCTGCTGTCAGTTCCCGGGGAGACGCCGCCCTCCCACAGGACCGCCCGGGTGGCCAGACGAACGAGACGACATCCCCAGTGCTGGGCAGACGCAGGACCACTGGGGCTCAGACACAGCCGGTGGGGATACAATGTGGCGTCCACTGTGGAAGGCAGCTGGGCGTTTTCTTAAAGGCCACACCTACAGCATGACCCTGAGACCCCACATTTAGGTTCTCACTCAAGGGAAATGAAAACTCGAGCTCACAACTCCTGCCGCTCTACTCGCAGTTCTGCTTGTTGTCGCCAAAACCCAGGAACATCCGCAGCAGGCACGGGATTCCCTCACACGTTGCACATGCACCCGAAGACACAGGACATGCTGACTGACATGTCCCAGGCAGGAGAGAGCTGATTAAAGCTCTCCTTAACTGAAGTTGGGGTGCCCAACCTCAGCCCTCTGGGAGGCCATTCGGAAGAAGGTGGGGAGCAGGGTCCTCCAGACATGTCCAGAGCCATCTGTTCCAAAGGCATTTGTGCTGACGGCCACAGGGCAGGGGCTGGGTAATACGTTGGACCAGGGCTTCATTACACCCAGTGTTTGGTGGTGGCTTCTGTCCCTCGAGGCTCTGAGGGACACTCACAAACGCACGGGGTCTTCGGGCACTGAGGCCTTTCTAGGCAGTTGCCCTCAGTCTGGGGTGCCAGGAATGTTGTAAACACAGCCTCTTTTTTTCTCTCGACCCTACTGGGTGGGTAACCTCCAGGCCCCAGAGGAGGCCTGTTTGTCCTGGGCTGTCACAGGCGCTCCTGTCTCCTATTCACTGCCTGCCCTGGCTGGTGTGTGGACACCAGGCCTGATGGCCGGCCCAGCGGCGGCCACCAGAACATGCAGCCCTCTCTGGGCCCTGCGGCGCCAGGCACCACCAGTGTGAGTCACTCAGGCCACGGGTGGGGAGATGGCCCGCAGGGGCCCCTGTCAAAGGGCACAGTTGGATTGGGGTAGACACACCCAGGCCTAGGGTCCTGATTTGCCCACTCCACCTGGCCCAGCCAGGTGTCCCCCAGTGTCCCCATTGTGACCAATGGATGGGTCTCCCCAGGGGACCCGGTTCCCTGCTGCAGAGAGAGTCCCTGGCGAATTCTAGAGTAACAATGCCAGCCCTTCCCTGGAGACATGATCGCATTACGCTGCTCTCCACACAGACTGAGCCTGTTCTCGAGTGCGCACAACGGCGGTGTCCCCACACCAAGGTCCCCCACCCCATCCCCACCAGTGCCCTGATCAGAAGGCCGTTGTTCTGCTGGAAGGCCAGCCCAGCAGTGACGGGGTCACTGTTCACACAAGGCCCCTGCGTCCCCTGGGCTTCCAAGGCCCAAGTTAGGGCAGCCAGGGAGGCAGCTGGGCCAGCTGCTCCTGAAGGTCACCCAAGGACACCAGAGGCCAGCCTAGCCTTCCAAGGACATACCCAGACCTGTGTGCCTTCAGGGCCAATACCACGAAGGCTCCTAGGATGGGCCACTGTGACCTACGCCCCCCACTCCCAGTCCCGTCCTTGCCAGCACCTTTGTGAATCAGAGAAAACTACATATTCCCGGAACCCTGTTGCTGAGAGGTGGCTCCCCGCCTACTGGACCCACTGGCTAGGAGAGTGGGCAGGGGTGATTGTGGGGAGAAGAAGGAGTGTCAGGGAAAGTGCTAGTTCTCCCAGGCTCCCCTGACCACCAGCAGCTGGGACCCAGTGACCTATCTAGAAAGCACTGATGAGGGTTAGAGAACTAGGAGCCTTGGTGACATTCCCATCATCCCCTGGGTCAGTGGGGATGTGGGGGGCTCCTGAAGGAGCATGTCTGGTGGGGACACACCTCTGGGGGAGTCCTGCCTGGACGGTTTCTTGCTGTGCTTGCAGAGGGCTCTCCTGGGAGACACTCACTGTCACCCCTACCCAGGGCACCCACTCCACTGAACAGCTCTGCCTACCGGGGCCCCAGTGAGCACAGAGCCAGCAGTGCAGACCTGGCTGCAATGGATGACACTTGCTGACAGCCACTCAGTCACAGGTCTGGTTGCTGATGGCCATGACCTGCCTGAAGGGGCAGCTGTGACTCCTCCCCACCCCACCCACGTACATGCAGTTACTTCCCCGAAGTAGAAAAAAGCTGCCCTTGACACTCTTCCTGACTCTAACTTTGTGTTTGCCCAGTGCAGGGCTGGGATGGCACAGACATGGGGCTGGGGGTGCCCGGGAGGGGCGGAGGCCCCTAGGTGCACTGCCACTGGTGATCACAAGGCCCCACAGAGACGCGCTCCCCACCATGGCCACCCGGACTCTGGAAGACCCTCAACGTGAAGCAGAAAGGACAGGGAGTGGGTGTACCTTTCTCTCTTGCTCTCTCTCATGCCCCAACCTCACTATCACCCTGGAGGAAGGGGCTGAAGTCAGGAAAGGCCCAGCTCAGGGAACACAGGCTGCCTTCTCCTCCAAGGAGTGAGTGAGTGTCAGCCCTCAGGCCCAGGAGCAAAGTGGGGCTGGGGGAGCCTCGGGGCCCTGAGCAGACACTGCCACCAGCCCCAGCCGCCCACTGTGACACGCGTGGTGTTTCTCAGGCGTCACATCCCACTCAGAGCTCTGCCCACTCCCCCAGCCCCTCCACGGCACCCCCACCCCACCACTGCCCTCTGCTGGGTTTCCTACTACAGGCTCAGCCTGCTCGGGGTGCCAGCCAGACACGGGACGGCATCTGGGCTCCAGGCCCGTGCTTCTGTGCTGGGCTTCTGCAGCTCACCCCCCTGGCTCCAGCACCCCTGCTTCAGACAATTCCCACATGTCCTGGCTGTGACCAGAGCATGTGTGGCAAGAACAGAGCAGCGTTCCAGGTCTTCTGTGACAGGAAGCCCCACCCATCTGCTCCCTCCTAACCTGGGACGCAGCGGCCCGACATGAGGGCTGCCGAGCTGTCTCCCTGCACCGGTGTCACAAGACAGGCTGTTTTCTCTGAGAGCTCGCAGCACCCACAAGACAGGTGTGTGGTGGGTCACGAGAGGCTGCAACAGCGACCCCTGCCCTCCTCTGCCCCCTTTATCAGGCCTCTCCCCTGCAGGGCAGGGCTCAGTGCCTGACCCGCACATGCAGACACATGCAGGCAGGGGGACATTGCTGTCCACAGCCCCCTAAATGGTCTATCTGGGTGACACTCCTGCTTGTGCACACGAAGTCCTGATTAATTAATATTCCAGACTGTCTATTGTCTGTCCTTTGGGGCGAGGAGGATGCTGGAGTCTTTGTCTAGGTAACAATAGTCTTCAGTCAAGAGTTGGTATAGAGCTGCAAGAAATTTGTTTAAAATTTAACACATAGTAACATCAAAACAAACAGGCACTGCCATGGCGACAGGATCTAAACAAAGGCTGCAGATACCCTGGCTGGCGTCACCGCCTGGAGCCCTGGCAACCGCCCCCAAACAGAAATCGCTGCTCTTCTCCACCGACTCAGCAACTTTGAGGTTCCACGCCCGTCCCGCAGGACCTACAACCCTGCGCAGGGCACTGTCCACCTGGCCCATCACAGGGACATGGGTGTGGATCCCTCCTACTGTCACCCTGTGGTGTCCAGCAAACCACCCAAGCAAGGGGCCCCTGCAGCCACCGCAGGCTGGTCTTCACTGTGTAGTGACCACAGCCCCTCACTGGGCTGCAGCCGCAGCTAGCTGTTCCCCCATTCCACATTCCCTACAGTGAGCCGGGGCAGAGACACTGGGGGCCCCCTGGGCTCTGCGGTGAGGACCCCACCAATACCTGGGAGCTGGGGCCTCTAAAGGTCTGAGCAGCTGATGTCCTTCCTCCCAGGACAGGCATGAGGAGCAAGTGGGGTCCTTTCTGGTACCCACTCCTGTGATGCCAGCACCCGCCATGTGGGCCCCAGGGGGCACGTGCCTCCTGTATGCAGGGTCTCCGGGCCTGTCCAGGGTACCTGTCCTGAATGAGTCACCACCACACTTGCCACGTCCCCCACTGCGAGGCTGTGTGCACATGCATGTGTGCATGTGTGGTGAGTTTGTGCACATGTGCATACATGTGTGTAGGCATGTTTGTGTAGCTGTGTGTGGGCTGTGGGCTCCTGTGTACCCATGGCTGTGCATGCCTGCATGCAGTAGCTTAAAGGCAACTTACTGTGGAAGGAACCAGGAGGAAGGAAACAAATTGCTCCCACCTGCCAACACTTTGCACGCAGGGCCAGTGCCGAGGGTGTGGCCACCTGCCTCTGGACACACCATGGATCTGGCCTCCCCCAGCCCTTCTGCAACACTTCCCCAACAATCATGGCTCTTGGGGCACCTTTGCTCCTGTGTCTACTCTCTGTCTTTCCTGGACACACATGGGTTACAAAGGCCAGCTCTAAAGGCCTGGAGGACCTGCCCAGGGAATGGATCGAAGGGACCATACTGGGCCTGGTCCCAGTCCCCACTCCAACTCCTGCTCCTCCTCCTCACCTGTGCCCACTCCCTCTTCCTCCTCCCCACTGGTGCCCACCTGCTCCTCACCTGCACCCTGCTTCCTGCTCCTCCTCATCTGCATCCACCTCCTCCTTCAGCTCCTGTCCCCACATCCCACTCTAACCCGGGGCCTCGAGGAGGCATGAGTGCACAGGAGACAGAGTCTACCAGGAGCCTGCGTTCTGTGCTCTTGTGTCATGGGGCTCCAGCCTGTCATAAATCTGAAACAGTTCCACCTCTTCAGGTGAGACTGGAAAGGCTGAGTCCCTCCCACCTGGCGAGTGCCTGCCTCCTGTGCCCCATGACTAGGTCCAGATGATCAACCCCCAGGGACCACTTGTGGGGCCACCTCCACCCTGTCCCAGCCAGACCACCTCCCGCTGGGTGGGAGTGAGCCGACCTCCGGAGAGCAGTCCACCGTGGGTGGCTGGCAGGATGGTGTGACCAGCTGGGGAGTCAGGAAGACAACACTATGATGAGGCACACCACACTGTTTCCACAAGCAAAGCGGTGACATGAAGCCCAGGCTCTAGGGGCACAAAGAAAAAAACTACACTGCCTCTGTGCTTGGAGGACGGGTAGATGGAGGGAGGAGCCAAGCCATTGACAGAAAGGACACGGGGACACCTGAGATGAAAGATGGCAAGGTCACAGTATCACACAACTATGGGGTCATATTGACCACAATGGACATGGTCCAGAAATGAGCCAAAATAAAGCCATCTCCCAGCAACAAGCATGACCTGGACAGAGATGACTGGACATTTGGTGGCCTTGGGGGATTTCATGTGTGGCTGTGGGTTGAGGAGGCCAGGAGAATGTCCTCACACTTTAGAGATGCCCAGCTGAATGGGAAGGGGTACGTGTCACCACTCCTGGGCATGCTCCCAGAGTCCAGGAGGAAGGCCATGTGCAGGAGCATGTGCTCACGGATGCATCCACAGTCACGGCAGCATGTCTTCATAGGTGCAAGGAGCAGACACGTGTGGGTGCACACGCCCACAGGGAGCACAGGAGCGCACCGTCCAAGGTCACCAAGTCACAGGTGAAGATACAGGTGCTAACTGTGTCCTCCACAGTTGTCTTCATGTGACCATTCCCCAAAGCAAAGGGGCAGCAGGCAGGGGCAGATCAGACACAGGTCACACCTCAGGGACAGGCTTCACAGTGCCGCCTGTCACACTCAGCCCACAGTGGGCCAGGAATTCTGCCACTGGGACCCCCCACACTCCCGAGGGCAGGGCAGTATATCCCCCGCCCCACCCCACTCCCTGCTCACCCCAAGGCAGCCTATTCTGGTTCCAATTCCTGGTCATTCGATTCTAGGAAGGGAAGGATCTCGAAGCATCACACCATCTCACAGCCCCTTAAAACACAAACCCACCAGTGGACCCTGGACATGAGGCCTGGCTGACCACAGGCCTCCGGGAAGCCAACTCTGTGGCAAGAGAGCCCCTGTGCACTTACTTGATTTTGCTGAACACAATGTCCACGTCAGTGACGGTCACGTTCTTCCCGTCGATCACCTGGCAGTCCTTGCACAATTTCGACCAGTTCTTGCCATGCATCTCCTTCCCAGTGGCCCTGGTGTCCCCGTGTACTGCAAACCGCCGGAAGGCCTCCTCCAGGGCACTAAGCTCTGGGGCCGTGGCAGCTGCTCCCTCGTTGGCACCTTCTGACTCCAGTGACAGCCTCTTAGCTGCCTTGTCCTTTGCAGGGTCCCCTGGGGACTTGGGGGGTGTCTTGTTGGCGGCCTTGGCAGGCTTGGCCTTGCTGTCAGCCATGTTTCTGGCAGAGGAAAGGGAGAAGAAGGGGGTTATTCTGTTTCTGTAGGGCTGCTGCCCACGGCCCTTCCAGCTGCCTGCTCACAGGACAGGAGGCTGGCAGGCACCCAGGATGTGACAGGGCCCCTGGGGCCCCTCAGAGCCCAGCCCAGACATGAGAGGGTAGAACCTTAGCCCAGATGGCCTCAGCAGGATGGTGAGCATTTGTCTCGCTGCTGCACACAGCACTTGGCACTGCCCCTCACACACCAGCACCCTGCCAGCTATTGGTAGATTAAGGGCTCCACCCAAGTAGTCAAAGCCATGAGCAATGGCGGGGCCACGGGTGGTGTACCCAGCCCAGCCACCTGCAGGCTCAGGGCCTTATCATCTCCCTGTCACTCATCCAGCACAGTCTCCTCCCTGGGCCACACCTGCTGGGTGGCTCCCCAGGAAGACACTTCTCCAGGGGTCCAGGGAATGATGCCATCCCTGGGGAGGAGGGTATCCAGAATCAGCTGTTATCCTCACATCGGGGCTGAGCCTGCTGCCCTTGATCCAGTGGGAGAGGGAGACCCTGGGGCATCTGCCCAGGAACCCGAGGGCTCACTGCAGCTGTGCCCCAGGTGCAGGGTAGGGCGCAACATGCATTGGAGGGAGGTCGCCACTGGGGACCCCATGTGGCGAGCTCAGGGAGCCTGCCCCGGCCTGCCTGTGAGTCTCTGCCCCTGTGAGGTGCCTGATCCCCAGAGTTGGTCTGGGTCCCTGGGGGCCCAGAAGCCAGGAGCCTGTGCTGCCTCTGTCAGGTTTCAGGAGCACAGAACACCAACACCTCCCCCACGTCTGTAGCCACACAGCTTCCCCCTGCCTCTCTGCTGGTGGCCAGGGTGAGACCCTGAGATGCACAGCCCCAGGGTCAGACCCCCATGGGTCCCTCAGAAGCAGCTTCCCAGAGCAGTGCAGCCCTAGAGCTCACCTCTGTCTCTGCTTTGCTGAGAACAGACACCGCCAGAGGCCCAACGAGGGGACAGAACTCAGGACCCCCTGGCACACAACGTGAAATCCAGGTGACAGTCTGTGCCATGAATACTGAGCTTGCTCACAACTCTGCTGGGTACTGAAAATCCCCTTCAAATCTGCGCTCTCAATGCTGGTTACACAGAGGAAAATGGGCGACCTGGCATCACGGGGGATCCTGATGGCCCTGCTGAACCCAAGATCCTACAAATTCCCAACAAGTAAAAGTCAAATGCCCTCGATCATTGGACTGAACATTCTCAGGGCCTCACGGGCCATGGTCCCACCCTGTCCTTGTCCTCTGTGATTGTGCAAAAGGTACACCTGCTTCTACGGGACATCCTGGACGCCCAGCGGCAGGGCACAGCCGGCTCCGGGTGAGAATGAGCATTGATTCCACAGGTCTGGCTTCCTGCAGGGTGCAGGTGTGGGGCAGGGCGCGCTCTCTCTCCAAGGGACCCAGCACCAAGGCGAAGAGGAGTCAGGTGTCGGCAGAATCGCTTTCAGGTTTATTGCTGACACCATTTCTTTGTCTGAAACAGGATCTTGTTCCAGGATCGGCTGAGTGTGTTTACATGGCATCTCTTCAGCCCTCAGTGCCCAGGAAGGAAAAGCGGCTAAGAAATTACTAGAAGCATGAGCCGATTTTGGAGAATGTGCATGTCTGTTCAACCTGGTCAAGAAGAAGGAAACCTCTTATGATGCTTCCAACGCAGTGCAGGTTCCACGGCCCAGGAAACATCATCTTGTGAGAGGAAAACGCCTGAGTGCTATCAGGGAGGGCTGTCCAGGGTGTCGGAACTACGGGTCATCCTTCTCGTGCTTTGCTGTGTTTTGCAGATTTCCTAGAAGCACTATTTTATAGCAAAGTGGGGCTCCTCCCCTCTCAGTGTCGGGCTGACGAGCACTCTGGGGGAACCACAGCAAGCCTTGCTGCCGGGAGGTCTGCCCCCACAGCCAAGTAAAGGACTGAATAAGACGTGAAAAAGTTCTGTTGTCGTGGGCTTTACCTTCCAAGTGGACACAGGCAAAAACCAAGTAAACAAACAGGGAAATGGGATGGCTTCGGCAATAAGAGGTGCACCAGAGAGGAATTAAGGCGGGTGAGATGGCAGTTAGTGTCGATTTAGACAGGTTGGAGGGGAAGCATGAGGGGAGCCTAGAGCCACACAAAGGCACTGGCATGTGGGCTACTCTGCATGCAGCATCTCCACCCATGCTGCCCTGAATCCCACGGGACTGAAAACCCCCCATGTTGGTGAGTGGGTGGAAGGGGAAAGAGCAGAGAAAATTCGGTCAGGCTGATTTGGTCTCTGTCTGCTGTCCTGGGCCCCAGGAGAAAAGGGACCATGCTTTAAATGTCATGAAAAACCCTTCCAACAAGGACTTCTATACACACACCATGGCCCCGAGGGGCGAGGAGCTGAAGATGGGGGCAGGCAGATGAGCTCAGTGGGTCCGCCACACTTTTCAAGCAGGTTGTAGATCAGGAATCTTCAGCTAACCTTGGAGAGGGTGCAGGAGGCCCGGAGTCCGCAGGCAGCCCTGGAAGGGGAACCCAAGGAGAAAGTTCGGGAAGAGCAGACGGACAGGGCCATGGACGCCGGGAAGAGTCCAGGAAGATGAACAGGAGACCTGCAAGCAGAAGCCCTCTAAACTCAGCCCTGGGGCGGCTGGCCCGGGGTCTCTCTCCAGCAGGCAGCTGGTAGCTTCAACCTTGAACGTTTCCTTCCGGAGCTGTGGGCTGGAGTGGCAGGCCTCTCCTGTCAGCACCGTGTCAGGGCGGCTTCTGGGTGTGTTCATGGGTTTTCACTTAGAGTCTGTTCTCAGAGATGTTCGAGGTGATGGCAGAGAGAAGCGCCCTGGAGTAATGACCCAGGTGCGAGGTGGGTGAAGCAGGGCATCCCCTCCCCGCCCCACCGCCCTTGCCAACCAGTCTGTGACCTTGAAGCTGCACAGGTGACGCAGCCACAAGACCCAGAACACAGCTCTCTGTTCCGGTTTCCACTTTATTTTACTATGAACATGCATTATCATAATAAAATATTTTTAACAAAAATAACAGATTAGATCCCATGTGCGCATAGAGGAAGATCTCTAAGATGACTGTTCATTGTGGCGAGAAGAAGGACATGGAATAGCAGAAATCACGCACCTCACTCTGGGAAGACAGACAATGGGAATGAGAGAGATGGGTCGGCACTGCCAGGAACACTGCGGGCAGCTGGGGCTGAGGGGAGGCGTCACGTGCTTCTGTTGTTTGAATTGCTCCAATAAATCCATGTGCTAGTCCCATGAGGATATAATAACAATACATTCAATTTAACAGAGGCTGAGGGCTCCAGCAGAGGTGCCCAGAGAGGCCCTCTGCACAACAATGACAGCCGGCACGTGGGGCCTCCCTCCCAGGGCCAGCCCCAGCCTCTGACCCACCGGGCTTCTCTCCCCCAATGGAGGCTGTGGTTCCCTGCTCTCGTGGTTTCTGGGGGTGCAGTGGGGCCCCCAGGGTGGCCTTCCATACCTATGCCCACCAGTGCCAGCCTCTTTCCACCATGACAAGAAATAGTCACTTAGAGGAAGAGCATGCCAGGAAGTCAAAATGCCAACCCACCAAATGCAGCATTCTCTGAGGTGTGGCCTGTATTCTTAGACATGTACTGTGTTTCCACAGTAAATCGTGCCCTCTACACCCCCCAGGTGTGTGCTCTGCTTCTCCAGGTGTGTGCCCTGTGCCCTCAGGTGTATGCCCTGCATCCCCAGGAGAGCCGATCCCTTGCTGGCCAAGATTCCCCACACAGGGCACAGGTTAGCATATGGGAGGAGTGGAGACTGATCAGGCACGATCAGGTGTCACTCCAGCCTGGATGCCCAGCAGTCAGTCCCTGCTCCCTCAGTGTAAGGATTTTCAGCAGCTCAGAAAAGCCCCAGTGAGCAAAGTTCTGATTCATGTCACGATCCAGGGCCTCTGACTCCGTGTGAAAACCTAGTCTGTCTCCTGACCCTCTCCCATCTGCTTCCCTAGAAAGACCCCTGACTCTGAGATGTGTATATGCTTGCGGGGGAGGGTACAGAGGGAGGAGGAGGAGGAATGCATGGAGAGGCAGGGAGGCAGGCAGACGGGGAGCTGGCACCTGCCTTCCTAGCCGGGAGCTGGGCTCCCTTAAGACCCTTCTGCTGGCCTCGGGGGTCCTTGGGCAAGAGAATGAGAACTGTGTCCCTCGCCCTGCCTGGGCCAAGGCCCTCACCAGCTCTGGGCTCCCACAGTGTCAAACAGGACCAGGGAAGGCAGGGGGAGCAGGTGAGTGGAGGGAGCACATCCGGTTCCATGTGAGCCATTAGCCTCCGCCAGGTCCTGCCTGAGGCAGGGCAGGCACTGCCCTGGAGGGTCGGGAGAAAACTGGTGAAGCACTCACACTGGCTGTGGAGACGGACTGTGATCCTGGACTTGCATTTTCAAACGAGGGCTGGGAGAGGGCAGGGCAGTCAAAAGTGGGAATTACAGACTACAGTGGCTGGAGATGCAGGGCAGGTGCCCAGAAATTGTCAAACAAAAGCCACTGGTCAGGTGGCCTCATCCAAACTTGGGGACACTTGCCCCTCAAGTGTCCAGGGACTATCCCACCAGTGGGGTGGGCCCATCCTCCCTCCCCTCACAGGCTATAGATGCTCCAACCCTGGGCCATGACAGGGCCCTGCTTCCAGAACAAACTGGGCTGCATTTCAGAATGACTCTTCCTGGAAACCTGCTTAAGGCTTGACAGCCTGAGGCAAAACCTAGGACACACCCCAACAGGTGGCAGTCACAATTGCCACATGACATCAGCACACACTGCTCCAACCAGGAGGAATGAAAATGTATGTTAATGACATGCCTGCAATGGGGCCAGGTGACTGTGAGCTGGAGCAGGTGTGTCTGTGAGTAGAGACAGGAGTCCCTGTGAGTAGGGCCAGGTATGTCTGTGAACAAGGCAAAGTGTATCTGTGAGCAGGGCCAGGAGTCTGTGAGCAGGGCCACGTGCCCGTGAGCCGGGGCAGGTGTGGTTTTAAAGACAGCCACAACGGCAACTGTGTGCTCTCTTGTTCCCCTTCCCGGACAGGAGGTGGTTGTGCCCTGAATGGAAAGATGGGTGTGTGTCTGCTTTCTCAGGTGTGAATCACCTTCACTCTTGAGCTCCTCCAAGCACATGCTCAGCAACTCATTCCTAATGCCCTGTCAGCTCCCTTGTCCTGTCCCCAGTCTACGCCGTAACTGCTGGCGCTTCCTGAGATCTGACCTGGCCAGTGGGGCTGACCATGTTGCCTCTGGTAACCAGCTGCCCTTCAGCTCCCAAGGCCCCTCACAGCCTGTGGCTCTCTCCTACCTACCCTGCATCCTCTGGTGCCACTGTCTGGGGCATGCTGGGCACTACCCAGCTGGCTGACACGCTGCCCTCCCCCAGTGGGTGCTGGATGCACCAAAACGACTGAGCCTTGCTGAGTGACAGCCTGCAGACAAGCAGCACTGACAGTGGGGTGGGCAGCCAGAGACAGCACGCAGAGTGGGCAGCGTGCGGGCAGCAGGATGCGTGGGGCTGGGACCTGCTGCAGGGTTCCAGAGCTCACCCAGGACCACCCACCCTGCCTCAGACCCCCACTGCCCTCTCCTGCCCAGCAGTGTCCACTGCCTGTGCAAGACTCCCGTGGCTCCTTTCCTCAGGGAACACCTGCTTCAGAGCGGCAGCACCAACAGCCTCCCTGGGACCCCCTGGGAAAGGCTTGACCCCACCAGCCTCTCCTGCCCAGCAGTGTCCCCTGCCTGCCAGCCTGCTCTGGGTGCTGCCCTCAGACTCCCATGGGAGGGCTCACAGAGAAAGGCCCTGTGGCCCACAGCCCCTTCCCAAGAGGATGCCCACAGCAGGCAGCCACTTGGGCCCCCACCTCTGCCAAACTGCTGGAAATGCAGCCCTCACCCTTGAGGGGGACACGACCCTGCCTCCCACCCCTGAGCAGTCTGGGCCCACAGTGTGCAGTAGAAAGAAGACACCTGAGCACCAGTGGTCAGGGACCCCCTCTTCGGAGGAACATTCTGCAACTAGGGCTGCCTAGATCCGCCACCAACAAAAGGGGAACATTCTTTGCCAAATAACTAGGTAGGGGTGACTGGCTCTGGTGAGACATCCCACAGTCTTAACTCCAGAACCTTCTGGTGTAACTAAGGTTATGCAGAAACGCCCGTGGGAGAATTCCCCCTTTTAAAGAGAAGAGGACCCTCACGGATCAGACGCCTGTGGGCCTGGATGGGGAGCCACGCCTGCTGAGTTCCTGAGGAGGCTGCCGGGCCTCCACTGCAGCTGCTCCCGGCAGTGGCTCTGCCGTCTAAATGCAGGGACTCGCTTGAGCTCTTGTCCTTAACCTCTCCCTCTAAAGGCACAGCACCAACCCCCTCAGGTGGGCTGGAGTCCCCTCGGACGCATGTGTCACAAGCTGGATTGGAAAATGGGCTGGCAGGCCCCACTGTGCTCTGTGGGGGAATAGGGTGTGTTTCCTGGGCTGGGGACAAATGCCGCCACAGGTCCTGAAGGTGGAAAGGGCTCCCAGAAGAGCCCTGAGAAAGGCATCAGAAGGAAGCCACGTAGGCTCCTGGGGCTCCTGCCAGGCATCACTGGTCCTCGGCCCCACAGGCTTCAGAGGGTGGGTGTGATGTCACCAGAATCCTCCAAATCTTTACATCCACTAGGGGTCAGAGGTACTGCCCACCACTAGGGCTAGGACCAGAGCCCCTGGATGGCCACTGGGCCCACTGATACAACCCCGAGGCCCAGGGTCTGTGCGAGAACCCTCGCAAGCCCTGGAAATGCGAGCACTCCTGAGGGGCACTTACACTGAGCCCTGCTGAGACCTCAGTGGAGTGCCTGACACCTGCAGGGGTGACGGCAGCCAGGGAGCAGCTCTGGAGACGAGAGCTGAGCTAAGGGCACCTGAGCGGGGAGGGGGGTACAGGAAGTGCCTCACCAGACACTGCTGGACTCTCAAAGACAACCAAGAGGCTCCAAACAAAGTGTGCAGAAGGGGAGAAAGAAAGGCAAGGAGAGAGCCTGTGCGCCCTCCCCTCAGAGGTCTCCATGGCAGGTGGGTCCTGGAACCCCAGGCACCAAGGACCAGGGAAGGACCCCTTGGGAATGGTCCTTGGACTCCCTTAGGGCCTGGTTCCAGGGCACTGACCAAGAGGGAAAGAGAATTGGGGGGCATAATGGCAAGAGCCCCAGTAAATCCCAAATACAGCTGCCTCAGAGACAGCAAGGGAAGCTTAGGCCTGGTCAGACGGCCCAGGGAGAGCCTTCTGCTCACTGAGGCAACCTGCTGGGCTCACAGGTCCTGACTGGCACTGACCACTGTGACATTTGCTGGAGCATTTGGGTGTGTGCGCGAGACCCTCAGCGAAGGCAAGGTCAGGGTGGAACTGCAAACACAAAAGGCCACGGGAGCCTGAAGTCGGGAGGTGGATCGTGTCTGTCTGGCTCACCAGAGCCCACTGAGGCTCACGCCCCCAGCGTCGAGGTCCAGGAGTGCTGGTGCTGCCCCTGCAGAGGGCACAACCCCTCCCCCCACAATGAACAGCCCAGAGGAACAAAGGCCATTAGAAGCCCATGGATCCCCCCAGGGCCAGCCCAGCACTGCCGCCCACCCCTCCCTGCCCCACCCTCGAGCCGTCTTCAGCTCTTTATTTGAGTCCATTTGAGTACAACGCAGCCCTTTGGCAATTGTTCACATTTTTAATCACAACATGGCCACCCACCCCGTGGCTTCCCCGGACACTCGACGTGAATGACCACTCGTCTCATCCGAGAGCAGTCCCAGGCAGCGGGAGCCTCCCAGGGCTGGACAAAGCAGCCTTTTCTGACCCCACAGGCGCCGGCCAAGAGCACAGGGACGGTTCCTGAGGCTCCAAGTCAGCGTGGAAAGCAGCCCCGCCACCCCCAGCACCCTGGCCCCTCACAGTCCGGGTGTCGAGTGGCCCCAACAGGCTGAGCTGCCTGGACTAGGGCTGCGTGAGCAGGATGCCACTCATGTCCTGCCACGCAGGGTTAGGCTGCTGGCCCAGAGGGTCCTTGGGGTTGGAGAAGCCTGAGAACGAAATCACACCCTCCCTGGGCCCTGTTCATAGGTAAAATGTGATTTCTCCCGAACACAAGAGAAGAAAGAGCAGAGAAGGCAAGCTTCCCCAGGACACCCTGGGGCCGTGGCTCATCCTGCCATTGCCGTCCTCACCCTGGGTCCCCAAAGAACCTAGGCAGGACAGAACTGGGAGGGATGGGGACATATTCTATGTTTTTGGAACACACTGCAACAGACAGCCTCACAGGCCAAGAGGCTTTCCAGTCAGGAAGACTGTGGTAGGCAGTTACCTTCCCTGTCCCTCGGAAGAACTGGTGTTCACAGCAGGGACTTCTCCGATCACTGTAGAGTTGGCGGTTTCAGGGGGACCCACGTGGCTGGGACCCTTGGCCTCCCAGGAGCCACACTTTGCCCCAGTTCTTGCCTCTAGAGCCACCCTGGCTTCTATCAGCATGTTTCCTATGAAATCCAAGAACACAGCCAGCCAGCAGCAGCCAAGGGGAGCAGGTGTGTACAGGGTTAAATGAGGACACTTGTAGAAACTTCCAGTCACTGATTCCCTTACTCAGTCAATCAGCACCAGGGACAATCACCCCACAAGGAACCAGTGCGGGTGGAGGGGTGTCTCATCCTGCAGCCCACCTAGGGGCCAAGAGGGCTCCCTATGCAGGGAGCAAGTGTGGTGGGGGTGAATGGTGGCCCTGAATTAGGTGTGTCCTGTCCTCACCCAGAACCTGTGAATGGGACCTTGTTTGGGAAAAGGTTCTTTGTAGATGTGATGAAGCCAAAGGTGCTGAGACGAGATCAGCCTGGGTCATCTGGGTGGCCCTGAGTCCAATGAGAGTGTCCTTATGAGACAGAAGAAGAGAGACACACGCATGGAGGGGAGACCACGTGACAGCAGAGGCAGAGACTGGAGAGGCCCGGCCATAGCCCAGGGGGACCCCCCTGCTGGGCGAGCTGGATGCCAGAGAGGCCTCCTGCTGTAGAGATGCCCAAGGCTAAACGGACAAGGATGGCAACTGGGGGCAGGTCAGAAAGAACTGGGATCCACTCAGGCCAAAGCAGTGAGGTGACCACAGGAACAACAGGGATGGGACCAGAAAGTCCACGGGACCTGCGGGCAAGGGCCGCTGACCAGGTTGCCCGGTTCGCAGTGATTGCACGGTGTGTCGTACCTTCAGTCCTCAAAGATCTCCTGCCCCCAAAAGCAGCCGATGTGGGAATAAGCCGACAGAGCACTGTATTCAGGAAGAAAACTGGAGCACGAAGCAGGGCTCACTCTGTGGGTGAGACGCAGGAGGCGCCCGGCGCAGGTGTGAAGTGCAGCAAGGGTAAGGAGAAGTGGGCATCACCTGCAAACGCCCTCTTCTACCTGGCCAGGCCTGCTCAGCACAGAGACAGCACATGGGTCTCAGTGTAGGGGTTTCCAGCCAGGCCACCCATCAGAACTGGCTGAGAGCCTTGAAAATGCAGATGCTGCCCTCCTACTTGCTGTGGTGGAGGCCTGGCCCACCACCCACAGGGCAGTCAGGAAGAGTGGACAATTAGAAACCCATCTGCCTCAAACACCCACATGCTAAGAGGAGAGAGAAAAGTAAGCAACCAGGCCCCAGGAAAGGGAGAACCCTGAACAGGCAGCGGCGCATTCAGCCAGTCCCCCTGTGGGCACTGACTGGTGCTGGGAGAGCAGTGGGGAACTCTGCGGGCTCAGCACGCTGCTTCACGGCTGTTCCTGTAGGGGATGGGTGCTCGGGAGTGAGGGTGAACTTGCAGGAGATCGAGTCAACTCAGCCCTTCAACCCACAACTCGGATCCAGGTGACTCTGGGGTGCTAGTGCCCAAAATGCCAGCAGGACACACGTAATAACCATCTAGAGAAAGACTGTCATCAAGACCATAAAATATTTCTAGGAACATCTGTCGATTACAATATCTAGTGCTCAGTAAAAAATAACCAGGCACACAAAGGGGGAAGTGCCAAGAACCTGCAGAACAGACAACAGAAGCAACCTAGAGGTTCCGCTTACGGGCGCCTGATCAGACACTGAGTGTGAACTACCCGTGTAGGCCGAGAAGGAGGGTGTGCAGAGAAGGAGGGGCAGCATGTGCCATGCACAGAGGAGAAAAAGGACATGATGGGAAATTCCAGCAAAGAACTGGAAATTATGAAAATGTAGGTAGCAACCTTGAAAAAGAACATGTTAGAAATGCTAGCCGTAAAAAACACAACTAAAAGAAAAAACTACAGTAACTAGAATTCAGAGCTCAGTGGATGGGTGTCAACAGCGGAGCACATCCAGTGCAGCATGAAAATAACCCGTGAATCGGAAACCCAAGAGAAAACAGCTAAATGTGGGGAAACGTGGCGGGGGGGGGGGGGGTGTACACACATACATATGGACAAAAACAATGGAAACAGTAAAGATAAATGTAAGAATTACTAAATTTAAAAAACACAACACAGAGGACCAACAATACCACAAGTTACTGCTTTAAATCACCAATTATGTTGATAAATACTGGGGATGGTGATTAAAAAAAAGAGAAGATCAAAACATACAATGTCAGGAATGGAAAATGGGGATACCCTATGATTTTCACAGATATTAAAAGGTTAAAATATAATAAAAGAATATTCCTGGCTGGTGTAGCTCAGTGGATTGAGCATGGGCCTATGAACCAAAGGATCATGGTTCGATTCCCAGTCAGGGCACATGCCTGGGTTGCAGGACAGTTCCCAGTAGGGGACCCATGAGAAGCAGCCATACATTGATATCCTCTCTCTCTCTCCTTTCCTTCCCCTCTAAACATAAATAAATAAAATCTAAAAAAATATATTATAAACAACTTTACACCAATACATTTGATAATCTAAATTTCTAAAAACAGATTCTTCAAAACAAAACAAAAAAGCCACCTTGTTAAAAAGTAACAAAAAATAGATATTGCAATTATTATAAGAATTATTTTTATAATTATTAAGGACTTGAATCCTTATTTAAAACTTTTCTTTCTCTCTCTCTCTCTCTCTCACACACACACACACACACACACACACAAACCCCATCATGGATGTCTTGGCCAGCAGATTCTACCTTATATTGAAAAATAAATAACATCAATCTTATACAATCCTGGTACCAAAACCTGATAAGGATGTTGTTACGAGAATAATTTATGCCAGTCTCACTTATGAATATAGATGCAAAAATACTAAACAGAATATTAGCAAACTGAACCTAGTAATAGATAAAAAGAATCAATACCTTATAATCAAATCAGGTTTATGCTGGGAATGCAAGGATGGTTAAGAGTTAACATCAATCAATAAAACTCATCACAATAACAGAATAAAGGATAAAAAGTGTATTATCTTAATAACTGCAGGAAAAGCATTTGGCAGAGTTCAGCACCTATTCACCATAAAAATTTTTAGCAAATTAGAACAAAAAGGAAATTTCTTAATTTGATCAAGGGTACCTACCAAAAACACTACAAAAATCACACTTAACAACAGTGTTCCCAGCACAAGAAGAGAAAGGAACCGGCGGGACAGAATAAAGCCCCAACAGCCCCAAGCACATACTGACACATTCAGTATAACAAAGGTGGCCCTGCAGGGAGGGGGAAAGGGGGAAACTGAAGGTTTTCAGTCAATGGAGATGGTCGACTGAATAGACAGACACATGGAAAAAAAAAGAACCCTGGCTCCCGACACCAGCAGCTCAGGTTCACAGCAGATTGAAGCGGGGAAGGCAGGGCAATGAGGCTGCGGGAAGATAACACACAAGAGCATCTGATGTCCTCGGGGCAGGGGAAGATTCATTACACGGGGCGCAGGCATCCCTGAGTATTCAAACGGCACCAGGTTAAAATTGAGAACTTCTGTTCATCAAAAAATATTACAGAGTGAAAGGCAGGCCCCAGGGAAGGAGGAATCTGTTACCCATTATGAACATGGGCGCGACCGTGAGAGACCCTGCTCATCAACGAGAGAGAGACAGGAGGCTCTAGGACAATGGCGAGGACTTGGCCTGACATTCAGTGACAGTACATCCAATGCCCAGCACCACGGGGATGTGCATTACCCAGAAAGTGCAAATAAACCCCAAGGCAGATACCACCACACCCTCCAGACTGGCTGACAACCAAAAGGGCGGTGATGCCACATGCTGCGGGGTGAGGAGAGACAGAGAACTGTGGGACACTCGGTTCCAGCTGCCTTGGCACCAGGAACTGCAGCGGGACATCTAGATAACCGGGGGCCTACTCTCCAGTCAGCAGTCACCAACAGAAACCCGGGCATGTGTGCTGCAGAGGGCGTTACAGGCAGGCTCTTCCAGCCTTGTCCACAACGGCCAGAAAAGGGAGGTGCCCCCCACGCCCATCGGGCACACAGTGGGTAAGTGATGGTGGTGGGCTCCCAGCCCGGCACACATCCCCACGGGCCACTCAGGACCACGCGGATGGGCTGCTCACACGGCACGGACTGAAATGAGCCAGCACTGCCAGTGTGTGCTCTATGGCTTCCTAGACCTAAAGGTCAAACACAACCACAGGGGTGGCTGGCAAAACCACAGCAAGAAGCACATCTCCTTTCAAGGAACAGGAGAGGAGAGCAGGCACCGCGTCTGGCAGGGAAGGCTGGGCTGGGACAGGAGGCTCGGATGGGTTCCTCCAGCGCCACTTTGTCCTTAGCCAGCCCCTTGCACAGGCACAGAGGCTTGTAGCCGACCCTGTGCAGCTGGGACGTCTGGCACAGGCAGCACCGAGGCCACACACAAGTGAAGTGGATGTGGCGGAGGTGCCCAAGGACAAGGAAACGGGCATGTGGGGCAGGCTGCAGAGAAATGCGACTGGGTTTGCAGAGGGGGGACAGTCCCCTGTGAGAACTCAGTGCACCAAACCATGCCATTGAGGGCACCTGTAAGAAAAACTGGGTCAGGTTTGGGGTCTTTGGAGAAGGGGTAGTTGGGGCCGGGAGTGGGAAATGGAAATTCAGGGGCAAAACTCCAGAAAGATGAGCCTACTGTATGTGGGGTTCCTGGGGGGAGGCAGGAGTCACCTGTGTGGCAACTCAGGCAGAAAGCAAAGATGCTCAAAGAATAAACAGCCAGGGTGAAGAAGGCCCCAGCAGAGAAGACCTGACAGCCAGGGTGCCTACTCGGCCCCAGGCACGCGCAGATGCCAGAGAGAACAGTGTCTGGACCAGGAGGATACCCAGCGAGGTGCCAGGGGAAGCCACAGGAATCAGGACCAGGGTGCAGTGGAGGGTGACCAATGAGGCCATCTCTCCCTGGAGGTGGGCCCTGCTGCCAGGAAATGAGAGCAACTGGCCAAGGAGATAAGATCAGGGGAAGAGCAGGGCCAGGAAGGATCGGGTGGGTGCCTGACCATGGGGGCAAGAGAAGCACAGGACTCAGAGACTTCCTGTGCTGTGCAGGTGTGAGCAGGCCACCAGAGGCTGTCAAAGGCCAAAGGCAAGGGCATGGGACACCGCCGGGTCTCCAAAAGAGGCCCCCAGAAGCATCAAGGAATGGGACACTGTATCTCCCAGTACCTGCTGCCCTGATGCCTCTCCCACTGTGTGGCTCCTCCTTGGGAACCTTGGCACCTCGGTAACTGCCTCTATCACAGGACACAGGGGTGGGGAAGCGGCTGACTTCTGAAATCACGGCATAAAGGGTGAGCCTCCTCTCCCCTGATTTTCTCTAGGGACCTGGATCAGGGAGTCCTGGACTAGTAGGTGAGGCAAAAGCAAAGGTGGCTCAAAGACAGCCTGAAGCTGGCACTCTGGAAAAGTCCCACGAGAGACAGAAGAGGCCCTGCTGTAGCAGCCAGCCACCAAACCAGATATGTCACCAAGCAGAGGAACCTTGGACAGTCCACCCAGCCTGTGAACTACCTCGCCAAGGTCAAGGGAACAGAGACCTCCATCCCTGCCAAGCCCTGCTGGGTGGCAGATTCACAAGAAAGCAGAACGCTGCCACTGTCTTAACTCCTGGTTTTGGGTGGGCTGTGGTACAGCATTAGAAAACTAGAGCAGGGTCGGGGACAGGGAGGGGCTGAGGGTCATCAGAACATGGTGGGGTGTGTGAAAAACGCTTCCTCAGGGGCCGTGCGCTCGATGCAGGGCTGCAGGCTCCTGGGAGCCTACTCAAATCAAATGTGAGGGGGCGTCTGACTTAACACGGACTCTAGGGTCAGACCTCTGGGTGTGAGGTCCACATGCACACCCCCACAGTGCAGCTCAACCACCCGCCTGGCTCATCGCTCTCCAAGAGAGGAGACAGTGGGCATGTGTGAGGCCTAAATGAGGTCACCTAGAGGACGCTGGCTGTTTTGTGACATTCCAGCTAGAGTGAGAGCTCCCCAGGGCGGAGGCCACGCCGACTCACCTGGCACCTGGCAGGTGCTCAGACATCTGTTGAACAAATGGGTGCAACAGGGTTACAGGATGAGATCTCAGGAAAAGTGGCCCAGGGCGGGGAGATCACGTGGAGCCCACACAGGGTGCCCCAGTTATCTCTCCAAGAAAATCAGACTTGGGACCCCTAGGGACAGGCAGAGACATTGTGCCGCAGGATAAAGGAGAGAAGAGCAAGAAGGGGGTCCAGTGGTTTTAAGTTTTAGGCTTAAAAAAAAAAGGCAAGGCCCCATCCTTCCCTTTCACAAACCTAATTTTTAAAAAAAAAGTCAGCATAAACGTGGTCTTACAAGGGATGAGCCCACTCTTCCCACGACCAAGAAGCTTTGGTCTCTGAGCATGAGGGGTTGCAGAAGATGTTTTAGTGTGGTGCACAAGTCAGAAACCCATCACTGTCTTATACTTTGTGAAAGACTTTCTGCATTTCTTCACCAAAGAAGGTCCTGCATTTGGATGTCTGAGTCAACCCCCACCACACTGAGCCGCTACTACACACTGTTGTGCAGCTAAAGGGGATACGGAAATGAAAACCTGTCTTACCACTGTGAACTCTCATACCTGAAACTGAGATCTGGAGACAGTATGGTGTGTTGCTGTGGGGAGCAGCCCTTCTCCCATATGAGCTTCTTGGGGGCCCACTGGGTCACAGGCCCTGCACCCTCTCCTGTGAACCCAGCAAGGCTAATTAAAGCCATTGCCAGGAACTGCCACTTGAAAGCTGTCCAGAAAGCTTCCCAGGAGAGGCTGTGGAGCTGGAATGCCATGGTTAGGGATCAAGTGGGTCATGACACTGTGGTTACATCCCCACCCAAAGAGGAAACTACTCTCTCCAGGAGGGGGCCGAACCATGGAGAGGGTGCACACAGGACCTGGGGCCCCAGATGCAGTGGGCCCCACAAAGGCAGTCCCACTTTTTCCTTCCCAGAGAACACCTTAAGCAGTAGGATCTGGGTGGGTGTCTGTTCTGCCTAGTCCCAGCATCTACCTGGTCCTGGGTTTAGAGGCTCAGGTGGGCTGGGCACCATGCCCAAACTTCCCTTGGTCCGGAGTGGTTTCTGGACGGGACCTCAGGGCCCAGATCTCACAGCCTGAGGAAGACCCTTCAAGGTGCAGCCAGGCCCCTTGCCCAAGATCCTCAGGCATCTCTTGTGCATGCTCCTCCAGCCTCACCAGCACCATCACAAGCTATATATAGACCTGGCTTCAAGTCAGCACAGCCTCTTCCTAGGAAGCCTTTTTAAAAAACAAATCTTTCAATTGCAGTTTACTTTCAATATTATTGTGTACTGGTTTCACGTGTACAGCATAGTGGTTAGACAATCACACACTTCACAAAGTGTTCCCCTGGGTACTCCCAGTACTTCTCAGCCTCTTCCACAGGGCGTGGCTCCACTGCCCTCTCCTCTGCTCCCCCCACCCCCGGAAGCCATAGGGACATGCCCCTCAGGACAGTTTGGCTGCTCAAAGATTTTTCTTAAACCTCCATCAGTGACGAGTGGTTTAAATTTTCTTTATGGAATTTGCACATTTTCCACCCTTAGCATTCATAGCCTTGTACGTAGTTAAAACAGTTATTTTGTTGCAACTTGAAAGGATTCAGGAAGATCAATCAAACAAGGCAGGGGAGATAGGAATACAATCAGCACAGCTTCCTGTAATCTCCATCACCTCATCATTCCATACAGGTGGAGAGAAAATTTTTATTGTAGCCCTTAAATTATGGTCAGATCCTTTCGGAAATCATGGAAGCCAAGGGGCCTTTCCGGAGGAAGTCAAGCATACATGACACTCATGTGGCGTGCATTTGCAGCGCTCCAGATCCCAGGAAGTCCACCGGGCACCCATCACCCATCACTGAGCCCTGCGATTCCCACCATGTGATGGAAGCAGGGGGTGGTAACAGAGACAGGATCATGGAATCCAGTTCAAGGCATCAGGAAGCCTTGCGGCCTGTCTCACTGGGCCTGTCACCCGCCCCCCCTCTCCATTTCCTGCCTGTTCCAAGCTCTCCCTCCCCAGCCAAATCACCTCATCCCCGGATGTGATCCCAGTGCACTCAGAGTTCAGGTCAGTGTTTACTGATCCCGTCGTAGGGGCCAGGGGCTCCTCTGGGCTTTGGGGAGCACCTCCCCCTTCTCTCACTAGTCCTCCCTGAGAGGTTGGCCTTGGGGAGTGCCTGGAGGCAGGCGGTGGCGGCCAAGGGAGCTAGGTCCTTTTATCAGCATCCCCCAGGGACTCCGCAAGTATCCAATAAATATCAGGGGAATCAGCCAATGAAATGCGCAGGTGGATGACAGCATCGCCGGCTCATCCTAAAAGGTGTCAGATCTCGGAGAACCCACAACACCTATCAAAATAGCAGTCCCAACAGGGAAGCGCGAATAAAAATTTTTTACCACCGCGTCTCAAGGCTTCTGTACAAAACTGAAACCGCAGAATAAAGGGTTTTTCAGGACCCTCCCTCAAAGGCGGCCACTGCCCCCATAGGTGCGTGGGAAATGCTCCCGCAGCGAACCGCTTTATCTTGATTGCGGCTTCTGTGCGATAAGAAAACAGAACGCCCCTTGGGAATCTTCGATTTGCAGACTGTAGGCCTGACACTTTGCCCTGGACATAATGGTGTCGTTTGTGCCGGACCCAGAAGGGCTGGGACCCTGAGAGGGGCAACGCAGTCCTCACGATCACGCTCATTCTGGGCCCTGGGACACAAACGGCCGTTTCGTACAGTTGTAGGACAGTGGCTTCATTGCAAACCCTTTTAGTCCTAATTTCCCGCCCTCTCATGGGCAGCCGCCCCCCAGGCTCCGGCGTGGATAAACAGAGCTTCTGCAGCTGGACATGAAGGGCGGGGGTGGGGTGGAGAGTTGGGGAGGGGTGCTTCTGCGCAGCCCCTGAAAGAAGGGACTGCAAGGGTACCGAGGCGAAGAAAGGCAAAACGTCTCGCTGGGGGCCCAATTATAAACCTGTCCTTTGCACCGCCAGTCACTCCGTCCCGCTTGCTCCCGCGTAGCCAAACCCGCACCCGACGCAGCGCCGACCACCTGGCAGCCCCGAGACTAAAGCGCAGGTGGCGGGAGGACCTGCGGGCCTGGGGCCCTGCGTCCTCTAGGAGTATCCTCTGCGCCGTACCCCGGGCCCGAGCCCGCGGCCACTTACCTGGCACACGCAGGGACTGCAGCGGCGGCGCCTCCGCGACTCGGCCGCGCGCGACCGAGTGCCGGGCGGTGCGCTCGCGCTGCCACCGCCCAGGGCCCCGCCCCAGCCCCGCCCCCACTGGTCGCTCGCGCCCCCCCCCCGCCCGCCCCGCTCGACCCCACGGCCATCAGCCCCAGCGAGCCCCGCGTGCCTCCGGGGCCCCCACCCCAGCCTGCCCCCGGCCCTGCCCCCGCTGACCCGTGCTCGCCTCCGGCCCCTCCCAGGCCCCCACCCCTGCCCACCCGGGTGCTCCTTGCAGCCCCGCCCCTGGTCCTTCCCAGCCTGGGGAGCGCGCAGGGCGCTCGGAGGCTGGTCGGAGCGCCGCCTCTGCCTTACAAGGCTGTCTCCGCGCAGGCCCCGAATCCACCGGCTCTAAGAGCAGGGCCGTGGGAACCTCGCGGGGCAGTGCCCATATGGCCGCAGCTGGCCCTCCAGGACCCCAGGGACGGTGGGTCAAGTCTTCGTATCCCCCCTCCAACTGCGGGAGGACGAGGGTGGCGGCGGAGGGAGGATGAATGGGTGTGCAGACGGGCCTTGCCGGTTGAGGCGGCGCAGAGCGCTGACCTCTCGGCAGAGACTCTAGGGCCACGAAGGGGACGGGGTGGTGGGAGGCTCAAACTCCACGGAATGTGCGCAAGCCGTGGGGGGCGGGGAGTGGGGCCGCGCCCACACAGTCGCGGGTACCGAGGTGGGGGTGTGGCGAGGACCTCGGTGGAGCACAGGCAAGGAAGCAGATCCCTTCCCCACCTGGCCCTTCCCTGCGGCCCCTGCCCCTCCTGGCCGGCTCTGCGGAGGGAAGGGGTGGTATCAGCCTTCAAGAGAAGGTTGCTGAGCAGAAGGGTTCTGGGGCCAGGATGATGGGGAGGTACTAGCCTGAGTGCTGAGACTTTAGGTACAGGGGTCTCGTCTCGTCGTCCAGGACCCCTTCGTGAAGGAAGTCTTCTCAGGCTATTGGAGGCTCAGCCTCTGGGGAGAGGGTGGCTTGAGGTCACTTCCAGCTTCACTGCTATGGTTCCCTTGGAGCTAGCCAAGGAACTCACCCCAGGTTCTGTCCTCACCCTCCCGGCTGAAGACCCCCCACTGACACACACATCCTCCAGGTGTGTCCCTCTGTCAGCGCCTCACCTAAATCAGAAGTGCCTGAGGCATGAGTCAGCATGTGGAAGCACAGCTTCCAGGCTTGTCTCAGATTCCAGCCAGGTCAGGGAGCCTGGCAAAGGCCAGCAGAGGAAGTTGGGGTGTTGAGCCAGAGAAGGGGTACTGGGTGTTGGCTGTCCATCAGATGGAGGGAGAGAAGGTGGTTTCCTGATGCTCAGGGGGCCACAGGCTGCTGCTGCCCAGCCCCCACTCCACCCCCACAGTGGTCCTGCGTCCCTCTCAACCACTCTGGTTTCTACTTCCACTTAAAACTGGCCCAGAGATGGGCTTCTCATGCTCCTTCCTACCCAGAGACCAGGCGAGTCTGAAAACTTTGAGTTGGAAGAGCAGGGGAAACTCAAGTGTGCCTTCCTAGGCTCCACTCTCCCAACTCATGGTTCGTTCCGTTTAGGTTGAAGCTGGACTGTGCCTTCTCTGTGACCACAGAGCCCTAAGCAATGCAAACAAAATAATGAAAAACACTACTAGTATGTTCCCGTACTGGTCTTAAACAGGTGATTGTTTAATGCCAGTTTTCAAAACCCGCACAAGTGCTGTCGTAAACGCAGTGATTTGGACAATGGTAAAAATAGCAATGGGAGGTGAGCGCCACGCTTCAGAAGCAAAAATGTTCAAGTGGGAAGCAGAGGCCAGGCATGGGGAGAAGGAGGGCAGCCTCTCAGAGCCCTGAGTGAGCAGTCAACACACCTGGCCCAGGTTAAGGGCAGAGACTCAGCCTGGCAGGCGCTGCCCCCATTTTCCAGGTGTGATGCTTTGCTTCTGGGTTGTCGGTGGCCAGAGATGGTGCTGCTGTCTGTGCCTTTCCTGGTCATCTGTGAATGAATGATGTTTGAGTTCATGGACGTGCTGTTTCTTAACAGGGAGTTGGCTCAGTCCACACTTAGAAATCATTTAATAGTGGCATAAGGTCTTACCAAGCTGGGAAAGTCCCACTTCATGATGGAATTGCATGTTTTATCCAGGCTAGGGAGTCAGAGGGCCCTTCCTGCTGGACACTGCACCCTGGCCCTTGATCTCACCACTGAGACCTGGCTGGCATCCATCTACCCTCCCATTATTAAAACCCCCACTCACAGTTGGCCCAGTGGGAGTGGGGAGGGGGGTGGTCACAGAGGCTTTGCCTGTGAGCTGGAGTGATCTGCTGGAGTGATCTGTAGAAAGGACACTGCGTGTTTCCTGGAGCCCAGGGAACAAAGGACCACACACTGGCAGCTTAAACAACAGAAATCCTTCTCATTTCTGGGGTCGAAAGGGCCTAGTTAATGTGCCAGCAGGCCACCCTCCCTCCAGAGGCTGCGGGGTCGGGGGGTGGACTTTCTGCTTCCTCCAGCTCCTGGTGCTCCAGGTGTCCCTGGGCTTGTGGCTGCATCACTCCAACCTCTTCAGCTTCACACGCCCCCGGATATGCCCGTTCGTCTTGCTCCCCACGTTTCTTATAACAACACTCTCACTGGATTTAGGGCCACCTGGATCATCGAAGATGACCTCATGTCGAGCTCCCTAATTGTATCTGCACGTGAAGTCACATTCCGGGGTTCTGGTGGACTGTCGCACTTGTCATATCCTCTTCCTGCATCTCCCAGTGGTGATCATCTCAGCCCAGCAGCCACGGCAGTCTACCGGTACACATCTCCCGGTCCCTCGCTGCGCACCCTGGCTCCCTGAGCAGCTTTTGCGTCACACAATTGGGAGCATGAAGGAGCCCCAAGCACCAGGTGGCTCAGGTGGCAGCAGCAGGGGAAGGGTCCCCCCCAGGCTCCCTGCCAGCCAGCCACTGAAACAGCCTCCCAAGGGCCAAAGATTTAAAATGACCAAGACTGATTTCAGGTTCATTGCCATTACAATTTTTATTATTTCCCATAAAACTTTCTAAAGAATGCTGAAATTCCTTAACTTGAAGTCATAAACTTGTCAACATTACCAATAAACAAGAGGGAAAACACTGTACCACGTCTATTCTGAATTCACTTTCTTCCTTGAATAACGCAGACATGTTCAGAAAACCATGTCTTTCAAAATGTAGCTTTCATGGATCTATTGGAAATAAAATTAAAAATTTCTAACAAAGACTGTCATTGGTCTGGGTAATCCCGTAAGTCCCCATCAGCCGTGAGCAAAACAGAGCTGCCCTTTGTGTACCAGCATCTTGTCCCCTGCCTTCCCTTCCCTTATTTACCTGTCGCGGTGCTTCTTGCTCTCACTTAGTTGAGCTCCTGCTTTATGAAATTCGGTTTCTTTTTGCTACAAGAAAGAAAGTACGTTAAGCACAAGAAATAAAAATATAAAGAAATACGTTTTAACTCACCTTCTTATAGTCATCTTTCCCATCTTGAATGTAATTTGGTATGTTTTTCATATAACTATGAATATTTTTAACCTTCTCTTTGATTTCATTCACCTGTAGAAAAACAGTTATCAAAATACACTGGTTGGGAACCAGGGCACATGAGATTTATTTCCAAGGAAATGTATTAAAATAACAAAAACTTAATAGGAGAGCACAGTAAAACATTGGCTTGGAAGTTAGGAGCCTTGGGTTCTCGTTTTTGTCACCAGCAAGTTTTATCCCAGGTAATTGTTTGTCACTTGTGGAAGGTCATTGAAGAGCCTCAGCTCTCAACTTCTATTATAGATCGAGAAACAGGTTAGTCCTTATTCTGACAAGGATTTTTAACGACAAATGCTTGCACAAATCTGAAAGTATCTTACCATGCTCTTAATTTCATGTGAAATAATAGTGTCCAACATGGTACTCTGAACATAGTAATGTTTAATATATATGTTTGGTAAGTAAACATATAAATGAAATCTTAAAAAAAATAAAATTAAATATGGCTTCAAAACTAAGTAAATGCAGAGTTCATTAAAATCACATGTAGCCCAAAAAGAGGATCAGCTCTGGTTCTGTCTCTTCGTGGCTCTCTTAGAGCGTGGGGGCTGGTGCAAGCCGAGGGGTCGGAGTGCGGGTCCAGGTGCCCCTTCTGGGCTCTGGTGTCTGAGGGGTGAGGATGGGAAGGACCTGGATGATATTCACATATTTTCTTTCTTTTAAGAGAGAGGATGAGAGGGAGAGAAATATCGATGTGAGGTGTTTCTCACATTGGTGGGTTGCCTCTCTCACGTGCCCCAACTGGGGACGGAACCTGCAACCCAGGCATTTGCCCTGACTGGGAATTGAACTGATGACCTTTCAATTTGTGGACCAATACCCAACCAACTGACCCGTATCGGTCAGAGCTTCTTTCTTTTAAACACCTTCTTGTGTCCGGTCCCCTCCCCAAGCTCCAGGCCATTAGGCGCCATCGTCAGGGGTGACTCTGGGGGAGTGTCTGCCTCAACCTCATAGACTCATTTGAGGAGAAGCCAAGTTCCACGCTGGAGACCAGGGAGGGGTGGTCCTGGTTTGTCCCCGAGGGATGCAGATGCCCGCTCAGCTGAACCCCTGGGCCAGCGCTGAGATGCCTCCTGTTTAGGCTCTGCAAGCTGGTTAAACTGGAGGGGGCACACATGGTGGGGGCCTGCCTCTCACTCAGCTCCTTCACAGTGGGGAAGGGCAGCCTCCCGGCCTCCTGGGCCTCTAGGAGGGATCCTGGGAGCTCCGAGTTGCATACTCTGATTGCTGCTGTGCAGCACGTCCGGGAGCAGCAGGTTCCATGGCAGACTCCACAGCCAGGATCAGAATCTCAGAGAAGGGCTCCTGGGTGGGGCACTCGGCCAATGCCAGCCCCTCGGCTCCTGCACAGCAAAGGAAAGTCACCATGAGCACCCACAGGGGAGGAGGCAGAGGGGCTCACCAAATCTTTGGCACCCAGAAATGGAGCCCAGCCCTATCCACAATGGAGACCAAGGCCAGGATCTCTGGACACTTTGCTGGGAGGTGGGGGCCGGCTCCTGGGGGGAACACCTAGGTTTCTACGTAGATCCCATTGAAACTGCAAAATATCTTTTGCAACCTACAGAAAGAGAAATAATAGGGAACATGCGATGTAGCATTTGTCATACCACCAAAGAGAACAATGTAGCAACAGAGTACATTGCAGAGACAGACACACCGGGCTCTCCCACCTGATGAGCTTCGGGTGTGGGCAATCCCCTCACCTCCCAAGTGTCCGAACATTCACCGTACACGAGGTAGATGCCGTGACTGCATTGGCGAAGGATGTGGACTTGCCTGCCAATGCATTGGGGCCTTGCCTAACGAGCATGGGGGTTCTGCGGTAACCAAGCTCTTCTGCCAACAGCATGACCTTGTCTGGTAGAGCCGAACAGTCACACGCCCAGCAATTCCACGCCTGGGAGTAGCCCCCACACACTTACAACAGGAGATGCGACAAGGTTGGGCATGGCAGCACCAGCCTGGTAGCAGAACCCAGGGAACCACCCGAGGCCTGTCCCCAGCAGAGGGGGTGGGTAGATGTGGCATGGAAAGAAATGGCCACAGAAGCAAAAGCAGATGGACCACAGTGAGACAACATGGGCAGTCTCGGCAACGGAGTGTGGGGTGGAAAAGGTGATTCCCTGGACTCAGATGTTACACACAGTGTGCTTTCTGTAAAGTAAAATAACCAGTGCAGTGTGTGCATTTGTTTAGAAATACGCATAATCTGAAACACTAAATTAAAAGGAAAACAAGAGAAGGAAGAACATGGGTGGGGTGCAAAGACTGGGAAGGGGGCCATGTCAGCAGACCATGTCAGGACCCTGCCCTCTTTAGTTATAAAAAATCAATAACTAAATCATGGAGTAAACTTAAAAGGCAGACTGTGTGTGGATCGGTGATGACTCTGTGCATCAAACTAGGGCCACGATTAATAGCGCTCTGTGCACCAAGGCCCACAGCAAGTGTGTGGTGGGGGTGCTGCGGCTGTTCACCGAGTATCAGTGGGGGCTGGGCGCCAGACTGTAGAGTTCGTGATGCCCCGTTCAGTCTTCTCACGCATCCCGCTCTGGGGAGTATGATGTTAATACCCCCTTATTTCCTGAAGGAAAGAAAGAAGAAATATGAAGAAATATGAACTCGGGGAAGTTTAGGAAACTTCCTCAGAAAAAAAAGAAACTTACTCAAGGTTATATAGCACCAATAACATCTCCACACTAGAGTGGCACTTGGGTCTGTCTAAATGCTGAAGTCCAAGTACAGTTTATGGTGCCAGTTAGGTTCTAAAGGCTCTGCTAAGAGCTGCAGGCTTCAGACCCAGGCAGAGAAGTGAGCCTGGGGGGAAGTCAGGGGCTGTTAGAGTGTCAGGATCCCACGAGGGCTCTGTACTGAGAGGAGGTCATAGGCAGGGTGGGGGTGTTGTCACACTCAGTGAAAGTGGGTGTGTGGTTAAGGGCCAGAGTCTGATCTTCCTTGGTCAGGGCTGTCCTAAGTGGAATCAGGGACAAAGCCTAGAGGCTTCCAGCAGGTCCTTCTGAGTAGTCTCTGCTGCCGCAGAAAAGAAACTGGGCCCCACTGCCTACAGGGGATGGGGAGACGAGCCCTGTAGGCTCCCCGTGGCTTCTAAGTCACTCTGGAGCCGGGGGCCTGTGAGGACCTGCTCCCTGGTGCCCTAGGGCAGTCTTGCTTCCCAGCCGGGTAGGTCTCTACACTCAGCTGTTAGCAAATCTGTTCTGCCTGAGCCGTGGGCCATGGGTGGGTCTGCCTTGTGCCCCTCAGCTTGTGGTAACTGGTCCTGCCCAAGCACCCTGTCCTGGGAGTCACAGCACTTCTCACTTGCTGGGCTCCTCATTCAAGGTGCCTTTGACCCTGCATCTGTTTCACTCACCCACTGACACGCTCTATTTTTTACCATCAGTTACATTACCCCATCTTTATTCCCCCTGTTTGCTACATACACAGTTACTCCCCAACATTTTGTTATAAAAATTTGCAAACATACAGAAAAGAGGCAAGGATTGATTACACAGAACATCCGTAAAACACCCACCACCGAGATCCTATCATTGCTAACATTTGGCCTGTATCCTTCATCCTATGACTCTCCATCTATCACTCCGTGTTTGGTGCATTTGGGTGCTGGTGGCAGACAGCAGCGCACTTCACCAAAGCAACCAGATGATGCTTCGGTTTTAGCAACAACCATTCTGTACTCCACCTGCTTCCATCACACGCTCACACGCATCCTACAGCTAAGAATATATTTTGTCCCTCGCCTTTTCTTCTGTTCCACATTCGCCTTGGTCGCCATTTCAGTAGTATCCCTGGGACCACTACAGATGCTTAACGCAGTCAAACAAGCAGCTCAGAATATCTCCTAACCTCAGTCCCTGGGTGGCATTAGACCCACCCTACTTGGCTCTCATTCTTACATTGGAGTCTCAGTAACCCGAAGCCCTGGCTTACCTTTATCGTTATACAAAGGTAAAGGTGGGGTGCTCTCTGGGTCAACAGGAATGACGGAGCTCAGAGTTGAGCACCTAGAGAGCCCCTGGAACTCCTCACGGTTCATCTGCCAGATGGGGCAGAATAAAACACCTACCAACAAAGAAGCCCTCGCTGTGGGAGGTGAGCTCACAGAGGCCGCTGAAGGCTGCAGGGTGCCCTACAAACGTCTGGTTATTGTGGTTCCCTCTTATCCGCACAATCTTGGAGACAGGCAGCTCCTGGGAGGTTGAGTGCTTGAGAGTTTAATGTACAATAAACAGGCCCACACCCTATGTGGAAAAGACCCCGAGTGTTTGTCAGTGGGATGGAGCAAAGAGATGCTTCTACCCACCAACAGGAAATTAGAACAAGACATGTGATAGATTTTAGCTGAGTGAAACTCCTTTAAAATTAGACAAGAAGCAGCTTCATATGTGTGACTGATCCTACTCCCTATTCAGATTTTCATTTCATTTGGTCAATACGATGGTTTCTATCCACCCATTCAACTTAATATCCCATAGCAGATAAACAGGCCAGAAGAAAATCTCCCTTAAATAAGTTTGTCTGATAACTCCCACTAGAGAAGAACACTTTCTAAAGCACAATGTTGTACAATAAAAATATGCCCATAACTAACACCTTCCTTATTCCATAGGCACTTAGTGGGTGGACTTTTTCCCATTAGCAAAGGCCCTGACCTCTAGGAACCGAGATCCTAACCTGCCACAGGGGCACTGGGTGGAAAGTTGTTGAGGTTAGAGAGTAGGAACGCCACATCCACACACTCCAAAGGCAGGAAAATGTGTCACCGAACTAGCCTGCTCATCACAAAGGTAACATGTGCTCATCGTACAGTCAGGTAAGTGTGGGGGGCGAAGAGTATATGACTGACACACACGCGGTGAGCGCACTGCTCGTTGCTCAGTATTCTGTGAGAAGATGGCTTTTCATGGCTGTTGCTTTAGTTGTGAGGACAGAGTGTACTCTTTAAAGTGGATCCTGATCTTTATAATGGGTGACTTCCTGCCTTTGTGAGGTTAAAGACGCGAAAGTCACGTGCACTTTGGGCTGGCCCGTGAGTTAGTGTTCCTGGGCAGAGCTGTGGACGTGGGCACGTTTATTTGGCATCTACTTGACTCGGGAGTAAGTAAAGGACAAGTCCTACTTTACCAAACCCTATCATAAACTATTAAAAGGGAACCCAGATACAGAATGTTGCAGAGAGACAGAAAAGAAATGAGCATCATGTATACTTGTGCAATTAGTCCAAATGTTAGTTATAAAGAATATAGAGAAGAATTATTATAATTTTCAAGTAGGCTAAGTGCAATAACCTATATGAATGGCTATCAGGGTCAATAATGTTACCTGAAAGAATTTTATATTCTATCATGTCATCATAATATTTTAAAATATCCCATTATATACAAATTATTTTTCTGAGCAATTTTAGTTAAGGCAAATGCATAGCTCTTTTTCAGAAAGATAAAAACACTCCAGTGATCTTACAAACTTACCCAAGTGCAAGGGAACTCTATTTCCTGTGAGGGCATAAATGGCACTTCATAAAATAGAGAAAGTAGTTGCTGACATTGGGCTTATTCTTAAACAAAATTCAAGTCCATTACTAGTTGACTTTGGGTGGTGGTACCTCAGGGGCTCCTGGGGCCAGGAAAAGGCTCTCTGGTAGGAAGCTTCCTTCCTCCCCACCCTCACGTGATGGCCTGAATTGTGTTCCCTCCAGTTTTGTACGTTCAAGTCCTAACCCCCGCTAACGCAGAACACAACTGCATTTGAATAGAAGTCCTTTAAAGAGGTAATGTTAAAGGAGGTCTAGGGTGGACCCTGATTCAGCGTTAACTGGGGTCTATGCCACAAAGAGGTCAGGACGGAAGTCCATACCGAGTGAAGACCCCGTGAAGACACGGAGGAGATGGCCAAGCAAAGAGGCCTTGGAAGAATCCATCGTTGACTACACCCTGAGCTTGGACTTCCAGCCTCCCGAGCTGTGAGAAAATAATGGTTGCTTAAGCCACCCAGTCTGTGGTACTTTGTCACACAGCAGCCCTAGCAAAGTAATATGCCGTGTTACCTGTACATATTTTCACTTCTCTTTGGAGTGAGGTGGCTAGATCGCATGGTGGGCATATATTTGACTGAAGAAACCACCTGACTGCTTTGTCAAGGTGGTGTCATTTTGCGTTCCTGTCTCACCTCCCCACTAGCAACGTGTGAGACTTCCAAGTCCTCCACATCCTAGTCAACACTAGGTACTGTTAATCTGAGCCATGGTAATGGGTGTGCAGCGATATCTTACTGCGGCTTCATTTGTGCTTTCCTAATGTTGAGTGATGTCGGGCATCTTTTCATGGCCTTGCTTACCATCCAGAGACCCTCTCCTTGAAGCCTTTGTTCAAACCTAAACCTGATGCTAGCCCCAAATTTTGACGCAGTCCAATATACCATTTTTTCCTTTTTTTCTTTAACTTTAAAATAATTTTAAATATTATGTCATGTATTTTAACATTATTTCATATATTCTAATCATCATGTAACCATATATAAGACTTGTGAAAATAGATGGAAAAAAACTAAAAAGATCAATCATTCTAATGCACTTTCATGTAGTTCCTGTCAATTTTTTTCTATTTCTAGGATTTGAATTTTGTTTTATATAGTTGCAAATGACATACATATACTCTTTAAAGGAAATAAACAAGTTTATTTGGTACTGTGTTAGTTCAGGGACCAGATAATTTAATCTTTATAGAAGCCTCACAGGTGGGTAACTTTATTATCCCCATTGTACAGACGAGGGAGCCAGCACAGGTGAATGGGTCTCCCTGCCCAGGTGACCTGGAGAGCTGAATGGAACCCTGGAAGGCTAGAGTCTGTTTTCAGTTTCAGGAGTGCAATTCCTGGGTCAAAGTTTATTAGTGGCTGTACCCAAAGGAAAATCTTTTAAAAAGAGAGCTTAGGAGCTAGTGTACATCATAGTGTCTGGAACTGACATTCGCTCAGAGAGTCTCTGAAGTGTTCTCACCAGAACAAAAAGGAAACACAAGAAACAGAAAAAGGAAAAAGGCAAGTACTGGTATGTAAGATGATGAATGTGTTAATTAATTTGATTGTGGTGGCCATTTCACAATGTGTACACATGTCATTTTTTTCTTTAATATACACTACTTTGGTATCATAACAAAGAAAGTTTGCCTAATACGAGATCACAAACATTTTCTTACATTATTTCTTCTAGAAGTGGTAAAGTTGTACCTCTTAAATTTAGGCCTTTGATCAATTTTGAGTTAATTATGTGTATGGTTGCAGTAGGTTGTTAAGTCATTTTTATTTCAATATGAATGTTTAATTGTTGTAGCACCATTGGTTGAAATTACTCGCATCTCTCCCCTGTTGGATTGCCTTAGCTCTGTTGTTTCAAATTCATTGACTGTAAATATAAAGGTGTACTTCTGGAGTTTGAATTTTACTGCATTGATGTATACATCCCCCCTGGGCCAGGCCCCCACCATCCTGATCATTGTGGCTTTATAGGGGAACTTAAAGTCAAGTTGTAAACTTCCCCCAGTTTTGTTTTCTTCAAAATTGTGTTTAGCTACTCTAGGTGTTCTAAATTTCCATACATAGTTTAGGATCAGCTTGTCAATTCCCTTTAAAAAGAGAAGTCTGCTGGGAAACTCCGTGGGCACTGCAGCAAGGGCACAGATCAGCTCCGGGGGAGACGGCTCTCTTGACGACACTGACGGCCCCGCTGGGCCCACGTGGAATGTCTGCCCATTGATTTCCCGTGTCTGTCAGAACCAGCCACGGTTTGTAGCTTCCCATGTACAGGCTTGGGACTAGTTTTGTTCAATTTATTATTTTTTATGCAACTGCAAATAGGAAACATTATTTTTAGATCCTTCTTTGCTGTATAGAGTAATATGATTAAGTTTTATACACTGATATTGTGTCCTACAAACCTGCTTTTTTTTTAATTAGCAAAAGTTAAAAAAAAGATGTTTTTTTCTAACAACCATTCCAGTCGATGGAAAGTTCCATAAAAACATTTCTAGGCAGACCAACACAAATGAAAAATTTTGACTCTGACCATGGCTGAAGCAATGTGCTGTGAAGATGGCTAGCGATTCCTGAAGCCAGTGGGTGCCTGTAATTGGTTTCAGCTGTGCTCCCAAAACACGGAAGACAAATGCCCCTGGGTAGCTTACTGGAGAGCTCGTAAGCTGTTTCTTGGTAAACCATTTTACTGTTGCTAATAGGTTTGTGTGTGTGCATGTATTTTAGGATTATATTGTCTGCAAATCCACAGTTTTACTTTGTATTCTGTAAGCCTTTATTTTTCTTGCTTAATCGCACTGGCTGGAAATTTAATACAATGTTACATAAAAGTGGTGAGTGGAAATCCCTGCCTTGTTTCCTGTGTAAAGGAGAAGTATCCAGTATTTCACTGTGAAATATGATATTAGTTTTACATGATGTGATGAAGAATGATGTAAGGTTTTCACAAGTGCTCCTTGCCAGAATGAGGATCTTTCCATTTCATCCCTATCTTGCTGAGAATATCTTTTATCATACATGGGAATTGTCAGCTACATTTTCTGCATTGCTTGACATGATCATGTTTACTATCCTTTCGTCTATTAGTATTTTATATCATGAAATTGATTTTTGTATCTTAAAAAAAATCCTAGAATAAGCCTCACATAGCCACAGCATATACTCCTGTGTATATCTGTGGCTGGATTTGGTTTGCTACTATTTGTTAAGCATTTCTGTCTGCATTTCATGAGGGAGATTGCCTGATGACTTTGTCTGACTTTGGTTAAAACTGGCCTCATAGAATGGGGTGGGCCATTTTCCTCCCTCACCCAAGTTTCAAGCTGCGGAAGCTGCATCATCAAGCCTCCTCACTGTGGTTTTCCTTTTCTGCAGAAACTGGGAAACCAGCGAGCAGCTCCTGGGACACGACTTGAGTGCTCCAGTGCTTACTGCACAAGGGGAGCCCCAGGGAACGGAGCAGGGGCAAAATCACCTTGGAGGTCGGGGGTGCAGGGAAGCAGTGAGAGAAGTTTGCGTGGGCAGGGCAGGAAGGGTGCTGCCACGTGTGCTGTAGGTCAGGGGGAGAGCCAGGCCAGCAAAGGAAGGAGGTTTTAAGGATTACCAAGGGTGGTGAGATGACAAGGGTATTCAAATGCAGATGAACTGGGGTTTTCGTTCATTTCCTGTCTGGGGAAGGGGGATGAATAACAATTCCCAAAATTAATAAGGAAGTTGTTGACACTGAGCATATCTTACACTAAATTCAAGCCAATTTTTAGTCAATTTTGAGTACTGGTAGCTCAGAGTCTCCTGGGTCCTGGAAAAAGACCTCACTGTAGGGACAGCACCTGTCCTCCCAATTCTTATGAAATGTGCACCTGTGTTTTCTCTTTTTATATAAAACCAGGAATGGGGTTGCTGGTTCACATGGTAAACATGTTTTTCAGTTTTTAAGAAAACGACAAACTGCTTTCCAAAGTGGTATAATTTTACCTTCCCACTATGTGTGCGACCCCCAGTTCCTCTTCAGCCGCGCTACCACTCGGTACCGCTGGTCTTTTTGTTTTAGCTTCTCGTGGTCCACAGTGGCCCCCTCTGTTGTAATCTGCATCCCCCCGTGCTCTTTCCACCACGTGCTTGTTTGCCACCCATGGGCCCATCTGGGCAAACTGTTCAAATCTTTTGCCCATTTTCAAACCTGGGTCATTTTTCTCATACCTGAGTTTTGAAAGTTCTTTATATAGTCTGGACACAGGTATAGGATTTGCAAATATTGTGTCTGTGGCTTATATTTTCATTTTCTTAAGGTGACCTTTGACCAAGTGTTTGCGGTGTTGATAAGAAGCAGCTCAAGCAAAAGTCCTAGCAGAGTCGGCCCTGCTGGCACGACCCTGAGTGGCGGTGAGTGTAGAGATGAAACACAAACATGCACACCGCACACACTCACACTTACACACCCACCACATCGCCCGCATGGGACCATGCCCACACAGAAGCCCACGCTGTGACTAAGTGGTCCTCGCCACAGGCGACCTCGGGCCATGTCCCAGCTCTGGATAAACAGGAATGATGAAGCGCAGCGACATCTGTACCTGCAGCGATCCTCGTATTTGATCAGATTCTGGTTTCTCGATGAGGCTTTTGACCTTTGTTGTTTGGGGCTCCATGTCACATGATCAAATAGACTCGTCCCATTGGACACTAGGAAGGAGAGATAAGGAAAAGGACAGTTACCAGCCTTCCCATGTGCACACCTGCCCCAGCCCCCAGGGCTGTGCCCCAGGAAGTTGGGGGTTGGGTCCTAATCTGGAGGGCTGGGGGGCTGCTGCACAGCCACTCCAGAGCCCGCCCGGCCTCGGGCAGCAGCAGCTCCTTGCCCTCGCCTGAGGCCTGCAAGCTCGCAGGCCTGGAGGGGCTACTACCCTTCCTGTCTCATAGCCCATGAGGTAAACACAGACTTATGGCGAGTGCCTTGCCCATCACGCCTTTATTAAGCTGACGCTGGCTCCAGCGTGTGGCGGGAGCCCCCCAGGTTGCTGCAAGGGCATCTGAGACGTGTCGGTAGAAAAACAGCATCAGTGAGAATGGGTTCTGTGCCTGTTTCAACCCTGTGCTTCCATGGAGGGGCCAAATTTTCCATTTCTCTTTCTCTAAAAACTAACAAACATAAGAACAGATGGTTTATAATTATTTCTGGAAAGTGAAAAGGGCCACCCACAGAAGCCTATTTGCAGCGTGGGGAGCAGGAGGAAGGGCTGGTTGCCTCATGCACCCCAGTGACATCCCCCGGCTGCTCACCCAGGTTGTGGGGAGCCCTGCAGAGCAGCACCCCATCCCCTCCCCGGGCAGTCTCAACCAGTGCTTCTGTTTTTGCTGCATTTGGGCCTGACTTAGACAGTCTCTCTCCTGGTTGACTCCCCCTGGCTCATACTGCGTTCCTCTACATTCCCCCTGAACCTGGCTCACAGTTAGAGGTCATAAACTTGCATCTGTGTATATTCTAGTGGAAACATTCATTCTTTTGCATGGGTCTGTACAAACACCATCAAAATCAGCGTGTAAAGCATGCCTTGCAGAGCTCACACTCATTCTGAATAAGTTTCACATAAAAAATGTAAGGCTGACGTAGTGATAAAGTCAAGGAAAACCTCACAGGCTAGGAACTTGGAGGCCAGAGTGCGAAGTGCATGCGTTGAAAGGACTTCCGCCCACGTCTCCTCTAACAGTAGCTGGGGGCAGGGGGCAGCACCCTGCTCTGGCTCCCTATCAGCCCCACGCACTCTCTTCCATTTGCCCTGAAGGCGGCTTGCCTTCACACCTTTGCTGTGGGCACTCTCCTCATCCGCCTGTCTTCCCAGATCTCCTCCTCGCCACCCCTGTTTCACTCCCACTTATGTTCCCACGACTCATCAGGATGTTCCTGTCTCAAGCTTCAAAACGGAGCCCCGGACTGCTAACAGCTCTCCACTGTCCCCGGTGGCGCCCACTGCGGGCGTTCGTGCCTGTACATTCCAAGCTCTTTGCAGCGTGGGCTGGTTCTAGCGATGCGCAGAGAAGACAACAGGACGCCACTTCCACGACTGGGTTAGAGGGGCTGCTTCTATCTTGCTGCCCTCTCTTTCGCTCCACTGCTGTGTTACAAGACGCTCCATCATGTGGGAACATCCATGTGACAAGGAACAGGAGGAGACCCCTGTCCAACAACTCACCAGGACTGACCCTACCAACGAGCTGGTGCTGAGTCCCGGCGGGCTCCTCCCCAGTCAGATGGGACCACAGGCCAGCACCGATGGAAGGTTCTCCAAAGGTCCGGGTCCTGAGGACCCAGCTCAGCTGTGCTGGACTCCTGACCCACAGACTCCGGGAGGTAACAAACATGCTCTTTAAGTGGCTGTGTTTTACTATAACTAACATCCCAACTTTTTTCCTGGAGATCTCTTCTTTGATGTCCAAATGCTCTAAGACAGACATCAAAAGCAGCCCTTCACTCAGTGTGGGGCTCCCCCTCAGGGGTCTCCTCCCGTGAGTCCCACTCGCAGTGACTGTAGCACCACGGCCCACCTGGTGGTCTGACTTAGAATTCCAGAGCTCCGTCCGCCATTCTCCAGCCGGCCCTAATGTCCTGCGGATTTTTATTTCCCTTTGTCCCCTCCCTCGTTACTGTGAACTCATCACGTAGATCCTGAATGGTGGCTGTAGGTTCCAGCCTGGCGCGCCTGCCCAGCTCGCTGTTCTAGGCTATCTATCACACACTCTGCTGCTGGGGTGCTTTTTCCAAAATTTGTCCCTGACCCCATCACCCCACTACTCTTCCCACCCCACCAGTGCACTCTGAAACTTTGGGAAGAGCCTTGCCAACCTGGGCCTTGGGCACTGTTTCTTGCACCTCTCAGGCTCTGCTGGGGAGGTCCCTCGTTAGAGCCATTGGCATAGCGTCTCTCGGAGCCTGGAAGAGTCACCATTGTGACTCCCAAAGGTGGGCTTCCTGGGCTGGGGGAAGTCACGCCCTGCCCTATCCAGGGACAAGATAGGGTGCGCCTTGTGCCGCCACCGTGTGAACACGAGAAAGCCACCAGTTCTCCTGCACCATGTCTGGCTGGTGGACACCTTGTCACTGAATTGAAGGAATGTTTTCATTGGTGAAACTTCTGGTCAGTGTTTTTCTCAATCCCACTGTTGTGTGTTCATGATGTTCTGGTCCTGCCTGTAGATCCTATTTCTCTCTCCTGGCTGCTTGAGGGCCTGGGCCCATGACCCTGCAGCTGTAGAGGACACAGGGCATGACCCCCATGCTTGGCTCTGCTCTCCAGGAGCCCCAGAGGTTCAGAGAGACTCCTCAGGGTCATCTTGGTCCTGCTGTCCTGGCAGAAATACCGTCTCACCTGGTGCAAAAGGTGGGTCCCTAGGACAGGGTGATGGTGCGGATCCAACCAAATGGCCACGCTTGTTATCATCCTCTCCCCTCAAACACCTACAGAGAATTGTCCCCTCTCTTGATTCCTGTATTTTCCCCCCACAGCTCTGTCTTTTAACCTGATACTATTCTTCTTCTTCTCTTCTGACTATGCAAGTCATGGCCTCTCTCAGGGCTTCCGTTACATATAACTTTAGCCAAATTATATTCTAAATTATGTTGCTCTCTCTTGCTTTCTCTGCCCTACAATTGAAGGGACAGGAGGCAACCCAGGACAGATGCCAATGCTCAGGACAGTCCCCATGACTCAGGGCCAGTGATGGCCCTGCTCTCACCCGACCCTGTCCCCCAGCCTTCGTTCACAGACTGCCCCTTCCCCCCTGCACACTCTTAACCAAGGAAAGCAGACCTCTCCTGGCTGTGCGCTGGGCATGTGCTCTGTCCTGCCAACCCTGCCAGTGGTTGTGGGTAGGGCTCCTGGGGCTCAGGGCCCTGCTAGGAACATCCAGCTCAGCCTGCCCCGTGTCTGCAGCTGTGATCACCAGAGCCTGGCCCACTCTGTCCTCCTCACAGGCGGGGCCACACACCCTCGCCTATTTCCCCAGCAGCTAATCAAACCTCAGACCTCAAGGTGACCAGCCAGCCTTAAGGAGGTGTGTGGAGGGACAGGGAGCCATACTGGTGTGAGGACTGGGGGGTCCACCCTGCCCCCTGACCTCATGGGGCTCCTCTTCTGTAGCAGAGGAGGCAGGAGGAACAGTGCTGCATCTTCCAAGCAGTCTCCCCTGCCTGGTGGTGGGAACTCTGGGCACTAGCTGCCCCAGGTAGGTAAGTTATGGGGCCCCCTCTCTGCAGCTGGGAGGCCACGCCACGTGCCAGCAAAGGTCTTCCCTTCCCGGGTTCGGCATGGGCGAGGGGGGGAGCATTTGCGTTGCTCCTGGAGACCTGCAGCCTTTCAAGGACAGCAGAGCTGACAGACAGCCCTGGTAAACCCCACGGGCCTTGCACCCCGATCACACAGAGGAAATGCCTCCGGTCATGGCTGGATGCCTGCCCCTGGCACAGACCCCAGCCCACATCCTCTGTGCTCAGGGACTGGTGGGCAGAAGGCCCAGGGGCCCAGGCCAGCAGACCAAGGGCACATCAGCCCACGTTTTGTCCTATGGACAGGGGCTGCACCTCATCGATCCAATGAGGGTCTCCAGTGATTTACTTTGTGAAGGTGGGTGTGACACAGCACGTCCAGGGACGGCACCATCCAAACATGTTTCATAATCAGGCAGAGGACCAGAGGGACACTGAGCACTGCTGTGCTGGGGGGTGAGACACAGCCTCTCACTGCCCGGGGCACCCCAGCCCTAATCCATGAGACCCCCAGTCCACAGACCCCCTTCTGGGTCCCCTTCTTTCCTCCCCCTCCCTCCTCCCAGCCCCCTCACCAGTAACTCCTGCTCCCAATGCAGATGTGGAGCCATTTGCAGTCATGGTCAAAGCCAGTGATGCATTTGTTGCAGGCAATACAGTGGTTGGCTTTTGTGCTTGTGGAAGGAGAAATTTAGGAGGAGCAGCCTATTAGCAGCCTGTGCAGGTGAGGGATGGTTCAGAGCTGCCTCTGCCTGGGTGCTGGGAGAAACGGGTAGCAGCATCCCAGGTCAGAGAGGGCCTATGTCCTTGTGGTGCAGCGCCCTCCCCCGGTCACACCTGCTACATGGCACCAGGTTCGAGGCCTGGAGGCCAAGCTGGGTTCCCACCCCAAGCCGCTGGGCCTCCCTCACAGGCCACACACTTAGTCCCCAGGGTTGTTAGAGACCCCGGGGTCTGACGAGCTCTGTGACCAGGTAGCAGTAGGGGCTCATCTGAGGATCCCCAAGACAGTGCTGTCCTGCGCCTTGATCCGCATGGGGCAGGGGGTGGGGACTGTGTGCCTGAGGGCCACAGCACCAGTCAGCGGCATGAAAACAGCATCTGCTTCAATGAGGAAACAGCACCACAGGGGCCCTCACAATTGGCTGGAGAATTCAGTTTGGCTGTCCACCGAGTGGGTGCAGGGCCACTGGTGTCGCCTGGCCCCACACCCCAGCACTCACATGACGACCTCACACAGAGAGCAATACTGATCCTCTGCGACATGATGGTGCTCGGATTGGTTGAAAGGAGGCAGTGGGTGACTGTGGTGGTTCTGGTGTCTAACACTCACTTTGGCTAGATCAGTAGAGAGACACTAAGTGCAGGAGGAGATGAAAAGAGAAAAATCCATCAGTCACTCTGTGGGGGCAGGCTGGTGTCAAGGAACAACTTAGCCCTTGGCCTGGTCAGCACAGCATGGGTATCCTGGCTCTGGTGCTTGGCCAGGAGCTACAGGCCCGGCCAGTGGCAGGGACTGAGGGAGACCTCTGTTGCCCCCATCCCTTCCTCCAGGAAGAATCAAACAGGGCCTGCTGGAGGGAGGCTTTCAAATGGAAGCCGTGGCTCCACAACAGGCAAACAGTTGTTCACTAAGGGTGTGGCCCCCACACGCTTCATTGAGGGGAAGGCCGGCGTGCACAGGTGGGAACCAAGCCACACGCCGAAGGTTGGGGGTGGGGGTTCTTTGGGCAGCCAAGACCGTCTGCTGAAAGCATGGGTGGCATTAGGACTAAAGTGTATCACCAGGAAACAAAACAGAGAGGGAGAGGGGGAGGGAGGGAAGACTCAAACAGCCAATGAGCTGTGGCCTGAGTGGGCGCTTTCTCTCTCTCCACCAGGACCCCTTGGGCCTTCTCCAGCTCTCACTCCCTGCAGGGCTCAGAGGTAAAATCAAGCCCTCACATCCCACCTCTCCGCCTCCTCTCCCCTGGGGACCAACACACTATCCCCATGGAAACCAAACAGAAAGGGGCGGAAGCACTAGCGTGGCCTCCCATCAGCCCTGCCCTGCTTCCCAGGAACAAGTTCTGCGCCAGGAGGGAAGGAAGGGTTCGGGGTTTACAGGCCCATCTCCAGGAGGACAAGGGCAGCCTGTGTATGGTGGGAAATGCTGCCTGCCTGCAGGATTTCCTTCTCTGTGGCTGGGAGGGCGTCATCTGACTCACCACCATATGCAAAAGGCTCCAGAGGTTTTACAGAAGGGTCAGCAAACAGGGCAGGCTCTGAACAGAGAGGTAGGATTATGGCTTCATCCCGTGGAACCCCTTCTCAGGCCCTACCTGGTCTGCCATTCTGTCTGCAAGGTTGGCTTCAGGGTGGAGCTGCCCAGGATCTCTGGGGCTTGGGTTCCTATATGCAGTCCTGTCTTAATGAGGGTCTGGTCACAAACGTCCACACTGTGCAACAAGCCTGAGTGGAGGCTGGCTCTGGCCAAAGCTGCTCACTCCTCCCTTGTCCTCTGGAATCCTGGCAGTGAGGGCAGACCCAAGCCCTGGGGCCTACCTGGCTAGGGGAGCCCTAAGACAATCTAAGGAGGGCGGGTGAGAGGGAGGCATCCAGAGGGCCAGATAGCGAAGTTGGTGCCTGGGCCAGGGGTGGGCCTGAGCCAGGAGGTGCTGGGAAGTGGGGGTGGGGAGATGGCTGAGAACCAGCCATGCTCTGGGGGATATATGTGGGGGACAGAACTTACCAGACCCCTCAGGTGCTATGTAGGGTGTCACATGGTGACACCCAGGCCCTTCCCGTGGCCACCAGACCCTGTGGGGCTGGGCATAAGGCCTAAGTCTCCCCTACGTTGCTGTTGAGCAGACTGAGGCCAGGCTCCTATACGAAGTGTGGGGAAGCAGGGCAGGTGGCCAGAGGCTGGGCCAGGCCTCACTGTCACAGCTGGTAATACTAATAAGGTCCTGGCACGCTGGTCCCCCTGCACCTGGTCCCTGAAGCCTGAGGAACACTGTTTGTGTGGTTACTGAGGTAACAGGAGTATGTCCTGAGTGGCAGGACACAGGAGGGTGACAGCCAGCCCAGGACAATGAGACACAGCAGGAAGTGGCACAGTGGCCCAGGGGCAGCCCCTTCCTCCGCAAAGCATGAGTGGAGTGGCCTTTGTCGGAAACCAGTGGGCAGGGTGGTGGTGTTGGGGGTAGCCAGCAGGGTGGGTGGCTGGGAAGGGCCTCCTCCTGGGCAGCAAGTGAAGCTGGGACCCAAACCTTTGCCCCCACGTCTGCACTCAGCTCACACATGAGGCCATTGCCAGGGAGTGTGAGGACATCACAGTACACACTAGGATCCTCAGTCCCAAAGTGGAGGGGATGGGTCACCTGACCTGGGCCTGCCTGGCCAGCCCCGCAGAGCTGCTTGTGCCCAATTTCCCAAACCGTCCCAAATCTGCTAGGCTGTGGACAGACCATCTGTTGGAGCGTGTCTCCTGGTAACAAAGAGGTAAGCGAAGGGACCCTGAGGTTCTAGGGTAGTGTCCTGCCTAGATGCACTGGGCAAAGCTGCCCATAGTCGCTGCAGACAGAAAGCCATCCATACCAAGAACAAACAAGTACCCTTTGTACCTCATCTGGGAGGGAATCCGCCCCATCGTTGGACTTACCACCTGGGCCAGCACACAGCACTCAAGCAGGTCTGAGTCAGCCCCTCAACATGCGCATCACCCACTGGAATGATTGCTGAGCGAAAGTTGGTCATTTTTTTGGCCAACATGACCTGGCCCGTTCATGCTCAGTGACCTTCACTGAGGGTGGGCTGGGCGGCTGGAATGGAAAAGTTGCAGGGTAGATGCCATGTCCTCAAGTTCCCTACTTTCACTTTCAGAGGCAATTTTATCTTAGATTTAACTTTGTAAGAAAGAGAAAAAGGAAGGGGGTTCGTGATCACACTTTCATTACAACTCGGGAGCCGCCTGACCAGCCCTGAGGGCTCACAGGAGCTGTTCTGAGAACAGGCAGGAAGGTCCCTAGCAACAATCTGTGTTTGGTAAACAAACAGCGCAGAGGGCGCCAGCCCAGGACACGCCCTCGTCACACTGTTAACCTCTCGTCCTGTTTGCAACAGGAAGAGGCGGAGAGCAGGGCCCACAGCAGGCTTCCCACTCCCACAGTCACGTCCAATCTCCCCCTCCCGGGCGAGTCCTGGAGTCAGAACCAGACATGCTAGAGATGCCAGCTTCAATGTCCTCACTGGGAACTTCTCCACCACATGCCCAGGTTCATTTTGCCTCAGGCCACAACACAGGATGCCCGGATTAAATGAAGTTCCATCAGATTCCAGGACTTTCCTCACAATGGACCATAGGGATCAGGCAGCCAAGAGAAGCACTGACTCAGAGGGGCAGCCAATATTGGATGTTGACCTCTGCCCTATACAGATGTCCACCTTTGTGGTTCCTTCCTTGTTCCCACTGGGGGAGCCTACCTTGCCCACCCCAGGGCCATGAGCTGCAGCCCCTGCAGGCCCACCTCAGTGGCCAGAGCATAGAGCCCAGTGCAGCTGCTGAGGCCTGAGAGATGTCGCTTGTGGGAGAGTGGGAGAAGGGGGTTCCTAGTGCTGGGAAACTGGACTGGAAATTGTGTTTCGGTGATGGTCTGAGCCCCGGACAGCCTGAACCCATCCTACGTCCACCACTTGGGACAAGACGGGAGGGACAGCACAGAATGGGCACTGAGCTACCTAGGGGTCAGGGAGGACCAGGGCAGCTGCAGGCAGAGAGTGCACGTGAGCCTGAACTCCTTGCTGCACCATAAAGCAGATTCGAGGTCAGGGGACCACCAGACAAAGAACATGGGGCCAAAACAGGGCTGAGTTCTGGGTGAAAAGAGAATAAAGATAATGGGTCATAATCCAGCATATAAGCAAAACCAACAGTTGTGGGCTGAACCATGTCCCCCCCAAGATGTTGAGGTCCTAACCCTCAGGACCTACAAGTATGATCTTATTTGGAAAATGGGTCTTCGCAAATGATCAAGCTAGGATGAGGCCTTCAGGGTGGGTCCTAATCCATATGACTGGTATCCTTCTGAGAAGAGATGAGGACACAGGTGTGCACAGAGTGACGGCCATGTGAGGACACAGATAAGGCCACTGTCTACAAGGCAAGGGACACCTGAGGCCACCAGACTGGGAGAGAGGCCTGGAATGAATCCTCCCTGGATGGAGTCTTCAGAGGGAGTGCAACCCTGCCCACACCTTGATCACAGACTTCTGGCCCCAGAATGAATTTCTTTGTTTAAGCCGCCCATTCTGTGGTACTTGTTCTGGCAGCAGGCAGGGCAAACTCATACACAGTCCATGGTGCTCTTAAGGGGGGTGCTGGCCTGGAAATGGGCTGATGTTGCAAGAGGATTGAATAAGAAACACAAAACCTCAAGCTGCCCTGATGCAAACCACTGAGATATAAAGGCGGGTGTTTCCTCGTGTGCACTGCACAGCACGGCCGCCCAGGGCGGATCTCAGACCTGAAATGAGTGAGCCACGTTAGGGGCTGACCTGGAAAGCTCTGTGGCAGGGGACAAGGTTCCACAGCACCCCCTGGACAGAGGCTTTGGGGAAGCAAAATTCAACTGTACACTGTAAACGCATTAGCATTCTTTTAAAGTTCTTACTAAACTCACTCTTCTTCACTGGACAACACAGATCAAAAACCCTGTGCATTCTCGGGAAAGCCACAGTGGCCCAGATCTCCACCTCCTCCCTGTCCTCGAGGCTCTCTGCTCCCCACCCGGGGCCCCTTGCCACCCTCTGCTAGCCAGGCGCACTGTCTGCATCGACCGCAGGTGAGGGGCGGATGCTGACTCCAAGATAGTGAGCACGCAGAGGACAGACATGTCTGGGGGGGCACCGTGACAATGGGGGTGTGGGGGGTGAAAAGTGGGGAGTAGGAATCAACCCCCACAGGTGGCTCAGTGTAGAGGACAGAGTGCAGAAGGAGAGGTCTCAGGCAGGCACCTGGAGTCCTCTCCGGAGGGGTGTTTCCAAAGCCCCTCTTCACTCTAGACAACAGGCAGGTGCTGCTCCAGTGAAAGGGTACTTCACAGGTAATGTACTTGCACTCATGTGGCAGCATGGGAACAAAAATGCAAAATGTGGTTACGGCCAAGGTCACGAACATGGCCCAGGACATCACCTGGTATTTGTGGAGGGCCTTCCACCAGCTGTTCACTCTGGACAGGTGAGAGGCAGTAATGTCCTCTTTGCCCTGCTGGCCACGGGGTCTGAGAGGACCCATCACTGGCCTCCGCAATAGCGGTCCATCTGGAAAACTAAGGAGGGGAATATGGCAGGCCATGGGCCTCCTGACCACCACCCCACACGGCTGGGGGGGTCCTAGGGGTGGGAATCCACAGCCTGGCATTGCCTGGGACCACTCTTGGTAGCAGAAGTGGCAGGGCTGGGGCTGGGGCTGGGGCTGAGTCTGGAGCCAGCATCGGGCCCTCCACAGGAGAATCAAAGGAAATCCTGCAGAGACCGACCAGGCCACAGCCACAATGCAGCTGTGGAAAACAGCTCTTCGAGGGGGTGAGTCCCACATGGTCAAGGAACTGGGAGGGGTACCCACCCACCAGGACCCTAGGTGTTGGCAGCTGCCAGACCCTCGTGGCCGGGGGCCAGCCTATAGTGATGCAGAAGGTGACTGGGCCAAGACGATCAGGAACATGGACCAGGTAGGAGTGGCTTTACACACACGTCTGCAGCATGTTTATGAATGTGCACAGACACGTCCAGAGACCCATCGGTGTGAGATGAAAACCCACATCAGCTTGAGGTCCCCATCCCTGAGGAAACTGAGGTAATGCAGGAAAAGCAAACTCTGCTGGTGTCATAAACTGATGCTTTTTTCGATAAAAATCATCTGAGAAGGCTGCCTGTAAGTGCCCTTTAAGAACAGAACCAGAGACTCCATTTCCAGAGAGTTCTGTGCTATTCCTTCCCTGGGGACAGGGAAGGCCCATACCTGGTGTCACCCAAGTATAGCACCTGGGAGGGAATCATGGCCCAGTCAGGGAGGCAGGAGCCACGGGAAAAGGAAAGGGCCTGGTGTCAGGGAGACTGCAGAGCGTTTGAGGGTGTCAGAGATGAGGTGAAGAGTATTTCACAGCTGTGACAGGTGGACTTTTAGAAAACTGCCACAGTATGCACTATGCAGAGCCCTTGGTTGTCCCTTCAGAATAAAATGCACCAAAAAGTACAGTTCACATAAATGTATTTCTTTGGGAATAGAAAGAGATGTTGAAAATATTCTAAGACTCTTTCTTATGAGTTGTGAATTCTCTTGGGAATTTTCCTGAGGGCAGATTTTTTTCTGCTGTCCACTGCTCTTGGTCACCCACTTTGGTTCTCCAGGTGTGGCACGAGGTGGACATGGGGACACAGTGGCCCTAAGCTTATTTGGGTTACATGAGAATCTCAGGGAGACCTGAGAAAATATCGCATTTATAACATAAGACCAAGGTAGTGGGGGGTGGGGAGAACACAGGAAGGTAATGTTACTATAAAAATGTGATTCACAAATAGCAACAACATGCAGATAAAAGAGCCAAATAACAGAAAAAAAACATGACCCAAAATTAAAGTCCCATGATCTGGAACGTGACATCAAGGAATTATTGCTGATCTTGGAAGAGAGAGGTGGACAAGTGACAATAATCAGAGAAAATTTAAAGTGACAAGGAAAACGGAAATTGGAGACACAATATTACCTGTTAGGGTTTCCAGAAGAGGCAATGGAGAGGATGCAAGGAGAAGAAACAAAAAGATAAAAATTGAAGAAAGATCGCCTGTACTTCAAGAAGATTTAAAACTCTAGACTAAAAGTATGCTCCAAGAGCCAGATAGGACTAGTGAAAAAAAAAAAAGATTACCTACAAAAGATGGATATCTAAAAGTTGTAACTGGCTTCAGATTTTGTAGAACTTAAAATAGAGCAGTTCTTCAAGTTCTGATAATCTTTAGAACCTAAAATAGACGCAACCAAACTATCACTAAAGTGTGAGAGCAAACTGAAAGATCTTGGAATATGTGAGATGCAAAGCACACTGGACAAGTTCACACCATTGAACTGAAAATCACCACAGCGGTGAGCAAATGAATCTGCAAGTGTGTCTGAATCAAATCCACAATGAAATCAAGTTGAAACAACTCCTGATGACAGAGCTGTGAGTCTGTGCAACAGTCAGCAAGCATGCTTGGTCAAAGGCAGAGCGTCAACAAGATGACATATGCCAAAATAATGAGTGCGAGGCATAAACTCACCACGTTTCCTAGGACACAGGTGATCTGCAGGCAGTAGCTGAAGTCCGATGCTCTCCCAGGTGCTGCCTGGGCTCTCCCTGGCACTGTGCTGGGCTACGGGGTCTAGATGGATTCTTCAGGAGCAGAGGGGCTGGATTGCCAACTCCTGCACCCGGGTGCTGCCCACCCTCACCCCACTCCTCCCCTCGAGGCAGGGTCTGCGCTCATCTCCATTAATAAAAGCCAAGTGTTCTTTTCACCCAGTCTGAAATATGTGCAAAAGGAACAATGCGTATTTTCTAGTTCAAATTCTGATCTCTTGGGAGATCAGATCAGTTAAAAAAAACTGGGACAAAATTCTGGGCACTTCCTGTTTCCTTCTGGGTTGCAATGGGCAGAATTAAAGTGGGCTCCCCATGAACACCCCGACTGTCTTCTTCTGTGGACAAAGTGCCCTGTCTGGGGATAGCTCCCTTCTCCCCAGAGGGGGTCAGAGCCATTCACCTCCAGCTGCCCATCCATCCAAATTCGAGTGACGTCTGCTTGGGGCCAGGCCTTGTGGGAAATACCCCTTCCTACCGGAGACTGAGTTCCACCCTACCTACTTCATACTTAGACATATGAAGCAATAGTGCCGTCTTGTCTGCCATTGGCACAGAGCCGTTCCTCCACACTTCTTAAGAGAAGAGTGCCGGTGAGGACCCCAGGGCTGCAATCGCAGCACAGTGGAGGCCCCACGCCCCCACCGACAGAAGGCAGCAGCAGCCAGGCCAGGGGCCCACAGGAGCCAGCAACAGCAGGCACCAGCAGGCTCATCCCCACTCACCGAGCCCACTTCCCACCACTGCCATGCAGCCAAACTGGTCAGGCCCAACAGTGACAGTGAAGGAAAACGCCCTCCTTCCCGTCCCCCGACACACAACTTTGATATCGCCGCTGCATGTGAATATAACCATACCACACACTGCACCCACAACAGCAGATACTCCACATGCCACACATACATGTATACACCACACACCACCCACTGGTGTCTTTACAACACTATGTCATCGAACACAGACCCCGACACTTGTGAATCATTTTGTTCTGTGTCCTGCTGACCCAGACTATCTTTCTGGACTTCCAGAGGTTGCACCTGCTAGTCCTCTGGTGAGAACAGAAATAAGAAGTGAAGCACGTACCTCCCTTGCAGCCAAAACACACTCTTATTTTCTCAGCTATCAGAGATGTTCTGACTGAACAAAGACACACACACTCTTGCTCAGCCCAGGCCAAACTGAGGAAGATCACCCAACCAGGACCTCAGGATCTCCCTGGTTGACATGGTAACGACAAGAGCCCAAGGTACCTTACCTCACAGAGCCCAGTCCTCTGGACCCACTCACTGCCGGTTGTGGGGGTGGCCACTGTGAAGATCCTGAGGATAAGGCGCGGGGGGTGCCTCAGAAGGGATGGGCTGATGGGCAGCAGCACCCTCCCCCACTTGCACTTGAGATCGTCTTACATGGACCCCAGTTTTGACTAGGACACTTCCTGTCACAGACCCTCAGTGATAAAGCAGTCAGCTCACGGTGGCCAAGGAGTTGGTTCCAACTTTCCTGGTCACACTTGACCTCATCAGTTGTTTTTGCTGCAGGAACTGAGATTCACACCCTCCCTCCAGAGCATGGGTGCCTCCAGGTCAGACCTGGGCACTGCAGCATAGACACAAACTCGAGTCTGATCAGCCAGCAGGCTGCCCTTTTGGTGGCCACAAAAGGGCCGCAGCAGGAGAAGAGCCAGAGAGTGAGGGACATGTGAACTGAGCTGTCCGCTGAGCGGGGAGTCATGTGCCAGGGAGGTTTTCTTCTGGAGGACAGCCAACCAGCGTGCTTCACATCTCCCTTCCTCTTTCCCTTCAGCATCTCAATTCCTAAGCTCAGGAAATTTTCAGTTCCTATATGTGGCGTCCAAGAACTCCTATCTGAAGGCCCCCAAATTCAGACCAATCACCCACCCCCTCCTTGGTGGTGGTCAGGAGAGTGGATGGGGCATGTCCCTTTTCCATCTGTAGAGGTGGCACCCGTGGGCTCCACCGGCCTCTGGCAGCAAGTGACTTCCTGGTGAAGCCACCTGAGCCAGGGCAGCCTCTGCAGTGAATAGCTGATTGTGCCTCATCCAAAATGTGCTGTGTGCAGCCCTGCTGCCCAGCACCTGTGGTGACCAGGGGTCAGTCCCCCAATGGGCAGCTAAGCCTGGTCATACAGAGGCACAAGACAGAGAAACCAGGTTACAAGCCTACCTGGGTGGGGCCAGGAGCAATTTGGAGGAAGGGGCTCTCCATGAGTTATGTGTTGCGTAACGTGGCCACAGCGGTCTCTCTGGAGGGCCCAGGAACCTCTCTGCTGGTTGGGCAGCTGGGCGCACAGGGCTGATGGTGAGGCTGACCTCTGGCTATGGTCAGTCCACTCCGTCCAGGCCCCTGGCCTCCCCCAACCCCAGCTCCCCTGGGTTTCCATTTCCTCCCACTGCATCAGTGCTATCCTAAGGGACAGCAAAGGAGCAAAGCATCACTGGGATGACATGGACCCTTATCCCGGAAGCATGGGCTGACCACAGGTGAGCAGAAGACAGGGCCGGAGAGGCTCTCCTGGGATCACCAGCCTCAGAGGCCCCAAGGAATGAGGGGTTGGGGGGGCCTTGTTGCCAGGCCACTGTGGGCAGCGCTGAGCGGGCCCAAGCTGACACCAACAAAGCTCCGCTGCACTGACCTCCATATGAAACCATGTCCAAGCAAGGTGAGAGCCCAAAGACACCCACAGCTGACCAGGCCACCACCACAGCTGCTGGGCACTGCTGTCCATGGTGCTGCCCAGGCCAGGCCCTTGTTGCTGGGGTCCTGCCAGGTGCCAGGCCAATCCACTGCCAAAGAGACCCAGAGCAGACCATGGGTCTGCCTGACAGGCTCAAGCCCCTGAGAATCCAGTCAATAGCACACAGAGGCACAGGGAGACATGAAAGCCGTGATCACTGGTAACTAAAAACCAGGGCGAGGCCCCTTCAGAGAGGGTGGTCAGTCTAAGGCACCTAGGTGTCAAAAATATGTGACTTTGAGAAAGACCACAGTTACTAGATGGCCATGTCACAGCTCCTGTGCACAGTGGATTCATCGCTCAGGTGTTGGTCAACATGGCCTTCACAGTTCTTGAAAGTACTTCCTGATAACACCAGTTCTGCCTTGGGCGCAGAACATGCTTCTCTAGACACACATGGACAGCCCATGGGTGGTGCAGGGTGGCCACACGGCCCAAGGTAGTGCCTGTGTGATGCTGAAGGAGGCCACCAGGTATGAGGGGTAGAAAACGTACTGCCCCAGAGTATCCCAAGTGTGCAGGTGGTGAGGGCCTTCAAAATGACCTAGAGCCAGACACAGTAGCCTCACCCAGGTGAGTTCACCTGAACACCCGCACATGCACACATACCTGGGTACAGGGCTTCCCTTTGGAGTAATGAAAATGTTCTGGATTCAATGGCACGACACTGTGAAGGCACAATAGCAAGTGAACTGCATGCTGACAATGGCTCATGGTTAATTTTGTCATGTGAATTTTACCAGAAGAGAGTTAACAAAATATTGAGACCTTCCATCAGAGGTTCATCCAGTCCTGACTGTGCCTTCATCTTCATTCCCTGTGGGCTTGTGGCCTGCAGCCTTCTGAGCAAAAAGGCCTTCGGAATCCCTCCACACTATGCGTCCTGGGCTGTGCCAGGCTGCGGCGCAGGCTAGGGCTCAGGAGGCAGCAGCTCCTCCTGCTGTTTGCATTGTTGTCTTGCTCTAGAAGTGGAGACCATCACTCCTTTCTGGAGGGCCTGGGGCTCTGGATGGTGCCATTGTGAGCTATACTGGAAGTCGCCCTGGCAGACATGGAGAACTCAGGCTAAAGAGAGGTAAAGGCTCGAAGAAAGCAACTCCAACACCCTCATCCACAAGATTTCGTGGACCTAGTCCGAAACCTGAGCTCCACGCCATCATCAAAGAAACCGACTTGAGTCCTGCTGGAAAACCCAGCCCCCATCCAGAGGCTGGAAATCCAGGTTCTGCCTCCCCCAGCCTCCTGAAGCTGGGGGCCAATGCAGGGATGAGAGGCTAGGGGTGAAGCTGGGGGCAATACGGGAGCAGCGGCACTGAGGCCAGCAGAGGGCCAGCTGCAGGGCTGGGGCAGCTCTGTGGCCCAACTGTGGAGTAATGCTCCTCGGCTTAGGCTTGTTAAGAACTCCTTTCTGCTCCCATAAACCACAGCTGCTTCCTGATGCTTCACCTGTGACAGGTTTCACTCCGCTTTCATCAAATGTCTGCGGGGCATCCTCATCAACTCCAGCCCTCCTCACCCTGTCCAGCAGTGCTCACATCACGCCTGGACACGTCACACTGCCCACTGCCTCGCAGCCACACATGTTCTCNCCTCGGCTTAGGCTTGTTAAGAACTCCTTTTCTGCTCCCATAAACCACAGCTGCTTCCTGATGCTTCACCTGTGACAGGTTTCACTCCGCTTTCATCAAATGTCTGCGGGGCATCCTCATCAACTCCAGCCCTCCTCACCCTGTCCAGCAGTGCTCACATCACGCCTGGACACGTCACACTGCCCACTGCCTCGCAGCCACACATGTTCTCCCCCAGGACAGACCCCACCCTGGGAGGTAAGGGACTCTGATTTTGTTTCCACAATAAGGAAACAGCAGAAAGTTGTGCAGGAATGGGTGAGACTCCAGACACCACTGTGGGGGCCGAGAACCTGGCTAGGTGCTGAGGAGAGAGCAGGAAGAACGACACTGTCAACCTCGGTGACAAAGATTTTTACTGAAAAGTCACTCCGAAATGGACACCTACCAGTGCAGTAAATAATTCTATGCAATTACACTCTTTGTGTATTTTTTATTAAGATCTGTATTTACATTTTGCCAATATAAACAGGCATCCAGTAAACATATTCAGAATAAAAAACATTTTATATGGACACAATACTTCATGGTAACTGGTAGGGCAGTTGATCTCTAAGTCTTCCAGCAGCATGTATTCCTTTCTTAGGCACGTGAATTAAAGAGACCAAGGAAGCTGCACTCAACTCCTTGTCTGTCCAGGGCCGGGTGGGTGTATGACCAGCTCCCTACATGCTCCTGTGTGACCCCCAAGACTTGCCTTGGAAACGTGGGGATGTGGGGTGGGAATGAACACACAGGATCCCCAGCAGAGTGCGGACAGATTCTACCACATCTGCTTCCCAAGGGCCACTTGTGGAGGTCATGGGGCAGAACAGATGCGCCCATACCGGCCAGAGAAAGGCTGTACTGCCCAGACAGACCACACCAGCTTTATATGATCTAATCACACACCCTTTATAAAGGATTTCCACTATTCGGGGTTCACAGGGCTATCTACAGAAACAATGGATCCACATGCGGCCGACATGATATCAGAGACAATTCACCACCTCCCCAGGCTGCTTCCTGCATGCCAAAGGGGACATGAGAGTCTTTGTTTCAGGACAAAAACTCTGTACATGCAAATAAAAAATTTTTAAAAATATCTAAGACTATCTACAAGGCTAGCTCTTTGTAGGGGCTGCAGGTTCTGGAGACTGAAGAAATTCATATGGGTCATGGGTCACCTCTGGCTGCTCACCGACACTGAGGCGAGAAGGGCTTCCTGCAATCATGGGAAAGACGAGACATTTCAATACATCTGTACACATGGTCCAGGCTCAGCAGGCGCCTGGCCAAAACCATGTCTGTGTGACTGCGGTTAGCAAAGCCCTGGACTCAGCCAGAGCAATGGTTCCCGGCATTCAGGCCACCTCCCTCAACCCTTTCTGGAGTGTGGGCCGCTACCGGGTACAGGCCACCCTTTCATCTCTCCCAGGGTACAAACCACATCTTATCACTCCTGGGGACAGGTGGAGACCACTTTTCACAGGCATAGCTGATAGCTGTGGGCACCCTGTAGCAGAAGGTTGGCCCTGACCCTCCCTCCACACAGCATAACCGCTGCTTCTATAGGAACAAAAGGCTCCTTGGCCAGGGGCCCCTCAGACAAACCCTAGTCCCCCAAGCAGGCTCCAGTGCTACTTGGAGAGCCTCGCAGGAAGTTGGAGTTCTCAGATCTGGAGCTGACCCCGGGCTACCTGGAACCCACTTCATGTGTCGTTTATCACAAGGTTAATAGGACCGAAAATACTGCTCCTGATTCGGATAGCTTTCACCAAACTTCTGTAGCTGTTTACCACCATTTCCTTCCTCCCCTGCCACCAATTATTCTCTAAAAGGATAATTCAATATTCATATGTGGGAACTAAATCAGTAGCACTGACACACTGAAAAGCCATGAGGCAAATGTCTGGTTCCCTTCCTGGGGGGGCCATGACACTCATTAAACTCAGGAACCCCCTGACCAAGGAAGGTCACGTGCTCTCCCAAATAAGAATCCGGGAGGAACAAACTTGTCAACACACTGTTTGGGGACTAAAAACAAAAAAAAGAAGAAAGAAACATTCCCAACTTCTAACTCGGTATGCTGTAAGAGTCTGCAGTCTCAGCCTAATTCCTCCCCTTACCAAGAGCCTCAGTATGTGGCTGTCTGGGACACAGACTGCCAGCACCTAATGTCCAAAGCCACAAACTCACAACACTAACTAGATCCCACTCGAACACTTCACCTCAGTGCAGCCACAGGACAAGGGAGGCCTGTTCAAGCTCCAGGGCACTGCAGACCTGTGGGCCTGGACTCACTGCCCACACAGCTTCCACTCTCCTAGGGTCTCTAGCCTTTCTTGACAATCAGTGCTCCTGCTCTCTTCCCAGATGGACACGGGGAGATTTGGGGCTGAGACCAGGCCAGGAGCTGCCTTACCTAGATGGTGCTGATCCCTGTCGGAGGTGTTAGACAGGGAGCTGAGGTTGGATGACGGCCGGGAGCCCCCGCGTTCAGCCTGCGCCTCATGCAGGTCCTGTAAGAGCTTTGTCGTCTCATCCAAGTTCAGATGGCTGTCATCATGGTCCAGCTCCTTCTTCACTTTCCCTGTGAAAACACAGGATGATGAGACATCAGTTCAGGTCCACCTGTAAAGCACTGTGTGTCAGCACTGCTGGTCCACAACTACCATCTCTCACTCTTCACTATGCATGCGCAAGACAACAGCCCCTCATAAGGTGAGCCAGATGAGCACGAGCAAGCTTGGAGGCGATGGTAATACAATTGGAGTGAGCAGAAGGGGGTGGACAATGACGGGAGGGACAATGTGTGGGAAAAGAAACCAGGCACCATGTCAATCTGCGCCATTTTATGGACAGAAGTCTTGCATTCCTGTCATAAACAACTGGAAAAACGAGATGATGTGTGCCATAGAAGCCTGCAGACACCAGGACTGGGCACAGGGCTGGCACCTGCAGAGCCGGGCAATGAGTGGGCTAAGAGCTGGAGAAGAAAGGCTGCCTGGTGAGCTCTCTAGTCTTGGCCAAGCGTTGCCCTGCACCCTGCCGGGGAGGTCAACAATTCACATGTATGTGACAATCACAGAAGGATGCAGCCTATGGGTGGGACCACGTTCACCCTACACTGTGGCTCTGTGTGCACCCTAAGAATACCTCAAAGCAAAACCTGTATAGGGTCCAACAACTCCAAGTTGCCCAATAGCCTGTTGGAGCAAGATCCACCATAGTTCAAAGACATGCAACCAAATCTAGCACCCAATAGTGTAACTTCATTGCTGGCCTCCAATAACCCACCAGGCAGGCAACAGAACAAGAAAACAGAGCTCTGCCAGGGAGGAACATCGTGGAAAGATGTGGGAATGGGCAGACAGGGAGTTAAAACAATTGGATACACACTCCATGTATTAAAGAAGGCACAGAAACCGTAACAGTGAGGCCAGAAAGGGATGACAATGCTGAAAAAGTGCAATGGAGCTGGATGGAAAGGGAAACCCCAGGCAGGACAAGGGCAGGTCAGCACAGCAGATGGAACAAATAGTGCCGTTGAGGATGCAGTACGGGACAGCCCAAAACACAGGCTTGGCAACCAATAGGCAGAGTCCGGGCTATAGCCAAACTTCCTACATTTGGTAAAATCTCTAAACCCTTAGTATCGTGTAGCTGAACAAAACCCAGGAAGAATACACCTAGAGAAATGCAAACAAGGCACATTACAACCAGAGTACTGAAAACCAGTAATGAGAGAAAATCTTAAGATGCAACCAGAGGAAAAAAGAGTAACTGATGTGTAGAAAATTGTTATAGCAGCTCTCGACTACTAGTTGTACTGAACAAAGATTTCAAGAAGGCTCCCACCACCTGAACTGTCTGTGCAATGGTATGATTATGCCCACGAGGGAACATCCTAGTGGGCACACGTGACCACATTAATGCACTATCAGTAGGTCAGGGCAGGTGCCTGAACCAACTGAATGGAAGGACCCAGGTTCGAAACACGGAGCCTGAAGTCAGGAAGAAGTCCCAGGCAAGCCCAATATGGAGCCATCTGAAGGTGGTACTGAGGACAGGAGGGCCCTCACCTATGGCCACCTTACCAGGAGCAAGGATAAGCAGCAGCGTACCAGCCCTGTGCTCCCAGGGACCACCCCTCAGGTTGAGTGGAAACACAGCACTACTGACCACTTCCTTTCAGCTGATCCAACTGCCGTGTTACATGTTAGGTGTGTGCCCAGCACAACCTACCCAGAGAGCTGAGCATGGAGATGTCCAGAGAGACGTCAGAATACGACTTCATTGACATGAAATCCAGCACAGAGCCGCCATCTCCTAGGGGGTCCCCACCCTGTGGAGGACAGAAAACAAAAAAGGAAAGGCACTAAGTGGGCATTGAACATCCACTGGTAGGACAGGCCTGCTCTGTCATGTCCAGTCCCCAAAAGTGGGCAAGACCAAGCTGTGTCTAGCCCATTCCACAGCCCTGGGACCACCAGGTATAAGCTCATGAGTGAGCCACTACCTAGATCAACAATGCCAGACAGGCACACAAAGGCTGCTGGCTCTCTGGTGACTCTGCATCAGGTAGGTACACAGCACCTGAAGAGCCCACAACTATTTTTCAGGGACTTCACTTAAGTAAGGTAGCAGATTCCAAACCAGGGCATTCTCTTTCCTTCCCCGGCGAGCCTCCTGAAGGTGCGGACGGCAGCCACCTCTGCTCTCCCAGCTCTCACGTGGCACATCTTCTCCCTGGAAGTCTTCTGTCTACTGTGTCAATTCCCAGTTCTCTCTACATCATTCCAGAGATGGCCAGCCCTGCCTTCTCTGAAATACTCTATCCGACCACACACACATTTTCTTCCATCCGATTTGCTGCTATCAGAATATTAGATTTTTAGGATTAACACAGAGCTATATTTTAAGGAAATATTTGAAGAGTCATCTCTAGTATTTTAAAGCCCTCAATATTCTACCAAATCACATACTCTTACATGGGTGCTGAATCCTATGTAACCAATGACAATTTAGTGTCAAATGACAGTGTCCCCCTCTCCAAATGACAGTCTAGGGTGACATCATTTCTTCACCAAAGAGTTAAGAAACAAAAGCCCCACATGACAGGTGCTGGGAGTTCCTGGGCCCAGCCTGTGCAGATGCTTTTTCTATGCTCCTCATTCCACCCTAGCCCTCTCCTGGGACTCAGATAGGACCCCTGCCAGCGTGCATGGTAGGGAGTGGTGTCCACCTTCATCCAGCAATTCATAGGAACCTAGTCACTGGAAGAAGCTGATGTTCCTGTTACCGAGGAAGGGGAAACTAGGCCTATGACCCCCATGCCTGTTGGGCTGTCTTGGCCTTGGTGTGAACCCTCTGAGGTTGGGCTATCTTAGCCTTGGTGTAAACCTTCTGGCTGGACTGTTTTGGTCTCAGTGTGAACCCTCTGCTACAGGGGCTTTCTTGGCCCTGGTGATCTGTGAATTTGCTTCTTTACTTGGCTTTTATAAAATCTACTCCTACCTGCTTTGATAAATAATCTCTTCCAAGAGGAACTGTCACAATAACAATTCAGGCCATTATGAGTTCATGTTTACAGAGCCAATAATGGGCCAGGCCCGAAGGGTTCAGTGTAACTATAAATTCCCACAACCCCACCATTACCATCTGCCTCTGAACCAGAGATTGAAGCTCAGAGCTGTTAGTTACACCACCCAGGGCTCAGCACCAAAACCCTTGCTCAGTGGGAATCATCATCCCCCAGCTTGTATCTCTCAAGATTTACCTGAGGGTCCTAAAACACGAGGCAATTTGCAGCTCATTAAGACATCTGAAAAAAGCTGGGTTGCTCACACCCTATTCCTCCTGTAGAAGGCCATCTAGCAGCACAAATTTCCCTAGAGACTACAGCAGAGCAATGCCCCTTCCTATGCACTAATGCACAAAGCACGCACACACACACCAAAGAGTCTTCCCAAGGCTATATTGTTCCAGGGCTCACCTAAAGGAAAGTGCTTTGGTTGTTTCCACTGGTCAAAGCTAGCTAAGAATGGAGATCTACATTCTAAGACAGCACTGAGCACGAGCATGACAGAATCAAGTGGGCGGAGGTGGGTGCCTCACTGCAGGTCAACATGGGCTGACTATCACACATGGACAAAAAAGCACTTAATGAAGCCAGTCACAGAGACAGGCACAGCCACCACAGGGTTGAAGAAAGGGGTGGGAGCAGGAGTTCAGCACAAGGGACAGTATAGGCAACAGGAGGCCCCTTCTGAAAGCTGTCCACACCTGCCCCAGAGCTGACTCTGTGGAGGCCTAGCAGCAGGGCAGAAATGTGGGCCGGGATCCTAGCTCAAGGCAGCCTGCACATGCCCCAGGTTTTCAAAGATGGGTGTGGGGCTTGCACTCTATGCCACAGTGCATCTGCATAACCAGACAGACCCTGAGCAGAATCCTGGCTGTCTTATGTACCCAGATGCACCACAGAGAACACCCTCCTGGAAGATACCATGTCACCTTCTTCAGTCTGTCACTCAGCAAGCCCCACCTGCCAGATACCTGATCCTCCTGCCCTGGGTGAGTCCTCCGACCACCAAGGCCAGGTAACAACAGTGGTCTAGGGCCCAACACCCTCCCCAGCATCCTGGCCTCTCTGCTCCAAGTACATTACGAGTTTTTTCCAAGGGACAGGAAAAGGCAGGGAGGGCAGGGAACCTTAGGTGGACCACAACAAACAGCTCCCTCAAACAGAAACCATTTACACCAGGCACTCATGAGGCCCCAATGACTTAGATTCTCCAAGCTCATCTCACTCACAAGTGTGCAGTACATGTGCACCCAGCTGATGCCACATGGCATTTGCCTCTTGATGTGCCCACCTTTCAGCAGCCCCGCCCTTCCCGGCACCTTTGGATTCCTGAGTCTGGATTTGGAGGAATTTATTGTGGTTTTATATCCCTCACTCCAAGCCATTAAAAATCAAGGGGTGGAAAGAGACTACCACTTAGTCTTATTCATCAGAAACTTAATTACTTTCTAAATAAGACAACATACAAAGCTCTTCTCAACCACCCCATTTCAAAAGCAGAGCACAACTGCCCTGCGGGAACCCTAATAACAATGTACTTACATGTCCATGGAACTCACCTTTATTTCATCTGGGGGCTTCATCGGGACATTTCTCCTCTGCAAAGTAAAACAGGCAGGAAATCAGTTTTTCCCAATGATTTTATATAGGGCGATCCATCCACATCATGGACACAGGTGACAGTTCATTCACTATTCCTTACCATTTAAGCCAGACTAACACTAGAAAAATGGTTGCCTACATGAATCCTAACAAAGCTTAAAAATAAGCTTAAGAAGACGAGGGGGGTTGGGTTCAGAAGTAACAACTCTGCCAAAACAAACATAAACATTCCTTAAAGGTAGAAGATAAAATCCAGACCAGCCTTTTCCAACAGAAATATAATGCAAGCTTATACCTAATTTTACATTTTCTAGTAGCCATGTTAAAATTAACCTTCATGTACAATTAGTCTTAATGTAGTCTTCTTAATCTATTGAAAACATTTTCATCTAACATGTAATCCAAGTAAAATAATTATTGATGTAGTGTCACCCTTCTTTTTTTGTTTTAGTCTTTAAAATTCTAGTTTGTAGCTTGTGCTTCCCACATAACTAAAATCAGACTAGCACTTCCAAATTTCCCAGCAGCCCTCTGTGGCCAGTGGCCGCTGCATCGGCACAGTCTAGAATCGCAGCGCAAGTCCAACACCCAATCAGACAACAAAGCAGCCAATTGTGGCCTATAAATCAAAGGACAATCTGCCCAGAGACAGATCCAGATGGACAGAAACGACAGAATTAGTGGTTAAGGAGTTTAAAAAACAAAAAAACCCTAAATGGAATTCCAGGGATGGAAAACATGGTATCTTAAGTAAAAAATTCACTAGCTGGGATTCACAAATTTAGGCATGGCATGAAGAAGGATTACCAAAATCATGGCAACAGAAACTATTCAAACTAAAGGGGGGACGGGTGAGGGTGGGGCGGTTAAGTCTTTTTAAAAGAAGCACTTTAGTAATATGCTGAATATATCGAGACATCTAACACACGTCGAAGTCACAGAAAAGGTAAAATAAGGGTGTAGGCAAAGAGTATTTGAAGAGATAATGGCTGAAAAATCTTCCGAATTTGTTGAAAACCATAAACCAATAGGTCCAAGAAGCTTACTTAATGTTAAGTAGAATACAAAGCACACTAAGACACATCAAAAATAAATTGCTGAAAATCAGTTAGAAAGATGAAAGAAAAATTAAAAGCATCTAGAGCAGCCCTAGCTGCTGAAGCTCAGTGGATTGAGCGTGGGCCTGAAATGCAAAAGGTTGCAGGCCAGGTCTCCAATTGGGGGTGCATAAGGGGCAATCACACACTGGTGTTTCTCTCCCTCTCCTCCTTCCCTTCCTCTCTCTCTAAAAAATAAATTTTAAAAAGTTAAAAAAAATAAAAATAAATAAAAGTATCTAGAGCAGAGGTCAGCAAACCTTTTCTCTGAAGGGCTGGAGAGCAAATAAGGATGGGCAAAAGTAAATTTACATATTCCAATGGAAATAATACAAATGGATAATACTATAAATAATACAAGAATGAACTCTTTGAGTTTTACATACTAACCACTGCATACCTACTTTTACCTACCTCTATATTTGAGGTTTTGCAAGCCATGTAAATAAAGTCTGTAGCATTTATTTTTACAACCTATGAAAAAATGTAATGTAAAAAATCATTGAGCTCAAGGGCCAGTTTGTCAATCCTTGATTTTGACCAAAATAGACATATTACAAATGGAAAACAAAAATAACTGCATACACAGAAATAGTGCAAGTTAGGTATTTTTTAAAGTAGAAAAGAAAAAACACATCAACTTGATCCCCTACCCATGAAAAATGAATTTAAAAAACAACGGTCACATACTTTTCTCAAAGAATACTGAGCAAATTCAGTTGCCAAATCTATACTATGAAATAATCCTTTGGAACAAAAGGAAATGACAGATGAAAGAAATCTGAGTATGCACAAAGTTATGAAGAGTAAATATGTGGCAAATAGAGATGACTTCTAAAAGTTTCTTCTAAAGACAACCAACAGTGAAAAGTATAAAAAAAAGAAAAGGTCAGTGAGAGAACTGTTTAGCGAGGACCTAAAATCAGCACAATCGATCCTGAGAAGCCAGTCATTTGGATGGGCTCCTTTACAGGAATGGCACCACAGTGCAGCCCACCTGCCTTAGCTGGAAGAGCATCCGCGAGTGGTCTCCGCCTGTGATCTGGTCCAGGAGGTCATCCACTATTCTCTTGCTGTAGCTCCCAGCATCCTTCACAAACTCCTGCAGGCTGGAAAGGGCCAGGAAAGAACATACTAACACAAATGCTACGTGCTTTCATCTTCCAGACTCTGCTGCCACCAATGCCAGCAGTCCTGAGCACAGAAGCCTGTGACGTCAGCACACCTCAGTCGCTCCTCCAGGAGGTACTTTCTGCGAGCTGCAAACCTCTCATAAGTGGAAGATTTGGACCAACAAACTTCATCAGATCCTCAAAATGGTCCATGCCACCAAAAAGTTAAAAAAAAATTCTCAAGAGAAAATTAATTAAAAAAAAAAACAGTGAAAAACAGTGTATACACACGTGTATGAGGTGATAGAATAACTTATGCTAAATTCTGTAAAACAAGCACATTCCTATCTGTTTTGGGTTTAAAAATAAAAGTAGACTGAGGAAAGATGCACAGTGTAAATGGCTACCTAATGGGCAGGGGAAGGAGCAATTGTGGGAGCCAGGCTTAATTTTTGGACCTTATGAATGCTTTAAAAATCAAAATAAAACTAGCCAAATTTAAAAGGAGGCAGAAAATGAAAAACGCATGGTCCTAGCATCAAAGCCAGGCAAAGGCTCAACAGGGCTGTCCAGACTTCAAAGACCTTCACACAGAGCGAGGAGGGCTGCTGGTCTAAAAGCAGTACCACTACCCATGAAAAATGAATTTAAAAAACGACGGTCGGGAGTGAATTTAAAAAATGCTCGCCAGGAGCATTTTAAACAAACCACCACGATGACAAGAGAACATGAGTGTTCTCTTCACAATGACAAGAGAACACTCACGTGTGGCCTGGAAGCGCCCGAGGACAAAGCATCTGAGGAAGCGGCCGGCCTGGGGGAGCGCGGCAGGAAGGGGCCCTGATACCAAGGCCAGGACCTGTCTACCTCCCTGCGTGTGCTGCTTGTGTGCTGTGACTTTCTCTACACGGCACACAGAATCTGCATGCGTGTCAGGAGCATGTACTTGGGGAAGACAAGCTCAGTCCAACTACACAGTGCTACCTGAAGAAAAGGTGACTGGTATTCCTGAAGAACTGTGAGCATGTTGCCAGGGAAAACAGGAATAAAGAGGAGGGTAACCAATTTGTGACACCATCATCTCAAGAAATTTCCTTCTCAGTTTTCTACTTTTTTTTTTTGTCTCACAAAAAACCTGGGCTAGGTATTCATTTAGTGTATTAGGGACTAATTTTTAAAAATGTTTTAATATTTTAATAATGTTTCTTTTGAGAATAAAACAAAACTAATATGGAAAGACTCCATTTCTTAGAGGCTACAAAATTATTTTCTCCATAGAAAATTACTAAAATTCTACAACAGTGACAGTCTACTTTGCCACAGAAAACAAAGAGTTCTACAGAAACACAGTACTACATCTCTCATGTTAGTATCACACGCACACAGAGGGACAAGAAGACAGCACTGGCCTCAGGAGAAAGCAGCCCTGCTGACACCTGCAATTCAGACTTGCAGCCTCACGGACTGGGAAACAATAAATGTTAGTTGTTTAAGGCTCTGTCTGTGGGGCTTGTTACGCAGCCCAGGCTGACTAATGCGGCAAGAAGAACACATCTGAATACAACTGCAAAACAAATTCTTACTAAACATACACAGCTCATTACACACACAAAAAGTACTTCTTTGAGCTACAGCCTAGATCATCACCTCCTTAAAGCTGTGATTGAGCTTTCTGCCAGGCTGATGCCACACAAAGGGGAGTGACCACCTAAGAAAGATGGTGTCTGCAGCATGCAGAATGACTCAGCACAGGGATCCTGGCGACTGTCCCTTCAAGTCTTTCCCCAGAGCCACAAACCTCAGACTATCCTTACACAACTCTCACCCACTCTGTCCTCCCTCTGCTGGAGCCCAGGATGGAGTGTGCTGTACATGACACTTCGGAAAAGTTGGTTACCTCTATTTTCATATCTCAAAAAAAATTTTTTTAAAGATTTTACTTGACCTGGCCCACAACCCAGGCATGTGCCCCGACTGGGAATTGAATCAGCAACCCTTTGGTTCGCAGGCCCATGCTCAATCCACTGAGTTATACCAGCCAGGGTTCATATCTCAAATCTTTGCGAAACTTGTTATTCAAAGCCCTATACAGCCCAACATTTGCAGCTTCTGATGAAGATTGTAAAGGCACAGATAAATGCAGTACTTGCAGCCTCCCACAACCACCTCAAAAATACAACCAAACTACAGAAAAACCATCATTCAGAACTACCTGAAATCTAGCTGAATGGAAGTCCTACAACTAAAGGTATAAAGAAGCAACACTGAGACTGGTAGGAGGGGCAGAGATGCAGAATGGGCTGGTCCCACACCCACATGTGCTGGATAAAAATCAGGAGGCATAGCTTGGCTACAGGGTGTCGCCCCTAGGAACAAGAGAAACCAGCCCCATATCAGCCCCTAACCCCAGCCCATGGTTCCAGTGCCAGGAAGAAAAGTCCCCATAACTTCTGGCTGTAAAAACCAGTGGAGATTATGGCTGAGTGAGAATTAGGGCTTCCGGAATCCTAGGCAGTTCCTCTTAAAGGGCCTGTGCATGGACTTACTCAGCAGCTTGAAAGGCACCAGGTACAAATGAAGAGGAAATGAACTGTCTAGCATCAGGGAGAGTTAAGAAGGGCAGCCTTCCACCTGAGAGAAGTGCAGGCAGAGGCCAACAGTTCCTTTTCTGAGCCCTTCACCCATAGAACTGGCAAGTGGGCACCATAGCTGAGTCTTCATCAACCTGGCTAACATCAATGTTTGCCCCATCCTGGTGTTTTCCTGAGATTCCGCCTCACCAACTCTTGGGTCAACCTAAGCTATTTCCAGTGGTTTTCCATTATGAATGGCCTAAAATCAGATTTTCCTAAAATCTCTTAAACAAGCAGGATCTGGGCTTGGTGTGCCCCGTACATCCTTACTAAGTGGCTCCAGACCCAGTAGTAGTGGCAGCCAGCTTTGGTTTGAAGCACGTCCTTTTCTGGGTATGTCCAAGCCCAGCACAAGTTACAGCCCTCTATAGAACACAGCCCCAGACAACACAGATGCTGGCAGAGTTTGGCCTCCACCTCCTGGAAGGCACAAAAGCCAGTGTACCTAGTGGAGAGCTTCAGACCACAGCAAAGCACCACCCAATCACAACTACAAGCAACACACTCAAAGGACAGAGTCAGTGGGCACCTAAGCCCTGAGGAAGTAAGTCCTGCTCCACGGGGTTGGCCCTTGCACAGCTAAACCTCCATGGTGGTCACAGCTAATCCTTGAAGTTGACTGGCCTGGGGCTAAACCACTCTCACTGACATGCAAACAGCAATGGAGACTCAACTACAAAAGGAGAGTGAACAGAGCCAAAGGGTGGAGAGTTGAGCTTGGGTGAACAGAGAGGCTGTGCTGCTGGACCCTACAGGACACCTACTACCTACAGTAGGCCACTCTACCAAGCCCAGAAGATATAGCAGCTCTACCTAATACACAGAAACAAACACAGGGAAGTTGCCACAATGAGAAGACAAAAAAATGTCCCAAATGAAAGAACAGAACAAAATCCAGAGAAAGAATGAAATGAAATGGAGGTAAGCAAACTACAAAGTTCAAAACAATGGTTATAAGGATGAACTTAGGGGAAGAGTAGATGAACTTAGGGGAAGAGTAGATGAACTTGGAGAGAACTTCAAAAACAAAAAAGGTCAGCCCTGGCTGGTGTAGCTCAGTGGACTGAGTGCGGGCCTGTGAACCACATGATCGTGGTTCAATTCCCAGTTAGGGCACATGCCCGGGTTGCAGGCCAGTTCCCAGCAGGGGACTCACGAGAGGCATCCATACATTGACATTTCTCTCCTTCTCTCCTTCCCTTCCCCTCTAAAGATAAATAAATATAAAAAATATTTTTTAAAAACCCCCAAAACAAAAAAGGACCTGGAAACCATAAAGAAGAACCAGTGAGCCATGAAAGATACACTAATTTAAATGAATAGTTTACAGGGAATCAACAGTGGAGTAGATGAGGCTGAGAATCAAAACAGCGATTTGGAATATAAGGAAGCAAAAAACATCCAATCAGAGCAGCAAAAAGAAAAAGAAAATTTAAAATAATGAGGACAACCTTAGGAGCCTCTGGGACAACTTCGAGTGTACCAACCACCTCATCATGCAGGTGCCAGAAGAGAGCAAGAAATTGAAAAGCTATGTAGAAAAACAACAGAAAACTTCCCTAACCTGGTGAAGGAATTACACAAGTCCAGGAAGTGCAGTCCCCAGCAAGATGAAACCAAAAAGGCCCACACCAAGATACATCATAATTAAAATGCAAAAGGTTAAAGGCAAAGAATCTTAAAAACAGCAAGAGAAAAGCAGTTAGTTACTTACAAGGGAGTTCCCATAAGACTGACAGCTGACTTCAAGACAGAAACTTTGCAGGCCTGAGGGACTGGCAACAAATATTCAAAGTGATGAAAAGCAAAGACCTACAACCAAAGACCTACTCTACCCAACAAAGCTATTATCACTTAGAATCAAAGGACATATAAAGAGCTTCCCATACAAGGAAAAGCTAAAGGAGTTAATCACTACCAAACCAGTATTATAAGAAATGTTAAAGGGTCTTCTTTAAGAGAACAAAAATAAAAATAAAATAAACAATAAAATAGCAATAAATACATATCTATCAATAATGAAATCTAGCCCTGGCTGGTGTAGCTCAGTGGATTGAGTGTGGGCCTGTGAAGCAAGGGGTCGCCAGTTCGATTCCCAGTCAGGGCACATGCCTGGGTTGCAGGCCGGGTCCCCTGTAGGGGACGCATGAGAGGCAACCACACATTGATGTTTCTCTCCCACTTTCTCCTTCCCATCCCCTCTCTCTAAAAATAAGTAAATAAAATATTTTAAAAATAATAATTAAATCTAAAAAACAAACGACAAGCAGAACAGAAACAGACTCAGGTATAGAGAGGCTTTTGATGGTTGCCAGGTGGGATGAGGGTTGAAGAACTGGGTGTAAAAGGTGAAGGGATTAAGCAGTATAAATTGGTAGTAACAGAGTACTCATGGGGATGTATATAAAGTACCATATAGGGAATATAGTCAATAATACTCTAATAGCTATACACGGTATCAGATGGGAATGAGATTTATGGTATGATCATTCAGTAGGTTGTATAATGTCTAATCACTGGGGTGTACACCTGAAACTAACATAGTATCATATGTCAACTGTAATCGAAAAATAAAAAATGATTTAAATAAAAAACTGTGATTGAGTTACCCAAAATTCACAACTAGGCTACAGTAAACCACAAGGGTATACTGAAAATAACTTGGGAATTTCTGCGCTTTGAACCTGCTGCAGTGGCTCTCTTCCCAATACACAGGCTCTGAAGTGCCTTCTCAGTAGGAAGACGGCTCCTGCTGCTGCCTGCGTCTCTGGGCACAGCTTACCTCAGTGCACACTGCACACCCGTCTCGTCTCCGTAGGCAGAATACAAAAGCTCCATTTCATCTGATTTCAAGTCTCCAAACACAGAATTGTTATGCATTGACAGTGCAGTACTGGCACTTGACAATAATGTGACTAAGAGTGGAGAAAATAGGGAAAACATAAGAAACATCAGATTTACACTCAAATTACATCTGGCAGGAGATGAACTTCCACCTTTCTCCTTGTGTTGCTCATCCACACTCTTGTACAAGGCATCCGCCTCAGTGGCACACTTTCTTCTCTACGAAATCCTTGCTGAACTACCAACTAGTAGAAGCTTTGGGCATGACTAGTGGAATCGCTTCATCACCTTTGTGTTACCTCTGTGGCCAGTGGCTACAGAGAACGGTTCAGTGTTTCAGAAAGGAGTGAGTGCGACAAGTAGAAGGGCTTCTTGGTGCCAGCTCTTCTCCCATCCCAGACATTACTGGGAACCTCACCTGCAGAGGCTGGCTCATGCTGAGGGGATATAAAGGGAATCAGAGGGTCACTGTTCTGAAGGAGGTACATGCCAGCAACTCTGCATGAATGATGTCAGGGGCTGGAAGGGTTGTGTCCTGGGCACAGAAGGGTATGAAGAAGCAACCCAGGCCTCTCCCCACTAAATGCCAATAGCACCCCAGTTGACAGTCAAAATGCCCCCTGGGGCCCTGGCTGGTGTAGCTCAGTGGATTGAGCTCGGGCCTGTGAACCAGAGGACTGTGGTTCAATTCCCAGTCAGGGCACATGCCTGGGTTGCAGGCCAGTTCCCACTGGGGGACCCATGAGAGGCAACCATACATTGATATTCTCTCCTTTTCTCCTTCCCTTCCCCTCTAAAGATAAATAAAATCTTTAAAAAAATTTTTTTAAATGTCCCCATGGGAACAAAACAGCCAGAAATACCGACAGACACTCCAAAACAAACCAAAAAGCCAACCACAAATACAAATGGCAGCCAACGCACCCACACTCTCCCTAATTCTCTCTGGAGAAAGTTATGCACAGCTCTCTCTTGGCTACAGGCATCATCACCCCCCTTCCAAAAGAATAAAATGTAACAGTTTGTTGGAGGACACTAAATTTCCACCACTAGATCTCCACCACCTGGCCCCAAGAGTCCCGGCTATCACGGCATACAGTAGTAGCCCATCTAAGAATTCCACGAAGTGCAGGACTGAGACCAATCCATCAGTGAAGAGCAGAAGGCAAGGCAGGAACTTGCCTTATGTCATTTTTATTCCTGTCATTCAAATGGTCTTAATTTTACTATTAATTTCAAAATCAGAATCTGGATATATTTCTAAAAACAGGTAAGCCAGGAAGACCTTGGAGGAAGAACTGGGGACTCCTTTGCAACAACTCACTTACCTGTGAGTGCTCCTCCCCACACTCCCTGCACACTCACCTTTGCTCCTTCTCTCATCTTTGAAGCCCAGCGTGGTGAAACTGAAGCCAGGGAGCAACTTGCTGGAGAGTGAGCTCAGGTCCACCGGGTGGGTCTCCTCCTCTGCAAGAGCAGCACTGTGAGCGGGCAGTTGATGGACCCCCGTCCCAAATAGCACCTCAAACACTCTCTTCACCTCACAATAGGTATGTGTGGGAGAGAGGGCTGGGAGGCTCTCTATGAAGACCATCTAAAATTGAATTTGCAAAAGCCAACTACCATTCTGAACCTTAATCACATTTCAATTTCGCTTTATGATTACCCCAAAGTCAACGTAATGAGAAACTTCTGCTCTCTGACCATGACACTAGGAACATAATTTTCAAACTGACCACTCACCACCTCTAAGAAATGCTGCATGCATTCTTATAGCAACAGTACAGCTCCCGCCTTTGCACACTCTCCGACTGCATATTTCCTACACTAAAGTTGTCACTCACACACTATTATGTGACCTGAGCAGGACTCTTCAAATTCCTAACTAGAACCTCTACTTCACGTTCTTTTTCTAGCCACTGATCAACTTGCCTACTCTCTTATGAAGACAGTATGATTTATTCTGGCTAAAGAACAAAGAAGCTGATCAGAATTTATACTTTGTATACTAAGAGAATGCTAAATAAAACTGTGTCAAGAGCTGGGTGAAATGATGCCACCAGGCACATTAGGCCGTGGGGGCTGCCCTGCATGCATCCATGTGCGCATGACCAAGAAAAGGGGTTCATTTTCTAGGTGTGTGTGCATGCCTGCAACATTCAGTTCCACAGTTTTGCTTTTCTTCAAAAAACAAGCCTTTGAAAAATCTTTCTGAAGGAGATGGAAAAGTATAAAGATGCTTGTTAAAGGCCACAACCACCCCCCCACCCACCCCCAGTATTTATGGCTTCATCAAGATCTTCCTTGATTGAATTACCAACTTGCGGTTTTTTCTTCTAAAACTTGTGTTTGAGCTGACAGTTACTTCTTTCAAGCTTCGAGAGTAGAGCAGAGGTGGGGACTGGTTTCTGTCAAAGGAGCCGTTACTGAACTGGTGAGGCAAATCCTCACGACAGTACAGGACGTCCAGCCCCAAGCCTGCAGCTCTGCAGGAGAGAAATTCCTGTCCAGCTGGCTGTCCTAGGGGCCCTCGGTCAGAGACGGTCTGATCAGCACCTCCACCCCAACTGGATGACCAACCTCAGTCTGCTTACCACACAAGTGTCATGGTGAGGGGAGTGGTGCAGGAGCGGGAAATTGAACAGGGCTTGTCATCTACATTTAACCACTGGTGTCACATACTCCAGTGAAAACACATATCAGAAACAGGTTATAAGGTTTTAAAACATTGAATAGAAAATAGAGGTTAGCAGAACAGCATAAAGACTAAAAGGGACACTGAGCCCTGAGATGGGCCACCCACCGTCGGCATCTGGCTCGGCCGCGTTGACCACGCTGTAGAGCAGGTTCCCGTCACCGCTCTTCTTCAGATAGCCCATCTGTAAGGAAGCTCGCCTGAGTGCACGCCCCACCACCCCCCCCCCGAAGTGAGAGCCCTTAGCTTTCGCAGTTGAGACTTCTACTGAAGCTCCAGCAAAATAAAGGCTTAGGAATATGGCCGAGCTTGGACAATCTTGAAAGGCCACAAAGGTCACTTGTTTCTCTATGAATGAAGAGGCCCCATTCATACCTTTCCCTGGAGTTCAAGACCCACTTGCAAACGATGTGCGCATGAGTGCAATGAAAGAACTTAGAAAAGTTCCTCATAACACCTTCTTAAAAATATCTTTTGAAAGAAAACAATTTACCTATAAACAACTTTTTACAGTAGGACAGAAGCCTCAATAAAATGAGTTAGAACCAACCACCAAACAAAACCAACTCCTCCTCTGAAAGCCATGAAGAGAGTGAGGAAGGGAAGGCATCTTTGTGCTGGTGTGTGTGGGGAGAAGGTGGAGAAGGCTGCCCACCTGTTCAGGTGCTGGAGCCCAAGTGAAAGGAACGAATGTCTGAGCAGGAGGAGCAAGCCTGGGAGGGGAACCAGGACCCAAGCTGGGTGAGTAGGGCATGCAGGATGGGAGATTAGTTACCCTTGGTCAAATAAGTGTAATAAGGATAAAAGAAGCCAGGTTTCTCACTGTGAAATTACAAAATTAAAAGGAAGAAAAGGAGAAGAGGCTTGGTGATACTAGATGGCATCGGAGGTTCAGTGTAAAAACATGGTTTTTGGTGAATGTAAACACAGATGTCAGTCTAGGTTCCTTCTAGAAGCCATACGTATATAATGGCCTTTCCTAGCTCTCTCCACTGAGGGCCACACACGGTGCTCAAACCTGGGTTTCTAAAAGCCATTATCCACTAAGGAACCAGGGTTCCTTGGAGAAACAGTAGATTCCACAGCTAAAGTGCAACAGGGGTACAGACTTGCAGGTCCCCTGGAATGACACTGTAAGCCACACAGGAAACCTCAAACTTCCTAGCAGGCACATTAAAAATAAATAAATAAAGCAGGTAAAATTAATCTTAGCAGAATTTATATAACCCAAAACATCCAAGATATTATCATTTCAAAGTACTTTATAATCTGAATTTCACAGACTCAGTATGAAAAAATTGTAAAGTTCTAGTTCAGACTGTTTAAATATGATTTTGGATGTATCAGATCAAATAAAATGTATTAGAATTTCAACCGTGTCATCGTTAGCATGACTAAGAAGCTTAAAGCTGCATATGTGACTCACACTATTTCTACCAGATGTGCTGGCCTAGAATGTATTCTTGTGTCAGAGAGGAGATGCTCAGAGGATGGTGTTACCTCCTCCTGATGACCAGCAGCTAGCTGGACAGGCTCCCTCCCACCAGCCACACCTGCATCAGACACATGAGTGACTGAAGCACCACACAAAGTTGTGAGTACACAGGGAGAAGCATTAACCTGCAGCAGAGAAGTCTGGCGGGTTCAGCCTCTGTCAAGTGATGGAGGTTAACATAGTCCTGACACAGGCATCTGTCCCTGGAGGACCCCTTACCTCCCAGGAGATGGGGCCAGTGGCTACAATGGCCAGTGGGGAAAAGGAGCTCACTTTGACTATAGCATGCACTCCTGAGCTGGACCCTCCAGTGACAAAGGCATCCCATGACAGCAACAGAGCTTGGACTAGACACTCATAACATCCAGACATTAACCTCTTGACTCTGAGGGCTGTGCCACTGTCCTGGCAGAAAATACACCACCCGTCAGGAAGCACTACCTTGCTGCCTGGAAGAAGTCGGTTGATCCTATCCCGAGCCTCATCGGCCGCGTGCTCCACCAGGGCCAGTACATGTTCTTCTGCTGTGCTGTCAGTCAGGCTGCAAGCGTTTCCTTCTGGCTCAAACATGCAGCTACAAGGCAGAAACACTGCAAAAATCACCACAAGGCACACGACGTAACCACTTCACCCCTTCCCTGCAGTGGTCAGTCCCTAATGCCCCCAGAGTCATACAAATACCCAGTAGGAGTAGCACTTATGCTACAAAGAGCACTTATGCTCTCTTCCTTTTAGTTCTAACCACAGTAAAACAAGACCCTTTCATTAAGATGAAGAGTAAGTGTAAACCAAGTAAGCTTTCTGTATCAGTTATATTTCAGTTGCCTTAAGAACAGAAGAAACATCACATGACAGAAGCCTCACTGTTAAAGTGTCACTGAAGGTACCATTAGAAAAAGCAGCAAAAACCCTGTGGAGGGTTGAGGAGCTGGTGGAGTTTGGGCCAGGAACACAAGCCTGCTCACTGGCAGCCCTCACCGCAAGGCCCAAGGGACGCCCCAAGACTTTAGCAGGTCAGCCTCAGGTTCCACATGGAGTTCTTGATTCAAACAGCTGAGAGGTGCTAGGTGCAGTATCCAAGGGAGACAACCTCTGCTGTGGAAGTTTCTAGAAGTAGGTGGGTGGGACCCTTCTAAGGAGCCATGGAAGCCAGCCTTGCCTGGGGATGTTGAGTCTATGGGAACACCCTTCCTCTGGTTCAGCGTTTATAGCTGCGGGAGCAGGGAGCTCAGGGAGCGTGGTGAGGAGTGCATGTGGCCACGCATGCTGCCTGCCCAACATGACAGTTTCGTTCCCTGAGCCTGGGACAGGCAAGCCCAGGTCACCAGCATGTGAGGTTTCTTGGGAATAAAGAGCCAAAAAATATTCACAAATAGGACACATGTGGGAACAGCAGTGAGCAGAGGACATGCTGCAGGGCTAAAGAGATGAGCTCACTGTGTCACACCTGGGACAGATCATGTGTGCATGCAGGAGGGGCTGTCTCAGCCCTTACACCTCCTGTGTCCATTAGCATGATAGTGCTCTCCTCTAGGACAAGTTACTGTGCTGGCTGTAGGATGGTGGTATGTCCACATGGAGAGAGCATAGGTGACAAAGCAAACCACCACTTCCTGCAGAAATGACAGTGAGGTCCCATGATCTTCTGATACCTTCCAGTGATAATGATGACATTCATTACTTACACACTACGGTCACCTCACTCTCAAGGTGGGCAGGGAAGGATAGTCACATCCCTCTGAACACAGATCTAAGCTTGTGAGGAGCTGTGCTCCTCCCACCAGGCTGCACAAGCAGTGCACCCCTAAGCTACTCCAGAGACACAGGCAGAAACACAGGCTGGTGCCCCTAATCTACTCTCTCCAGGGAGCACCTGCATTCCTAAGGTGAGTGCCCGACTCCACAGGCAAGTGCACTTCTCTTTACCTGATGACTTCTCTACTCGGCCTTTTGGATTTCTTGGTAGTTTCTACTTGTACGGGTACAACTTCTGGAACAGGTTCCTCAACAGCTGTGTCTTCGTTGCCCAGAAGAGCTGCCTGCTGAGAAAAATCCATGTCCTGCATAAACGACATGCTGCGCTTCAAAGCTAACAGCCGCTCCTAGAATCAGAAAGGACAGAGCAGCACGACTTTACCTCTCCCTCACAGCCAAGGTGCCATGACAATGGGATGGGATGGGGATGGCCACAACCTCACCTGGCCTAACAGCTAATCTTCCATGCGGTGCAACAGGAGGTGGTTGTGGGGTCAACACCAAAGGGTGCAGCCTATTAGCTGGCGAGCACTTAGAGCCGGCAGAGGGGAACAGGCCAGAGGGCACAGGGCTGCACCTCACCTACAGGCTCATCAGGGAAAAAGCAGTGGTCCTAGACACGTGGCGCATGCAACCTGGCTCCTCAGACAGACCTTGGAAGCCACTCAGGATGGCCAGGATGTCCCAGCTGGATTCAGTGAGGCAGCCACACAAAACAAACCCAAAAGGTTGGCTGCAATACAGTGAGAAATTCACCCAGACTTGAGATCAACACATCCAGAATGTTCTACCCATCCCTAAAGGAGATATTACAGCTAGGGCAGGAGCAAGAAGAGAAAGAGGAGAGTGCCTGGAGGAGAGGGATATGGACAGGACAGCCTGTGGCATCTACCCTAGAGCAGAGGGGTCCATGCCGTGGCCAGTGACAGGAAGATGGAAACATGTCATTTACTGTGAGTGAGTTTCTGTTTAGGCATAAACAACGTAGAGGAGGAGAATTCTCCTTTCTGTGGCTCCTCGGTGTTAGTGGCTTTCTTACTTTGCTCATCATCTTAAAGCCTGCGTGAAGGATCTTCTTAGCTAACTTGTAGTACACAGTGTCTGGCCTGTTGTATGTCATTGCATTATCACACATCAGTTTGAAATCTGCCTGAAAAAAAAAGAGAAAACAATTAATCAAGTTGGAAACACCACACAGCAGCAAAGAGTTTAAAGAGGCCAAAATGAAGAGCTGAAAATTAAGTGAAAAGCAATTAAATTTGCCTCTTTGATTAAAAGAGGCCAAAGAGGCCAAAATAAGGAGCCGAAAATTAAGTGAGAAGCAATATTAAATTTGCCTCTTTGATTAAAAAATAACTTTAAAAGCTTTCAGAGAAATTTTCATAATTGTTCACTGATCTCCATTTACACAAAACAAAGTCTGTACTTCTTTTTAAGCATAATATGTACATTTCATTTGAGACAGATGGCTCCCTCTGCATCCTTCCTGTCTCCAACCCCCTCTCCTCTCTTTGAGAGGAACTCGGACGTAAATAGGAACAAGGACTAACAGCTAAGTTAAGTAAAAGTCCAGGGATAAACTGAGAGGTGGGCACAGTTAGGTGCTCTATCTCTGGGATTTTTCCATGGAATTTAAAATTTTGTCTACAGTTATTCTAGTTCTATACAGAAAAGGACTAAAATAATGTCTTATTAAACGATAATTTATAATAAAAGTTATTCAAAACATCAGTATTTTAACATCCCACCCAAATTATTTAGCACACAGCTGTCACAGGTGAATTATTTTCACTCATATGTGGAATCTAATGAACAAAATAAACCGACAAACAAAATCAAGAGACTCATAGATAAGAGAATAGACTGACAGCCATCAGACGTGAGGGGGTTGGGGGCTGGGTGAAAAAGGTGAAGGAATTAAGCAAACAAACTCACAGACACAGACAACATGATGATTACCCAAGGGAAAGAGGGGTGAGAGGAGGGAGAAGAGGGTATGAGGAGATAAATGGTAAATGGAAAGAGACTCAACTTGGCATGAACACACAACACAACATACAGATGATGTATTATAGATTATATACTTGAAACCTATATAATTTCACTTTTTAAAACAACCAGGCCCTGGCTGGTGTAGCTCAGTGGATTGAGCATGGGCCTGCGAACCACATGATCTCGGTTCAATTCCCAGTCAGGGCACATGCCTGGGTTGCAGGCCAGTTCCCAGTGGGGGATGCATGAGAGGCAACCATACATTGATATTTCTCTCCCTCTCTCCTTCTCTTCCCCTCCAAAGATAAATAAATAAAATCTTTAAAAAAAAAACCACTCTCTTGAGGACAAGACATGGGGTGGACACTGCTCACACCTTGGCTTTGTCACTGGGCAAGAGACAAAATTGGGGTCTGTAGTTAGAAAAGATAGAGAACTATAGGGTGTGGATTACTGATACCATCTGCCCTCTGGAGCACTGCTCCATTCTCCTGTGAAAATTTGTCCTTTCTCCCGTCTGTAGGTTAGCAAACCCTTTCAGTGATGTCTCCAGCAAATATCAAAGAGCCAAGTTTTTCAGACGTTAACAGACCTAAGAAAGAAGCCCAGTGTTGTCTCCTAAATGACACTATTGCCAATGCTGTCAAGCATCCGCTTTGACTCTCCCCCAGGGTGTTGGAGCCAATCATCAATTCCGACCTCTCACAGCCAGTACTAAGAAAGGAGAGTTAAAAACTAAGTATTCAGGGGATTTAAGAACTCATTATTCTAAAAAACTCAAACTCCCAATTATTACATTATAAAACTGAGAATTAGGAAAATTACATTTTTAAAAATACCCATTCTGGAACCAGGTCAAATAAGATGTAACTTTGCTTGACCTAACATGTCTCATTTAAGCCAGCATCGTGAAAGAAAGAGAGAGAGAGAGAAAGAAAGAGAGAGAAAGAGAGAAAGAAAGAGAGAAAAGAAAGGCATTTCAAATAGCATGTTAACCCATGGGCCAGCTTCTAGACCAGTGATTTTCAAATGGCTTGCCAAAAGAGGCTCACTGGTAAGCTGCAAGAATTTGTAAAACATGTAGTACCTGACTATGCAGCCAGGGGCACTGACCTCTTTTCCCTTAGTCCGTCAAATTAAAAAAATGACAACAGGCAACACAACAACAGTTGTCCTGTGTAAATGAATCAAAATTACACCATTTTTTGTCAGATAGGCAAAACTACAAAATTTTCATAATTAGTACATGTGGAACATGTTATAAAAAAGACTGAGAATTACTGCTCTAGACCACAGTACAGAGTAAATTACAACCAACCCATTTGCCTGATGCTATGTTTGCGAAACATCAACCCAAACACAGAAACACCTGTGAAAACTTGCAAATAGAAATGACTATGTCTGATGATCCAAGTGTTTACTGGACAACTAATGCAAAGCTTCCAAACAATTATTTTAGGAACTGAAATTAATTTACCTTAAATTCCGTGACTGACTTGTATTCATTGGCCACAATTTTGTCTTTCATTGTGCCAAAATCCATCGGATGTTTTATTATCATTGAGTATCCAGGAGCAATTGCATCCGTGACAGGAAAAGCAAAAAATCCATGAGGATCTTTTCTGAAAACGAAAGCATCTTTATTTAAACTGGAAAGCCCTAAAACCTAAATTTTTGAATGATACAAAACCCTTCACCATAAAAAGTTTAATATAGTTGACTGAAGTTTATTTCTTAAAAATAAAAAAATAAAACTTATGCCCTTTAAAATTGTTTATAGGTATTTTTGGATACACTAAAAATTCCATGACTAGCACCCTGGCTGCAACCACGGCATCTACATCACAGCTCGCTGACCCCCACATCGACAGTCTCCTCCCGGCTCTGCTCTTGAATGGTGCTTGCCCACTCTGTCAAAATGGGCATTCCCAGTGGAGGTGAAGTGTCTGCTTCACACACAGTGGTGGTGGTGGCAAAAATGCTTCATAAAGAAGAACCCAAATGCTGTCAAATAAAAGCTCTTTAGAAACATTTGTTACCTCTGGAGCTGGCGGAGGAAATGCTCTAGCAGTTGCTGAATAGGTGTGCTCTCGTTTTCAGCTAATGATTTAAAAAGGAAAAAAAATAAAATTGAACAAAAAGATTTTGAAATCACTTCACTGGAGTGCTCCAATTTCATAGTGTGTACTTATTTGTTTCAAGTTCCAAGGCATTTTCATAAGACAGTTCAAGTAAGAACTGGATAAAAAGGTAAACCAAACTCAGCCTTGACCCCTCACCAAGTTCAGCTGGATGTAAAGAATACCCCCACACAGGTCCCCAAACCCTAGTGCCCAAATCCCTTAAACCAACAACATATACCTAGTAGTCATCAATCTATTTCCAATTCCTATCACCAATGGGCCTGGTACATTCCAGATAAGGTATGAAAGTAAGAACAAAGGCTTTGGATATAGTAATGGATGGATTCACCAACTATCATTTCACTCGAGAGCCCTAAACTTCTGGATATGCCTGTTCTTCATGTGTAAAACAGGGATAAGAATACACACCATACAAGGGTTACTGTGAGCACTGCAGTTCTTAGCTACATCTACGGGCACATGTGTGAAAACATAGTTTTCAGTGAATGTAGACACAGATGTCAGTTTCGGTTCCCTCTAGAAGATGTATGTATGTGATGGACTTTCCTAGCCCTGTCCATTTAGGGCTACACCCACCACCCAGACTTTGGTTTCTAAATGCCATTGTCTATTGAGGAACCAAGTCTGAAGAACAACAGGAGTGCAGACCACCAGGTCCCCAACAGTGATGCTCTTCAGAGTGACCAAGAAAACATCATGTGATCATTAGTTCTTCAGGCATAATTTGGAGGGAAAGTACCCGATGTAGAACATTAAGGAGACAAATTAGATTAAGTTACAATTTACCAGTGTCTGCATTAACTTTGCAGACACATTCATTTATGAAGTGTTATTTGTACCTGACCCTCTCTTCCTCCCAACATTCTCAGCAGCCCCAAGTCCTACCTGTTCACCATGGCAATGACTCACTCATGGGAGGGTACTGCCAGAAAACAACACCCCACTATGATTGCAATACAATACCTTCTACCTCCACCAGCAAGAAAAGAAACTGCCTGAAAAACAAACCTCCTGACCATTTAGAAGCCTCTGAGGGAAGTAACCACACACAGATCAGAGTGTTCCAGAAGTTGTCCTTTGGTAGAGTCAGCACAGCTCCCAGTGTTTCTTAAGTCCTTGAAACACTAGCTTCCTCCCATCTATAATGAGCTTCTTAACTCATGGGCTTAAAGAAAAAGACCAGGAGCGGCACATGGCCAAACCCTGCTCTAGAAGTTCAAAGATGATGGCAAGAACCTCTGATCCAGCTATATTTCATGTGAGGCCTTGGAAGAGGAAGCCCTCACTCCTGTTCCTTCCTTCTGTGTGTCTCCCAAAAAGCTGAAAGACACGCTACGAACTGCTGCTTCATAGTAACAAGCTCCAACAGTCCAAGAAAGTCTTTGAAAATGCTACCACTTGCCTGGTTGTGTCCGGCACGCTCGGATTGGCCGATCAGGAGGCGGCTCCACCTCTACCTTCTTCCCAGGATCAAAATCATCAGCCTCTCCCTCTGTGTCACAGTGTTCCTTTTCCCGTTTCCGCTTCTTCTCTTCCTATGAGGTAAAGTCAAGGCAGTGAGAGCAATGCAAACAGTTTTAAACAAACCTCCTGTTTATCCTGTTTACAAAGGAAAACACAAAGCTAAGAGAGAAACACTCTCTTTCAGAGACTCTTTCCCACTCCAGATTCCCACCCCTGCAAAGACCCTCCCCAGGGGTCAGGGGAAAAGTGATGCACAAAGAGCCAGAATCAAAGAAACTACCTTTGCAGTGTTTTGCTACAAACAAAACACCCCCTTTCCTAAGCCCTGCAGCACTTCTGCCTGCCACTTCAGGGGTTTGGGGACAGGACATGATGGCCACCTTCACCCTGTTTTACCTTTCGCTTCCTTCTTTCTTCATCGTCCATATATTTCTCCTTCTCTGATTTCTTCTTCTTCTTCTTCTTCTTTTCTTTATGTCTCTCTCGCTCATGGTCTGACCTATCATCATAATAGCTGGAGTCATGGCCAGATCCAGAGAGTTCAGTCACTTCGCTTCCTCCAACTTTGAGGACCAACTTCAGGGGCTTCTCCAAGGGCTTGTCTGCATAATCTGTAGAGACAGAGATGGTGGCTCTCCAGTGCACGCTTTGAGAAAACATCACCCAGGTGGGTGGCATGGCTGGCCAACGAGTGGGTGCTACTGTGGAGGCCCTAGAGGACGTCTGGCCCTACTAAGGTGGAGCAGAAGAATGCTAAAACCATTACGGAAAGACGGTGGGTCAAAGCTGAGAGTGGCTGAGTGTTATCCTCTTTCCTCTCCATTTCCTTCCCCCTCACAGAGCCAGGGAGAGGGGAAAGCAACAAGACCATTAGAAGCAACAAGACCAGTGGAAGTAACAAAGCTAGGAGCTGGGACCCCGCAGACCGATGCCACATCCCAAAGCCCCAGGGCCCTGTTCACCACCTTGCTTTCCACTGACAAGTAACGAACTGCTGCTGCAGGACCAGGAACGAGCAGGGAAAGGCGGGAGGACAAAACGGTAAGACCTCCTCCCGGAGACTCAGACACCAGCCAACTCAGACCTTTGGTTTTTCTCCAGGACTTCGGAGATGGACCACACGGAGCTCGAACCCCTGCCGCCGCGAGTCTGGGGCCCCGCCCACCGCGAAAGCCCGCGAGCCCGGGAGCCTTAGCGCGTCCCCGGGACCCTTGCCCATCCTCTGGCCAGCCCGCGCGAATACCCAACCATCCCGGCGTCACAAAGCGCGTCCGCTGCCTCACCCTCGTACGACGAGCGCCATTCGGTCTTGTGCTTCTTGTGCTTCTTGCCCATGGCGGTTGCGGGGCAAAGAGCGGGGCCGTGGGCAGCAGCGAACGCTGCCCGAGCGTGGCCGCCGGCCCGCGGCCCTGGCTCCGCGCCCGCCTCAGCCTGCGGAGGTCGAGGGGCCGCGCCGGAAGCGGACCTCGCGCCCGGAAGTGGCCCCGCCGCTTGCCAGCACGAGCGCTTCCGGGTCGGGTGACGGAGCGCTGCGCGCGGCAGATTCAAAGCGCTGGCGGGGCTGGCGGGCCTGGTGGCGGCTGTGGCGGAGGTGGTGTTGGATGTGGTGGCGGCGCCGGGCGTCCGGCGGCGGCCACGCTCGGGCCGGCTACTCGGTGCTCGTGGCTGCGACGGCGGAGCCATGGACCAGGCCGTGGGCGACCTGAAGCAGGCACTGCCCTGCGTGGCTGAGACGCCGACAGTCCATGTGGAGGTGCATCAGCGGAGCGGCAGGTGAGCCGGCAGGACCCGACCGGATAGGACTAGGGTAGCCCTGAGCGGATTCCGCACCTGCGTGGCCCCTACCCATAACACTCGGTCCAGACGCTGCTTGGAGCTCATTGCGCCGGACTCGGTCTGGACCTGTCTGGCCTGACTCTGAACGGGACGCACGCTGGCCCGCCGGGCACAGCCCGGGAAAGCTGGAAGTTGAGAAGGGCCAAATACTCAAGAGTTTCCAGTTCTGTCTCAGAACCAGTCAGCCGGGCCGTCAGGTGGCAGGGTGGGCCGAGTGGAGCCTTGAATGCCAAGCCAAAAGTGTTAGGTTTTCTCAGAGTGAATGCCAGGCCTTGGATACTTACTAAAATGCAGACTCCTGACCTGATCCCACAGCTGTGAGGTTTCCTTCTTTCACTAATAGGAGATAGCCAACATTTATTGAATGCTTACTACGTGCCAGGCATTGTCCCTAAACACTTTGAATATATTGACTAATCTTCATAGTAGCCTAGTGTAGCAAGAAGTCTTGCTACTGCCCCATCTATCGGATGGAGAAGAGCTCAGGCACAAAGTCCTTGGGCTGCTCCCGGGCCACACAGCTAGCAGGCAGTAATGAGTGACTCTAGCTTTGATTCCCTGGCAGGCCTGCTTCCTCCTTCTCTGTTCTCAAGTGCTGCACTTTCTTTTGTATACCCTGATTTCTTTAAAAAAAAAAGAAGTACTGTTAAAATTTTGCTTCTTAATCTACAACTGATCTGTGTGTTTTGCATGTTGTCCAGCACGGCAAAAAAAGAAGATATAAAGCTGAGTGTTAGAAAGCTACTTAACAGGCATAATATTGTGTTTGGTGATTACACATGGACTGAGTTTGATGAACCTTTCCTGACCAGAAATGTGCAGTCTGTTTCCATTGTTGACACAGAATTAAAAATTAAAGACTCACAGGTAAGTTATTAACTTCCAGGGGGGAAGAAACAGTTAACCTGTGGCTGAGTAGAAAGTTGGTGCCCTGAATGTCTGCTTGCTGCTTTGATAGCATGTGTCAGAAACTGGGTTGCTTTGATTACCTGTTGGTTTGACAACAGAAGACAAGTACTGGCTCTCTGGCAGGAGCCCGAATCTGGGAGTAGACATGGCCTCAGGGTCAGCATGCTGTGAGTGCAGTCAGGGAGAGATTGGAAACCAGGAATTAGAATGCAGCACCCTAGAACAGAGGGCTGCGCTGAGGAGGACTGTGAGCCTTCTCTTGTATTCTTTCAGTAAAAATATTTTATGGGTGCTCAGCATGTGTTAGGACCATAGGATGTGTGGGGACAGCAGAGATGAGGAAAAGGGCTTGCCTTCTTGAAGCTCTTCATCCAGCCCACCATACCATCACCCACCATCTTACAGAGTTCATGTGTGGGAGCTAAGGAGAGCTTTGTGTAACAGTGTGGAGGAGTTGTGGCAGTTGTACCACTGTAAAAACAACCCAAAGTGCCTGCCTCCGGAAGATGCACCATTGATACCTGGGCAATTTCTGTTCTCATGAAGAGTCAATTTGGAAGAATTGGTATGGCACTAAAATAATGCTTAGGTGGTGGACCTCCCCACTCTTACATTAGGGCCAACATTTGTGGCATTGTTGGAGTTTTATCTGTACTGATATCTGATGCCATTGTACTCAATTTTGGCTAGCCTGGGGGGAAATGGAGAGCTTTCCAGCACTTGTGGAGGGACAGTTAGCTCAGCCTAACTGGAGGGCGTGGATGCTACCCACTAAACATCTTTGATTACAGATTCACCTCAAGGAATTTATCTTACCAGATAATTATGTAATTTTGTAGAGATGTGTATAGTATTATTAATAGCTAACAATTTGAAATATTTTAACTATCCATGAGATTGGCAAACATCTGACACATTTATACCAAATATGGTATAACCATGAAAAAGAAAGATTTCTATCTACCAATGTAAAATGTCTCTAAGCTCTAGTGAGTGGGAAAAGCATGGATAGAAAACTGTGATAGAATCACTTTTGTGGATGTGTTATAGATTAACATCTGTGAGGTTGGATGTTGGGAACTTTGATATTTGCCATTCTATATATGCAATTTTTCAACATACATCTGTTACTTTTGTAACTATAAACACAATAAAGTTGTTTTTTTCCAGAGAGCTATTAGACCCTAAAAGGGGAGAGGGGATAAACATGTTTAAAAGAGCTAATTCTAAATCTAGTAAAATAATAGCCTTTGTATCTAATCTCAGAGCTAGTTTTAAACATATTGCACCTTCCGTCTTTATTTTTGGATTTTAGCATTAAAAATGGACTTTAGAGTCCTGGCCAGTGTGGCTCAGTTTGTTGGAGCATTGTACTATAAAGCGAAGGTCACGGTTCATTTCCTGGTCAGGACATGTGCCTGGGTTGCAGGTTCAGCTCCTAGTTGGGGCACATACAAGAGGCAGCAGATTGATGTTTCTCTCCTTTCCTTCCCCTCTAAAATCATGACGATGTTCTTGGGTAAGGATTTTAAAAAACGGACTTTAGAATTAAAAAATGAGTGTTTTTTCCATTTGTGTAGATTTGATTTTCCTTCTCATCATAGCCCATCAATTTGAGTGCGTGCACTGTTGTACTTCACATCTTCCACCTGAGTGAAGATGGCCCCACCAGTGAAAATTTGGAAGAAGAGACAGAAAGTATAATTGCAGCAAATCACTGGGTTCTTCCTGCAGGTACGTGTAATAATAACAGTAGGTGGAACATGCTGAGTCCATGAGGTCAGAGGGTGTCACACACCTCAGACTTGCCAAGTCAGTTAGCCAAAGAGATTTTGTTTGTTTTGTAGATCTTCAGGGCATCATATTTCTTATAAAATGGTAAGTATATTACAAAAGAATGAGGAACAGGATTCCTTTGGACTGGTTCTTCGTAGATGGTATTTGTTGAGAATGTAAACTGTACTCTTTTTTTCCTGCCCAGTTGGTCAGTTCTGCTGGACTCCTTCCTCCTACTGTCTTGATGCTTGTTTGTGGACTTGCCATTGTGTTCTTGAAGGCAGGGTTAACTCCGTCATCAAGTTTATATCTGATGTCCTAATGGCTAGACTAGACCCGCTGGTCTGCCTTGCCCGAGTGTTGACTTACAGCAGGGGTGTCAAACTCATTTTCACCAGGGGCCACATCAGCCTCGTGGCTGCCTTCAAAGGGCCTAATGTAATTTTAGGACTGTATCAATGTAACTGCTTGTTAGCAGTTAAGCAAGAGCTCAGCACTGTCACCGGGTAGAAATAAGGTGCCAAACCAGATAAAACGAGGCAGAGGGTGGGATTCGGCCCACAGGCCTTTGTGTATGCCACCTGTAGCTTATAGGGAGAGTGGTGGATTCAGTCTGTGCTATGTAAAGAAAGTATGGGTCCACAAAAGGTAACTGTGCATAAGAACATGACAAAAAAAGAACTCTTTTTTTAAAAATATTTTATTTATTTATCTTTTTAGAGGGGAAGGGAAGGAGAGAGGAAAGAAACATCAATGTATGGTTGCTTCTCGTGCACCCCCTGCAGGGAACTGGCTCCTGCCGGAAACTGGCCTGCAACCAAAGCATGTGCCCTGACTGGGAATCAAACCGCGATCGTCTGGTTCGCAGGCCCGCGCTCAATCCACTGAGCTATACCAGCCAGGGCAAAAAAAGAACTCTTAACCAGTTATTATTTGTCAGAAGTCCTATGTAACTGGCATTTATTTTACATATTTAAAATATTTTACATATTTACATATTTAAATTTTAAAGATTTTACTTTTCTTTAGAGGGGAAGGGAGGGAGAGAAATATCAATGCATGGTTGCCTCTCGTGTGTCCCCTGCTGGGAACTGGCCTGCAACCCAGGCATGTGCCCTGACTGGGAATCGAACCATGATCCTTTGGTTCACAGGTCCGTGCTCAATCCACTGAGCTACACCAGCCAGGGCTACATATTTCAAGAAAAATTTTTAAAATGTAACTTCCCTGTAATCATACACTTAGCATACCACATGTGAAGCAGGGGAGAGCATTGGTGGCCCAGGGCAGATCTAGCTGGTAGGTGTAATACTTGCTTTTCTAAAGTAAGTTTTTGTTTTATTCTGTCACAGCTGAATTCCACGGGCTGTGGGACAGCCTGGTATATGATGTGGAAATCAAATCTCACGTAAGTTGCACTTTTTCTCCAAAAGTCCTCATTATTTGAAGTGGAATCATTATTGTCTTGCTCTCCAGAACCTCTGAGCTCTTTGACTCAAATGGGCTTTTGGGAGCCACTATCAGCCAGCAGCCAGTATTCTGGATGCCTGTCCTCTGGGATTGCTCCCAGGGAGACTTGGTCTCTGGGGCATCCCCTGAGCGGGCAGAGGGAGGGTGCTGAGCGTGAAGAAAGCTTCAGTGGAGTTTTACTCTTAGGAACCATTGGAGGCTGAGGAGACTCTGCCACAGGGCACCAGGAGCAGGTGGACAGGATCCAGCAAGTGCTAGCGTGTCCAAACCCCCTTCATGGGGAAGAGTCTTTCTGCATGGTGGGGGGGGCACTACAAGTCTATATCCTGTTCCTCCAGGCTGCTCTAGGCAGCCACAGTGGGATAAGGGAGTCTTGGCTATTATTTTTTGGTAAGTGTACTGTGTGCTTGCCTACTGCTCCTGTTTGATAAGTCCCTTAATTATTTTTTTTAAAGATTTATTTGTTTATTTTTAGAGAGAGAGGGAAAGGGAAGGAGAAAGAGAGGGAGAGAATCATCAGTTGGTTGCCTCTTGCATGTCCCAGTTGGGGACCTGGCCCACAACCCAGGCATGTGCCCTGACTGGGAATCGAACCCGTGACCTTTCAGTTCTCGGGACAATGCTCTACTCACTGAGACACACCAGTCAGGGTGAGTCCCTTAGTTATTTTGTGCGATCTCGGAATTCTAAATAAAAGTGTCTTTGTGTTTATCCTTTCTGCTTGTAATAGTAATAGCACTTATCCTCTTCTGTTTTAAGTTACCTTCTATAATGAAAGCTTGTGATATATCCAGGAAGTGTTTGGTGGAGGCAGTCGCTGGAGGGCTTTCTTCTGTCCCTGCTGCTCATGTAGGAGCACACATAGTGAGAGCACACATAGTGAGAGCCTTTGCCTGTTGGCTTCTTTATCTGTATTTTTCCTTTTTTCACTCAGCTCCTTGATTATGTGATGACAGCGTTACTGTTTTCAGACAGGAATGTCGACAGCAATCTCATCACCTGGAACCGGGTGGTGCTGCTTCATGGTAAAGCATGTGGGGTTGCATTTTATAAGATAGGCTGTGTGATGTCAGTCTTTACATCTTTGTCTTTCGGCAAGGAGTTACAGCAGTTTTGTTCTGGTGGAGCCAGAGTTGTCCTAAAATGTTCCTTCTTTGAGAAGCCTATGCAGCTCACGTTACTCTGAACATTTGTTGCATGACCCTTCATTTGGCAGCCACCCAGTTACTGCCTTGTGACTTTTTTATATTATGATTAAACTTTTCAGTTAACTCTTATTTCTCCAATTGATGATAAACTCCTAGAAAAGAAATTGCCTCATGTTTCCTTGTAATACTCTTCAAGCTTTGCTTTATGAGTAGTAAACTGCAAAACCCTGATTTACAGACATTCTGTCTGGTTCTTCTCAGAGGAAAATAATGGGTATTTTTCTTAACATTGGATGGAAAGAAATGTAGGATACCCAAACTATAGTGATGTAGGAATTCAGAATAACTAACCTCTTTATGCCAATTAATATAGGTATTTCAATAATTTTTTATTTAGAACCTGTTATATATTTTCTCTTTTGTTATTCAATATGTTTGTAAAACATCAGAGTTCAGCATGTCAGCATTTTCTGTTAGATGCATTTGTTCTGCATTTGTCTCCTCAGAACCTCTGCAAGGCATGCTAGGTGATACACAGAGCAAGAAGCTCTACAACCAAGGGTCCTCACCTGCATCCTCAGGTTTAGTATGGGGTGCAGGCCCAGGGAGAAATATCCGTAGTGAAAGACAGTGTTGCAGTGGGCTGCAGACACAGCAGGCTTCAGTGCCTGAGTCCTGATGATTAGCTGGAAAGGTGTGTTTGACCTTTGAAGGGGGCCACATAGAGGATATGTGGGGACAAGAAGGGCGTCCATGAAGACATTAGACCAAGAAATGCAGTGAGTGGTCTCCTGGACCCCAGAAGCAGGGTTTGTGCCAGTAGTAGTGGAAGGTAAGACCAGAAACACAAGTTAACTTCATATTAGAAAAAAAACAGGGAAAGACTTTCAAAGTGTATTGGTAATATTTTATGGCATTTATTCTGCTAGCAGACTTCATTGTGAGTTAATAAGCACTTGTAATAACATAGTATTGAACTCTGCTTATTTTGTATTCTGTGGAAAATGCAACTGCTGTCGCTTTAAGGAGTTGGATACAGCACTGACTTACACACATATTTGCTTAAATTTTGTTACAGGTCCTCCAGGAACTGGAAAAACATCCCTGTGTAGAGCCCTGGCTCAGAAATTGACCATTCGACTTTTAAGCAGGTACCTTGGGTGATTTGAAAGAGGGAAGTAGCAGGAATAGGATTTCCTGCTTTCCCTTTATAATAATAGATGCTATCTTTATTTTTTAATAATTTTATATAATAAGTAAGGTCCCTCTCAATGTATATTAATTCCTCTATATTCAACATAGTCTTAAGTTATGATTTCAGTATTTTGAAATTTATGGAGACTTGCTTAATGACCAGCATGTGGTCTGTCCTGCTGACTGTTCCATGTGCACTTCGGAGAACATGTTTCTGCTCTTTTTGGGTAGTGTGTTTTGTGGATGTCAGCTCAGGGTACTCGATGTCCCTGCTGATGGTTTGATCTGCTATTCCATCACTTACTGGACAGGAATGGCCAAGCCTCTAAGAGTGGATTTGTCTGTTTCTCCTTGATTTCTGTCTGTTTTCAGGTTTATGGTTTCATCACATTTGGGAAATAGTTGACCATTATTTTATTAACTAATTTTCTTGCCCCCCCCCTTTTCTGAGAGTACATTTATTGGCATGTTAGCCCATGTGATACTGTTTCACAGGCAACTGATAACGCTTTTTTGTTTTTTTCAGGTACAAAAATTTTTCTGTCTGTGTTTCTTTTTGTATAATTTTCTGCAGTATCTAATTTGCTTTTGATTCCAATCAGCAATGTTTTCATTTCTGATACTGAATTTTTTTCCTCTGGGGTTTTCTTTGATTCCTTCTATACTTTTCACCATGTTCTGTTAAAATCCTTGAGCAATTTATAATAATTGTTTTAATGTTCTTGTTGACTAAATTCATGACCATTATTTCTGAGTCTATTGTATTTCTTCTGGTTACAGGACACATTTTATGCCCTTGGCATGTCAGGTAATTTTTGAATGTGGACGTTGTGGTTTGAAGTGTCTGGGCTCTGTAAAGACTGTTGGGTCTTGTTTCGGTAGGCATTTCAGTTACTTATGATTTATTGTGATCCTTTTGAGGTTTGTTTTTAAGCTTTGTTAGTGAGGGGTCTAAGTATACTGCAGTTTTCATTCTCAAGTGAGCCTCTGCTGGGGTCTCAGCAGAACACCTTGAATGAGTAACAAGTGTTCTCCACTTTGGCTAGCTGTGTGAGTTCCAGGAACCATTTAGCTCACAGATCTAGACAGCCTGCTCGTAGGTGGGTTTCCCTGCTCATAGATGTCCAGGTGTTCAGTAAATACTTAGAGGGACCCCAGGATTATTTCTGGTGCTTTATTTGTGAAAATCTGCCTCCCCTCTGGACCACTGCCCTCCAGGGCCCTGCTGCTTCAGGGTCCTTGAACTCTGACCCTTGTCTCCTCAATTCAGAACAACAGCTTTGCCTTCTTGGGTCCTTTCCAAATGCTCTAGGCAGAGAGCCTGGTGATTGTAGTGCTTACCTTATTTTTCTTCTCTCAGGTCCTCTGGTGCCTGTTCTGCTGTCCAGTTCCCTTCATAGATGTTTCATTTATTCTGCCCAGTGTTGTATTTGGTGAAGGCAGGGGTAGATCTCCTGCCTGTTAACTCCTGTTTGGATTTAGAAAAGGAAATCCTGTGAGATATAAATATTTACTTTCTTTTCAAAATGTCTTGTAAGTATTTTTACATAGGGAAATGCTTTATTTTAACTCTTTATTTTATGCTTGGCAACTTGGCCTTTGCCTTGACATATTGAAATGTGTTTAAAGATCTCTAGGGGTAATTTCCTAACACACCAGAGGGTGAAAATGTTATTACAAGAAATACAAGTTTTCCCAGTACTGTCATGCACCATATAACTACATTTCGGTCAATGGCAGATTGCATGTATGATGGTGGACCCATAAGCTAAAAAATTCCTATTGCCTAGTGACATCATAGCCATCATAATGTCAGAGCACAACACATTACTCACACGTTTGTGGTGATGCTGCTATAAACAAACCCACTGGGCTGCCAGTCCTATAAGTGTATATAGTTCATAGAATTATGCAAATACCTTATACTTGATAATGATAATAAAAAACTATGTTACTGGTTTATATGTTTACTGTGTTTTTTATTGTTATTTTACAGTGTATTCTTCCTACTTAAAAAGAGTTTTTTATAAAATAGTGTGTATGGCCCTGGCTGGTGTAGCTCAGTGGATTGAGCGTGGGCCTGCAAACCAAAGGGTCATGGTTCGATTCCCAGTCAGGGCACATGCCTGGGTTGCAGGCCAGTTCCCAGTAGGGAATGCATGAGAGGCAACCATACATTGATATTTCTCTCCCTCTCTCTTTCCCTTCCCCTCTAAAGATAAATAAACAAATCTTAAAATAAGTAAAAATAAAATAGTGTGTATGCCTTGTTATGCTGGTTCCATGCATCTTGTGATTACTGTGTCTCTTGATGGTATAATTTTCTCTTATGATTGATTTAATCTCATCTTGTCTTGCACAGCAACAGGCTGTACAAGCTGGTAGCCCAGGGGCAGTGGACTGTACCATAGTCTGGGTGCATGGTGGGCTGTACGCCCGGGTCTGTGTAAGTGCCTCTGTGATGTTCTCCCAACAATGGAATCACCTGACTGCTCATTTTCTCAGAATGTATCCCCATCATTAAGTGACACACTGACTGTACAAAGACCTGGCAATATATATTTATCTTGTGTCTTATAAACTACAAAAAGAAGCGTTAGCAAGCATTTTTTGCTCACTTAATAAAAATGCTTTATAATTAATTAACTCTGTTTAATACTCAACCCAGTCTTTATTTTGTTATATTGTCTGTCTTTACTCTCCCCTCTTTTGTGAACAGAATTAGTAAATGGTCTTCTTCTCTTTTTTAAATGAAAAGTCAGTGATACTTTTTGAAAGTAATTATTTTTCTTCTGTGGAATTACAACATGAAAGAAACTGGAGAGGACTTTGGAGTCAGCTTCTGTCCTGTCTCAGTCTGGCTTCCTGTGTGAATCTAGTCAGAACTGTGTCCAGACTTACCAGCCATCTCCTGAGTGATAGGAGTTTTAGCGCTGGATGTCATTTAGTTAGTGTGTAATGTTCACTTCTTGCCATCTAAGCACGCAGAGTGCTAGTGTTTGTGCTGGAAAACAAATGGTCACATTCTTTAATGTTTTGTGGAAGGAGGAAAAAATACTCAGCTCTAGCCCAAACTTCTCATGCTTGTGTAGATTTACTTACTGTATTAGTAGCAGTGGTACTTTTTGAACATAAATATAAATTACAAGTAGATTAAAAGTTAGAGGGATTTTACTCTTGTTTTAATTCAAATGAAAGTATTATATTCAGTTTTAAGTTTTTAATTTACTTTAAACAGAACTGTTGGTTGCATTCTGTTAGGTTTTTTATACTTACTTACTACGCAGGTTCTAGGTACCTTGATTCTTTGTCAGTGATTATGATGACTTAACAAGTTAGTAATTCTGACTGTACTGGGCAGCTGAGAGATGTATTTAATAAGCAAAAGTGCCACCGCTGGGGATGCAGGAGGACTAATTTGCAAAGTAATTGTTTTAACTCTTTTTTGTCATCCTAGGTACCGATATGGACAGTTAATTGAAATAAACAGCCACAGTCTCTTTTCTAAGTGGTTTTCAGAAGTAAGTATTAATATAGTTTCCTGGGTTGTCAACCATGTAGTTGAAAAGGTGTCCTGTGTATTAAGCAGACCTTCTGTGCAGCTGACTTTGTGGGCAGAGAAAACTTCTAGAGCTAAGTAGTAACTTGGAAATAGTCTGAGGCCCAAGGTGCTGGGCACATCCAGACCTTTGACTGGGTGAGACAAGACATTCAACATTGTCTGAGGAGAGGGGGGCATCCCGATTTCTAACTCCTCGGCTGAGCATCCGTTCCGGGCTCTGAGCCAAATTCAGCCATCTGTGAATTGAGGGGTTTGGACAGGTGATGTCACAGGTGTCCCTCACTACTGAAGTGCTCTGCTCCAAGCAGCCCTGTCAGTAGGCCCTTTTGGTGCATGAGAGTGGGAACAGGGAGTGTTCATAAGGGGTGTGCCCAGCTGGTTTGCATGTTTGCACCCATAATTCATCTCATTCCCAGTCGTGAGGACAGCTGGGAAAGGGAAAGTAAGAGGCAGGCAGACAGGTGAGCTATGTGACCCTGGACAGGAGTCAGTGAGGGACCAAGTCTCAGTGTCCTGGCACGTGAAGCAGGGAGAGAAGGCATTTGGATTGACTTCCACCCCTGCAGACCTGGCCTCTCTGATTTAGGGAGTTCTCTGAGGACTGTCAGGAGACAGTGGGCATGTGGGAGCACCTGGGGTCAGAGTGATACCAGGCCAGGTCATGTGTGCACCAGGCAGCATGGTGAATGCAGATCAACACTAAGAGTGTTTTGGTTCCAGAGTGGCAAGCTAGTAACTAAGATGTTCCAGAAGATCCAGGATCTAATTGATGACAAAGACGCTCTGGTGTTCGTGCTGATTGATGAGGTAGGCACGTCCAGACATTAAACCTGTGATAGAGGAAATTCAAAACTGAATGCCTCCTACTGTTGCCAGGGTACAACCAGCCCCGTGCTCGGCTCACCCTCCGTCGGGCAGTCGGTGTCTCATGCAGCCCTGTCTCCCTTGGCATCCCACATGTTCAGCTCCTTGCACACCGAGGCACCCATATACCCACTCATTTGTTCATTCACTTGCTCAGTTGATGTGTTCTGTGGCTGCCCTGTGGGGCCACGTACTGTGATTTTTGATCCATTGCTCTGTCCCCACAGGTGGAGAGCCTCACGGCTGCCCGTAATGCCTGCAGGGCAGGCACTGAGCCTTCAGATGCCATCCGCGTGGTCAATGCTGTCTTGACCCAAATCGATCAAATTAAAAGGTATTACAGTCATGTGCCACTTAACAATGGCGTACTTTCTAAGAAATGCATCATTAGGTGATTTGCTGTTGTGTGAGCATCATAAAGGCATTTACATAAACCCAGATGGCGTAGCCCACTATACACCCAGACTGTATGATACAGCCTGCTGCTCCTTGGCCACAAGCCTATACAGCATGTTACTGTACTGACTACTGTAGGCATTTGTAACACGTGGTAAGTATGTGTGTCTGCACACACCTAAACGTAGAAAATGTCCGGTAAAAATATAGTATAAAAGAGAAAAGTACATGTGTGCACTGATGTTAGGGGAACAAGGTAAGGACTGTAGAGGGAAGCTCTGGAGGGAGAGTAGACATCAGGAAGAAGGAGAGAAGAGAGGATAGAAAAGAGAGAGCAGAGATCAAAAGAGACCCAGAGAGATAAAGCCTGAGACAAAAATAATAATGAAGAAACAGGAAGGGGAATGAGTTGTATGCATGAGTGTATGTGTGTGTGTATGCGTGCAGGGGTATGTGGGCCCCTGGGCTCTTCTCTCCCTCGCCACCTCTAGGGTCCCAGCCATGGACTGGTGCACAGTGGGAGGACAGCATGCTGAGCCTTCTCATCTATTTAAACCCCCCAGAGCTAGCAGTAAAATCAATATTATAGTCAGGTCCAGCTTTTTCTTCTAACATCATAAGTCTTTTACTTCTAATCCACTGTAATCTTACGGGACTGCCATCAGATGTGCTGTTCCTTGTTGACAAGCATCATTATGTGGTGCATGGCTCTAGAGGCTCTGACACTGACCTTACGTGAGAAGTCACAGAGAAGATGTGTGAGGATCACACACCTCTGGACCCTACTCCAGCTCTCCTAACTAAAAATGCCTCTGGCATTGAGTATTTGCTCGTTTTCCACTTTTGAAGCAGCATATACTAAATGCGTTTTTTAGAAATTAAGCACTTTTTACTTGATTGAAGTATTAAAAATGTAAAACAGCTTAGGCATGGTGAAAACTCGCACCCTGCAGAGAAACCTAAAACAGAGTGCACGCTGCTGTGCTCATGCATTGGCTCCAGCACAACTAGCCATGTAATAGTTGAAGGGCTGGCACTGGGCAGGTGGAGCATCACTTGCTCACCCTGCACAGGGCCAGATTTCATGTCTCCAAAGTCTAGCCTTGCAGGGCCTGTACTCAATGTACCCAGAGCTCATCCAGCTTTAGGAAGAGACTCCTACTAACCTGACTCACAAGGAAGTAATGTTCAAACCAGAGGACCCACCTGTTCTTTGCAGGATTTCAGAGCTCCCTCTGTCATCTAGAGTCCTCATGTTTGTTCTCTGGTGTCTCTGATTCCAGGGTGCCCGGGCTCCAAAGCATCATTCAGAAGCTAGCTTATTGAATGTGGAGTGACGTAAATAATTGTGTTAAGGAATGTCTTATCTGAGGCTTCATCATTGTTTTACCATAGAGAATATCTCTAGCTTCTTGGAAATGTAGTTACCTGTTGGGGTCAGCTGCAGAACCCTCTTGCTTCTCACTCTTCTACAAGCAAGCCTTGTGCAAGGTGTAGTCCCTCCTTGTTGCTACTCCTGTTCCTCTCTGACTGTCTGGTTTCTGCCCCTACTACTACTCCTGTTTCACCCAAGTGCTCACTTTCTTCTTCCTAAAAATGTCCAGAGCATTCAACTCCCCTGGCTGCACTCTCCTGACTACGACAGTTTCTGCTGCCAGTTTCCCCACTGTTTGTTCAGGGGGTTCCTGCATAGACTGTTCATAGCTGTCAGTCCTGTAGCATCACTCAAGGTTCTGGTGGGCAGGCCCCCATCACAGGTCTGCATATCATGACCAGCCATCAGATATGCTCCCAAGTGGCTCATTTGGCCCTGAAACCCCCCAACTTCCTGGGTTCCTGTGACACTGATGGCTGTGCCATGCACCCACTGTTCAGGCCAGGACATGGTCCCACCCTGACCCTTTTGTCATCAGGGTGTGTGGGCTCATGAAGGAACAGAGACACATGTGCTTCTGATTTCCCTCTCACCTCCCTTACCTCACATTTCTTCACATCCTGGTTCAGGTCTCTCTCTGGGTGATCCTTGCACATCTGCCTTTACACGGATCAGACCCTTGGTAACAAAGCTTATCCGGGGATGCATTTCCAGCCATGTGCTCCCTCTGCATCCCCACTTGGATGCTGCACCAAGCAGCCTGCTCACTCAGCCTGTATGCCAGTCCCTTCTGCCCAGGCTTCTGGGACCCCTGTGCTCCAATCCCTGCTCTCATATGGCTCGCCTTGTCCCCCCTGCAGAGGGCTGCATAGCTGTTGACAGAGTCCAGGTGAAGCTGATCTTCCTAGGTGCTCCCCTCACCACACAGTTGCTGTATGCTGACCATAGGCCCTGAGAGCAGTGACACCACATCCCCTGTGCCCAAGCCCACTAGGATGGGAAGCATATTCCCCAGGGCCTCTTGTGCCTGCACCGTGCTGGCCCGTGTTGGTGAGCAGAATGATAATGGTGGCTCTCCTGTGTTTGGAAGCTAGAGAGGAAAGCAGCTGGTAAAGGGGATAAATAATTTAGCTCCGTAGTATATTGGTGAGAGCTGTGTCATGAGCAGTTATGTAGCTGTACTTAGGCAGTCAGGGGTGTGTGTGTGCTAGGGGATCGGGAGATGGGGTGGTCAGGGATGCACTACAGGGATTAGGTCTTTTCCACAGTTGAAGGAAGTGAGGAAACAGCAGGTTTTTAGGAGAACTTTCTAGAAGGCACAAAAGTGACCAGAACAAAGGCTTCTGGAGAGTTGGTCTGGCACGCTTGTTGTGACCAGGAGCTCAGAGTTGCAGGGCCTCAGAGGCTCTGTGGACTGCTGTTGGGGCAGGAAGTGTGGCTAGCTGAACAATGGTTAAACGCTCGGAACCTTCAGGGGCACCTCTTGACATTCCCTGTGTACAGTAGCATATCAAGTCACAGGGGCATGGGGTGACTGATCCTCGCTCCTCTGTCTCCAGGCACTCCAACGTGGTGATCCTGACCACTTCCAATATCACAGAGAGGATCGACGTGGCCTTCGTGGACAGGGCGGACATCAGGCAGTATATCGGGCCGCCTTCTGCAGCAGCTATCTTCAAAATCTACCTCTCCTGTTTGGAAGAACTGATGAAGGTGTGTACTTTGATTGTGTTTCTCTCTCTCTACTAACCAGTAAGTTTCTTCTATTTTTTAATTCCCTGGCGTAACTTAAAATAGCTAGTTTCAATGTGGAGTAAAGTATTCTGACATGTCATTAACCATTTTCTTAGATTGAAAATTTCAGTTCTATCTGGAAAGTTTTGTTAATAGTCGAAATATTATGGCCACTGACTCAATATGTTTGCTCTTTTGGCACAAAATGATCATCGTGTTTGATCCACCTGTAGGTGATTGAGTGGGAGGGGTGTGGGCTGTGGTCAGCATTCCTGGCAAGTTCTGGTTCTCATGGCCTTTGCAAATGACCCACTCTCCAGGCCTCATTTTCCTCCCCTGAAAGAAAATGATAGAGGTCCTTGTTCATAGGAAGGTCATCGTGACTGGAAGGTCCTTCAAAATGAGGTCATCTGACTGGAGGTCATTATTCACAGGGAGGCCATCTGACTGGAGGTTGTAGTTGAGAAGGAGGTTAGTTAACTAGAGGTCATAGTTCACAGGGAATTTATCCTTACTAAAGGTTCAGAGCCTGTTATTGGCTATAGTGTTCATGTCCCTTTGGTCCCATGTTTTATTGATGGCAGTGAGCATAGTATCACAGTCGGTCTCTTATAATTCAGTCTAACAGGAACCTAACATGTTCCCAGTGCCAGGAGCTCTGGACACTGGGGGGTTCTGGGCAGTAACCAAGCCAGCCAACAAGTAGGCATTTACACGGTGATCATAGTAATGGCATTGTTATAATTGCTAGTAGGGTGGGATCAATCCTCTCCCACTCCCATCCACCAGGATCCTGGCACCATGGATCTCAAGCCTCAACATCCTCAATGAGGATGACACAGCCTCTGTGACAGGGACAGGAGAGCTGCCCTCAGCACTGGTCTCAGAGCTGGGAGAGCACTGTCCTGGCATGTGCATTCTGTCCTACATTCCTGTAGTGTGGGAGAGGGAGAGGGGCCCCATGGAGCTTAGACTTGAAACCCCAAGTGACCATCAGAAGTGTAGTGACGCAGTATTGCTGCCAAGAAGCCAGTGTGATGGCAGATCCTGCCGAAGATCACCAGGTGCCTTCAGTGTGCTATCAGACTCACACTTGTGTTCTGAATCCAGGGGATGTCCCAAGGATTAGCCAGGTGCATGGACTTTTTCTGGGAGCTGGGCATGTGGCCAGGCATTGTTTTTTTATAGAGTTTATAGGGAGTTAAAGCATTCCACTGTTTTAATAGAGATCTGGCTAGTCCGGAAGGCTAAAATGTGATTTTTGCCCTCTCTGTCAAGATCCTGAGGTACTGCCATTCTTATATGAGCTTGGAGGCCAGCACTTGTCAATGGAGGGGTGGCAGGAGGGCAACTCAGGGGAAGGTGCAGGGAGCCTGAGGAAGTCAGTCACTTAGTTAGGCGGGGGTTGGAACACACCAAACACAAACCCTGTTTCTTAACTTTACCCATAATCCTCACCAAACCTCCAAAATGTGTGGAGAAAGTCATTCCTTCTCTCTCCTCTGTGCTGGCTCCTGAATCAAAACAGTTCACATTAAAATTCATTTAGTAGTGGTTATTGTAGCAATCTGACAGTTCAGTGCGGCTACTTTGGCAGAGCATCCAATGTGCAGGCATGTGGTTTACAAGGTGAACTGTGAGGCTAAGACCTTTGGTCTGTGTTATTCCACCAAATGAGAGTCTTGTCTTAAAAGCAAAAAACACAGACCCTCCTTGAAAGGTGGACGAAGTCCTGGCTGCAGGGCCTAGCTCTGCCATCTACAAGTTGTGTCACATCCTTGAGACCGAATACCGGACTGGACTCCTGTGTTGGTGCATGGTAAGGACGTATTTTGGCCAAAGAATAGAAGAGGCCGGTTTGCTGCTTGTTTCAGAGACATGTTTTGTTGTTTGTGTTCTTGTCTTTGTTGGAAGAAGCAGGGAAGTATGTGGTGTGCATATGCGCCCACAGCCACCCGTGAGAAGGGAACGGGCCTGTTTCCTGGTCAGCTGTGTATGTTTAATGACTCTGTTTGCATGTCTGTGAGATGTGATGTGGATTATGTTCATTCTCTCAGTGCTATCCTGTTGCTGACCACGTACACTCTGCCCCCTGTCTTCTCAGTGTCAGATCATATACCCTCGCCAGCAGCTGCTGACCCTCCGCGAGCTAGAGATGATTGGCTTCATTGAAAACAACGTGTCAAAGTTGAGCCTCCTTTTGAGTGAAATTTCAAGGTGTGAATGGACCTAATTTTTGTAACCATGAAAAGTCCATTTGCTGTAGTGACAGGAAGTCATAATTAACTGTAGCCATCTGGGGTAGTGGTTGTGGGGTCAGAGAACAGGGAGTTGAATCCCAACTCATCACTCACAGGCTGGGGGAGCTTTGAGAGCCTCAACACCCTTGGGGCTGGGTTCCTGGGCCAGAGGATGGAGGTCCAGGGTCAGTAGTGCTTCCAAGTTCTCAGGTGGCTTCGGGGATCAAGGGAAGGTGGGAAAACGTAGCAGAGCCTCAGAGGACAGTTAGAATTCAAATAAACTGGACAGAAATCTGGAAGGCCATGGACACTATGTGTGCAGGGACTTCAGTGGGTTATATGCTGAGGACTGAGTAAGGGAAGCTTCCAAGTTCTGACCAGAGAGTGTGAACTTTATTCTGAGACTGTTGAAGCATGTGGAAGGTTTTGAACAAAGGGATCACATAAAGAACAGTATTTTTTAAAGGTTTTGTTGTATTATCTGTTGAAGAGATGGGACAGAGGGGAGCAGTTCAGAGATCTGTATAAAAATTAATAAAGATGTGAGGTAATCCATGCCACTGGGTAGGCATTGTAGTCCCTGAGCACAATGGTGCCCATGGGTGGCCCATCAGGGCAGCAAGGACTCTGTCCTACTTGGAGCAGTAGCTGAGTACTAAGGGAGACCAGCCCCACTTGCAGGGTTGTGGGAGAAGGGACATTCAGAGACACAGCTGGGGAAATTAGTCTCAAAATACACAATTGTTCACATGGAATTGACATCCCTGAACTTGGTTACATTCACAGGAAGAGCGAGGGCCTCAGTGGCCGCATCCTAAGAAAACTCCCATTTCTGGCTCATGCGCTGTACATTCAGGTACGTTTTCCACAGCCATCCTCTGCCTCTGGGTACTTTTCCCACGCACTCTGTCCAGCAGGGTGTGGCCTTGCTAGGAGTCACACTTAATTTCTCTGGGGTGGATATCTGTCTTATTTTACCTCAGTTTCTAAAGGGACAGCCTCCTGAGGCTGTAGGAGGCTCTAGTCTTGATACCTTAGCTGTAGAGCCCTCTTAAGCTCTTTGGGAGGAGGTGTCTCTGCTCACATACATCAAAAGCTCACATCAAAGCCTCAGAGGTACTTGTGCCCCTCAGGTCTGAGCTTAGCCCATACAGAACAGTGACCCAGAGTTGCCCCCTCTGCTGACTGTGTCAAGGATGGGGTGGGTACTGCCGGTGGCCCCCAAGGGTGAGGGTCACCCCATTGACTCCTGCGCATTTTTCCAGGCCCCTACCGTCACCATTGAGGGCTTCCTCCAGGCCCTTTCCCTGGCAGTGGACAAGCAGTTTGAAGATAGAAAAAAGCTTTCCTCTTGTGTTTGATCTGGCCTCCCCCACCTGCAGTTTCCAAGTCATGAACACAAGCAGTGAGGTCACTTTCTCAGACATCTTTGTACAACATGGCATAGACCTGCAGAGCAGAGCATTGTTGAAAGGAGTGTGCTGTATTTACGTACTTTTCAATGCATATTAGGAGGCCTATCATTTTCAATGTTTTAAAGGGTGATATAGGTCAAGTTCTGTTGGCCCTTTGTAAAGAACTGCTTAGATGTGTTTATTTCATCCTGCTTGTAGTTGATCAGACACAAAATGTTGACAAATTTTGTTTAAAAATGATGATTAATATAGGTTAGGGAAACGAGAGAAATTTTATCGCCATAAATAAGAATGTGATCATAGCATTAAAAATGTACACATCACTCGAGATGGAAGGCAGCAATTGCTATCTGAAGTGAGCTGGTCTTATTTAATGCAGACATTTCAGACTATTTAATGAATAAGGAAACCTATTCTTGTATTACAGAAATCAAGAAAAAAATTCCAGGTAAAGTGTCCTTCATAATAGTCAGACATGGTCCACTTTGTGGGAAAGGTGCAGCCCTTGGTGTTCATTTGAAATGTGTATCTCATGCCCCTCCTAACCAGCACAGTGAGCAAGCAGTGCAACAGTATTTCTCCCTGTTCTGTTGAGTAACATTATCAGAATTCGAATGAAAATTCACGTTAACAAATGTGAAAATTGGAATATTCCACAGAGTATTATGTTTTGCTTTTATCTTATCTCATGCTAAAATAAATTTTATATTAGTGTTTTGTACACATTTTAAAAGAACTTTTTCAAATGTTACCTTTTGTTCTATAACATTTTAAGTATTAAAAAATTTTTCCAGAAATTTCTCATTTTGTTTCTCTTATTGCTCCCAATCTCTTTGAATATTACTTAAAAATTACTCACATGATTACTTAACTTTTAGCCTGTTTTATTCTTTGAGGGTAAAGGCAGAAGAGGCTGTACCATTTTATGGGGACTGCACACACAGCTGTGGGGAGGGGCCCTCTCAGGCCACGTGGTGGTAAACCCCTAAAGCCATGGCCCACACGGATTTTGTCCCTGTGCCATCTGCCAGCCTTGGCTTAGCCAGATCCAGAAGCACAGCCAGTGACTTCTGCCTTGGAGCCAGGGTCTGGCTCTGTGGTTTTCCAAAGACCCTGTAATGGGAGTGAAGGTGGTGTTTGTGGGCATAAGGAAGAAGAGGGTAGGACGCTTCATGCCCTAAAGTATTGGGGCTGGAGTAGGCAGGGACTATGAAACAACTTTATTTTACGGGTTTGCTTCTGAAATACCCAGTGTCCAGGTATCCAGGTGGAAGGAAGGGGTCTGGGGAGGAGAGGGAGAGCCCCAGGTGCTATGGATAAAGAAACAGACACAGCAAAGGAAACAGCCATGGGGAAGAGAGTTCAGAAAGAGGTGGGGTGGGGCCTTAGACCCCAGGCCCTGCTGGCTGAGGATGAGACATGTGTGTGAGGGTGGGGGTCCACCTACCAGATCTAGAATCATTTCCCAGAAAGTGGGTTCTAGAAGCACTGTGGGTGTAGCTGACACATCTATCCATGGGCCACCACTAGAGGGCAACACCACTCCACAGGATGTGACCCGGGGTGTTCAGGGTCCACCAAGGCCCCAGGGTGGAAAGCATGTTCAACAGAGGCAACCGGCCAGGCCATGTGTTCCTATTCAGGCCCTGAGGCCCCCCTCTACTCTCCCCACAAGTCATGTGTGTTTATGTGCTTATATGTATGCACATGTGCCTGTGAGTTCATGGATACAGACATCTGCATGTGTGTGTGTCTGCAGGGGAGGGGACAGGGTAACCCAGGAACACGTGCTCTCAGCCCATCATTCCTCCTCAGGACCTAGCTCACTAGACCTGTGTAAAGAGAAGAGACATGGGCCATCCCTACACCCACCTATCCTCCCAGAAGAGGCACCTGCTTCTGATGGGAAGGCCAAGGCATGGGGGTGGGTCATACCGGGGCCCCCAGGTGGAGGACACAAGACCCAGGCTCTTGACCCTGCGTAGGCTGCCGTGGGCACTTACTGAGATGCGGTTAAAATCCCTGAGATGTACATTGCCTGGCAAGGCTAGATGTTGCCCTTGGCCCAGGGCGAGAATAGGGATGGGTTGCCCTGCCCATAAGAAACAGGTTTGTGAAGGGGTGGGTGTAGCCATGTTCCTGTTGTGGGCCACTAATTCCTCATTGGTGATGTGGGCCAGAGCACTGTCCCCAGGAAGTACACAAGATCTCCTCAAGGCTAGGGAGAGTGAGCACCATCTAGGGAGCATGTGCATGTGACCACATCTGGTCCTGTCTGAGTACTCCAAATTGTTGGGCATGAGCCATGGACCTGAGCCCCATGGGGTGTTGCAGTCATGAAGCCATATCTGATATGGAGGTGCAGGGTTATGCTGATGGAACCACTGCTTAGCCAAGCCTGAGGGAGTCTGGTGGTCATGCTAGGGTCCTCAGTTTCTCCAGGGCCAGGCTGCTATTGAACATTGAGGGCTGGTGCACCCTGCATCTTGTTCCCCTTGGGTTGGTTTTGAAGGTTTCCACTTGGCCTTCCTCACTAGCATGGCTCTCATCCCCAGGCAAGGATTCACTGTTGGAGTCGTCATGACTGCCAACTGTCAATCCTATGATACAATGATACATGGAGCAGGGGAAATGCTGTAGTCAGCTCCTGGTAGCACCAACCCCAGCTCACAGATGTGGCCCCAGGCCTCATCCACATAGGCCTTGAAGCCAGACAGAGTTGGCAGAGGGTTATGCTTTTTTTAAATTCTCACCTGAGGATATACTTACTGATCTGAGAGAAAGAAACATTGGCTAGTTGCCTCCCCTACACACCCTGACCAGGGATCGAACCCATAACCTTTTTGGTGTATGGAAAATGACACTCCAACCAAGGGAACTAGCCAGGGCAGGTTATACCTTTTTTCCCCCCAAGAGAGAATAACTAGATTCTATTTGGAATAATTAGTAATGACAAATAAAGGATGAAACATTTTAAAATGAATAAGAATTCAATTAGGTTTTTTAAGGCATAACTTTCTAACTTGCCCCATTCTCTCTTTGGACACTTTCTATTTTTTTTATTGTTCAGTTATAGTTGTACCCATTTCCCACCACCCCACCCCACTCCACATTGCTCTCCCTTGCCCCATCTAACTCCTACTCCCAAAGATATCCCCACCCCATTGTCCTTGTCCATGGGTCCTTTGTACATGTTCCTTGACTTGACTGCTCCCCTTCTTTCCCCCATTATCCCCATCCCCCATCCCTCTGGTCACTGTCAGTTTGTTCTTTATTTCCATGTCTCTGTTCTTTTTTTGCTCTTTTGTTTGTTTTGTTAATTAGTTTCCAATTATAGGTGAGATCACAGGTTATGCTTTTTGAGAGCAAGTGTGAAAAAGCCAGTGCCTAACTTTGGGGAAATTACTCTGGGTACTACTGGGAGCTATTGCAATAAGCGGATGATCCTTACCCTGGGGAAAATGAGGTGACATAGAAGCAGGTAGAGATGCACGATAGGGTGGGCTGGGGAGGACTTGCCAAGGAGATGGTGTCAGAGATGGTGTTCTCCAGATCCCATCCCTGACCATGCAGCACATTTTTCCAGCTTCCCTTGAGTTGGTGTGGCCTGTGGAAGTAAGGGATGGGATACATAGAGCTTCTGAGGACAGACAACCTGGGCCACATGTGGAAAGTGATATAGCCTCCCCACGCTAAGCCTGACTGAGTGGATGAAAGTGGCCCCCACACTGCCACCCCCTGTACAATGAACGGGAACCGACCTGAGTTTAGCCATCACATACCCTCACTCTGGGTTGATGGCTTCTCACACCTTCTGTGGAAATGGCACAGTGAAGTAAATAATATCCAGGACTGAATGTGATGATTACATCCTCCTGCCATACGAGACCAGTGAGACTGGATTTGGAGGCTCAACTTTCTAGTACAAGGCAACAACTGAAGTTCAGGCAAGATGGCAGTGGCTCTCTTTGGCACCTGCTGGGACTCCTATCACCATGATTTTGCTACTGAAAAACTTTCAGCTGAATTATCATTTATAACCAGAAATGTTGTTTCTCTATCACCTGAGTTATCATTTAAGGCTGGAAACCCTCTTTCTCAATTATCTGAGTTACATTTATGGCTGAAAACATTTTGTTCTCTATCATCTGAATCATTTATGACTGAAAATGTTTATCACTTGATATCATTTGATTGAAGACATTATATTCTCCTGAGTTATCATTTATTACAGGAAACCTAATTCCTCTATAACCTGAGTTATGATTTATAACTGAAATCATTTTGTGTTCCATCACCTCAGTTATAATTGATGACTGGAAATGTCAATCACATGAGTTATATTTTATGACTAGAAACATACTTCTTTTATAACCCGAGTTATTATTTATGACTAAAACCATTATATTCTCTAAGACCTGAGTTATTTTGACTAGAAACCTTCTTTGTCCAAAATTTGAGATATCACATGATTGGAATCATTTTGTTTATAATCACCTAACTTATCATTTATGACAAAATGTTGTTTATCACCCGAGTTATGATTTATGACAGGAGACATTCTTTTTTTATAACCTGTTATCATTTATGACTAAACACAGTTGTTCTCTATAACCTGAGTTATCATTCTTACTGTTAACTTGAATAAAAAATGACTGGGAACATTTTGTTTTCTGTCACCTGAGTTACCACTTATAATTGTCAATATTTTACTTTTACCTGAGTTATCATTTATGACTGGATACATTTTTACTCTATCACCAGAGTTGTCTTTTTTTTAATTTTCATTTATTTATCTTTAGATGGAAAGGGAAGGAAAGGAGAGAAATATCAATGTATGGTTGCCTCTCATGCGTACCCTGGAAACTGGTTTGCAACCCAGGCATGTGCCCTGACTGGGAATTGAACTGTGATCCTCTGGTTTGCAGGCCCACGCTCAATCCATTGAGCTACACCAGCCAGGGCCAGAGTTATCTTTTATGACTGAAAAATTTTTCCTCTATAACTTGAGTTGTCATTTATGATGGAAAACCCTCCTGTATAACCTGCATTACTACTTGTGATTGAAAATACTTTGTTCTATCACCTGAATTATTTATCACTGCAATTTTTGTTTCTCAATTACCTGAGTTCTCGCTTATGACTGAAAATCTTCTTCCTCTAAATTTTAGTTATCGTATGGTTGAAAACGTTTCGTATCCCCTGAATTATCATTTGTGACCGAAAATGTTTATCACCTGAGTTATTACTTGACTTTAGACATTCTTCTTCTATCACCTGAGTTATCATATACACCTGAAAACATTTTGTTCTCTATCACCTGAATTATAATTTTTGACTGGAAACCTCCCCCCAATCTGAATTACAATTTATTACTGAAAACATTTTGTTCTCTATTACCTGAGATAACATTTATGAATGGAAATCGTTTTCCTCTACTACCTGAGTTATTAGTTATGATAGGAAACATTCTCCCTCTAATCTTGTGATTTAATCTCATTCTCCCTCTAATTTATGATTTAAAATATTTTGTTCTCCAAACTGAACTACCAAGCAAACCAGAGATATACCCATAGATGGAGAACAGATGACAGCTAGTGGGGGTGGGGGCTAGTTAGGGGATGGAGGGATTGAGCAAAAAAGAGTAAGGACTCATGGACGTGGACAACAGGGTGATGATTGTTGGGGGGAGGCAGGTATAAGGGGACTAACTAGTACAGGAATAAAATGTAATAAAGATTATATATTAAAAAAACATTTCGTTCTCTGTCAACTGAGTTATTTATGAATGAAAATATTTTTCTATCAATTTATTACTCATGATAGGCAACATTCTTCCCCTATAACCCAAATTATTATGATTGGAAACATTTTTCTTATATCACCTGAGTTGTCATTTATGACAAAAAAACATTCTCTATCACCTGAGTTATTTATGACTGAGAATATTCTTCCCATATCATCTGAGCTGTCCCTTATGACCAAACATTTTATTCTCCATCTTAAATATCATTTATGATTGGAAATGTTTTTTATTGTTATTATTTATGATTGAAAACATTGTTTTCTTTCTCCAGAATTATCATTTGTGACTGGAAACCTTTTTTGATATAACCTGAGCTACAATTTATGATTGAAAACATTTTGTCCTCTATCATCTGAACTATAATTTTTGACTGGAAATGTTGTTTCTCTATCACCTGTGTTATCATTTATGACAGGAAAACATTCTTCCTCAATGATCTGAGTTATTCTTTATGACTAAAAACATTTTGTGCTTTATCATCTCAATTATCATTTGTTTCTATATATGTTTCTCTGCCAACTGAGTTATAAATTATGAAGGAAACCTTCCTCTATAACCTGAGTTATCATTTATGACTGAAAACATTCTTCTTCTATAACCTGACTCATTATTTATGACCAAAAATCTTCCACTATTACCTGAGTTATTATTTATGACCGAAAACACTTTGTCCTTTATCACCTCAATTATTATTTATGTCTAGAAATGTTTCTCTATCACCTGAGTTATAATTTATAATAGGAAACATTCTACTAGCACCTGGTTTATTGTTATGCCTAAAAACCTCCTTCTATTATAACCTGAGTTATCCTTTATTACTGAAAATAGTTTTTCCTGTCTGATCTGAATTATAATTTATTATTGAATATGTTGTTCCTCTGTCATCTGTGTTTTCATTTATGAATAGAATCATTCTTTTCAAATAACTTTACTTACCACTTATAAGTGAAGCAGTTATGTTCTTTGTCACTTGTGTTATAATTTATAACTAGAAACCTTCCTTTATAACCTCAGTATCACTTATAACTGAAAACCTTTCTTATCAATCTGAATTATTGTGTATGACTGATAACATTTCTTATCTATCACCTGAATTATTATTTATGCCTGGAAATTTTTCTCTATAACCTGAAATACCATTTATGACTGAAAACACTCTTCAACTAGCACCTGAGTTATTATATATGACTGAAAACAATCTGTTCTCTGTTGCCTGAATTATCATTTATGACTGGGAATGCTTCTCTATCATATGAGTTATAACTTATGACTGAAAATATTTGTTCTCTATCACCTTAATTGTCATTTAGAGCTGAAATGTATCTCCATCATCTGAGGTATCATTTACAGCTGGAAACATTCTTCCCCTATAACCAGAATTGTTATTTATGACTGAAAACCTTCTTTCTTTATAACTTGAGTTATCTTTATAACTTTCTTTATAACTAAAGTTATCTTTATAACTTTATAACTAAAACTTTTTGTTGTTTATAATCCTAGTTATCATTTATAACCAGAAACTGTCTTCCTATACAATATGTTATCTTTTTCTGACAAGGCGCCTTCTTTATCAATCATCTGAGGTGCCATGTATGACTGAAAACTTTATTCTCTATCACCTGTGTTATCATTGATGACTAAAAACTGTCTTCCTTTGAAAGCTGAGGTATTTACTACTGAATACATTTTGTTTTCTATCACGTAATTTATCACTTAGGATGGGAAACATTCTTGCTCTATAAGCTGATTTATAATTTATGACTGAAACAGTCTTTCTATATAATTTGAGTTATGCCTGGAAACATTTTGTTTTCAATAGCCTGAATTATCATTTATGACTTGAAATCTTATTTCTCTATTATCTGAGTTATTTATGACTGGACATATTCTTTCTCTGTTTCCTCAGTTGTCATTTATGATTGAAAATCTTCATCCAATATAACCAGAATTATCATTTAGGACTGAAAACAATTTGTGCTCTATCATCTGAGTTCTTTATGATTGGTAGTGTTGCTTATTATCACCTGAGTTACCATTTACGACTGAAAAAAATTTGTTCTCTATCAGAAAATCTTTTCCCTGTATAACATGTTATCATTTATCACTAGAAATCTTCTTCTATAACCTGAGGTATCATTTCATTTATGAATGAAAACCTTCTTTCTCAATCACATCAGTTATCATTTATGACTGAAAACATCTTGTTCTCTATCAACTTAATGGTCATAGATGACTGGAAATATTTCTCTATTGCCTTATTTATTATTTAGGACTGAAAACATTCTTCCTCTATAATCTGAGTTGTCATTTATGACAGAAATATTTTTCTCTGTAATCTTAGTTATCATTTTTGACTGAAAACCTTCACCTATAATAGTCTGAATCATTTGTGACTAAAAATATTTTGTTATCTATCCTTAAATTATCATGTGACTGTAAATATTGTTTACCATCATTTATGACTTGAAACATTCCCCCTCTATAACCTGAGTTACCATTTATGACTGGAAATATTTTTTTCTCCATCACCAAAATTATTATTTATTACTGGAAATATTGTTTTCCTATTTCATGAGTTTCATTAATGTCTGGATGCATTCATCCTCTATAACCTGAATTATCATTTGTGAGTAAAAACCATTCTCAATCAAGTTATTTATCATTTATGACTGAAAACATTCTTTACATCTGAAATTATTTATGACTGGAAATTTTCTTTATCACTTGACAACATTTTGGACTTGATACATTATTTCTCTATCTTATGAGTTACCACTTATGACAGGAAACCTTTCATTCTCTATCACCTGAATTATCATATAAGGCTGGGAAATTTTGTTTCTATGACTGTGGTGACCATTTGTGACTAAGATTTTTAAATTTTTCTATTAATGAGTTATCATTTCTATAATGGATTATCATTTATGATAGAACCTCTATCATCATGATTCCCATTTATGAGTAGAAAATTTGTTTTTCTCACATTGGCTATCTTTTATGATTAGAAATTACTTTCTTTATCATCTTATTTATCACTTATGACTGAAAATTTTTCTTTCTATATCTTTTGATTTATTATTATGATTAAAAAATCTTTTTCTATAGCCTGAGTTATTTATGACTGGCTACTTTTTTTCTTGATCATGTGACTTATCATTTATGCTTGGATACTTTTATTTTTTAACCTGTTATTTTTTATGATTGAAACATTTTTGGAATCCTCCTACAACCACATCAAAATTACAACTAAACTATACAACAACAGCTTTTCAGAATCACCTGGAATATAGCTGAACAAAAGTCCTATAACTAAGGATATACAGAAGAAGCCACATCAAGACTTGAAGGAGGGGCAAAAATGCGGAATAGGCTGGTCATATACTCACATATGCCAGATAAAAACCAAGAGGAATATCTGCTGCGGAAGTCCTGCATGAGGAGCAAGGGGTATCAGCCTCATATCAGAACCCCCAGTGCAGAGTTCCAGTGCCAGGAAGAGAAGTTCCCATAACTTTTGGCTTTAAAAACAAGCTTGAATTATAGCTGAGTGAGATGGAGGACTTCTGGAGTCCCAGGCAATTCCTCTTACAGGGCCTATAAGTAGATATTTTCAGACTCACTCCCTCTGAGTTCCAGCTCTGGGGCAGCAGGAATACACAAGGAGGAACTGAGTAATCTGGCATTGGAGAGAGAAAGAAATGGGGGACAGTTTTCTCCCAGACAAGTGCTAGCATAAGTCTTTGTTCCTTTAATGGACATTTGCCCCACAGAGCCAGCAGGCAGGCACCATATCTGAGACCCCATCAACATGGCTATCACTGTTCACCTGGCCTTAGTGATTTCCTGAGACCCTGCCTTACCCAACTTGTGGGCCCATGCAGACTGTTTTCAGTGGCTTTTCCATGCAAATGACCTGTCTTGGTTTATACTTGAGACTTTCCTAAAATCTCTCAGACAAGCAGGATCTGACCTCAGCCTGCTGTGTACATCTTGCTAGGTGACCCCAGGCCCAGCAGTAGTGGCAGCTGGTCTTGGTTCGCAGCTTAACCTCTCCTGGGTACCTCCAAGTCCAGCACAAGTAGCAGCCATCTGCAGATTGCTTTGTAGCTCATTCTGAGTGACACTAGTAGAACACAGTTGGTGGTTGACCTCACCTGCATCTCCAAAAAGGCTCCAGAGACAGTGCACCCTGTGAACAGCTTCAGACCACATTGAAGTACGAAGAAACCTTCTCCAAAAGGTACACTTGTCAAAGGGCAGACTCAGTAGGCACCAGAGCCCAGGTGAAGTAAGTCCTGCTTCATGAGATTGGCCCCTGCATAGCTGATTCTCAATGGCAGTTGAAACTGGTCTTCACAGCCAATTAGCCTGGGGGATAAATCACTCCCATTGAGGTGCCAATAGCAATCAAGGCTCAACTGCAACAGGAGGATATACACAGCTCACAGAAGGGGTGCACTTGGAATGCTCAGCTCTGGTGATTGAAAAGATTGTGCCACAGGGCCCTACAGGACAGCTACTGTATTAGACCACTCGAGCAACCCTGGGAGACATAGGAGCTCTATCTAATGCATAGAAATAAACATTGGGGTGCAGCCAAAATGAGGAGACAAATGAAAGAACAAAACAAAACTCCAAAAAAAGAACTAAACAAAATGGAAACAAGTGGAGTTCAAAACAATGATTGTAAGAATGTTCAATGTACATAGAGGAAAAATAGATGAACTTAGCGAGAACTTCAACAAAGAAATAGAAACAGCCTTGGCTGGTGTAGCTCAGTGGATTGATCACAGGCTGTGAACCAAAGGATTGCAGTTTGATTCCCAGTCACGGCGCATGCCTGAGTTACAGGCTAGGTCCCCAGTGGGGGCCATGTGAGAGGCAACCACACACTGATGTTTCTCCATCTCTCTTTCTCCCTCTCTTCCCCTCTCTCTAAAAATAAATAAAGAAAATCTTTTAAAAAAGGAAATAGTAACATAAAAATGGAGAAAGAAAACAAAACAGTCAGAAATAAACAACACACTAACTGAAATGAAGAATACATTATAGGAAATCAGCAGTTGAGGAGAAGGAACAGAGGACCAAATCAGAGATTTGGAAGACAAAGAAGCAGAAAATATCTAATCAGAACAACAAAAAGGAAAAAAAACAATAAAAAATAGGGTGAGATGGAGGTGTAGGTAGATATGCTTTGCTTCCTCATACAACCAAGGAAGGAAAACAACCAATTTAAAAACAAAATCAACCAGAACTGCAAAAATCGAACTGTATGGAAGTCTGACAACCAAGGAGTTAAAGAAAAAACATTCATCTAGACTGGTAGGAGGGGCAGAGACAGGCAGCTGGGGTGGAGAGGACACATGGCAAGGTGGTGGCTGGTGGACCAGATGGTCCCACATTCATGTGCAGATAAACTGGGAGGAACAACTGGGGACCAAGACAGACCATGCAACTCACGTTCCAGTGCAGAGAAGTAAAGCCTCAAAACCTCTGACTGTAAAATCCTGTGGTGGTTGCAGTGGCAAGAGAAACTGCCAGCCTTACTGGAGAGGCCATTGGAGGAACCAATGGGGTCCTAGAATGTACTCAAACCCTACCACCTGAGAATCAGCACCAGAAAGGCGCGATTCATGTGTGAGTAGCAGGGGGAGTGACTGAAAATGGGGTGAGAGTCAAGCAAACAGCAATGTTCCTTCTCTGACCCCTCTCCAACAACACAGCAAAGTGGGTTGCCCCACCCTGGTTGATACCTAAGGCTCCACCCCTTATGATGTAACAGGAGCACTGAGACAAAGAAATATGGCCCAAGTGAAAGAACAGATAAAAACTCCAGAAAATAAACTAAGTGATGAGGAGATAGCCAACCTATCAGATGCAGAGTTATAAACACTGGTGATCAGGGTGCTCCCAGAAATGACTGAGTATGGACATAAATTAAAGGAAGAAGTGAAGGCTATACAAAGTGAAATAAAGCAAAATATACAGGGAACCAACAGTGAAAGGAAGGAAACCAGGACTCAAATCAACAATTTGGAACAGAAGGAAGAAATAAGCATTCAATCAGAACAGAACAAAGAAATAAAAATTAAAATTAAAAAAATGAGGAGAGGCTTAGGAACCTCTGGGGCAACTTCAAACTTTCCAACATCCAAATCACAGGAGTGCCAGAAGGAGAAGGGGAAGACCAAGAAATTGAAAACTTATTTGAAAAAAATAATGAAGGAAAACTTCCCCAATCTGGCAAAGGAACTAGACATGCAAGTCCAGGAAGCTCAGAGAGTTCCAAAGAAGTTGGATCCAAGAAGAAACACCAAGACACATAATAATTAAATTACTATGATTAAAGATAAGGAGATAATCTTAAAAGCAAAAAGAGAAAAGGAGAGAGTTACCTACAAAGGAGTGCTCATAAGACTATCAGCTGATTTCTCAAAAGAAACCTTACAGGCAAGAGGGGACTGGAAAGAAGTATTCCAAGTCATGAAAGGCAAGGACTTATATACAAGATTACTCTATCCAGCAAAGCTATCATTTAGAATGGAAGGGCAGATAAAGTGCTTCCCAGATAAGGTCAATTTAAAGGAGTTTATCATCACCAAACCCTTATTATATGAAATGTTAAAGGGATTTATCTAAGAAAAAAAAGAAGACCAAAACTACAATCAGTAAAATGACAACAAACTTACAACTATCCACAAGTTGACCTAAAAAAAAAAAAAGTAAGCAAACAACTAGAACAGGAACAAAATCAGAGAAACGGACATCACATGGAGGATTATCAATTGGGGGAGGAGAATGGGGGAAAAGGTACAGGGAATAAGAAGCATAATTGGCAGGTACAAAATAGACATGGGGAGGTTAAGAACAGTATAGGAAATGAAGAAGCCAAAGAACTTATATGTGCAACCCATGGACATGAACTAAGTTGGAGGGGAATACTGGTAGGAGAGGGGTGCAGGGCAGAGGAGGATAATGGGGAGAGAAAAAGAATGGGACAACTGAAATAGCATAGTCAATAAAATATACTTAAAAAGCAATACCACATTAAAAAAAAGAAGAAAGAAAGAAAGCCCTATGTGATAAAATAATGATAGAAAACATCCTTAACCTGGTGAATGAAATAAACCTACAAGTCCAGGAAGCACAGAGTACCTAGCAAGATGAACCCAAAGAAGCCCATACCAAGACACATCATGATCAAAATGCCAAAGGTTAAAGAAAAAGAGAATCGTGGAAGCAGCAAGAAAAAAAAGCAGTTACTTATCTACAAGGGAGCTCCCATAAGACTGTCAGATGATTTCTAAGCAAAAACTTTGCGGGCTAGAAGGGATTGGCAAGAAATGCTCTAAGTGATGAAAAGGAAGGACCCACAACCAAGATTACTTTACCCTGTAAAGCTACCATTTAGAATTGAAGGACAAAGAGGTTCCCAGATTTAAAAAAAAAAAAAAAAAAAGCTAAAGGAGTTCATCTGCACCAAACCAGTATTACAGGTAATGTTAAAGGGTCTTATTTAAGAAGGAAAATAAGATAAAATGTCAATAAATGCATAGCTATCAACAATTATTTTAAATGCAAATGGACTAAATGCTCCAGTCAAAAGACAAATGGAAACTTAATGGATAAAAAACAAGATGCTTACATGTGCTGTCTACAAGAGACTCACTTCAAATAGAAAGACACACATAGACTGAAAGTAAAGGGTTGGGAAAAAGATATTTCATGAAAATGGAAACAAACAAACAAACAAAAAAGATGGCATAGCAATACTTATACCAGTCAAAATGAACTTTAAAACAAAGCTTTATAACAAGAGACAAAGAAGGACCCAACAATTTCACCTCTGTGTATTTTCCCAAAGGAGCCCCAAAACACTAAATCAAAAAGACATATATATATACATTTATATGTTCATTACAGCATTACTTATAATAACTAAGATATGGAAGCAAACTAAGTGTCCGTTAATAGACAAATGGATAAAGAAGTGGTACATATGTGTACAATGGAATATGACTCAGCCATAAATGAGAATGAAATCTTGCAATCTGCAACAACATGGATAGACCTAGAAGGTATTGTGCTGAGTGAAGTAAGTCAGACAGAGGAAGACAAATGTCATATGATTTCACATATATGTGGTATCTAAAAAACAAAATAAATGGACAAGCAGAACAGAAATAGACTCAGTATAATCCCAGCAGTGGAATTTCTGGGCCAAAAGGCAGTCCCATTTTTAGTTTTCTGAGAAAATTCCATATTGTTTTCCACAGTGGCCACACCAGTCTGCGTTCCCACCAACAGTGCACTAGGGTTCTCTTTTCTCCACAGCCCCGCCAGCACTTGTTTTTTGTTGATTTGTTTGTGATGGCCATTCTAACTGGTATGAAGTGGCATCTCATTGTGGTTTTAATTTGCATCTCTCTGACAGCTAGTGATGCTGAGCATCTTTTCATGTGTCTCTGGGCACTCTGTATGTCCTCCTTGGAGAAGTGTCTCTTCAAGTCCTTTACCAATTTTTAATTGGGTTGTTTGTCTTCCTGGAGTGCAGTTGCATGAGGAAAAAGAACATTTTTTCCTATCACTTGAGCTATTATCAATGACTGGAAACCTTTCTTTTTCTGCCTGCCTTAACATTTGTGACTGGAAATCTTTCTTTCTCTATCACCTTAGTTGTTTTTTTTTTTTTTTTTTTTAAAGGAATCTAGCCCTGGCTGGTGTAGCTCAGTGGATTGAGCATGGGCCTGTGAACCCCCCCCCCCAAAAAAAGGAATCTTCTTCCTTTATCACCTGAATTACTATTTATGACTGGACACTTTTCTTTTTCTATCATTTGTAACTTGAAGCCTTCCTGGTCTATAACTTCACATACCTTTTATGACTTGAAACCTTTTTCTCTATCCTATGAGTTATTATTTATAACTTGAAACATTCTTTCTCTATCACAGTTATAATTTATAATTGGAAACACTCTTTATCATCTGACTTATCTTTTATGACTGAGTCATTCTCTGTCAACTAAGTAATTGTTTATAAATGGAAAACCTTTTTTCTGTATCTCCTTAGTTATCATTTATGCCTGTACATCTTTTTTCTCTATTACCTGAATTATGTATATCAGAAGTTTTTTTTCTCTCTCACACACAATTTGTCATTTGTAACTAGAAATCTTTCTTTTCTATTTCCTAATTTATTCTTCATGATCAAGACCCCTCTCTCTATATCACCTGAGTTATCATTTATCACTAAAAACCTTTTTTTATCACATGAGTTATCATCCATGCATTGAATCCTTCCTTCTCTTTTAGTTCCCTTATCATTTATGACATGAAACCTCCTTCTCTATCTCCTGACTTATTTATTACTGGAAGCCTTAATACTCTATCAGCTGACTTAAAATTTATTTTTTTAATATTTTATTTATTTATCTTTAGAGGGGAAGGGAAGGTGAGAGGAAGGAAACATCAATGTATGGTTGCTTCTGGTGCATCCCCTGCAGGGAACTGACCCCTGCCGGAAACTGGCCTGCAACCCAAGCATGTGCCCTGACTGGGAATCGAACCGCGATTGTCTGGTTCGCAGGCCCGCGCTCAATCCACTGAGCTACACCAGCCAGGGCCTGACTTAAAATTTATTCATGAAACACCTTTACCACCCGAGTTATCATTTATGACTGGAAACTGTCTGTCCCTATCACCCAAGTTATTAATACTGGATGCATGCTCTCCTTATCTGATGACTATCATTGGCATCTGGAAACCTTTTTTTCCCTCTCACCTCATTATCACTTGAGCTGGGAAGCTGTTAAAAATAAATCTATACAGAGTTCTAGCCAAGATGGAGGCATAGGTAGAAATGCTTCACTTCCTTGCACAACCAAAAGGAGGATAGCAACCAATCTAAAATCAATAAACAACCAGAAGCACCAGAAAATCAAACTGCATGGAACTCTGAGAACCACAGAATTAAAGAAAAAATCAACCGGACCAACCAGCCGTTAAGGCAGCAGTCGGAGAGAAAACCTCGGTGAGGCGGCGCAGGTGGGGCTGGCCACAGCTTGGAGGCAGGCTCTTTGGGCGGGGCTGACTTAAGGGGAAACTGAGATTCAGAGGTGGCTGTGGACTATGGCGGTTGCCACAGTCCAGAAACTCCCAGTCTCACACGGGAGTTCATTGAAAAGTACACTAGAGACGAGCAGGCGAGTAGCACTATTCCCTCTCTGGCCCCTTCCCCACAGGCAGCACCACATCTCAGCCAGGAGGTTTGCCCTGCCCAGGCGATTACCTAAGGCCCTGCCCCCTTACAACTTATCAGGTGCACCAAAACAAAGAAATAGGGCCAAAATGAAAGAACACAGCAAAACCTCAGAAAGAGAGCTAAGCAATGAGGATATAGCCAACCTATCTGATGGAGAATTTAAAGCCCTGGTAATCAAAATGCTCACACAATTGATTGAGTTTGGTCTAAAAATGAAAGGACAAATGAAAGATACCCAAAGTGAAACAAAGCAAAACATTCAGGGAACCAACAGTGACAGGAAGGAAAATGGAACTCAAATCAATGCTTTGGAACAAAAGGAAGAAATAAATATCCAACCGGAACAGAATGAAGAAACAAAAATTTAAAAAAGTGAAGAGAGTATTATAAACCTCTGGGACAACCTGAAACATTCCAATATCTGAATTATAGGGGTGCCAAAAGGAGAAGAACAACAGCAAGGAATTGAAAACTTATTTGAACAAATAATAAAGAAAAACTTCTCCAATTTGGTGAAGGAAATAGATTTTCAGGAAGTCCAGGAAGCCCAAAGAGTACCAAAGAAGTTGGACACAAAGAGGAATACACCAAGGCACATCATCATTAAGTTATCCAAGATAAAAGACAAAGAGAGAATCTTAAAAGAAGAAAGGAAAGAGTTACCTACAAAGGAGTCCTCATAAGGCTATCAGCTGATTTCTCAAAAGAGACCTTACAAACAAGAAGGGGCTGGAAAGAAGTATTTAAAGTCATGAAAGGCAAGGACCTACATCCAAGATTACTCTATCCAGCAAAGTTGTCATTTAGAATGGAAGGGCAGATCAAGTGCTTCTAAGATAAGGTCAAGTTAAAAGAGTTCATCAACACCAAGCCCTTATTATATGACATGTTAAAGAGACTTATCTAAGAAAAGGAAGATCAAAAACATGACCAGTAAAATCACAACAAACTCACAACTATCAATAAATGAACCTAAAAAAATAAAAGAAAGAAAAACAATGAAAACAAAAACTAAACAAACAGTAGAACAGGAACAAAATCAAAGTAATGGACATCACATGAAGGGTTTTCAGTGGGGAGGGGGAGGGGAGGAATAGGAGTGAAAATATACAGGGAAGAAGAAGCATAATTGGTAGGCATAAAATAGACAGGGGAAGGTCAAAAATGGTACAGGAAACAGAGGACTCAAAGAACTTATATGTACAATCCATGGACATGAACTAAGGGGGGGATGCTGCAGGATTGGGGGGTACAGGGTAGAGGGGAAATAAAGGGGGGGAATTGGGAAAACTATAATAGCATAATCAATAAAATATAATAAAAAATAAAATAAATCTATATAGTTTTATTAAGACAAAAACTGACAGTGTGGTATGAAGTTTACATTTAAACAAAGGTTTCATTAAAACCTAACACAGGCCTAAAAAGATTTTACAATGAGGTTCTAAATGCAGGAATGAATGACATCAAGTCTGATGGATCTCATGATTTAAGACAGCATTTGGGTATTAAATAATTCTTAGGATTAAAAAAGAATTTTTTTGTTTTGTGTTTTAAAGTGAACTCCTGCCCGAGTAGGAAAGTTGAATCTTCTCCAGAGACCACAGCCTTTGAAACATTCCAGTCTCGGAGTGATTTGATGAGCACATGTTGTCTGTGACTGACTGCTTCTTGCCACCGATAGTTCGAGTTCAACGTTCAGCAAACAGAGAGGGCCCAAGAATTTTCTACCCTCAGAGCCTGGGCATTTCTCTTTACTTTCACACCTCTTATGCCACCCTATTACCCTCCCTGAATACCTCAGCCAGTGGTTTGGATGGACAAGCTAATGTTTATAGCTTCATAACTGGAAAGAAAGGGTCTTCTGGCTGGTTTCAAGAGTTAGCACCTCTAAGACAGAATGATCTGCCTACATATATGCTCCAATAGAAGCAGTTCCCTCCTCAACCAGTTTCCATCCCCCAAAGGGCAGCTTTGGTAACTGATCAGTTAGCTTGGTCCTTTGTCACCGACAGCACTCAACAGCTTGGCTTGTAAATTTCAGGCATTCACAGCTTTTAAACAGCTTCTCACAGTCCTCACATTGCTATGACATAGTTGGGAAAGATAAAATATTCTGGACACAGAACCAAATCACCCTTACTCATTTTACTCATGCCTCAAATGACTCATTTTTTCATTTCCCCAGTCAGGCCTCAAATTTTAACATAAAGAATCTTACCCATTGCCCTTCCTTCCCACCCCATCCCTTTCACCCCCAAATAATATACAGTAATAGCCAAAAATCTGCACACATGCTCTCTGCTGTAAAAATGCAGAGTTAACACATGGTAGGACAAAGGCCGTGTGCTGTAGGAATGCTATTTGAAGATCTGCAAAATCTTTCTTTATCTCCCATGCACTCGTTCTGCAGGTTTTGTCCTTCATAGAAGGCCCTTTGCTTTCCTCAGTAAAGTGCAGAATGAGTTGCCTTGAAACCCACGCCCCCTTCCCCTATGCAGTCCTTGACCTGCTGTAGGGCACAGAAACTATACTCACTCTTCAAAGAACATCTTCTTGAGCCACTTTATAGTGTCAGGACAAATAGAACTCATTTCCCTCCCCACTTGAAAACCAGTCAAATGCGACAGGGGCACATGACTCTTGTCATCTTGTCTACCATCATCCTCCAAGCGGTAGGAATGCCACATCAGCCTTTCCTCATAGAAGGATATGACAACCTGGCAGCACTTGACTATGGCTTTTCTTTGGCAGGGACAAGGTCAGCCTCTTCCAGGTCAGCCACGTCAGAGTTTTCCCAATTCATTAGGAACATGAGTTCTCCACTAGAGTCTGTAGTTCCAATAATTCACACCAGCTCCAAACCCCAGGCAAAGCCTCATTGTTTTCCTTTTTTTTTTTTTTAAGATTTTACTTATTTACTTTTAGACAGAGGGGTAGGGAGAGAGAGAGAGGGAGAGAAACATAAATGTGCCTCTTGCACACCCTCCCAGTGGGGACCTGGCCTGCAACCCAGGCATGTGCCCTGACCAGGAATTGAACTGGCAAGCCTTGGGTTTGCAGGCCGGGGAGCTCAATCCATTGAGCCATACTGGCTCAGTGTTTTTAAAGGTTTTCTTTTCTCACTCTCCTTTCATCTTGGGTTTGCTCTCCTCTCCCTTTTCTTCAGAGTCAGAGTCAGTGCTGTGCTTGCCTACCTCTGACTTTTCTCCCTTGTGGTCTGTTTTCTGTGACTGTAGAAACTTGGCAATGAAGTGGGCACAATCTGGGTTCTCTTCTGGCTCCCACATGCTCTCCCTCATTGAGAACCCTCTTCCACTTAAGGAGCTACTCCACTTTGCCCTTTACTACTCCACAGTCGAGAACTTTTCCCACCACATATTCCTCTACCTTTTTTTCTAGCACCTCCTCCACTTTCTTCCAATTTTGCTTTTTCCCCATAGCACCCACCAGCTTTCTGGTATAAAGGGTGACACTGTTCAGCGTAGCACCCAAGAGCCGAACAGGAGTTGGTGTCATGCTACTGGCAGCATGGCTTCCAGCTGGCAGGAGGGGTGGCCCCCAGAAAATCAACAGGCCCAGTGGCCACTGCTCAGCCCCTCCCCTAAGCAGCAGGCTGGGGCCAGTGGCCCTCCCCTCCGCCACAGAAACCTTCATTATCACCAGAATTTTCACTGTGACAGGAAAACTTGTTTTATCACCTGAGTTATCATTTACAACTGGAAAACTTGATCACACGAGTTAGCCTTTATTCATTGATACCTTTCTTTCCCTATTATCATTTATGACTGCAACCTGCTTTCTTATCATGTGACATTATTTATGACTGGAAACTTTCTTTCTCCATGATCTGAATATCATTTATGACTGAAGATCTCTCTTTCCCTATGCCTTGAGTTTTCTTTTATGTTCCCAGAGCTACATTGCACACCTTGTTTTATTTTTAATGGTTTTCTTTTCTTAAGTTAATGGTTTACCTGGAAAAAGAAAAAGTGTTAAGCAGAAGTTTGAGAAATACAGCTATGAATTCATGTCCTGACTTTCTGGGTTTTTTTTAATACTTTATTTATTTATTTTTAGAGAGAGGGGAAGGGAAGGAGAAAGAGTGGGAGAGAAACATCAATGTGTGGTTGCCTCTCATGTGTCCCATGGCTGGGAACTGGCCTGCAACCCAGGCATGCGCCCTGACTGGGAATTGAACTGCGACCCTTTGCTTCACAGGCCTGTGCTCAATCCACTGAGCTATACCAGCCAGGGCTGACTTTCTGGTTTTAGTTTGAGGTACAGATTTTTTACGCCCCCCTTTTTGCACTCATTTGGAAAAGATATCAGTATAAATATTTCTCCCAACACCATGTACTCAGTAGACTCACAAAATGCCATACCAGGTGGAATTGCTCAAGGCAACAAAATACGTTACCAGGTTACCCTAGAAAAGTTTAAGTTGCTCCTAATGTTTTTGTTTAGTCTTCCTGAGGTACTAAAAAGAGGGAGCCTGTCTTTAGACCACCTGGGTTTAGGGTAGCAATTGCTCCAACATAAGTTTGTTTTGCTTTTTCTCTTTGAGTTTTTCAGAAAATAAGGGTCACTTGTGTGCCCTGTTTTGTCAGCTTCCCCTCTGCAGGCATTGCCAGCACACTCCTGCTCTTCCCTTTGGCTTGGATCTTGGCCACATGTGACCCACTCAGCCCCCTCTGGGGTGGCATAGAGGAGACTGGAACTCCCCGAGTGGCTCGTGTTGAGGCCACAGCAACTCTGTAAAGATGTGTGATCATAACTCCATTAACAAGACAGAAACTCAGACTCCTAATGGATCAACCATTTGTCCCAAGCTCCCCAGGGCCACTAAGCAGGGATGTGAAATGCAAGACCAGTCCCAGACATGCCATCTCGCCCAGCAAAGGCCACACTGTTTCCCGGGACACACCAGCCTTAGGTCAGGGTGGTCTGTCTGCTTTGTTCACAGAGGAGTGGTTCTATCCAGTGTGTCTTGAGATCTTTGGGTGGCTGGTATTTTTGAGAAGTAGAGGGCCCTGTTTGTTGACACAGTGGGGACAGGCCACCTTTGATGGACAAGCCCATCCCACATATCTACTGGGACAGGCTGCCACCTGCCAGCCAGCACCCTCACTCACCCCAGGCTCTGTGACTCCAGGTAGCTTCATGGAAAGTTTCCATGGAGGAAGCATTTGCTCTGACTTCATATAGGTTTTCAGAATCACGCAGCTGTGTGTCTGACTTAGAGGATGCTGGAGCCCTGCTGCCCTGACCAGGCGGCGAGCTGGCCTGAGCTCGGAGCCAGAGCACACCTTCAGACTTAGCAGAAAACACAGACATGATTCTCTCTGGCACTGCAACCTCAACCATGCTTTTGCTGAGCCTGAAGCTGTGTGGGGAACAGGTGAGGACTCCTTTTCCCTCATTTACTATCTCAATTGTTGTCACGTGTCACTCGAGTGGTGGGCGCATCTGCAAGAGGAGCTCCAGCCTGTGCAGTTGGGGCACTGCTCACCCTGGGACAGAGTATGTGAGACGATGTGGCTGGCGGGACAGGCTCTGCCCAGTGTGGGCTGTCTGGGCAGTGCTCTGCATTTCATGGCCCTTGTGTCAGTCAAGAGAACCTAAGTCAAAGTGACCCTATTCTCAGGAAACTGAGCACCCATGCCTTGACCATGTAGGTCAGCTTTCCTCGTGAAGACAGGAGTGCGTGCACCAGAGAGACTCCAATAGGATGGACAGACGGCAGGACTTGCTCTGCATGTTCCTTGGCAGGCTCAGGGCACACAGACAACCATACACAAGTGTGTGCATACAACCACATGCACACAACCAAATGCATGTGATTACACATGCATTCTCACACATGCACATGTGGTCTGGTGTAAGCCTCCCTGTGTCTGAAGAGAAGTGTTGACCCATGGCCACTGTGCCCTCTCTAGTTTTGCCTGCAGGTACATGACTGCAGGCAGGTGGGAAAGGCTGAGAAATTGCCGACGTGCCTTATAAGATAGCAGTGGGCTTGGGTGGGGGGTGTCGATGGCCAGCATGCCGTCGCTTCTCCCTCCATCAGAAGCCACTGTCTTTCTTCTGGTGCTGGTGTCTATGTTTTCCCTATTGGGCAGCTCCCCAGGCAGAGTCTCGGTGTCCCTCCTGCCCCAGGCCAGCGCTCTATCCTCCAAGGGCTCAGGGCCTAGTCGCTGCTGACTCCAGGGCACCCAGACCACCACCCTGTCTCTCCTGTCACACTTTAAGTCTCAGGTAACCCAGTCCCACTTCTCCACTTGAGGATAAAGGACTGATGTCTGAGTGGCATTGGGGTCCCACTAGCAAGGACGGTCCCAAATCTGTCACCTATTTCTTTAAAAAATTTTTTCCTTTTGGTCAGTTCAGGGAAGAGTCCTTCTCCTGCCTCTGGGCACCAGAAGACCCCAAATTGAGTAACTACCCCATAAGAGACCCTGAGAGCAGAAGCCTTCACGGAACGATGGCAAGGGAGATGGGAGTACCGCTCAGTGACTCAGTGGGGGACAGCAAACTGTTCCAGGTCTGTTGCTCTGGGGTCTTCTGTTCCAAGGGAGGAGCATTGACATCAAGGAGCATGGGGCAGCCATTGTCTAAGATAAGAAATGTCGGGCCCAAACTCTCTGCCTCACAGGCAGGCTCTCTGCTAGGAACTGGCCCACCCTGCATGGCCCTTGTTTCTGAGATGGACCTGGCCAGCAGGTCCTCCCCTCAGGGCAAGAGAGGTAGCACTTAGTGAGGATGCCATTGTCCCGTGAGAATTGTCTATTTCTGCCTCAATTTACTTCTCCTTGCATACGCTTGGCAGAACTTGCTCCGTCTTCCTTCGAATCATTCTCTGCACTTGGGGCTCAGCGCCCACTGAGCAGCGTGTTTGTGTTCTGCACCCCCGCTCAGAGGGAGGTTGGCTGCTACCCTGGGGCCCACCATTCAGCCACAGGCTGCATTCCTTCTCAAAGGAACAGAAGGGCCTGCCCAGAGAACTAGGTGGCCACGTGGCCAGAGGCCCTCACCCCTACCTTCAGGCTCCCCCAACCCCTGCCTATAACGCCAGCTGTTTTGGACTTGGCTCAGACGTTGAACTGCAGCCTTGCTATTAACTTGTTGGAGTAAATCAAGAACTAATAGTGATAATAAGACAGTACAACATCATCAACTGTTAACCCCTTCCTGGGCACCCCAGACAGAAGAGCTGGTTGCCAGCACTCGGGGCAGGGACGCTTTGGCACCTCCGGTGTCAGGAGTGGGACTCTCAGGATGCGGCAGGGAAGCCAATTCCTGGCCCACCCACTGGCCTATCACAGAGTTACTACGTTTCCTGCTGAGACGGGTGACTTCTTTTACTTTTCTTTGAAGAATAATTGGCAAATGTTCCAGCTAGTTTTTATTTGGCTTAATGTTTGGATTAAAAGGGAAGTGGGGCCATTTCTTAGGCTGGACAGACAGACGGGAAACCCTGTACGCCTGTGTCCTGAGTACAAAGGCAGGACTTCCAGCAGGAAGTGGTGCTGTGTGGACAGCGTGTAAGGCCCTCTTTTCTCTTCTTTTTTCTGAAGTCAACCTGAAGTTAGGCCTTGGTGTACTTTCCAGTTTTTCCCATTACAAAATGAATGTTTACTCAGTGTTAACTTAGCACAAGAAGTAAGTACAATTACTGGGAGCTGAACTTTCAGCCAGCGAATGGGGAACTGTCAGGTTAAAATGATCAAAGCTTTGGTCCTAAATTGTGTGTATCTACCAAGCAGAACCTTCATCTTATTTTTGTAAAAAATTGGAGTTGACAGCTTGTTTGCACAGGATAAACCCTCCAGTCATCAAGCCCCTTGGGAAGTGAGGTGCTCCCAAGCACAAAGCCTGAACCCTCAGTGACAAGCCAGCATTCTGGGGACCTGCTCACATCCCAACGGCCCTGGCACTCTGAGCAGGCCTGGCCTCGTCTGGCCTGCAGTGGTTGGGTGAGTCCATTTCTTTGGTTCAGTCAAAGCACCTAATCCAAATGATGGGATAATGGCTTCATGGGCTATGGGGGGTATTTCAGAAAGTGCTTCTTGAAATGCTCTAAGGATGAGTATGGTGGGCGTGAGGTCAGCCGCCTGCCTCATGGGTTGTGTTATTCTTATGGGTGCCCCATTTGTTCTCAGCATAAACCCAAGCTGAGGCCTCCCTGGTATTATCTGCATTTTGTGGGTGAGTGACAGGGTTGCAGAAGCCTTACCAAGGTCATGTGACTAGCAGTGGTGGCTCTGGGGACACGCAGCACGCAGTGCATAGAACACCGAGTCTGCAGGCTGATGCCAGACACTGTTCTCCAGGAGGCTGCAGTGTTTTTGAAACATGAAACAACACTAAGAAAATCAACTCAAAGAAAGTGGTTCTCAGCCAACCTTGCTTTTTTCTTGTCTCAAGTCAACTGGGAGCTCTGAGCAGGCTGGGAGGGTGGGCACTGCTTCTCGTCTCCTCTCAGAGCAGATGTGTCTGAAATCTGGAGGCTCATCATCTGTCCCTCAGTTACAGGTTTCCATCGGCCCGACTGCCCACACTTTGTGGCTTTTCTCTTCTCCTCCTTTTTTTTTTTTTTTTTTTACCTTCCACCGTTGAGACCAGGTTTTCTTGAGCTGGTTGAATAGTTTGAAAGTTGCACATTCATCTTTATTCTCCTGTTGCTCTGGACTTGTCAGGATCACAGTTGGGCTGTTTCCCCTCGACGACCTGCACTGGTCACCATAGGCGCCCTCTTCTGGTGTCCCCTCGTGCTCTCCTGAGAGAGGCTGTCTGTGCTGAACTCCCCAGGCCATTTCATCTTGGGTCCTTGTGTCCTTCTTCCACTGTGGCTCATGGAAACTCTGAGGCTCCCATGTCCTTGGCACCTGTCTCCATTGTCCTCAGCTGATACGTGCAGCTGACACCCATCCTGCTGTTTGTGGGCCCCCTTCCCTTGAGCATCTGGACTTTTCTCCTTGGTCTTATGCTCTTAATTATTAGGACAATGGTTATAGGTGGGGGTGTTTCACTCCCCGTGCCCTTCGGCCTCGGTGCACCCTGCCATCCACAGTCTTGTTTTTCTTTTTGTGAATATTTTTATATGTTTCTGTTTTTGCTACTTTGTTGCTCTCCTCTGGGACCCCTCGGATGTGGATGCCCCCTTCTGTCCTTAGTGCCCTCTTCGTTCTCGGCCCTGTCGTGTGCCTGCACTGGGGTGGACTCATCCGGCTGCTGGGGCTCTGGATGTCATTACCACCTCTGAGTTCTGTGTTTCAGCTACTGGGCATCTTATTCCCAAAGGCGACTCATTCTCTTCATAACTGTTCCTTCCATGTTATGCCTCCTTCCTTGTCTCTGGAGTTATTTCACGCCTTTTTCTTGCCATTCTGTTAACTTGGAAATTACACCCTTTGCTGTTGACATGGCTGCTCTAGAGTGTGATGTGCTTCCCAGATTCCTAACACCTGGGTCCCCTCTGGAACATACAAAGCACCTGGGAAGCTTTGCTCCCATCACTCCCTCCCAATGCTTGTGTTGCCACTGCATTTGACCTGGGACCCCCAAGTCTTAGTTGCCCCTATCTTCATGGCCACCATCTGTGTAGGTCTATTCAGACCTTCAGAGATGGCTGTACTCCCCCCCTTCCTTACTGTGATGTCTCATCTGGGTTCTGTCAAAACCATCTTCACATTTATCAGGCCAAGAGCCTGGTGCCCAAGTGCAGGTGGGCAGATGTCCCCACAGCAAAGCTGCTTCTGCCTCGAGGCTGTGGCTTCCCCATGGCAGCTCTGAGCATCCTTCTGTGCTTGTCAACTGATAGAGGCCTTCAAGGAGGGACTCAATGTCACCAGTGCTTTGCTCTTTCGGCAGGTGCCTGGCCCGCTAATTCGCGGCTCTCAATTTCCCTAAGGATGTTTATTATGCACTTTTCAACTCCACGTTCTTGCTGTCCCACCATGTCTGGCTCAAGTGGGGCTGCTCAGCTGTCATCTTGCTTCCATCCAGGCTGCACTCCCTGGTTTGGACTCCTGGTTGCACAATGGAGTTGGGGTGAAGATGGGGCCGACACCAAGTTTATGCAGTCTTGCCTCCTGCTGCACACTCGCTGGCTGCTCTCAGAGGCCGTGTCAGATGGTGTCAGGCCCATCCCTGCCTCCTGCGTCACAGGTGCAGGGTGGGGACTGGTAGGAAAATCTGGTTTCCCAGACTCCACCAGGAGGCGATGATGGGCGGGTCTCCTCTCAGGTCCATGAACCCACGTGGTTCTTTGGCTTTGGCTCTGAGTGGGGGGGGCAGCTAGACTCAAGCCAAGTTCAGCTCCTTCCTCCTGTGTTTCCTCCAACTTCCTTCCCTCCCTTCTCCCATCCAAAGCAAACCTTAGTCTGGTGAGTGTGAGAAATGTGGGGGCGGAAGGCCGTATAACATATTAAACATATTACAGCACAGGAAAATGTGGCTTTTGAGATGAAATAACCCATCTGATGCTGCTGGCCAGAAAGAGCCTGGGCCGGGACTGGATTTCTGAGTTGGTCGGCGCAGGATGAATCAACAGCTGTTCCAAGTAGGGTCTCTGGACCATCTGGATTCATCTCGGAAAGAGACGTTTTTTTCTGCTTCTTGTTGAGTTTAGTCTACTCTGAATCTGGGTTCCTGGAGTATAGAGGGTACAGCTAGGTAGAGTGGCTGACACAGCAGCTGGTTCTCAGGTGCCACCTTCATCCCACCTGTCTGGTGCCTGGACACTGGCTGGAACTCACCGAAGCGAGGATTGTGTGCTGCCGTGCGCCCAGCACGCAGATGCTCTGGAAGACGACACGTGCAGCGAAGGTGGACATGCATGACAGGCATCCCAAGTGCTTCATGAAAGCTCTCACCAGTCCCCAGAGGCATTGTGACACCTCAGACAAGAGCCTAGGGTTGGGGAAACGTCAGTTGTTCAATGTGGATTAGTCACAAGTGACATCTGGGATTGGAAGCCAGATTTTCTCTGATAAAGAACTCAGCACTTACCCTGGCTGTTGAGGCTCAGTGGACTGAGCACTGGACTGAACCAAAGGGTCACTGGTTCGATTCCCAGTCAGGGCACATGCCTGGGTTGTGGGCCGGGTCCCCAGTAGGGGGCATGTGAGAGGCAACCACACGCTTATGTTTCCTCTTTTCCCCACCCTTCCCCTCTGTCTAAAAGTAAATAAATAAAATCTTTAAAAAAACAAAACAACAGAGACCTCAGCACTTCACCCCTTTGCCAGTGGTTTTCATACTTATTTAAATCCACCAAAATGTCCTTCAAAAGAAGTCTTATCCAGAAACCCAATCTGTGGATGAAATGAAACAAGGCTTCTCTGCCTAAAGGGACAGGTGGAGCCTGGGCCCTGGCCTTGGCTGTGGCATCTGCATGACTTTTTGTGGTGGCTCTAGCACATGGCTCCTTGATGGTAGGTTGGCGACATGCCTAGTCCTCTATGGCAAGCTGCCTCTCAGGAGGGACAAGTTCCTGTCTGTCTCCATTGTGGTGGGAAAAACACAATGAAAGGAAAGAACGAGCTGGGAGAGGCCTATGCTGGGGACTGGTTCCGGGGAAGCACTCGTGTTTGGTTCCAGAAGAGGCTTACCTGTGAGCTCTCAGGGAGCCTGGCAACCTCTCCATCACCTTAAAGGAAAAAGAGAAGATGGGTGGGTTGAGGTTGCTGGGCCAGGAGCCCTGGTCCACCCAGGGCCTGCTGGGGAGTGTCCGGGGCTCAGCTGCTGAGACCCCAGGCCCCACGTTCTATAGCACTGAGCCCCACAGCACTGAGCCCCACAGAGGGGCTCAGTTGCTGTGGAAAAGCTGTGTTGAGCTCCATGGGAATTCAACAGCTGGAACAGCAGGTCCCCAAGAGTCATTGACTTCAGCCAGGCTGGGTCTTCTCAAACTGGACCTGGGGTGCTCTCTGAGAAGCAGTGGAGCACCCCAGAACATCTTGACTGACAGAATATCTTTCCTTTGCAGGCTTTACTGGGACCTGACTGTGTGAGTACATTACAAGGCCCTTCCAGGGCCAGGGAAACTACAGACTCTGTCCTTGCACGACTTTGCATAAATACCTGGCCCCATGGTAACAGATTCAAAGAGTCACATGCAAGGCTGCAACGTGAGCTCAAACTATCAGGAAACACGCTCTGGAACAGGTATCTAGGCACAGATGTGGGGTCCACACTCTCTGGTTCTGCTGAAGCTGAGAGGGAGGGTCCACAGGCCCTAACATAGACGCCCCCCAACCCCTAACAGTTACATCAGGTGTCAGTCAGCCACAGAGTGTGACTGTAAAGGTCTCTTTGGTCCCTTGTCAGCCTCCAAAAGTGGGAGGCATCTATCCTCCCTTCAACTTCCCACACAGGGTGATGTTGGCAGTGAGGTCATGACATCATTGATTTACTCCACCACCAAGATTCCCCTCAGAGGTTAGAGTCCAGGAAGTGGTCCAAGCTGGGGCCTGGGATGGCTAACAGTTGAAGCCTGACCTCACCTGGGGACGTGGCCCTCAGATATGGCAAAGGGCACCTCACCTGTCTGTCAGCTGGGCACATGGCTCCTCTTTGCTCTACAAAAATATGAGCTGTGGAGCCCAGCAGTGCCAGGAAGCAGGGAGTGGACGCCCCAGACTCACTCTGTCACGGCTCCCCATCTCCTGCCCAGACTGCAAAGCAAAAAATGCTGGATGGGGAACCTGCCACCGACTGCCTGCCCCCAGGCCACCTGTAAAAATGTTAGTCTCCAAGACTGTGGCAGGGAACAAATTGTTCATTGAAATAACGTGGCCCCAAACCGGCACCTCCCTGCCAGGAACACACCCAGCCACGCTGGAGCTCTCAGGGCGGAGTCTGGCCACATCTGGCTGGCTGGGGATCAATCCAGCGCGAGACACAACAGACTCAGCTTTAAATCAAGCATGGCCTTGCTCATTTTCCCTTTGTAGTTCAACAAAAGGTGGCTCCTCAGGGTGGGGGTTGTGGAAAAGGGGGCCATTCCCCTAGTTCTCCCCCCTGGGCAGTGCCGGGCAGGAAATAACCACCGCTGGCAGAGGCTGCCTCATCTAATGAGTGCCAGTTTCTGTTCTGAGATGCGTCGTTTTGGACAGTGAACAGAGATGCACACAGAACAGGCTGGGAGCACGTGTCTGAGCACCCTGCTCCTCGCTGTGTGTACCCGCCGGATGTTCGTCCCTTTTGTTCCTACGTGGCTTTTGTAATCTTAGAGCTGTGAGGATTCTCTGCCATGTCCTAGAAATTGTTTTAATGAAAACAACCTCCTGCCCTGGCTGGTGGAGCTCAGTGAATTGAGTGCGGGTCTGCAAATCAAAGGTTTACCAGTTCAACTCCCAGTCAGGGCGTGTGCCTGGGTGGCGGGGCCTGGTCCCCAGTTGGGGGTGAGTGAGAGCAACCACACACTGATGTTTCTCTACCTTTTTTCTCTTTCCCTTCCCCTCTCTCTAAAAACAAATAAAATAAAAAGAAAATGAACTCCTTCATTCAATTACATGGTTTTAAAACCTCTTCTTTGAATCTCACACCATGGGACAGCCTTTCAAGTCTAATGGCCCTCAGCCCCATAGAAGATGCAGGTCTTCTGATAAAAGTTCTCAGCATCAGCATGAGGTGAGGAGTTGCTGGGGCTTCTCCAAGTCTACTGGGGAGGTCAGCTTTTGGGCTGTGTCCCCCTCACATTGGGTTTGCTGGCTGCCCCTACAGCTACCTGTCAACCCAGAGCTCTGCATTTCAGGCCACCAAGGGCAGGTGACCAGCCCACGTAGGGTTTGTACCCCAATCAGCTTTGAGGACACCCACAGCCTCAGTTCTCTGTCGACCTCGGCTCTGCAGACCAGCGTGAGTACCGTCAGGGGAAGCCAGGTGTGGTCAGCAGCCCAGAGAGCAGCAGGGAAGACAGAGGAATTAAGCGATATATAGGCTGAGGCTGGTGGGGGAGCAAAAGTCAGGACTGGGGGCAAAGCTTGAGGGGGTTCAAGCTTGAGTCTCAATACCGACCAGCTCTATGAGCCCTGGAACTCACGTAACACACCTCGGCAACTGTCTTTTTGTGGAGAAGGCAACCATTTCTCGAGCACTGACCCCGGGCCAGCACTGGCTCTGAGCTCCTGCTGTCTCCAGGTCCCCATACCCTGGGCCTGCATTATAATCATCCTGCAGATGTGGTCATGGGGCCTGGGGAGCTAAGTGGTGGGCTTTTGTTCATGCAGCCAGGACAGCATGAACCTGGCCCTGAAGTCCCAGGCTCACTGAGTTCCATGACCTTGAACATACTCTTCATCATGCTTCCAGCATTGTGGGGAAGGCCCCAGGTCCTATCCAGAAATTTAACTTATGATCCTAAGGTCATCATAGTAAAGACACTCTTCCCAAACGTAGCAGTTTAGTCCCAAAGGGGCAGAGTTGAGAGACCCTGTCCAAACTCAATAGGAACCACAGAGTACTGAACAGGGAGAAACCAGGGGTCTATCTTGGTCAAACACTGCTTTGCTGGTGACACTGGAGTCCCAGAGAGGTGGAGTGGCTTCTGGGGCAACACAGCCAGGCGGTGGCTGGGAGAGCTTTTTTAGGCATAAATATACATGTGAAAAACACCTACTCCGCAAAATCAGGGGTTTGAAACCAGAGTCAGATCCCAGGCAAGGACCCAGGGCTGCAGAGTGCGCCCATCAGTGCTCAGGTCTGCAGTGGGCCATGAGGGCTCTGGTAATGGCCTCTTGTTGTGACCATGCTGCAGCTTGGAGAAGCCAGGACCAGTTCTACCATTATCCAGGGGTCAGGCTCTACCCACCGAGACTTTGTCCCACTCTTGGTGCCCTCTTCATCCTCGAGGTCATTCCTTCTACTCGCTGTTCCCTCCTTGTTGCCTCCTCTCCAACTACAGGACAGGGTCAGAGGGCGCTGCTGGCTCTAAGGAACAAAGGCCTGGGTGCATCTGAGGCTCCTTCCCCAGGGAGACATTCAGGGAGCTGAGAAGCCTCACTGGCCATCAGTTCTTCTTTTCAGAAAACACAGGCCCTGGGCCAGAAGAAAAGATCCTGCACATCCTAGGTGGGTATGTGGGGACCCTCTGGGAGGATGGTCTGTGGCCCTGGGTGTGAGGAATATTCTAGAGGGGGAGGGGTAAGGGTGCCCTGAGCCCAGGACAGCTCCTGTGGGGACTCAGCAGGTGGGGTGTGCACATCCCTGGGTGCTAACTCAGAGCTGGGCGCCAGCCGCACTTGCAGGGCTCACAGTCCACACGTGGGGAGCAGAGTGCAGAGGGCAAGGCAGGTCCTCTGGGATCCTTACCCTTCCTGACCACGTGTCCCCCACCATGGACCCCTCACATGCCCCAGCCTGGGGCCCCATGGGACAGGTCAGGGCTCACACTGGCTCCCCAACCTTCCTACTGGGCCATGTAAACCAAGCTTAAGTTCAAAGCTGACTTAGCCCCTCTCGGTGGGCGTGGCTGCATCTGAAGGCGAAGGGATGAGTCTTGGCCTGAGTGTCCAGTTTGGTGGCCGCTGACAGGAAACCTAACCTCCTCCCATAGAGAGCTGTACCACACGTGTGAGACTCGGATTGGGGAAGCACAGTACTGAGAAAGAATGCAAAACATCTTCAAATTTGGGTTTTATGCTGAGATAATAGTATCTGGGGTTAAACAACATAATAAAGTTACCATCACCTGTTTTGTTTGGGTGTTTTCATGTGACTGCCAGAAAATCTACATTTGTATATGTGCTCGCATTGCATTCTGTCGGATGGCGCTGGTCCAGATAGAGGAACATTTGGGCACTGAATCCCGGCACCTCTGATTTACTGATAAAGGAGTTTAAAGGAAAAAGGCCTGGAAGTCTCGTGGTCCTGCCTGGACAGGTTCACAGTAGTAGTTCACTAAAAGATGAACACGACACAGTCTTATGTAAGAAGTTGATACGGAGGCAACCACAGCATGGATGACATACAGCACCCATGCTCTCGTGCGGAGTGCATGGTGCCATCCAGGTGCAGTTAGAGAACGGGGTCCACAGTGCAGGTGGGGGCAGAGGACTTGCTCAGAAGGTCTGGGGAGGTGAGCACCTGAGAGCGGGCCCTGCGGCCAAGGGATCTCTGCCTCCTCTCTCAAGCCCTGGACACATCAGTAAGTGCAGTGAAGGGACACTGTGTCACAATCACAAAGTTTATTTTGTTCATGTTAGCCACATTATTTCTGTATTTCAACACTTAACATGTGCATCCTCTCTGGTCACCCTCGTCTGGATCCCTGTCTGAGCTCTGCAAGCACATATGTCCCAGGCCCGTCCTCAGAGCTGGGGCTGAAGCTTCTCCAGTTGTTTTGTGGTTGTTGGAAGTTGGTTCTTTAGTAAATTCTTCAGGAAGGGCTCATGGGAACGATACTCCCTGAGAGCTTGCAAATTTATGACTTCTTCTGCCTTTATTCTTGCAGAGCTGCTTGGCTGGATTCAGCCTTCTTGGCTCATATTTTCTTCCCTGGAGTATTTTTAAAATGTTGCTTCATTGTTTTCTAGCAAAGAGTTGCTATTGAGACATTTAATGCCAATCTTATGTTCTTCCCTCTGTAAACAAATTTGGACTCTTTGTTTGAATGCCCAAAGGATTATTCCCCTATCTTTAGAGTGCGATAGTTGTTAGGGTGTATGTTGGTACTGTTTGGGACACACACCCCCAGACCACAGCTTACCCCATAAAAGTTGTTACAATAAAAAAGAATTTAATAATTTTCCAACAGACAACAAAAACATATCAGAAAACATGACTGAAAAGCAGATGAAAATTGTATCCTAATATTTCAAAATGAATTAAAAATTAAGGCAATATTTAAGCTTTGAGACAAGAGTACAAGTGAGAAATGGAAGCTTGTAGCAATATAGCCAGAAAACAGGGATAAATAATAACTAGAGAAATCAGGAAATACTGTGAAAAACAAAGGAAAGCCAATTCCAGAAATGGAGACTAAATTTAAAACAATCTAAGAAGACTGGACACCATGGAAAGCAAGGAATAGGAAATGAAAATGACCAGAGTGAAGAGAATTAAATGGAAACAGAAAAAAATGTGAAGGTCTGTGAGAAAGTCATGCGTTTCAGAAGCAGAAAGAGGTGAGTGTGAGCCAGGCATGTGTGTTGTGTGTCTGCCTGCCTGTGTTGTGTATCTTTGAGTGTGTATTTGTGGTGTACAGTGTGCGTCAGCCTGTGTATGGTGTGTGTGTGTGCTCTACGTGCAAGTGTAGCATGTATCTGAATGTGTGATGCGTCTCTGTGTGCATGCATGTATAAGTGTGCCTGAACATGTATCTGTGTCTGGTGTGCATGTGGGTCCTCTCTGGTGCACATGTGTGCATGTGTATATAATGGCTGGGTGTGTGTGGTATGCACGTGTGATATGTGTGCATGCACATGTCCATGTGTGCAGCGTGTCCTCCTGTGCACACCGATGGATTTCCACGGACAGTGATCAGGCAGCTCCTGGGACATGGCAGGGAAAGGAGAGTCCTCCAAGCTGGGTTTCTCTGCATTCTCACTGGACTCCGATGGTCTTCCTCACGGAACACAGCCCTGCTCTCCGCAAATGTCTTCAGGGACCCTCCACGGCCTTGTTTGCAGAGCACTGTCCTTGGCCCAGCTGTGTGGCATTGTTCTCACTCTGGCCAGGTTCTCTTCATGACCCCTCTGACCTGTGCCTTCCTCCACCCAGCCCAATACCCTGCTCCAATCCTGGCGGTCCTCTCCTTTTGGGGTGAGTGGTGTTGGTTATTTGAGGTACACTGCCCAGGGCCGTCCTGGGCCTCTTTGATTTCCCACTGACCTGGGCATGTGCTTGCCCCTTGTTGGCTGGGGTATGCTCTGGTGGTGTGGCCTGTCCTGGAGGAGGTTGTCTGTGGGTCTTGGTGTCACTCCCTGATTGTCCATGCTGGTTTTTAGGAGTTGGGGACATGAGCAGAGCCTGCCGTGTAATGCCCCGATCCCTGCTCTTCCTCAGCCCCTGGCCTCCTCTCTACCACCAGAGGACTTCTCTGGGCTCTGCCTCAAGCCCATGGCTTTGGATGCACCTGGTGCTGATGCCTTTGAACTCTTTGACTCCCCGACCAGGTAGGTGCTTTCGATGGAACAAGACATGGGCGACAGGCCTTCCTCCTGGGCAGGGCAGCACTGTGGGCCCTCTGTGTGACTGTATTTGCTCATCAGAAACCCAGGCAGTGAGTGAAGATTACAGACAGAAGACTTTTCTGAAGAATCAGACTGGAGTGTAAGGGAGAAGTCTAATTTCACAGCTTTGTGATGGCTAGTATAATGTCACACAAAAGAAATAAACTCCCTGGGTGAACACCCTGAAAAGGGGCCTAGGAGCCACAAGCTGGAGCCAGGGAGTGGGGGCAGGGAATGGTGGCCCTGTGGCTGCCTCATTGGCCAGCTTATAGCTGTGTTAGAGCCACATGCAGTGTCTTGGACCTTCTAGCCTCTGGAATTGTGAGGGATAAGCTGTTGTAGGTTAAGCCCCTGCCTATAGTGGGTTTATGGCAGCCTGAGCTGACGTATCCACAAATGGAACGAAGTTACCTCAAGGGCCCTGAGCTGGGACATTTCTGACAAGCCAGCACTTCCTCCTCTGTCCCTGCAGCTGAGCAAAAGGTGTGAAGGAAGCTGGCCTCTCTCCCTGATGGTAAGCATCTCTTTTGCTGGTGATGGCCTCAGTGAGGGCTCCCTCCTCACCTTCTCCCTGCCTGCCAGCTCAGCACGGGGGCTCTTGGCATGTGGGCAGGACCTGGGGAACAGATGCCCTCTGCCACACGCTGCCCAGCCTCGGCCCCTCTGTGCTGGCTCCAGATGCTCCCCTCAATGCACAGTTTCCTCGGCCCCTCCCAGCGGGTAGAGAGAACTAAGCAATGGGCCAGGCACAGTCACCCTAAACAACCTGTAATGTCGGAGGCATTGTTCTGACTTTGTTCAATGAGGGAGCGGGGTTAAGGTCACCAAGCTCTCAGCCCCAGCTGTTCTGGGGCCTCACAGGGGCTCACACCTACATGGCTCAGAGTGGGAGGCAGCTACAGGGGCCTGGGGTTCAACTCACCTGGCAGCACTGGGGCAGATGCGCGAGGCCGGGAGGTTTTGTACACTGATTGCAGGAGAAGGCTGCTTTCCATGGAATCACTGAAAACCCGAGATGCATGTGAGAGGGTTAGAACCGCCAGAAACCACCTCAGCTGGGACTGTGTTTGCCTGGTGTGAAAGACCTCTTAGAAATACCACTCCCGTTTCTACATATGAAGACAATACAAAACAATGGTACAAGCCCTCATGCTCACCTCATTGTACCCGATGTGCCTGTGTGACTCTGCTGGGTCTTTGGGGACTAGGTCTCAGGTGTCCCTGACACAGATGGCAGCTTGTGGCCTCTCCTGCAAGCTGGTGTAAACAATAATTTGAAAAAAGAGCCACTTTAAAACAGAATGAGAGCTGCCATCCCAGAGGAGCTGCCTTGAATGTCTGATACCTCAAACCTTGGAATGTTAAAAACAGGGCAAAATAACATTTGGACTGGGCCTAGGGCAACATCATGTCCTGGAGATCTGTTTGCAAAGATAACAAGAAAGCAGTTATTATGACTACGGGACTGAAGATTAAAAACACTGTTTAGAATTAGTGATACTATGTTATCTGCACCAACAGCGATGCCTTCTGCTGATAACTATCCCCTTTCCCTTTCTCATAAACACACCTTGTCTTTGCCTCCTAATTGGAACACTATTTGGGCCTCTGCTGTTCTTATTGATCTCAGTAAGCGCTTGTTGCCTCTCACTTTGCAAGGCCTTTTATTTGTAGGCTAGCCCTGGTGAATGCCGACTTGCCCTCCCAGGCAGCCCCCAGCCTGTGGCGAAGCGATGTTACCAAAAGCAGGTCTGTCTGCCTGCCGCTTCAAAAGCCAATATTCAAGAGTCAGGTGCTGATATAAAGGAAAGTGGTTTATTCAAATGCCCGCATCTAAAAGATGGGGGACTGACATCTCAAAGCCCACCTCCCTATCTCAGTGAGGGCAGAGGTTTTTATAAGGAGGGAGAGGGGGACAGGACAAAGAGATCAAGGGGGTGGAGCATTGAAAAGTTCTCTACATGCAGATGAGCAGAGTCCATTCCAATTAGGCAAGTGATGGTCCCGTGTGCATCAGCCTGGTTTAGTCATCCTGGATCCACAGTTGAAGGTCAGCAAATCTCCCAGAGCTGGGATGCCTGATGGTCAGAATCTGTATCTTTTGAAGTTAATTCCTAGGATTTTAATAGAAACATTCTGTTCATCTACAAGCTGGATATTAGTCAGAGTTCCCACTCACAGAAATAATGTCAAAAGAATGGTGGGGTGCACTATAATTCCCCACTGTTACAATTTTCCATGCTACGGAGAGGGTCCCAGCAGCGTGAGAAATAGCCACACTGAGGGTACCGCTCTCTGGGCCACCGTAACTCGGGTTGTACTTTGTTCGTGGAGGTTGAGCCAGTGTAATTTGTGTCCTGGGGCTTGGCCTTCTGAGGACCCAGCCCTGGAGCTGTCATTGTGGAGGAAATGTTGGGATGCAGGCCCCACCCACAGCACCCCCTCCCTCCAGACCAGGGTGTGGTGGCCATGCTAGGGCTCCAGGGCCACGGGCAAGGTCACATTCCTGAATCTGCACTGGTTCTCCTGCATGTCCTCCTGCTGTCGGCACTGAGGACAGCCCCACTGCTCAGGCCCCAGGGCTGTAGGGGCTAGACAAGAGCTCTAGGTAGAGCTCATGCGGCCGCAGTGGACCCAGGATGCCCATGGCTGAGTACGAGGAGCAATTTCTTCCATTAAGGCCCAGGAGAGCCAGGGGCAGCCACAGACCCCTGTGGTGACTGAACTCCAGCCTTGGGGAAGGGCCTGCTTTTCTGGGTGGAGGAAGGCTCATCATGCCTTGGAGCTACACAGCTGCACCTGCCTAGGAGGTTGTACACACACACACCTGCACCCACACTCACCCTCACGTGCACATTCACTCACGCAGGCACATGAGAACTTCAGCTTCCAAACTACAGGCAGTTGTCTTCTTGTAGCCAAATGCCACGTGTCCTCACAGGGGCCTTCACAGTAGCGGAAAAGCCAGGTGACTCTGGAACAACAGCAGAGCATAGCTCACTGTCGTGGGGACCATGTTCCCGCACCTGCACGCACGGCTGAAACCTCACTTTCCGCTCTGTCCCGTCTGTCCACAGAAGGGCACCAGGTGGGCAGCCATGGATTCCTAAGCTGTGCGGTCCCTCTGGTGCGTCGGTGCAGCTGTACTGCTATGTGCATCTGGTTACACCCCATCTTTTCCAGAGAGCCAGATGGGGTGAGACAGGGCTCCCTCCTCAGGAGTCTGCAGCACCCTCTGGGTGTGTGCTGGGCAAGAGGACACTGCTCCGGCTGTTTCAAGCCAGTATTCCTTTGGGGTCCAGTGACACTTTCTGGTTTGCATCTGAATCCTGTTTTTATGCCTCAGGTTGGGGCCAGAGGAGGGCTGGTTCCTACGAAGATGGGAGTGAGCTGGGTTCCAGGCAGCTCTGGCCCCACCCAGATCTCCTTAGAATGAGGGCTCCAGAGGATGACAAAAGCCCCAGCATCTGTACTGCACCCAGCAAAGAGGGTTCACTGTGAGAAACCCTGGGGAGCCGACAGGCGCAGGGGCTGTGGCTGGACCCCCAGGCAGTGATGCACACAGGGGTCCCTTTCATCTGAGGAGGCTGCTGGATGGATGTCAGGGCAGCACGCTGGGACCCACAGAGGGAGGGACCCCACCATTCTCTAGTTCAGCTCTGTATTTCCCTCCCTCTCAGCTCCCAGTTCTGTGAAAGCAGGAACAGTCATCACCCATGTCCTTACCCCAGGGCCTGGCACACAGTAGGCACTCAATAAACTGATGGGTGAACAGTAAGGGAAGAGGGATGGAGGGGAGATTCGGGGCCTTGCCGAGTTCTCCCAGCCACAGATGGCACAGTGTGGACTTGGCCCGGCCCGGTGGCCCACTGCTCACGCTCCTTCCCTCAGGAGCTGAGGGCCAGGTAAGGGCTGCCCCTTACCCACCTGGGCAGAGGATGGCACTTGTTCCTGTGCCCAGGCCAGGGGTGATGTGACCGTGAGTTCATGTCCAGTTTCCTCAAAGACACAGAGAAGCCTATGATTCTGTGGGTTGGCTCAAAGAGGTTTTCCAGGAGCAAAATGTTCTAATGAACACGGAAAAGAAACACTGGCCTACATTGTGTCAAAGGAGCGTTTGTTGAGACACAACGTCTGGGTTACAGTGATGTCAAAACCTCCTGTCAGTTCAGTCCCCCATTGTTGAGCCCCATGCATACAAAATATGTGGGCGAGTGACTCAATTTTTGCCCTAATTGACTTAATGTATTGGTGTCATGGAGACTCAGACACAGAATAACTTCCTGACAGGGGCTTAAACATAAGAACAGATTTCCAAGAAAGACTACATTATTCTCCTCTCCGGAGGCTCATGGGAAGGAGTTTGGGTCAATTCCGGGCAGAGAAAGACTTAGGAAGACGTCATGAAGGCCTTTGAAGTTGGATGACTCTGACCCTTCTGGGCCACCAGAGTCACTGAAAGAAAGGCCACTGCACTCACATTTACACACACATGTTAAGTGATCTTTGTGTGCTTTCCAGAGTAGCAGTGAGTTGCAAAACAAGGCATGCAGTCTCACGATGGAGCCCATTGTTAATTCTTGAATGGTTCTAAATGATGCATGCTTAAAATTAATCTTCATGCATTTAGCACAGAGCTCATGGACGCTCCTCTTCTTAACACTAACTTTTAGTTAATACTCATTTTGTTTGCAAAGCCCTGAGCTGAAGTTTACTAGAAAATACCCAAAGTGGAGAAGATGGTTGCTTTTAAAAGTAACATTTAGTTAAAGTTTAAAGCACCATTTTGCTAAACTTTGGGATATGTTTGGAGGCTTAGCCCTGTCTGCTTACTCATCGAAGCACTCTCTCCTTACAGTATTAGGAGCAGTTAAATTCTTTCCTGGGACACACAGGCTACACACGTGACCGAGTCTCTGTCGTGAGGAGAGGGCAGGGAGCAGGCGCACACCCTCGGTCCAGAGAGTTTCGCAAGCCTTCCCGCAAGATTAAATGCTGGGCTGCTGGGAGGGTTTCAGATGCGAACTGGAAACATATTTGTCTTTTCTGCTTTGATGAGTTTCTGCTGTTTTGCAGGGCTTTGAAGTTTACTCATTGACATTAAATTGCATTAATTACTTTTTAATTTATACTTTTGTGCACAACTTTGAGGCTTTACAAAGGGCCTAACATGTGCATAGATTCAAATAATTCAAAGGAACAGATCCCACAGTTACTTCTAATTGGCAGCAGAACGTGGCCTCCAGTTTATTACAAACTTACATGCTCTGGTTTAGAGCTAATCTCAACTTCCCCTTGAAGTTGGAATTCAAAACCTCACTCGCGGCTTGACATGGTATTATCCGAGGAGAATGTTTGTTTCATAATTTGAAACAAGAACCTGAATCTTTTATGAGGCCCACTATTATTTCCATATGAGGAACAGAGCTGGAAAGAAAGCGGTTAGAACGGAGCAGCGAGTCTGGACGGTGCCCCTGCGGCCCTGCTGGGAGCTGTGACAACTCTACTTATGCGTCCTCTTCAACTAAGGTCCCGCCTGGGGAGTGTGCAGAGCATGCCTTCATCCTGGGTCCCCGTGGGGTGACAAATCCCACAGGCCTGGCTGGAGGTTGGCTTCAGTTTCCATCTTACTCTCCTTCCCAGCAGACGCCTGCAGCATTCACACAGAACCACCGTGCTCCTTCATTCAATCGTCCCTCTTTCTTTCTTTCTTTCTTTCTTTCTTTCTTTCTTTCTTTCTTTCTTTCTTTCTTTCTTTCTTTCTTTCTTTCTTTCTCTCTCTCTCTCTCTCTCTCTCCCTCCCTCCCTCCCTCCCTCCCTCCCTCCCTTCCTTCCTTCCTCTTCTCTTTATCAGAAATTTCTGGAGGGCATGCTCTGGGAGGGGTGTCTTCTAGGCCCTGGGGGCCAGCAGAGAGATAAAGAGGACCTATGATCCCAGGGAGCGCAGTAATCACACAGATTCGGTGGCAAAGGCCCACATGCAGGCAGAGGAGGGAAGCCAGGGCTGCTGTTTTGTCTAAAGCCCAAGGGGCTGTCTCCCCAAGCAGACCCCAGGACAGAAACTGAGATATGAGATCACACTGGGAGGTGGTCCCAGAAAGCAGAAGTGGTCTGTATTCCCCAACAGTGGGCAGGAGAGCAGGGGTGTTCTCCATCACCTCCACCCTGGGGGCACTGAACTTCTACACTATGAGGCTGCCCTGCCCTGGGGCCTGGGATAAAGCCATCTGGTCAGGGGCAGGAAGCTGTGAGCATGTTCACATATACAACTCAGGAACATATACAGCTCAACACCAAACAAAAACCCCAAAGCAACCTAATTTGCCCAATTAAGAAAGGACCTGAACAGACACTTCTCCAAAGAAGACATACGGATGGCCAATAGGCATATGAAAAGACGCTCAATGTCACTACTCATCAGAGAAATACAAATTAAAACCAGAATGAAATATCACCTCACACCTGTCAGAATGGCCATCATCAATAACTTAACAAACAACAAGTGCTGGCAAGGATGTGGAGAAAAGGGAGCCCTTGTGCACTGTTGGTGGGAATGCAGACTGGTACAGCCACTGTGGAAAAGAATATGGGATTTCCTCAAGAAAATTAAAAATGGAGTTGCCTTATAACCCAGAGATTCCACTTCTGGAAATATATCCAAAGAAACACAAAGCACTGATTTGAAAGGACATATGAGCCCCTATGTTCACTGTGGCATCATTTGCAACAGCCAAGATTTGGAAGCAGCCCACGTGCCCATCAGTAGATGAGTGGACAAGAAAGCTATGGTGCATTTACACAACAGAATGCTACTCAGCCATAAAAAAAAATCTTACCTTTTGCTTCAGCATGGATGGACCTGGAGATTATTACATGAAATAAAGGAAATAAGCCAGTCAGTGAAAGACAAGGATCATATGATTTCACATACCTGTGGAATCTAATGACCAAAATAAAGTAACAAATAAAACAGAAGCAGACTGCTAGATGTAGCAAACAGACTTACAGCTGTTTGAGGGAAGGAAGGTTGGGGGGTGGATGAAAAGGCGAAGGGATTAAGCCAAGAAAAACAACTGGTAGACACAGACAACGGTATGGAGATTGCCGGAGGGAAAAGTGGGGGATGGGGGAAGGAAGACGATAAATGTGGGGATAAATAGGAAATGTCCTGGGTCTGTGAACACACAACACAACATACAGATGATGTGTTATAGAACTGTACACCTGGAATCTATATAATTTTATTAACAAATGTCACCTCACTAAATTCAACAAAAAATTTTAAAGGATGCCTGTGGGAAATCATTAAAAAATAATAAAAATCTAATATGGAGGAAATAATAAGACATATTTGATTAGTCAGAAATTGGCAGAGAAGGGCAAAAAAGGAACAGAGGAGACTACTGCAAAGCAAACTGTCGTGTGGCGAATTTAAACACCATCATATACAACAGAATAATGCAATCATTATTTCATCACATCATTAACTTATATAATGATTTAATTAGTTGAAAGGCAAAGACTGTCAGGCTGCATTACAAAAATAAAATAAAACACACTTCGTTTCTTTAGACGACAAGTCAAGGTAAACACATAAACACATGAGGGTGGGAGAAGACACACCAGCAGACACACAGAAATCAGTAGAAAATTTTAGATTTGAAAAACATGGCAAACAAATTTGACCTGGTTGACATGCAGAGAACCCTGAAGCTAATAGATGACCACAGTATATACTTTTTCTTCAAGGGCAGGCGGCTCATAAACCCACACGGGTGACGGGCTGGGCCAGTAAGGCCTCAGCTCATTGTGAGGGGTCGAGAACACGGGGAGAACAGTCTATGACCACAGTGAAATCAGTAACAACAAGATACATGGTAAATTGAGAGCAACAAATGCACAAGTAAGATAAACAAGACAAACAAACAAACGAAAACTCATAGACACTGACCACAGTAGGGTGGTTACCGGGGGAAAGGGAGTTTAGGGAGTAACAAAGAGTAAAAAGGGTCAAAATATGGTGATGGAATGAGATTTGACTTTGGGTGGTAAACACAATGCAATATACAGATGGCATATCGCAGAATAGTACACTTGAAATCTATATAATTTTATTAACCAGTGTCACATTAATCAATTTAATTTAAATAGAGAAAAAGTACATGGAAAAATTCTAAATGTTTGCACATATAAAGTGATAAACATCTAAAAAATCCAACAGTCAAAAGGGTTCTAATGGAAATTAGGAAATATTCTGAATTGGATGAGGATGAAAATGTAAGATATAAACCCTTGTGTGATGTACTGAGAAGAAAGTATATAGCCCTCCATGTGTATGTTGGGAAAAATGCTGGAAATCAAAGAGCTAGTATGTTTGTCAAGAACTTGGAAAGAGAACACAAAATCACACTGTTACAGTCAATAAATTAGAAGAGAGAAAACAATTATGATAACATCAGTACTTAATGAAATAGAAAATGTTACACAAGAAAAAATAACAGCCAAGGGTTGTTTGCTTAAGAGAGCATAGTTAAAAACAAAATGATAAACTCCTAGAAAGTTTGATCAAGGGGACATTAAGGCACAAATCAACAATATCAAAGATGAGAATAAACTGTCACTAAAGATCTCACAGATGTTAAATCATAAAAAAGTATGCCCAACAATTTATGCCAATAATTTCAACAGTTCAGATAAATTAAATGAATTCTGAAAAATACAAGTTGACAAAACTGATGCAACTATGAACAATCCTGTTAAAAACGTGGACACAATTATGTTCCTAAAATTAGCAAGTCACCATCAATGGAATGTGAACCGCAACACAGCCAATGGAGGTACAATGCAGACACGCAAGAATGGCAAAATACTAAAAATAAATCAATATGTCACAAATAACCAAATAAAATAAAAATAATCCTCTCAACAGATGCTGGTAAAAAGCTTTTAAACGTTCAACTCCCATTCATTACAACTCTAAGAAATGAAAGAAAAGCAAGTAAATTCCTTTATACAATGAACAGTTTCTGTAAATGTCATGTGGAATGCCGAAATGTCGAGAGATTTCATGCGAAGGGCCATGAACACCAATCTTTACCACTTACATTAAACATTTTACTAGAGGCTTGTTCCACTGCAACAATACAAGTAAAAGAAACAGAAAGAAAAAGAAAAGGGAAAGTAATACTATCTTTATTTATTGACAACACATATAAAATATAAAGGAATCGGCCCTCGCTGGCATAGCTCAGTGGGTTGAGCACGGGCTGCAAACTAAAGGGTCGCCAGTTCAATTCCCAGTCATGGCACACACTTGGGTTGTGGGCCAGGTCCCCAGTGGGGCCATGTGAGAGGCAACCACACACTGATATTTCTCTCACTCTCTTTCTGCTTCCCTTCCCCCCGCTCTCAAAATAAATAAATAACGTCTTTAAACAAGAAATGTTATGGAGGAACACAATTTTAAAAATATTTTCAATAAAATATAAAGGAATCTGCAAACAGCTACTAACTGATACATGATTTCAGCAAGACCATGACTCCTTGGCCAGGAATGAGGTCCATCCAGTGGTCGGCCTGGCTCTGCCAATGGTCACCCCTCACCCTCCCGACAACAACACAGGTTCAGCCAGCAAGTCCAATGGCCCAGATGGCCCAGGACCCATCACGTCCGGCCCACCCATTGGGATGCTGGGGGAGTCAGGGAGGGAATGGCTCCTCGTGGAGTCCTGTGCCTTCCCCTCCAGGGACCCAGTTTTCTTTCAGGCACTTGCTTTTCTTATTTTTCATGCATTGGCCAAGGCACTGCCAAGGCCTCACCAGGACAAGTATGACAGAAACAGTTTTGAGCCTGCGTCCCACTCTCCCCACCCCCGAACAGCGTTCTCGGAGGAACCAGGGTTCCACGGCCCGCACATCAAATGTCTGCTTTGTTTTCATGGGCACTGCCTTTTAAAACAGGAGCAAAGCAAAAACGTCCTGGTTTACTTGATATGTTTTCTTTTCCTTTTGACTTTGGTACAAATCGTTTCTTATTACTGCAATCGATATTTAATAAACACTATGGTCAAAGGGAAATACCAGGCTGCTCACCGTGAGAGCTGAAGAGGCGTGAGGTAAAGGGGCAGCCGGGCAGGAAAAGCATGCCAGCGCCTAGTCTGTAAAAACAGTGGAGCCGGGAATGTTGCAGAATAAAGGATTCGACTGTGCCTTATTTATTTCTCTTATACTGTCTTGGCTGGTGAGTCTCGTTAAATGCTTTCCTGGAAAACAATGCATTCTTCTTTCCACAGGCACTTGTGGACAGCCCCACAGCTAGCGAGGGGACCTCGGAGGAGCCCGGTGCCGAGCCTGTTGGGGTGCCATGGAGCCGATGTCCCCCACGGGGTGAGGTGGACCTGCAGGGCAGCCTGCTGGGGACCCTGGCACCTCTGCTCATGGTCCTGCAGGGGCTGGAGCGGAGGAAGCGGTGCTGGTCTTTGCTCCTGGAGAGTGTGGCCTTGGCGCAGGGAAGGGGAGGCAGTGAGACAGGACAGCTGCTCGTGAGGAAGACACCACTGCAGATCAGTGGGCCAGGGTGGTCTTTTCAGCAGCTGAACTGAATGCCTGCGGCGGGGCGGGGGCAGGGGGGTGTTGCGGGGAGGAATGAGCCATGACCCACAGTTCACATCAAACACAGAAATAAACTTAAAATGGACCGTAGACCTTGCGGGAATGTGAAAAGCATAAAAGTTCTGAAAGGAAACAGGAAAATATGCTCATGACCCAGGGGCAGATTTCTCAGACAGAGAAAGCACTAATTCTAAAAGAAAAAATCAGGATAAATGGGACTTTATTGCAATTAAGAACGCCTGTTCATCTGAAAGCTCCATTGGAGGCAGGAGCCCAGCCGAGTCTGGGGAGATGTTAGAACTGACAGGAGACATCCAGAGCCTGGACTAAGGAAACTTAAAAGTGATCAAGGGTTGACTTGGCACGTCCCAAGGGAAGACTTCTAAGTTACCATTAAGTGCGTGGGAAGGTGCTCAAGAACACTAATAATCAGGGGAACATAAACTAAAACCGCAACAAGCCAATGTTGCAGATGCTGGACAGCTGGTGTGCACAGGGCTGAGAGGCTGGGAGTGGGGGGGATGCCAAGAACAGGGGCCAAGGACTGAGGGCCAAGGATGGAGGCAGTGGGGGGACCCAGGGCCAAGGACCGGGTGGAGGCTGCGGAGAGGACAGGGTCAAACACAGTGACGTCAAGGATGGTGTAATCTGCTGGGCACATCTACCAAAGCTGGACACATGCCAATCCCTGGGCCCATGTCCACCCAGAGTACATGTGTGAGAGGCCAACAGGCCAACACATATGTCCCCAAGGCTGCGTCAACCACAGCACCGAGTGGAAACACCCACAGGTCAGTCAGTTGCCAGATGGAGAATGTTGAATCGCAGGAGACAGCTTCCTGAGCTGCAAGGGTGGAAGGAGGCCAGCCAGTGGCCAGTGCGGCTCTCTCTGGAAGCTGAGGAACAGTGGGCACTGGTCCAGGTGACAGGAATGGGGGTGGTGGGGTGTCTGGGCCAGGCACTTACCGGGAGTGGCCTCGGGGGTGCAGGTACCTCTGTCTGTCCTGATTTGGAAAGATGAATGCATGTCTACAGGGTGGGGCAAGTTTAGGTTTATAGTTGTAGAGCACGGGAGACAGTTTATTCTTGTATTATTATTTATTAATTATTGTATTATTTTCATACGAATAACGGTAACCCTACTTTTGCCTTACCCTATGCATATAGCTGTATTTGTGTATATAGTCCCATCAAACTCCACAGTTAGGAGCTGTGCACACTCCTGGATGTGGGCTCCCTCAGTTCGAAGGATACACAAGTGCACAGTGTTTGCTGGTCCTGCTCCCAGGTGACGGCACATCCATTCCTGGGAAACCACAGGTGTGTCTGGGTGCGGCCAGCGCAGCTGCGGTGAGGGGGAGGGTTCTGGCAGGTGCCCCACTGCCCCACTGGAGAGCCCTGACTCCAGTTTCTTCCCTCGGGTTAAAGTGATTGGGAAATAAGAACACAAAGTGAAAACTTTCTCATGGAACATTTAATCAACTGCTGGTTTTCAAATGGGCGACAGCAGTCGACCTGGGCTTGCAGGGCCACAGGCAATTGCCTGCTCTGCTGGCTGCCCCACAGCCAGATGCCCCAGAGCCTCACCTGAGCCTGCGTGGGAAAGAGCATTTCGCCAGCAAGAGGGCTCATCCCATGAGCTGGCGGCGGGGCCAGCAGACGCTGACTCTCCCTCCCTCTCTGGTTCTCTCCCTCTCCGTGTCTGTCTCTCTGTGTCTGTGTCTTTCCATCTCCCTCTCCCTGTAGGGCTCGGTCTCTCTGTCTGTCTCTGTCTCTCTGTCTCCTTTTCTCTCTCTGCTCTGTCTCCCTCTGCCTCTCTCTGTCTCTGTCTCCCTCTGACTCTGTCTCTGTCTCCCTCTGTCCCTCTCTTTCTCCCCTCTGTCTCTGTTTCCCTCTGTCTCTCTGCATCTCTCTCTGAATATTCTTCTCTCTGGTCCTAGGCCCTCCTGACTCTGGTGTCCTGAGTGGTCTCTGCTGCCTCCAGGCTGACTGCCAGGCCAGCAGGGAGCAATACTGTGCATATGTGTGTATGTGAGAGCCTGTGTATGCCTGTGTGCTGGGTATGCATGCATATGTGGGCACATGTGTATGTGTGTCGCCTATGCAGAGCCATCCCTGACATACCCCACTGGTCAAACTGCTTCTAGTTCCCCAGGTCAGGCCAACCCTGCTGGTCTCCTAGAGCGTGGGATAGGGGATGAACAACAGACTTCTGACCGGAAGTAAGCTTGAAAAGCAGGGCGGACAAGTGCAGAGTGACGGTAGGTGAGGGGCCATGTTACCTGGGGGCAGAAAAGAGCAAGGAGACAGAGGAAAGAGCCAATGCTAGGACCTGAGATGAACCCTGTCCACCAGGTTGGGGATCATCCAGACTGGAAGGCCAGGGAGAATCCCCATGGGGCAGGGGTTTGGAGGCACAGGGCACAGAGGTGAATGATTCTGGATACCTGGGCAGGTACAAAGGTGGAATGTGCTGGGACTGTCATAGCACAGGAGGAGGGGGTGCACTGGGCACAGGAAGGGGCAATGAGGAGGGGCCAGAATCCTGGGGAGTGTCTGATCTGAAGGGAGAGGACACAGTCCCCCTAGTTGAAAACCCATTTCCATGAGCTCCCCGAGAAGACCCAGCAGGATGGCCTGGGGGGAGGGGTGCTGCGGGCTGGGCGTTTTCTTCAGCAACTTAGCTGTGTTTGGGACTAAACAATCCAGTGAAGAGCCTCACTGGAGATACCTCCTTCTCTCATAACTGAGGAGGGCTGGCCGCCTTCTTGGGCAAATGGAACACTGTGAAAATGACGTTAGAGCATGAAACCCTTCCAGCGGTGTATTCAAATGTCCCAGGGCCGTCCCACACTGCCGTCCTGTAGTCGGGGGAGATGCAGACCCCCACCCACCCACAGCACATGGCCACAGCTCTCTTCCTGTTAAGTCTGGGGTCCCCATACACTGCAGGCTCTGGGGTCCACTCTTCGTCAACCCAGGGACATCTTCCTCTGTGCCCCCAAGATGAAGTGTCACCTCTCTTCCTCCTCTGTCTTCCATGGTTTTCATATTTTCATCCAAAGCTTGCAGGGTTGCTGATCAGCAGTTTCCAAATGATGCCACCCCTTGCCCTTCCCTCTTTGATTCAGCCAGGGAGCACAGGGGACTCCCCACCCGCCCCAGCACATCCAGCTCCAGGAAACCTCCACCAGCCAGTCCTGCCGGGCTCCTCCTCCTCTCCCAGCTGCCCCTTTGCCTACACCTACTGGGTTCAGCCCCCATGCCTTACTCAGCCTCCACTCCCAGGGACTGGGCTGGCCAGGCTGCACCATGCGCTGCGCAAGTGGGTGACCACAGTTAGTGTCATTCTCCTGGGACATCTTGGGGTGGTTGGAAGTGTCTGGCCACATTTTAAAAAGAAGCCCCTCTTCCATGAATGGCTGAATAAGATGGGTGTCTTTTCCTTGCCCTGGTTGATGTGGCTCAGTGGATTGAGTGCCGGCCTGTGAACCAAAGGGTCGCTGGTTCAATTTCCTGTCAGGGCGCATGCCCGGGTTGCGGGCCAGGTCCCCATTTAGGGACATGTGAGAGGCAACTGATTGATGTTTCTCCTGCACTTGATGTTTCTCTCCCTCTCTTTCTCCCTCTCTCTGAAAAGAAATAAAATCTTTTTTAAAAGTTAAAAAAAAATGTGTGCTTTTTCCAGTGTGGAGAGGAGGTTTGTGTGATAAGGCACCCAGCAGCTCTTCCCACAGGTGGGAGGACATGGACACATTAAAGAGAAGCCCACCAGGCGCCTACTGGGCAGATGGGGCCCGGGGCTTCCCCATGTCCTCCAAGCCAAAAGAAGCCATTCATAGCTCTTCCAAAGGGACCACCCCAGGAAGATAAGAATGATGTTTTTCCACTGGTGTTTTGCAAGCTGACTTCCTTCTTTGTTCTGCCAATTTTCCAGAGAAGAAAGCTGCCCTTTCTCTGGAGGCTGGCGGGAGCTGCGGGGAACTGAAGTACACTCCCCTGCTCCATACATAACATCCCTTCACAGCAAAGTGGGGGCCGTGTGCTGTGTGGGACCTGGGGGAGCTGGTCCTGTGGGCCAGGCTTCCGGCTGTGACCCCACCCTTTACCTGCTGTCTCTAAGCAGCCATTCACCTCAGGGAAGGATGGGGTAAAGGAACAAAAGAGTAATATATTCCTCTCCTTCAACTTGTCTTGAGTCTGGACCATTCCTGTCTTTAGAGACAGAGAGAAGCTCTGTTTTCTCTCTTCTTAGTGAAAGGAGACCTAACGTATGTTACAGCAAGCCTTTCCTGGAAAAGTGCATGGCTTGGTGCTGACTGATGTGTAAAACAACCTCGAAAGCAAAAGAGCTGCTCCAGCTCGGCCCCCAGCAGGCCCCTCTCCCCTACTCCACATTTATCCCCGGGAGGCAGCACTGGGGGTCAGGGTCCCAGCCCCTGACAGTCAGACCGTAGCAGCCTCCTCGGGTGCCGGTCTCCAGACTGGCGCAGCCTGAAACCCACCTGCCTGGACAAACGTGCTCCTTGTTTTCTACCACATCCCCTCTTGTACTGAGGCATTTTGGTCAGTTTGCAACACAGATTTCGGGCTATTATATCTTTAGAGCAAAACAAATGATAAAATAGCACCAACCCAAGGCATTCAAGCTGGTCGGTCCCCATGGACGAGTCTTTAAAGAAAACAAAACTTGCCTTAGAAGCATCCTAGTCCTCAAAGCTCTCGTTCTCTAATTTCCACGTTCCTCAGACTTCCCTGTGGAGCCTGCTGGCCTGGAGCTGCAGAAGTTAATCAGTTATCTTAGAACCAGAGTGGACTGCGTGAGGACTAGTTAACCAATTAACCAGTTAACGGGTTAGCCCGTCCTTGGAGTGAAGACTGCAGAAGGATCCTTGCTCAGAATTGACTCCAAGTGCACTCCTGAGAACGTTCCTGGGTTTGCGAGTGCACTCTCTGACATCTGTCTCTCCTTATACTTGTGATTTTTAAATCTTTCCCCCATCTATTAAAAAGCATGTGTTTATTGTAAAAACAAAAGTTCAAAACTGGAACAAAGGTCTCCCATCCTCCTTCTAAGAGAAGCCGCTTCTGTTACCAATTCAACGTGCATATCGTGCAGACACTTCCCACGCATCTGCGGATGGGACTGTTTCTGTGCACATGGAATCGCAGCAAAGGTGTGTGCTAGGAATGGCTGCTCTTCATCTAGTCAGTCCTGGACATGCTTCCACTTGAGTCTGCTCACAGCCTGGCCCCTTTTAAAGGCTGTCTAGTATTCCATCATATGGATGTGATGATTTAACTCATGTTCCCGTTGGTGGGTGTTGAGGGTGTTTCCAGTGATTTCATCTATTTGCAAGCAGGGCTACAGTGGGGACACAACTCCCACACAAGTGCACACCCACACTCACACACACAAGTGTGTCTGTAGGAAAATTTCCCATGGCTGGTGCCTTGACCCAAAAGACAAGGCCACGTTTCTCAGTGTGGAACTCCTCAGCATGACTAACTTACCCCATTCTCATCTCAGACATGCCACCCAGAATAAACCAGCCAACTGAGACGAGTGGTCACTGAGGCTAGAAGCCCCTTCACCCTACCTCACAATCCCATCCAGGGTGAGTCCGAGACATGAGTCCTTACGACAGACGCCAGCTTATGCCACGACCAACTAAACACCTCAGGGGTCTGCATGCCATCCTGGAGAGCTGGCTGTAAGCGGTCATCAGTATCACCAGAGTTGTGCTGAGGACACTCGGTATCTAAGAGGCCACTAACAGGCCTCTGTAAGTCAGAACCGAATTGATGTCACCATTCCTGTCATCCCACCTCAATAGATGTCATGAGCAGACTCAGACTCAGTCCAGCTCACTCCTGGGGCGGATTGCACATCGTGCTGCCGTGACTCCAGGGGCTGCCAGCAGGTCTAAGGTGTTCTGGCTGCCTGGCAGGATCAGGAGGTCTTTCAAAAGGAGGGACACTCAGAACCTTTTGGAGGGACCCCAGGCACTGGGAAGGCAACATGCCAGGTTGATTCTAATGCGCAGCTGGGCTGAGATGGCCTCACTCCTGGGGGGCCTGGCTGGCCTCGTGACAGGCTGACCACTACCAAGGACTCTCTTGGCCCCAGGAGCTCCAGGTCCCCCAGAAGCAACAGAGTCCCTACCCTGAGGGAAAAGCCCGGGGCTCAGAGGCCCACGTGGACTTGGACCTGAGTGTCACTTTTCTTCCCCCCGGTCAGCAGGAAGAAGGGACAATCACCCTGGCTGTGTTGTCAGGCTGCTCTGGCCACAGAGGAACGGCCCCTCTAGCGCCAGCTCTGCGGTCATATTTCAGTCTCTTTTTTCCTTTATTTGCAAATTCTTCTAAGGAGGTGCTTGATCAGTGGTTCCCAGAAACTGGTCCCCAGCCAGTGAGAGCCCATAATGAAATTTTCCTCCGTCTGTGGTAAAAACAAGAAAAACAGCGCCAGAGGATGGTTCTTTCGGTAAGGCTAACGAGAGTTCACAGAGAAGGCTGCCCTTCATTTGGAGAAGGTTCCTACTGCTCTGTCCAAGGGAATGACAATGACCTGCCTGTGCACTTCTCAGGCAGAGGGCTCCCTGAGGGACTTGACTTTTTGTGATCCAAGGATAACCCAGCTCCCCTCACCACCCCAGCAACCTGAAAGGCAGAGGATGGTTCTGAAGGCCTCAAAGGGCTGAGCACAGCAGGAGGGGCCCTGCCCCACTGGGGGTTGGGCCAGAAGAGGCCCCTACCTTCTCCTGGGACACGGGCTGCAAGGCTTAAACAGCCCTGGCAGGAGATGTGAGTAGTGTCCCTCCCCTCTCTGGCCACCTCCCTGGACTCCCACCCCCCGTGAGAGCCTGAGTCCACACCCTCACACAGGTGTGGGCGATGTGCAAAGCTAGGTGCTCTCGGGGGCCAGATAAACTGGAGTGAGGCAGCTTCTGGCTTTTTTTGTCCCACTTGCTGATGATTATCTTGCTTTACCTTCAGTCCATCTTTTGGCTGATGGCCACCATAATTACACCCATTACAAGGATGAAAATGTGGAGGGACCCACATTGACACACAACTAAACGGTCTCAGCACCAGCTATGCATAGGGGCACACAAGTGGCTGAGAAGCACGAATGTGTGGGGTGCCCACAGACCCATGACTCAGAGTCCTGGGAAGCTGGCCAGGGCCCTTGCTGGCGGCCAAGACAGGGAAGACCTCAGTGAAAGTGTGTGCAGCCTCCTACTGCCTAAGCTCCTCTGGCGACCCAGCCCCCGCCCCCACCAGACTGAGGAGGGAGCAGGTGTATGCTGGTCTTGGGACAGGCATCCTGGATGCAGCAGGGAGCTCCTGCCCTGGCTGGTGCTGTACCAGGGTTGGCAGGCATTTCCCCACCTAATGTCATATTGATGAAATATTTACAGTGAAGCTTGGGAAGGCTGCCTGAGGTTCCTGCTCCCCACAAGGTGAACCCTAGGAGACAAGAGGCCCTCAGTGGCTTCCAGGCACCTGGAACCTTCAGGAGCAGTGCTGACCACACCCTTGGACCACCTGGACAATCCATCAGTACCCCCTAACCTACCCCCACCCCATGCTCAGGGGTCACTGGACAATTAGAGTTTCTCACCAGAGCAGAGTCACTGCTCTATGTCCCTTCCCTGGCCAGGCCTGCCTCCCCTACAGTCAACAGAGACCCCAGCTCAGCCACCCCTCGCCTCTCTGGGCAGAGGCTTCCAAATCTCAGCTGGCCTTCCCCACCTCACACACCTGGTGGGGGACCTCAGTCTTCCCCCCAGGCCCCATGACAGGGGAAGGTGCCAGCTCCCTTAGGGCCTCGGAGGGAGTGCTTCTGGTTGGCAGAGCTCTCATACACATCAGGCCACCTGACAACCAGAGAGAAGCCCAGATCGTGCCCTCTCCCTGCAGAGGCCATTGGGGCTTCCCTGCAGCGCTCAGTTCCCCCGGGAGGCCGGCCACTGCACACTGTGGCCTCAGTGGCCTGGTCCTGCTCCCCTCCCCTCTGTCTCTGACGCCACTTCTCAGCATCCCAGATGTAGATGTCTCCCCCAGCAAGGGAGCCAACAGGAGGGGCCTGACCCTGGGTTGGCCCTGCGGGTCAGGAGACAAGTCCAGCTGCTTCCCACTTCTGTCCCATGGGAGATGGATAGGGCAGAGCTGGGTGGCACCCAGCCGCAGGCCCGGTCACAAAGCCAGCCGCAAGCACTCTTCCTCTCTCTGTGGCTCTCACAGATCTCCTTTCATCGTCTCATTCCCCACGTCTGGTGGGGGTAGAATAAGCAGGCTCATGGCTGTGGGCCCTCGGGGTTCAGTGTGTAAAGACTGAATCCCCTTTCTAGGGGAGCAGAGAGATAAAAACTATGGGCTCAGGACAGTCCCCTGGGGAAGCCTTAATGGAGGGTCCTCCTGCACAAGCCCCTCAGGAGAAACATAGCTGCGCTGAGTCTGGGGAAGGGAACCGGAGGGGCGGGCCGTGAAGATGAAGGGCTGTAGCTGGAGTGGGCGTGCTGTGCTTTGTTCTGTTTTCACCCTTGAGAAGCAGGGCTCTTTGGTCCACATCTCATTCCCACAAAACATGCCAAGTGTCTGACTCCTTGTCAAGACCAGAACGGTGACTGGGAGCAGACAAACTCTGGTCAGTCAGCTCTGGCGGACAAGGAGAGTTCGTCTTGAGGCACCTAGCGATGGCCAGCAAAAGCCGAAAGCAGGCAACCGGAGTTCGTTCAGGGAGAGACTTTAATGATGCTCTTGAGAGCTGCAAGCATTCAAATTAAAGAGACGACTTCAGCCAGAAAATAAATGTTTGATGCCAAGTGTCAGCATACAGAGAGGAGGCACCCTGGGAGCTCGGAGGCCGGAGGGATTGCCCAGGGCCCAGGAGCTTCAGAACCACTTGCCCTCACCTGGGGGCATCAACCAGGTGACCAGTGACCAAGGGAGGCACGCAGGCAGTGTCCCCAGCTTGGGAAACCCAGCGTACTTGAAAAGACTAGGAGAGAAAAGAGAGCAGTTCACTTTGACAGAGCAGCACAGTTATTAAACACCTACTGTGTGCCCTGAATAAGACAGGGCCCCTGCCCTCTGGGATGACATGACACCCTCAGTAATTTTAAGTTACTGAAGGGCTAGTTGAGGGTCTGGTGTTCTATGGTGCCGAAGGTACAGTTATGGCCCTGTATGAGTCCCTGCCTCCCACAGCTGTGGCCACTTGGGGTCACCCCCTCCCAGTCTCCCCTTCCCCTGTCTAAACCTGCTTGGAAGGGCACCAGGGCAGACGGCCAGGGCACCTTTTCTCTTGCACCTGGACAACCACAGCAAGAGGATTGGGGTCAGGGACCTTGTTTACAGAAGAAGAAAATGATATCAGACACCAGACAGCTGAGTGGCTGTTGTTACCTAGACCTGCATGGGGTCCTTGCCCGCATCCCAGTGCAGCCCTTCTGTTCCTGCCAGAACCACCTGTGGGAGGAGCCTGAGTGGGCAGTGGGGGAGGAGGTCAGAGTTCACCCATACAATCTGTCCCCATCCCAGTCACCCCGGACGACTAAATTTGTGTTTCTTTCCTAAAAATCTTATGTAAGCAAGAAGCAACCAGATAGAGGTGGCAATAGTCTCAAACCCATTTGAGTTTCTTTGGGCTTGCTTTACTTAGAGATGAGAGCCATGAAAGTCACGCTAGCCTCCTCTCTCAGCCCACCTCTCCTATTGCTGACCCGGAAGGGAGATGTGGCTGGAGGGACAAAGGGCCGAGGTCACTGGGGGTCAATGGACTGATCTGGGGTTGAACGTGTGCACATCTCCAACAGGGTGTACCTCACAGGAAGCGAGCGCCCTGCATCTCAATAAACAGAAGATGGTCATTGTGAGGACGGGGGCTGCGTTCTCCAGGCCACTCATAGGGCTTGACCACCTGGGATTCAAAGGGCCCCTGGTTGCACCCGACAAAACAGTATTTCCAGTGTGTGGTTGTAGTTTCCAAGAGGACAGCCCTGGTCCATGGTGCAGGCTGTGAGCAGCACAGACCCCAAAGAACAGCATCATTTGCTTCTCCTTAAAAGGGAATAGATGGTGACAGTAAAACCACAGAAACAGGACGAGCCCCTGCTCTGGATGCCTTGTGCTCCAGTGATATGTGGTGGGCCAGCGGCCCCTTTCAGGTGAGGACCCCGCATTCGATGCATTTTGTCCTGATTTAATGAAAAACACACCTGTGCTTCGTTTGCAAAGGCTTCATGAGTGTAAAGGTGTCCGGCTGCACATTCATCTCCAAACACCTGGCCTAGCGTTTCCCCTCCCTACTGGAAGCACCAGCTGACGGCAGGAACACTGAAGACCCTAGGGGAGGATCCCCACCGCCACATCCCTGTTTAGACTAAGGGTTCCTGGACCATCCCAACCCAAGGCCACACCAGGGAGACTGGTATGCATGGTACAGCCAGTGCAGCTGTGGACATAGAGGAGGGCATCTGGAGATTCACCTCTTCTTGGGCATGTCCTTCAGGCCCGGGGAGAATGTGCGGTCCAGACTTCAAGAAGAAGCTCCTCCTCTGAGAGATGAGGTGCCCCGCCCTGCCCACATCCACCTCCAGGTTTTTGGAAGCATTGAAGTGGTAATGAGAAGGCTTTGAAAACCTGCAACAATGCAGATTAATGACTAAAGATATGGCTGCAGCATAGCCCTTCTCTTTGAAAGTACTGAGAACTGATTTTATCAACAGGCAAAACTGTCCTGGAGGCTCCATGATGCAGAAGGGAGAATGCAGGACACAGGCGAGGTCCCCGCGAGCTGCCCAGGACTGGAGGGTGCAGGGCAGCCAGAGGCC